>NC_091928.1:51093136-51783136 GCF_041260155.1 Ptychodera flava | reverse complement strand
CGTTTGAAGAAGTCGAAAAAAGCATAAATGACATGACGGCATCCCTGCCGAAATACTCAAAAATGCACCAAGAACGTTTAAAGAAATATTGGTTGTGTTTGTGTAATAATTTACTTCACTCTGGTAATTTTCCAAGTGAGTGGGCTATGGGTTTATTTGTTCCTTTGCATAAGAAAGGTGATAGAAATGATGTCAACAATTACAGAGGAATCACAATGCTTTCATTGATTGGGAAGAAATTCTCCTCGATTATTTACAATCGTCTTATAATATAGGTGGAGAAAAATTGTCCTTTGAGCGAAAACCAGTGTGGTTTTCGTAAAAAATATAGTACAATTGATAATATGTTTGTATTGAATACTATTGTTAACAGATATTTTTCGTTGAAAAGTCGCCTGCACTGTGTTTTTGTTGATTTCGAAAAACCGTTTGATAATATTAACCATTATATGTTGTATTATAAATTGACAAAAAAGGGTTTACATGGTAATTTGTACAGAATATTACATTCTCGGTATCAAAATGTAAAAGCAAAAGTCAGAACACAGCATGGTATTACACAAACATTTAAATGTTTGTGTTGAGTACAACAAGGTTCAATTTTATCACCCCTACTTTTGCATTGTTTATAGATGATATAGAACAACATTTAGAACGAAGATTTGTAGGAATTCATGTTGGAATGTTACGACTATTTCACCATTTTGTTTGCCGACGATCTGATTCTGTTTAGTTACAATGCCATCGGTCTTCAATGTCTTTTGATCGACCTTTCAAGTTATGCAGCGAAATGGAAATCAAAAGTCAATATTGACCAAAACCAAAGTAATGGTGTTCAGAAAAGCAGGCCGTCTGAGACGCTATGAAAAAATGGTTATATAATGGTAAAAAATTTCAGTGGTATCAAATTTTAGTTATCTAGGTATTAAGTTTTCAAGTTTTGGCCAATGAGCATTGATCAAAAGACAATTGCTGAACAAGCTTGTAAAGCCATCTTTTCTTTAAAAAGAGCTCTGTCTAAACATATTTCTGTTGATATTGTAATTTCTATGAAAGTCTTTGATTGTAAAATTTTACCGATACTTAAACCGACTGGTTTTGTGTGAGGCCTAGCAGCTAGGCGATGTTGCCGTCAAGTGTGTGGGGGTTCGAATCCACTTTGGGTTATAGTATGAAAAAAGTATTTCTTTAACCTGAGTGGACAGTTTCTGCTGGTGGGTATTAACTTGTCCCCGAGTCTGTCTGATAGCTCAGTAAAAGCTTCGTGCTTTTCCATGCACACTGTGTTGCTCGGTCGCGCACAGGATTGTAACATCTAAGTCGGTTGCCGTGACCAACTCTTTTGGGTTGGAAACGGTGGCCGACTGGTTTTGTGTTGAGGCCTAGCAGCTAGGCGATGTTGCCGTCAAGTGTTTGGGGGTTCTAATCCCGTTTGGGTTATAGTAAAAAGAATTATTTATGTACGGTAGTGGAATTTGGGGTTTTCACAAAGCAGAGAAAACGTGGGAAGAGTACACGGTAAAATTTGCAGATATGTACTGGGATTATGTAAAACCTCATCAAATCCAACCTTATACGGTGAAGTGGGTGTGATTCCTTTAATTTATGGGAGATATGTTGGTATTGTAAAATATTGGTTAAAGATTTTAAAAATGGATATAAATCGTCTTGTTTACAAATGTTATATGTATGAACATGCACATGCAGAGCTTGGACGTAAGTGTTGGGCTTTACAAGTGAAACAGCTTTTATTTTCTCATGGTTTTGGTTTTGTCTGGCTTGGTGAAGGTGTTGAAGACGAATTAGCTATTATTAATACTTTAAAACAAAGATTTACTGATATTTACATTCATTTATGGAGGTCTGACATGGTTAGTTATTCCAAACTAGATAAGTACTGTGAATTCAAGATTAATTTTAATTGTGAATCTTATTTGTCAACTTTCGAGGAAAATAAGTTAAGAATTGCACTTTGTAGACTTGGAACTTTTTGGCATCAGTTGAGAATTGAGCAAAGCCGGGTCCTCGTTGTATATGAGAAAGCAAAATGCTCCTCAGAATGAGGCAAGGTAAACAAAAGAATGCAACTACAATAAACAAAATGACATAAAATACCTGAGCAAAATATTCAACAAGGGGACAAAATCTCAAAGACAGAAGCACATACGGTAGATATCAAAATAACAAAAAAGATCCTTCACAAAACAAAAGTAAATATTTATCGCATTAATGCACGTGTTTGAGGTGATAACTCAACATCTTACAGTTCATACCAAGTAGTTGCATTTATCCTGTTACGAATTTGTTAGCGATAGACAAAATTGCAGACTCACACCGTGATGGTTCGTCTTCATCTTGAAAAAGACACTAGCTAAACATAATATATAGTTTAATGATATGGTTTGAACATTATTGATGTTTACCAGAAATTGTTTCCTACGCTACACATAAAAAGAACGGTTCTGACTGAGCAGAATGATGCATTTCTATTAGTATCTGTTAAGTAACCACACTCTTATAGAGGAATGGATTCCCGCCACCAGTTATGCAATGTGTTAATATATTATGCAGAAGACTTTCTTGTTATGTTTCAGGTCCGGGTTGGGAGTCTGGGCATTTTGCATTTAGGAGGGCTATGTTGTGATCGCCTGTTGTTGAATCGGCGACAAAAGGAAAATACGTGGTGGATTCCGACATGTGGTCGATTTCACTGTGCTACTCCATGTTCTCCATGTTGGGTTGCCCGTTAGTGTCTTTCGATTGACCCTCTGAGTCGGTTTTTTATTGAGTCGTGGAGCAATGTTGAAAGAAATAGAGTTGTTTGCTTCGACGCTATGCTGCATGTGTACTTTGATAAAATTTCGGGGAGAGAGACGCGATGATATTGCACGATTGGCATTTAATTTGTTGCAACATTTCTATCAATCATCGCGTTGTGTCATATTTTAGAAACTATCGCTGTCCTGAAAATTAGTAACGTACTTCATAGGCATAGGCACAGCGTACCTTTAAACTACGATGCTGATTTTCCAGACTACGCCCGGAGAATCCGAAACTTTCCACACACAATGAGTGATTGACAGAAATGTTGTAACAAATTTAATGTCAAGCGGGCACTTATCTCGTCTGGTTACCGCCTCAGCTCAGTGCAGGGAGTGCTTTCGGAAACATTTTACTGTTATCCTTTGCGTATAAAACGCACTCAAACGAAGAAATGCGTAAAGAGCAATTTAAATGAGTAATATACGCATTTTTTGCGTAAATGTGATCACTGAGTGTGATTAAAACTTTTTGCCAAACTTAGGGATGACCTTGGACAACGTTTGACCGATTTTCACATATGGACATAAGGATATAAGGACAAGAGGTTTGGTTCTGTTTGATATTAAGCAATATTGGACCTCAATTTTTTAGTGAAATTTGGGATTACCTCACATGGCCTGCAACATACTTTCTTCTGCCAACGTAATTACAAAGGTAAGCAGTTAGATTTGTACTTAACATTAACAGTAAGCAAACACGGTTTTTCAGATATCTCGGGGAAGACTTCAGATTAACTTTGATCTTCTGTCATTCATTTGGAAAACTTCAAACTTTAAAGATTTGGCTCCAGCTATTTTAAATAATTTGAGGTTAAAAAATTAAAGTTATTTAAAAATTATTTTAAAAATAATTGTGACAACCTAAATGAGCTTTCCTCGTATTTTAGCAACGTAGCCAAAGGGGCTAGGACATTCGTTTCGTTAGCACAACTGAAATATTTCTGAAATGTTACGGGTAATTTCACATGAACTTTCCCAAATTTTAACAATTACAAGGGCTTGAGTCTGTTTTGTTCTGAAATTCAAATATGTTTTTCCTAATGAAAAGATTTAATTTGCATTTTAAAAAAATCAGCATAAATGAAAGGTTATATGTAAAAATGTAAGCTTCTATGAGTACATGGATTAGTCGAGAAGGATTAAGAATTCTTACCACATCACAATGCACCTTACAATTTTTCCTAAGCAGTAGTTTACTAAACTTGATGTCTCGACGATGTAATGCAGAGTAGAGGGGTGTTTCACCGTCCTAGAAGTAAAAAAATAGCGTCACTTACACATTGCTCACAATTGGTTACATGTGGCAAGCCAGAATGAGTTAATACATGATAGTCAACACGTTTCTATTTACCTAACCTTGTGATATTCATGCTAAAGTGCACTTAAACAAATTTTGATACACCGTCCATTAAAGTATTAAATGGTTGGCAACTTGCAACTGTTGATCACACACACGTGCACAATACCATGCAACCTAGTACATCATAACTAGTGATAAAATCAGCCATACCAAGCTAAACGTATCCCTTATAATATTGTAATGCATAAAATCATAATCATAATACACATAATCATATGTAGACAATATTTGGTGTATCTACGGTCTATAGTTGCACAATCGAAGACTAAGGTAATAATGGACATTCCTCACCTTCCACTGTTAATGCCACACCTATATGCTGCCACACCTACATGATAATGGTATGTCCCAAACTGCCACCAAGTTAAACAAGCATTGCAGCGACATAGACAAATGAGGAAATTTCCAAACACAAACATATAGCAAGAAGCCTGAAGCATACGATATGTACATCTGTTTTAGAGCTATTGTAACCAACTTTCAAAGCATCAAACCAGCGATTTGTGTAGAAGCCATTACTTGACTTACACAAGCAATTCCATAAATATACAATATGACAATGGAAAAAAACAACAAAATCCTTTCACATCAAAGTTGGAACATTTTTTTCACACAAAATTGTCATATTTACATCCAGAGCTGTAAGAGTTTGTAACTAATAACCTGACCTTGTTGGATTAAGCAGCAAAGTTTACTGAGTATATAAATGACACCTATCATGAATATACTTATATTGTCCTGCATCTTGAAAATGAAAGACTGGTGGTATACAAGCTGTGTACACCATAACTTCTTTTAGATTCACACATAGCGACTTCTATGCAACACTTTTTGTACAATTTGGTATGTTAGCTGCCTTGCCAAGATAAACTGACCAATGTTTATTCACAAAGTTTTCACTTTTTGTTGCTCAGTAGCATTTTAGCAACCCTGACTTCAATTGAACAAATACTATTTTACAGTTGAGCATGTAAGGACTGGTTAGTTCTTCGGCCTGGGGGGGGGGGGGGGTGAGCGGTGGATTACTTTTTGCCAACGTCAAAAAGTGGCTGACCCCCCCCTATTCCCAATTTTGAAAACAGGGTGACCCCCCTAATCCAAATTTCGAAAATAGTGTGACCCCCCTCTTCACGCGACAACTAAAACAAAAGGTTTACACAAATTATATATATATATATATATATATATATATATATATATATATATATATATATATATATATATATATATATAATTTTATATATATTTATATTTTAATATATATATATAATATATATATATTTTAATATATATATATATATATATATATATATATATATATAATTTTACATACATTTATATTTTAACAGTCATTCTGTATTTTAAAGAAATTGTTGACATGTCAGCTGTTATATAGGAATTTCAAAGTGTCAATCTTACAGTTTAATACAGTACATTTGAATGAGCTTTGAATGTATTTCACACTTTCTATGCTTAACCAGATGTCCTGAACTGTTGTCATTTTCTATCTCTAAAGTAAGTCACTCTATCAAATATATATTGTGAAATATTTGTTCATGTTGCTTTCTTATAATGAACTCCCATAGAGAGAATATAAAAGTATCAGGAATTTGTCTTTTAATTGCTTATCATATGAAATGCAGATTTCATAACGGTACACTTTCACTTAGCAAACATCAAGATATCTCTGGCATATATCTCTGATTTATAAAAGTATGGCGCCCGAAGGGCGCGGAGAAAAATATGAAACATCCTGATATCTCTGATACATATGTCTTGTATATTAAAGTCATGCACAGGAAGGGCGTGCTGAAAAATGTCTGATATATTAAAGTAATGCGCTCGAAGAGCATGCTGAAAAATATTGAACATACAGATATTTCTGATATATGTATGCCTGATATGTTAAAGTTGGGCATGCTGAAAAATATGTCTGATTATTAAAGTTACGCGCCCGAAGGGCGCGCCGAAAAATGCAACTGAATGATGAAATTTGAGGCTGACACGATGCATTTTAGGCAATGATGAGCCTGTGTCGAAATTCAAAAACACACTGACCCCCCTATTGGGCATTTCAAAAACATGGTGACCCCCCTATCACCAAAGTCAAAAACATGGTGACCCCCCCATGAATCCACCGCCCCACCCCCAGGCCGAAGAAACTGACCAGTCCCTAAATGTATCTACCCCAAATACACAGGTAAAATGTGCAGCAAATCTCAATCTTCAGCAATTAGACCAGGGACTTTAAAAATATCATATTTGGCATTTTTGAAAAAATACAACATGCAAAACATGGTACCCACAACTTCTTTGAAACACAACATATAGATAGCTCCATGCTTCTTTTTGTAAAAAGTGTGTTACCTGCACTGTAAACTTCTGTCTTCCAATTCGCTCATATTTACTTATAATTTCATCAATATTTTGATAAATGGTAATCAAATGATCCTTAGAACTTGAGATCCAAATTTGATACCTGGTATTTGACATGTGACTCTCAAAAAAAAGACTTTTGATAAAAAGTCGGTAAAAATTCAAAAATACATATATACGAATTTTATATGCTTCTCAATCAAATTATTGCATACATTGTTCCTCTTATCATAGTATCAAATAATAAAGTAATCACTCTTATCAATATAAATTGCAGATTATGCAAAAATCATTTTTTCTTATTCTTTTATCAACGCCTACAAGATTCCATTGAATTGTACATAGATAACCATCTAAGCATTCCGAAGTTGGCCACATTTAATATGGAAATTATTCAGTTACGAGCTCCACAAACTTGGTCTACAGAAAGACTGGCGAATTGATTGACATTATACAGACAGACTGACATACACAGACTTCTGGTGATGACATAGGAGCGCGGACTCACATAGGTCATTTTTCCGTTGTTGCTAGGGGTGTCTATTCCAGATTCTGTCGTCGCTAAGGCGAGACGACGGGCGCCACCAAGCAGAAGCTGAGGCGACACACTAGGTAAGCCGAGCTCTCCAAATTTCATTGAATGTTGACCGTTAAATTAGATCACTATGTGTAATTGCGTTGGCTTTAGTAGCTTGATGGCCTGACAGTTGTTATGATAGTTTTTTCCAAACATTTGACTTTTTTCGGAAATACGGCAAAAACGTTCAATGTCAATTGTGGGTGGGTTGTGACATATCCGGCAGAACTTGCGAGATTAATACCGTCGTTTGAGAAGTTAACATTCCCGTCTAATGGGTTTAATTTGTAAAGTTTCAGTAAATTTATTATCCTTGCTCATCTTTCAATTTACCGGAGCAAAATCGGACTGGGGGAAGATCAGATGGTATTCTGTGAGCGATTTATTTTCAGCTATGTACAAAAATAATATTACAGGGTTTAACGGAACTGTTATTTTTCAGAACATCTCTTTGGAATGAGCGGAAAATCTTCCTTCGTATCTAACAGTTTCATTAGTTTCCGTTGCAACATTTTCAAACTTACGTTCGCGTGCAGCTTGACTCATTCCCCTGTTCAGCCCGCACTCCCTGATAGGTGCATTACACAGCAAAAAATCCACAGAGAGATTACTGCACATGCCTGTAACAGGGGTGTGATCAGTACCTATATCAGACCCTGATAATTAACCTTTGTAACAGGTTCTGTAAAGTTTGTCAGATTTTAGGGCTGCATGTACATCCTGGATCAGGCCATATGGTACAGGAATGTACAGAGTGCTGTAATGCCTGACCGTATCCAGACCTGTGATCACAACAATGAAACACCAGTGCATGTACAGTGGTGTGTCAGCGTTGAATTTATGGGTTCTGATACAGGTTCTGAAAATTCGTAGGATTTCAAGGTGTACATTTCTGTAAAATTGGTGAGTTTTGATGATCAAGCCAATGGCAGCATTATTGTACGAATACTGAAAATTTAAGACCCTGTTACAGCCATGTGTGTTCAGCACGGTATATACATAGCCATGTGTTCGCAGTACTGGATACAGACCTATTGAACAGCTCCTGATACAACAGTGGTGTCTTTGCTGGCACAGACCAGTACTACAGGTTGTTCCAGGGCTGTGCAGGGTCTCTCATAGGGCGATATGTTTGCCATGTATGGTCCTGCTACATTTACCGTTCTGACAATCAGGTTCATTTTATATTGTTACTTCAAAGCTGAATTTTCTATTTGCCTATGAAAACGTACATATTCCATGTGTCCAAAAGCCAGATATCTGTCCTTAAAGGTATAGTGTCGCGTTTTCAAATTTAGCCACAGTTACCATGAAAAGTGAAGATCTAGCCAATCATAGATTTTAAGAAGGTGGCTGCTTCTTAAAAACAACACCCCAACCTGGCCATTTTAAGTACCATTAAATGCCCTTTTAAACCATAAATGGGTATATGTAGATTACAGGTGACTTTATACCTTTAATGGATACTTAATTAAAGTCGATACAAACTTGAGTGAAATCACATTTTTTGGTATATCTGAAAAAATTCACAATGATGATTGATGTCAAATTTAAATTATTTTATGTTATTCGAAATACAGTCTGAATACTTTGTTCTGTTCATAACTTCTTTCTGACAGTACCTAAAGAATAGTGTTACGCAAAATCAATCACCTTCTTGCATATGTTTGTTTGTTGTGTCTGTTTATGTGCAGGATAAAAATACTTGTGTCAATAATATGTACACGCATAAAACTCGTAAGTCTCAAGCCACCAGAGTAAATGACTAGGTGTTGGAACAGCAGATGATGTGAGAGCTCTTTGTGATCTATGCAGTGACAGTTAGACATGTATCTAATGACTTAATACCGGTGGGCTACTAGACCTGACTGTATTGTGCTCAGTGATTTTAGCTGACAACAGTATATTACACACGGCAGGATAACTTTTAAGTTGACAGATGACCTTGCTGTATTGTTCTAAGGGGTGTTTGCTGAGAAAAGTCTATTACACACGGCAGGATAACCACTACGTAGGCAGATGACCTGAATGTAATGTGCACAGAGATATTTGCTGAGAAAAGTCTAGTACACCCGGCAGGATAAGCACTAAGTAGATAGATGAACTGCTGTTTTGTGCTCAGGAATATTAGCTAAAAAAGTTTAGTATACCCGGAAGGATAAGAACTACGTAGGCGCATGACCTGATTGTATTCTGCTCGGGGATATTTGCCGAGAAATGTCTGATATACCCGGCAGGATAACCACTACGTAGACAGGTGACCTGACTGTATTGTGCTCAGGGATATTTGCTGAGAAAAGTCTAATACACACTGCAGGATAACCACTAAATAGACAGATGACCTGACTGTATTGTGGTATGTCTGATATACCCGGCAGGATAAGCACTAAGTACACAGATGACCTTGCTGTTTTGTGCTCAGGAATATTAGCTAAAAAAGTTAAGTATACCCGGCGGGATACGCACTACGTAGGCAGATGACCTGATTGTATTTTGCTCAGGGATATTTGCGAGAAATGTCTGATATACCCGGCAGGATAACCACTACGTAGAAAGTTGACCTAGCTGTATTGTACTAAGGGTGTTTGCTGAGAAAAGTCTATTACACCCGGCAGGATAACCACTACGTAGGCAGATGACCTGAATGTAATGCGCATAGAGATATTTGCTGAAAAAAGTCTAGTACACCTGGCAGGATAAGCACTAAGTAGACAGATGACCTTGCTGTTTTGTGCTCAGGAATATTAGTTAAAAAAAGTTTAGTATACCCGGCAGGATAACCACTACGTAGGCAGATGACCTGATTGTATTTTGCTCAGGGATATTTGCCGAGAAATGTCTGATATACCCGGCAGGATGACCACTACGTAGACAGATGACCTGACTGTATTGTGCTCAGGTATATTAGCTGACAAAAGTCTAGTTCACCCGGCAGGATAGCCACTAAGTAGGCAGATGACCTGATCGTATTTTGCTATGGTATATTAGCTGACAAAAGTCTAGTACACCCGGCAGGATAACCACTACGTAGGCAGATGACCTGACTGTTTTTTGCTCAGGAATATTTGCTGAGAAATGTCTAATAAACCAGGCAGGATAACCAGTAAGTAGACAGATGAACTAGCTGGCTAACAGTATATTGTATATAGAAATCATGGCCTTGAATGCAGGAATACTGCTATTTAGGATGAGACGTGACTTAAACAGATGCATGGATGTTGTATATTATTGATACACGATAGAGAGAGAAAGTAGAGTAGAGCAATAGATGACGAACAATGTCATTATATTGGGAAATCACTAAATAGCAGGGTTAATAACAAGTACCGATAAAGTGAATAGGTATTTAGGCGAAGGTATGCTCATTTACATACTAGTCATATTACATGTATAGCAAGAAACATGCCAAGATTCCCCGGCACAAACGCTGTAGGTTCGAAATCATTTCCGTATGAAAGATACCTTACTTGTGATGTGAACTGACTGTCAATCGGTGATTGTTCTACAAATATCACGGCTGATGTCATGTTCATAAACATTGTGATCTTTTGTTCTACTTGATCGGTAATTTATTTACTCTCTGGGGGTTATAAGCCATTAATTCGGTAAAGCAGAAATTTTCCGCGTTCAGGGGATTAGCCTAGATACATGGTTTGTGCCGGCTAATCCCTCAAAATAATTAATTCAGTTGATACTAATGTAATTTACCACGTTAATATGCATGTACATTAAGAAGACCCAAGGTTTTTTTTTTAATTGGATACGTACCTAAAAATGTTATTTATACTTCAAATTTAATGTATTGTCATTACATTTTTTTTCTACTTGCAGATCACGGATCATCTATACAGTGAAAGAACTGACACAGTAAGTGCAAGAAGAATGTCTTGCTTTTTCAAATTTAATTTTGAAATAAAATGTTAACCTTAGCAATATTCCTGACTGTCCTGCAATTTTATTTAATTGTGGCAATATGGAAACTTTGAATAAGTGTTGTATTTTTTTCAAAATTGTCTTGGTGTGTTACCCTTAGATAAATTACAAAATGCATGACACAGAAATATTTTATTCTATCTGAAATGAAAGTCAAGATGACTAAACCAACGTCTCAGCAATCCTGCAGTCATTTTTGAAGGCAATATATGTCTTGATGTGTTCTTAGACATAAGAGCGAATAATACCTGAAATATACAGTGAAGCGCCATTAGCTGTATCTTTTCTACACATGCGATTTACAATGCTCACTAAAATATATTATCTGATTTTAGAAGAAAGATTTTGCATTCCCTGTCATAACTTGAATCCATATTTGGAAGCCAAAAATTATTGTATTGTTAAAAATCTCAGTTGTACGTTCTTCACCGAATTCGATTTTTTTTTACACATTTTGGAAGAACTTTGGCTGTAGTTACTTTTGATTGGAAATCATATTTGAAAATAATCCTTAAATACAGCTAATGTGCCTTAAAACGAAACAACTTTTTTCCTAAAAAAATATGTAGGTTATTTTACAATGGCGTAGGCTTACTTTGTTAAAATAAAGGAAATAATCATTAATAACAAGTTACAAAATGGATACGAAGCATGATTTCTGAACAAAAACGCAATGATGATGAAAAATGATATTTAAAAAAACAACAGAGTTGGCAAAGGTCATCGGTAGAGGGCGGCTTTATTTACTCGCTTGGTCATGATCGTTGATATTGACCAAACAAAGCTTTTGACAGGTTAAACAGAGATTTCATTTTTCAAGTCCTTGACAAATTCAACTTTGGCACTGACTTTATCAAGTGGATAAAAATTCTTTATAATAATACTACATGCAAAATTAAGTGTATAAATGGCTTTCTTTCTCGCAATATTCTTCTTCATAAGGGTGTGAGACAAGGGTGCCCCTTATCACCGTTACTGTATATTATGGCAGCAGAAGTGCTAGCTGAAAATATTCGTAAAGATGACAGCATATCAGGATTCATACTACCAGACAAACAAGAGGAAAAAATTAAGAGTTTTGCAGATGATACGACTCTTTATTTGAGTAATTTGAAAATCATTACTCAGTCGTTGAAAATGTTCACCAAATATGAAAAAGCAACAAGTGCAAAGCTGAACAAAAAGAGATTCAAAGGTTTATGGGCTGGGAGTTTTAAAAACCGCACTGATTCAGTGGAAGGGATCGATTTTTCAAACAAGGTTTTACAGATCTTGGGAGTTGGGTTTGGAAACAGTAACACATCTACAGAAAACTTGAAAACAGTGAAGGAAAAATTTACGAATTGTCTTAAGATCTGAAATACTAGAAATTTGTCCTTTAAAAGCAGGGCAATAGTAGCTAATATGCTGGCTGCATCAAAATTATGGTACCTGGCATCATTTGATCACGTACCTAAGGAAATTATTAATGAAGCAAATAGTAAATTATGGAATTTTATTTGGAGAGGCAAACGAGAAGTTATAAAAAGGGGCATTTTCATTCAAAGATATGATGACTGTGGCAAAAAAGTTGTCGACATTGAAGAAAAAATTAATGCACTCCAATTAAAGTGGCTTATGAAATTATTTGAGAAAAATCCAGATAAAGGGACCCCTAATGGCCAGCTTATCAAAATATTTCATAGCGAATTATGACAATAAGCTGAATAGTGATTATCACTACCTCCATCTCAATTTCAAAGTCAACAACAAACGAACCCAATGGTGTATGGGGATATGTTAAATACCTGGAAGTCACTTAGACTTACAAGAGTGAATCTACCAACATCAAAACAGAATCTTCTTAGAGAAGTTCTGTGGTATAATGACAATATTAAGAATGAAGGAAGTGTCCTCTTTTATGAAAAATAGCGTCAAGGACACTGAAGCTCCTCAAGTGTGAGCCAGTTGAAGTAGTTGGTTATTGGTAAGCAGTAATTGACTTGGAGGCATGGGGTTTGGATACGGGATACACAAGATTTGTGTTTGATACATTTAATTGTATATACGGCATGATTTGGCGCATTAATATAAAAATAAGTTGCATACATTAACACCAATCTATCCTGATGGAGTATGTGGCGGTTTATTATTAGGCGACTAGTAAAGTGAGTAAGCGCCATTTACTGCTTTGGAATGCAGGAGAGCCACCGTAATTTCTCTGTCAGCACTCTAGTGACAATTGCTTCATTGTGTTTTTCAACATTTAAATTTGTAGTATACAAATGAATTGCATTTTCACATTGATCTGCTTGACCAGAAAATTCATCAGCCTTTTGCTGAAGTAGGTTTATATCTTCTTGTGTATATTGGCCAACTCTGAGACGATTAAGTAATTCTGCAAAATGTTTACCATCTTTCTGTCTGCACAGGCGCAATAGAGAAATAAATATGCAAAAAGATGAAAGGCTACAGTAGTATTTGTGAAATCAAGCTCAAAGGTCATTGAAGTCATGTGACATTTTGTCAAAAAAAATTGTATCCCATAGTTATCCCTATATACCAAAAATCAGACCTCTAGCTCTATTGGCTTGCTCAGAATTAGATATGTGCATAATTAATAAGGTACAGGATATGGCACCATATGGTCTCCCATCATACCACATGTGAAGGATGTAGCACTTGTGGTTATTGAGTTATGACCATATATGTATATTTGGGTTCAAAGGTCAGCCAGGTCACATAATATTTTGTCAAAAAAAATTGTATCTCATAGTTATCCCTACATACCGAAAATAAGACTTCCAGCTCTATTGACTGGCCCAAAATTAGATACATGCATAATTAATGAGGTACAGGATGCGTCATCATTAGGTGTCCATCATACCAAAGAGTGTAGCCCTTGTGATTACTGAGTCATGAAGAAATATCTATATTTGATTTCAAAGGTAATTGAGGTCACGTGACATTTTGTCAAAAAAAATTGTATCCCATAGTTATCCCTATATACCAAAAATACCGCCAATGGCGCTTGGACATAATGACCATCAAGTATTATCGGCATTTATCAACAACCCTACTCACTGTGAATTAAACAGACCACAAAGTCAATGTGCAACATCAGCGTTCTCACCAGGCCGCAATTCCGCGACATTCTCGCGTATTTTTCTGTTTTGTCGTGGATTTCTTTGGCGTGCGCGCCAATAGTGGCGCCCCTTTGAAATTATAAATTTTCGTGGTGCCAGCCGTATGGCCGTCCGGCCGTATCATACAGCCAGTACTTTTCACCATGGACGTAAATGATTGACGCGAGTAATTACACTTCCTGGTTGAAACCGAGGCAATCTGGAAGCAATACCCGTCAGAGGGCGTACTTAAACCACAGTCACTTGTGATTCGATACACGATGGCTGATGTGTGGTATGCATTACGTATACCACACAGCGGCCGTCGTGTATTGAACCACAAGAGACTGTGGTAGTCTGACGCACTGGACGTGTTTGCGTTGCATGCATACCGGTACATGTCCACGGAATTCGCGGAAGCTGGAGGCGTCATGGGCACGATAAATATTTTCGTAGGCTACGACAACAATAATCCGAACTACGAAAATACAAGAATGTAAAGCTTGTATATCCCTAAGGAATTACATGAACATTTTTCGAAAACAACGAACTCGAAACTGGTCGCATAATACTGTGGGTTCCGCATGGCAACCAGGGTCTGGACGGGCGCAACGTTATACCGGTAGTGTTCGTGCTGTTGAGATTCAGTGGATTTTTGTCTGAGAATGAGATAATTTTAGGTCTTTGCTATGTTTGGAATCATGTATTAACTTCGCGGGAGGTACGTGTTGTGTGATGTTATCAGGAATTTGCTCCATTCCTCGCCCACACGACCTAGTACCCACAACTGGAAATGATTGACAACTTGCACTGCCGATTGATGATATTATTCCAAAAGTAGTTCAGAGGTTTAAATGTGGAATAGTTGGAGAAAAGTTCTCTTATTATGCAAAAAATAATCAATCCTTGGCTTGCGCGTTTGATAAGTATATTATTCCAGGTGAACTCATACGTGAGAACATGGACGTCTTTTTTCCATGCTTCGATCAATTGACAAAATTTGTAGCCTTGGCTGGCGACCGAAATTCACGTCAAAATGTGATGATTGTTTACAAACATCATAGGGATATGTTTCCTAATCTAAATAGATGCCATAGCGCCGACTTGGCCTCTTATTTCTGTTGACTGTGAAAGGGGCTTTAGTGTGCAAAAAACGTAACTACGGTAATGACAGAAATCAACTTGGAGCTGAACGGCTGGACACTCTAGCAACTACCGTTATGGTAGAGGACCCCGAAATGGACTTTCACACTGGAAAGAACAAAAGTCCCATAGACGTTTCATTAAAAGGCACTGATATTCAATATCAGTTGATATGTTTACCGTGTGTTTACAAAAATGTTGTTAAGCTGTCCTTTATTTTTTCCATGTATAGAATAAGGTTCGTATTTGCAGTTTGACTTTTTTAACATATTTATATATTGTCTCAAAAAATCATCCGTTGTCCCGCTTTTTTTTGGTCAGCGGGACAAAATGTCCCATAAATTTTTTTTTCTGGTGAGAACACTGCAACATATAGCTGAAAGACTATTTTTCACATTGCAATTTTAAGCCCATTTAGATGAGAAAAGAGACATGTATATGTATACGGAGAAAAAAGCAGAAGACATATCTGTAAATGGTTTGTTGAGTGACAATTACGTATGCATCTGTTGAAAAATTTTGTGGTCATAAGGTATAACAGTAGTGTAAGAATAATGAGGTTAGAATAAGTGTAGTAAAGCTAAGTTGACAGTAATTAAGATTACAAAATTATACACTACCGGTAAGCTAAGGAAATCTGAATGAAATAAATGTTGAAAGTAGTAACTGAAGCTAAGATAGGAATGAACTGAGTTACTGCAAGGGGGCAAGATGATCTAGTACATGTAGGGCAGCAAAGTCATGGTCATCTTTTTGTCTAATACCTTGTGTAAGTTCATGAACTTTACATAAATCTTGCTATAGATTTGCTGCTAATGGGCAATAACTGTGTTTCAGATCATTTGAGAGCAATCCATCCATGACAGGTTTAAATTGTAATATAGCTTCTATTAAGAAGAGAAACTTCTCAAATAATTTTTTGTTCCCTGTAATTTCCGGTGAGAACACAAGGGCAGATGCTCAGGACAGATGCTGGTGCTAGGTTGATAACTAACCTAAAACTTGTAGCTTCACTGTCTAGCCCGTTCACCCCTAATTCCCTGTAAACAGGTCCACACTCACCATTGATAACAATGGGTTTGGGCCATACCATGGTGGTGAAAGGGTTAAGAGACTGTAAAAATTGATGCCCAAAAGAGTGTGGAAATCTCTGATACTTCCATTCAGTGCATCCTCCATGTTTCTAGCATTCATCTAACACACATTTCTGTTCCATAACTTATAAAACAGTCCGAAATGCAGGATTGGTGTACCTTCCAAAAATACACATATGGAAGGCCCCTAAAATCAATTAGTTGAAAAAGGGGGTCAACAATTTCCCATATCTATCTAACCGCTGATCCGTTTGGCACCATTTTTCGCAATCGGAACCTTGACATTAGTCTAAACATCTGTACCAAATATCAACGCAGTCTGTTCAGCAGTTTTGACTTTTTGTCGTTTACGGAAAATGGACGACATCCCACTCAACCCCTAAAACATAATTATCCTACGGTCATTATGTTAAAAATCAGACCTCCAGCTCTATTGGCTTGCCCAAAATTAGATATGTAATTACTTAATGAGGTACAGATTGTGGCGTCATAAGGTTTCCCATCATACAAAATATGAAGGATGTAGCCCTTGTGGTTACTGAGTTATGGACATATATGTATATTTGGGGTCAAAGGTCATCAAGGTCACGTAATATTTTGTCAAAAAAATTGTATCCCATAGTTATCCCTACATACCAAAAATCAGAACTATAGCTCTATTATTAAGCCCAGAATTGGGTATGTGCATAATTAACACAGGAAGTGGCTGGTCATGTGACATTTTGTCGAAAAACTTTGCTCCCATAGTTTTCTCCATGTACCATAAACACATTGAAGTTGATAGCCAGTTAGAGTGAAATCCGATCAAGCTGCAAAACTTAATTAGCCAAGGTAATGTGTATCAGCGATTTTTACGACATTAACAGCTGGGCTTGATGTGGTCTTGTTTATATCTTTAATCAGCTACACCTCTCAGTTACACATCACACCAGGGCCACTCCACTGTACCCAGACAGAGAAACATAAACAAATCACTACACTTTGCAATGTCATGTATCTTTCTTTTTTATTCGTGATGAACAAATGAGCTTGAAAGTTCAGGAAGGTTTTGAAATGTTCGCTTGTCCAGTCTCAGTGAATCTACATATTAAACAATTTTGGGAATTCCTGACAATTGGACACAATGATAAGTTATCTGTTGCTTACAACGGTCTAATCATTGCAATACTAGTTCTTACAGATGAATCGAATAATGAAATACTGTGAGGGAACATTCTCATCACGGTATACCTCAAAAACAGAACGAAAGAGAAAGTACTAGAGCTGTGACAACTTTAAAAATATCTTAAAGCTAAAAATAGAAATAATAGTGAAAAATTTGTCTAAATGGTATAAATGAAATGAGCTACAAGTAATAGAACATACCATAATCATGTTTGCAAGTGTTTCAGTGAAAAGGATGCCTTGTAACAAACTGTCTTTTTTTATGTTTTATTAGAATCGTTATGTTGAAAAGGTTCTTGCAATGCACCATTGAGTCCAATCAGGAACTCCACGAATACATTTACAAATGTATTTTGAACATGTAAGTTTATATGATGCTAGTCTAGCCGGTCAATTCCCAAAGCTACCTAAACTTTCACGCTCACTTGTTCATCACTTCGGTACACATCAGAAAGAGACTGACACAGGCAGGGCCCAACATTATTATTGACACAGCTAAAAATCGCTTTCCCGCACCTCCAACTGCACTTGGGACACCCCCCCCCTTACATGGTATAAACCATCAGCTCACCCATCACGTCCGCATCACAATGAGGCTATCTGGGGCTATACCATGCATACAGATAGAAGCACACCCTGCACACACAAAGCTAGCAAACAGGAAGGAGTACCCCAAATACGCTTGGTAATCTGTAGTATAGATTGCAGGCAAATTAGTGACCTTGAAGAAAGCCTTGTCATTGACGTGGTCCGTTTTGATTAGTGCAACAGCTAAAACTCACTCTCCCACACCTCAACCAAAACCATGAACCCCCACCCATTTATCATATGACCCATCAGAAGATCTACATATCCAATGCCTTTCACATGTGCGGCTATACTACGCACTGCTGCACAAGGCATTTATTGTATCGCAGTACAAATGGAGTGTCATAAGAGCTTCAGCTCGGCACTCTGTAACAGGTCGCTGGTAAAGTCTGTGACCTTGGGGAAAGGTTTAAATTAGCAAGTCCCTTTTGATTACTATCATAGCTCACACCATACCCGAACCATGAACTCCCCCACCAATTTATCATACAACACACTCAAATTGACAGCCAGTTAATTGGTCCAACCATGCACCAATTTATCACATGACACATGGACACACAGAAGTTAATTGGCCAAATCTTGACAGGAAGTTAAAGTTGACGCCCTACCAGTTTATCACATGACACATGGACACACAGACGGAAGCTAGTTGGCCAAATCTTGACAGAAGGAAGTCTTGACAGAAGGAAGTAAAACTTGACGCCGCCATTTCTAGTTTTCAATTCTAATAGCTCCTTGAGGAGCTAAAAATGGTCAAAGAGTGGAATTAAAAGGCTTAAGGACATCTGGAATGATGACAGAAATGACTGGCTTCAACCATGGGAAATAATTGCAAAAATTTGAGGAGGTACAATTAGACATGTGCAAGAGGAAATCAAGACAGAGTATGAAACACTCCTCAATGCTATTCCAGATTCCTGGAAACAAATCATCTCTTCAAACATCCAAAATGAAGAAAACTATGATATTTTAGACTTAGAGAATTATGGTCTGACAAAAGTGATGTCAAAACCAAGTCACTTTATTGGAAATCAGTTGATAAGAAATGGCATGCAGTCAAAGGTCAGATTGGTCAAAAATGGGCTGAGAATCTAAGTCTCACTGACAATTACAAAGCTACTTTATTCAACCGTCTTAATTCAACAGGAATTGTCAGCAATTCAGTAAATGATTTAAATTGGAAGATTTTCCATCGAGGCCCAGTCACAGGAAGCTCGGCCAAAACTTTCAATTTAAGTGATGGGAAATGTCATATTTGTGGCCAAGAAGAAACACTGGATCACATCTTATTTGAGTGTAAATATGTTAAAGAAATCTGGCAGAAATGTATTTCTTTCTTTGTCAGAAAACACAACTTTGATAATAATATCAATATCGAAAGATTAGCAATGGCAGGAATCGAAAATGATAAGAATGCAACATCTGACATTATTTACTGTATTACTTCCTTTGTAAAATATACAGTTTGGAATATTCGAAATACGGTTACTCTTGATGGGATTAAAGTTTACCTTCAATCCTATGTCATGCAATTGAAATGTTATCTCTCCTCATGGATGAATACATTATATTTCACTTATAAGATGATGAACAAAACTGAGGTTTTTATCACAAAGTTTTCAAGCCTTGTAAGACTTGAAGGAGAAGAATGCATCCTGAATGCATTCATATGATGATCTTTGCAATTAAACAGCTAATTATTTGTTGTTTTTGTCTTCAGACAAGACGCATTGTAATTTTAATGCATTCACAGTTTTATAGATTTGTTTTATTTGTGACTATGTGGAAATAAATTTACTTTTTCAAAAAAAAAAAAAGATCGTTGATATTTTGGGCACATTTTAAGTAACATTTCCGTCTCACTGCTTTAATACAAAAACCGAATACGTAGTCTCAAATCTTAGTATCTGCGCTATCGATCACTGGCCACATCGAACCTGGGAACGAAAAGGTAACGGAGTAAAACGCTAAAATTTAGGGCAGTATGAGTAATATTGAGAGTAGGAACGCACACGACGACTTTGTTTTTTCACCATATTTTTCCACAAAATGGACAAGTTTGTGTCAAAAGTCTGTACCACCCAATAGGTTGCGCTGATATCTTCCATAGTATTTGCTTTTTACGGCACACGGAACAAGGGTAGGCAGACCCTAAGCGAAATATCTCCAGGTTTAAATTGAATAATTCGGCGATATAAATTTGAATTTTTTCGTTCCATACCTCCACGTAGAGAAGTTCGATTTTTGCGTTCCTATTATGTGCGTCGCCACTATAGATACTTAGTGTTCTTTGGCCCATGAAGAGTGACAAATATATAACAAACAGCTAGATGTAATGATAAAATAGTTACATATACAGGCACTCAGGGTGAATATTATACATCAATTCCATTAGTTTCATGTCCTCTTTCTACTTAGCATGTGATAATGTTTAAGACAATAAACACGCAAGACAGTTATGTGTTGGCAAATACAGGCAAGCAGCTACCGTTTCTGGATTTTCATGAACAACAGATGACCTTGACTGAAATGCATAACATGCAACCAATGTTTACATTTTGCTCATACACCAGACACATGGAGAGATTTCAACACACAACCATTAACTTAGAAACCCTACAGGGAAAAGTAAACATTTTCTTCCAGTTCCATTGGAGCATCCACTTTTGGAACAACTTACAAAACCAATATATCACAAGGGTGATGGCACTGAGATCAACTTAAGAATTTTCACTGTGGTGAACTTGACTATTCCTTTGCAAATCCTAACATGACTTGGAATCTTCAACTGAGATACACTGTATTGTAAAATGTGTGCACAAAGACATAGGGCAGGACCATTTGATATCGGGGGGAGGGTCCTGAAGATTGATGAGGTAGCATTATTTTCTACCTGATCCACTGTACAGTATTTTTTCCCACTCTTCCACCTTTTCTTTTAGTCAAGTATTTTGCTTGGAATCTTTTTTTCCTGAAAATCTTCCAGATCCCCATTATGATATCAAATGGTCCACCCTTGCATATCAACAATGTTTATTTAAAGAGATACAATGACAGGAAGTTGAAGAGCTATTTATAACCCCGATACTCTCACACATTAAAAAAAGTTTGGAATATTTGTTGGAAACCAAGCCTGCTAAAATCACATTCAGCTGTGCTTTCCAATGATTCTTTTACCACATTTTAACACCAAATACAGTTTACCATATGGAATGCTCACAAAATCACCACATTATGTATTCTTAGTTCCTGTAGGTATAAAATCGCCAAAATCAGAAAATCTTTTCACAAATATTTATTTATTTTGTTCATATCAACAAAACATGAATAAATTATGGAATCGATACTGTGACTATTTTATGTAGGTTTTTCCATGAAAAATTAGGAAGCTACATAAAAATAGGAAATTGAAGACGTTTCTCTGAAATTTAAAACAAGCAACCTGGCAGCTGATAGAGCTCCTTTGTGTTATGTAGAGAATAACTCTTTGCGATACGTGTTGATGAAGGAGGAAATCTTTGACAGCCCACTTCAGGTCAGCCAGACCAAAATGGACAATATAGCTGCAAAAATATGTAATTGAAGAAGATATAATTCGAACATATTTAATTAAGATAATGAATAGCAAAATTTCTACTCAATATCAAAGCTATTAAAAAGATTTTGTGAACAATGTTTTTGACCAAAATAGCAAAAATTGCCCCAAAAATACAAAATTGCAGACTTCAAGCTGATTTCAATATATCATATTAAGATAAACCCTACAAACCTGTATACCAAACATCGAAGATACGAATCAGCAGATTTTGAGAAAGACATTTTTTGACCAAAAATGACAAAAACTGCCCAAAAATACAAAATCCCAAATTTTTATAAGAATTTCAATACATCCCATTTTCATCAACCTTATGAACCTGTATACCAAATACCAAAGGCATCGGATAAGTAGTCTTTGGAGAACAAAAAAATTGACAAAAATTGGGAAGATTGCCCCAAAATTACAAATCCTTAAAATTCACTACAATTTTTACAAACTTGCATGAGGTTATCCCGGGGAATATGGATACCAACTTCAAAGCAATCGGACAAGCAATTTCAGAAAATAAGATTTTGTTTTATTAAAAACTGAAAAAAATTACCCAAAAATACAAACATACAAATGTGATCCACAGTTGTACACACCTAATTTAGAATACCTAAAGCTACTTACATACCAAGTTTCAACCAAATCTGACCAATTGTTACTGAGTTATAGCAGTTTGCAGGATTTTTTTTTTACCTCATTTGCATATTTTTGATGCTGACATGTTCATTTGAACAAGTTCACATCTCCATCCCTTGGTGCACCTGTACAATAAATACTAAGCCGGTAGCTACTGTAGTGTAGCAGTTTTTGATCTGGACGGACATACATACATACATAAATACATACATACAAACATACAAACATACATACATACATACATACATACATACATACATACATACATACATACATACATACATACATACATACATACATACATACATAGTACGTACATACATACATACATACGTACGTACATATGAACACATCACATATATATATATATATATATATATATATATATATATATATATATATATAAATGTATACATTTTGTATATATATATATATATATATATATATATATATATATATATATATATATATATATATATATATATATATATATGTACGAGATGACGTACACATGGTATCTGTGAGAATACACGAGCACATAGCACTATACATTCAGTACAGGACAATAAGAAAACATTGGCGGAAGGTCTGCTCATGATGCATACCAACACAGGATGCACAAACGTATACACAAACACATTCCTACAAATAATGTGCACTGTCATTTTTTGGCGACGATACGTATCATAGAGATACATCGTACATGCATATTTCTCAAACACACGAGTGAGTTCAGTTTCGCGACGTACATGTGAGCTTCACTACACAAGTGAGCCGACAAACATACAATTCAAAGATACAGATATCACTGCGACTGAATGCGAATGCCTTTAGATAGCGACGCATATAAGTAAGGTTTCTCAAACACCCTATTAACTTCAGGCACACAGGTGACGGGGGTCCAACTCATATTCTAGTAAAATGCTCTGCGTACACACAAGTGACTTCAGACACACAGGTGACCGGGGGGGGGGGGGTCCCACTCATATTCTAGGAAAATGCTCTGCATAACATCAAGTAAATTCAGACACACAAGTGACAGGGGGTCCCAGTCGTATCCTAGGAAAATACTCAGCCTGTTTATGTTACTGAAAATGAATACATTTGCGTCTTTGAGAACAGTGGCGTACGTGTGAGATTACTCAAACACACAATTATTGCAAGTAAGTTTCACGACTTATGAGTGTCCGAGGGCCTACTCATAGTTCTTGGATCCGGCAAATGTCTTACATCAGTGTCGTTCAGCTACTGTCTATTATGTAAGTGGAAGAAGAAATAATAACTGGCGCCTGAACTTAACAAATGTCTATGTGTCAATGTGAAAGTAAGCACCATGTTGTGTCACAGAGCTCCGGATGATCGTACGCATTGCAGCCACCGGAAACTGATGGATTGACTTGTACCTCAGCACTTGTACTTTAGTCAGTATTTTTTACATCCTCGTGAACCAAACTGCACCAGAATACAATGTGTAAATACCTCTGAACCCATTCGAATGCGGATAAAGTTGTACAAGACGTAAACAATTGTTTAGGAGAATGAGAATCCAATACATTATTATACATCTACCATCGAGAACAATAGAATTTAGCGTGCGCTAAAAAAGCCGAACGGAACTCGGGCCCGTTCCGTACGGCACGGTTTCAAGGCGCCCCATTCCGTGCGGCTGTATCTGCGCGTTCACTGTAAACGGTTTCAAGGGACCCCTTGGACGAGTGCCATAACAAGTCTCCCGCGCGCTCTTTACGTACGTATGTGTGCACGCAATCCAAAACTTGCAGAAGCGCGTCCGAGGTAGCGTTCCACACTGGCGCGATAAAATCGGAAGAAAAATTGTCGACATTGCACGAAAACGGTCACTACTCCGACATTTGATGCCCCGATCAGGAATGTAAGATGTATAATAATAAGGTTATTACGAAAATACCGCTAAGGGACCGTTCAGTTTTTTACGGCCGGGGGGGGGGGGCAAAATCTTGTCGCCGGTGTTCAAAAAAATGATGACCCCCTGCATTTTTCGCGAAAAAATGATGACCCCCCCTTTGTCAGACGAAAAATTTGATGACCCCCCCCCCCACTGAAAAATAACCAAAACCCATATGTCAAATTTACCCGCACGGTTTGGATTTGAACTCCGGTACGCGGCGCACTTTATTCGTGTAGCAGAGATGCCAGTGTACAAACTTCTCAGCCTTCATTTCCATAGACACAACTTATGTCCATGGACATTGTATAAAGTAAACTTTATTGGAGTGGTTCGCCAAAGGCAGCCCTCCGGTTAAGAGGGTCATGGGCCATTACGTAAAGTCAACTTTATTCTAGTGGGCAACCAAAGGTGGCCCGCTGGTAAAAAGAGGGTCGATCATGGCCATTGCATGAAGTAAACTTTACTGAACAGGGCCGCTGAAGGCGTCCGGCCGTTAAGATGGTCATGGGGTATTACAATAAAGTCAATTTATTGAAGTGGGCCGCCGCAGGCGGCCCGCCGGTAAAGAGGGTTGATCATGGCCATTGCATGAAGTAAACCTAATTGGAGTGGGCCACCAAAGGCGTCTGCCCGCTAAGAGGGTCATGGGTAATACATAAAGTATATTCATTGTATTGGGCCGCCGAAGGCGGCCCGCCGGTAAAGAGGGTCAATCATGGCCATGGCATAAAGTGGACTTTATTGTAGGTATTATGTTTTTGAAAATGTGGTGACCCCCCTTTCCTACCAGTGAAAAAGTGATGACCCCCCCCCTTCTTGGATACCAAAATTATGATGACCCCCCTGGATTTTGCCGGCCCCCCCCGGCCGTAAAAACTGAACGGTCCCTAAGGATGCACTCGGACATTGGCGCCTCGATCGCCCTCCGCTTCGCGTCGGGCGATACGCTGCGCCAATGTCCTCGTGCATCCTTTGCGGTATTTTCGTAATAACCTCATTATGCGATACAATTGAACAAAAAAGACAGTTTATGAAAAATAAGTCTCGATGGACTCCATATACAACTAAAGACACAATCTGACATAGTTGAATTCCACATAGAACATCAGGCCACCGAAATCTACTCTTAAAAAACCTGATCAAAGGCAAAACACTATGGTACACCAGAACTTGCAACACTATAAAAATAACTTTACTTCAAAGGTCAATACACTTAACAAGATTAGTTGAATGTGGCTAAACTTGAAACAAACAGAAAATCTGGTCACATGGCAAACACAGTTAGCTATAAGCGAATTTCATGGTACGGCATTCTTCATCGAGGAAACACCATTGCCAAAATACAGTGGATTTCACCTAGGCACCGCAACTCGGCGTACGAGACAGACACATTTCACGTACAACACAAACGATAAGCTTGAGTATCACGACACATTTCAAAGCCACCGACTCCTTGATTAATTATAGTAAACCAGCATGGGACAGCCGCTCTGTCTAGACTGAGAGATACACTTGATCTACAATGTAACTGGTTTTACAGTTTCAGCTAAGAGTTGAAGAGCTGAAGGTTTTCTCAAAAGAAACTACACACTTTGCTGCAATTCACCTCAAAATTACATTGCACAAAACACACACACCGTAACATACTTCAAAAACGTTTATTTTTTGAACACGAATAAAGTGATCATAATTCAACGGGCTACGTTTGCTGCTGCTGTCAACTCTGTGGAATGAAACGTTAACACGAAACTTTAACCTTGAAAGGAATGAAATACGTCTACTTCGAGCTCTGACAGTGTCTGTTGTCAACGTAAGAAACGAAGTCTACATGTAAGCTTATATCACTGCGGACGACGATGAAAGTCAAAAATAACATGTGAATTACGGACTAGCGTAAGCAAAACAAAGTCCATATTCAGTGATGTCCTATCGTTATAACATCCATATAAATTTGAAAATCGAACGTAGAGACAACGTTAAGTTTAACACTGTGGAGTTCACTGTCGTCATGGCCACATTACAAGACTAGATAGCCTACTGATCTGAAAAATTCTAGACACTGTCCCGGTGTAATTTCAGTAACAGCCCGGAGAATCGCATATTCCATATTGTCAAGAGCAAGTCGTTGATAAAATGGTCTCTTGAATATAGTCTTGAGACATCTAAATGCAAATTCTGCTGCATTGAAGTCCGGGGAGTATGTGGGAGTGAAGATGTATTCAATGCCTAAATTATCCAAAAACTGGGATAATATGTCACCTCCTCTGTTATGATGAGTGGGACAGTTGTCGACTACGACGACATCGCCGGGAGAGAGAGCTGATAGGGCGTTCTCCATAACTGTTTCTGCAGCTTCACTGAAAAAATGAAGATATCTATCCGTGTTAGATGGTCCCTGGACAACGTTTGCATGTGCGACCCCGAAAGGACTGACGAGTAAATTTAAAGTGAAACTTGCTCCCGGATTGTAACGTTGTATTTCGACAGCAGGCAGTCCAATTGGTGAATGTCCGTACGTCCTATTCGATGTCTGGAGCGTAAAGCCACTCTCATCAAAAAATCGCAGTCGCATAGGGTCGATATTGTGTAAAACATTGAGATAAGCTTGAGTATACATCAAATTAGCCTGGCTGAATCTTTCCCGTGCTGGCCTTATCATTTTCTTGCGGGTCCACTTGCCTTGAAGAAGACGATGTCGTACAGCACGACAAATGGTAGCCTCCGATACGATCACGTTGGCATTTTCTTCAAGTTTCCTTTGTATTTCTCGGTAAGTCATCGACGGGGTTTCTGTCTTCATGAGTTCAATATATCTCAAATCATCACACCAAAGTTTTCTGCAAAGTTTGTTTCCAGGACATTTCTTCGGAGATACGGAACCTGTATCACAATAACGTTCCCAGATTGTTGTCACAGTACTACGATCAACTTTGTGCTCTCTTGCACATTTACTTATCACACCATACGGTATACTGCGACTTACTTCATCTGCACCTAGTTCCTTTAATTTGTCGACCAAAGCACGTCTGTAGTCGTTTCCTAGTGGCTTTCCGACTTCATATTCCCTGCCATTAGAATTGGTTTTCCTGAATGCCATGATGCCGGCCAGTGGTCGTGGTTTTTTCTGCTCTGTAATACGTGGCTCATCAAGTATGCAAGTTGGTTTCAGATTGCAATCAGAATCATGTCACTTTTAGCCAACGCTTCCGCTCCTAATAGGCGAGCGGCGAATCCACAAAAAGGGCCTTATTTTAGGAGTTTAATGTACCCACCTTACATACGGCCACATCATACGTCATTTGAAAGCTTATTATCTCTACTTTAAGACAATTGACGATGTGGAGCTGCCAAGTAGGGCCATAGCCTCCTAATTTGCATAATTAACAAGGGTACCCAATTTGCATAAATGCGATATAATATTTGAAATTTATTGTTAACTTCTCTAACGATACGTTTAAACTATTGAGTGATATATCAATTGAAAGGTCTTTCCATGTAAAATACAAAATGGATATTCAAAGAGATATTGAAATTGATTATACTGAAATATTTTCATGTTTATATGGAAAACAATATTTTCCCGTATTGAATAACAATATTTTAAAAATTTGAACACATACAGCAACAACACACAGCCACACCATACGTCATTTGAAAGCTTATTATCTCTACTTCACGAAAATTGACAATTTGGAGCTACCAAGTTGGGCCATAGCCTCCTAATTTGCATAATAAACACGCATACCCAATTTGCATAAATACGATATAGTATTATAAATTTATAGTTAACTTTTCTAAACAAACATTTAAACTATCGAGTGATATATCAAATGAAAGGTAGTTACATGTAGAATACAAAATGAATATTCAAAGAGATATTGAAATGGATTTCACTGAAATATTTTCATATTTATATGGAAAAAATATTTTCCCCTTAGAATAACAATATTTTAAAAATGTTAACACATAGAGTCCTATCATACAGCCACATCATACGTCATTTGAAAGCTTATTATCTCTACTTGAAGAAAATTGACAATGTTGAGCTATCAAGGAAGGCCGTACCCCTTTATGTCCATAAATTACACTGGTAAGCAATTTGCAGAAATGAAATATGAAATTAGAAAATTCATTGTTAACTATTCTAAACACACTTTTACACTATCGAGTGATATATGGTCTGTGGTGATGGTATTTGCATGTAAAACACAAAATTGATATCAAAAGTGATATTTAAATTAATTTACGGAAATATTTTCATATTTCTGTCGAAATAAATATTTCCTCTTTTAATAATGGTATTTAAAAAATAATTTAAGTATCAATGCAACAAAAAGATCCACACGAAAGACACTATTGTAGTTGTTGAAATGTAGCTTTGTAGCGGAAACAATGTGTCAGAGTAAGCTACAGTCAAAGTAATGGCATGATTTATGATCCAAATAATTCATGTCATTTCCAGTAAATCTAGTAACTGTAGGAATTCATCATCCTCTTCTTCACCAGCATTGTCATGAGTAAAAGGGTTGCCACAGTTATCGCTGCCTTGGCAGGAACAAAGGTCTGTGCAGGAAGATTAATTCAACAGCAGACACAATTGGTGACATGTAATAAGAGAAAGCAGCTCCGCAAATCGTTCATATCTTAGTTGTTTGAATTTTGTGTACGGTACATGTGGATATTGTAAGTGTATATTATCTTTATGTTTGGTCGTTTTATGTATAGTGTTGATTTGCCATGGCGAGACGTAACCCTAATCTACGTGTTCTGCCCTATGGGATAGCATGACTAATGTGACACTGCGATATCCTTTGATGCTACCTTTCGAGAGTACTGAGTTGTCTTCATCAGTCCTTCATTTTCTTTTGGTGAAACATGTGCACTGATTGAATGATTGTAGGTGTTACGTACCAATCGAGTTGTTCCACTGAAAGTTCAGTTTGTTCAAATACGGAAGCTAGAATGTCTACTGTTCGTTCAGGCTGTATTTGTGTAAGCTCATTTGAATCGGAGATCGGACTGTTGTAGTTTTGTGAAGTTTGGCATCATCGTAACGCTTATATTACCGTTTCTTTAGTATGTGATTAGGCTACGCTCACAAATAATGGTGAGAGGCAGAGGAATTCGGGTTGGAATCGAAAATTTTGGGAGATTGTAGAGGGGTACTTGGAGATTTTTATCAGCATTTAGGGACCTGAAAATGTTTTGGTTCCCTTTTACTATTTACGATTCCAAGGAAATTTGAAATTAATTTAATGAAAATTTAATAACATTTAAATGTCATCCGATTGTCCAAAGTTAGTAATAATTTAAAAAGATTTAGAATCGTTTGGTCGCATTTCATTACTTTTATCTCGAAAATATCTTGTATTCTCTATTGCCTTGTTGTTGCATGATTGTTCTAATGTATCGTAATGTTTCGCGTTTAACAAGGCCCTTGAATGTTGCCGTTTGGTTTCGTGAACCGCAATGTATCTGTTGGTTTTGTGTGTGTTTTGCAGTCGAGAATGTCCTCTTTGTTCCACCGATGACCTTTATAGATAATGAGGTCTAACGATATGATTTCTTGAGAAGAGCTTTCGAAAATTTGAAAGTATGATGCATTTTTCATGTTTGATATGATTCATTAAGCTCGTGTTGAGTTCCAATGAGAATCATACATCGTTTCTGAATCTCAGTCAGAGCGATATTTGTTCAGTGTGTTGCTGAATTATTCTCATTTTGTCTTGTGAAATGTAATGTCGGGAATTTCTGGTAAAACTGGAGATCTCGTACCGCACCCAAATACATGACGGTAAAATTCACTGTTGACTTGAAAGTGTTGTTTTTCAAGATTATTTTCAGCATAGCTATCATGTATTTTGTTGTTGGTTGTTTGATTATGCAATCATTTGATGATCTTTCCTGATTTAATGCTCTGTCGACTGATTCCATTGGTTCATTGTGCGTTGTATTAGTGTACATTGAAACAATGTCTAGTGTTACCAATGTCGCATTGGCCGGAACTTTTATTGTCTCAATTTTCCGTGTAAAATCAGTCGTATCTTTGATGTATGTTGTTTATTTCTTCACGATTTATTTGAGAAAATAGTCAATGAATTTTGATCTGTGAAAGATTGGACTGCATCATCCACTTATAATTGGGCGGCCGACGAACTTTCCTCGTGGGCGTCATTTTGTTCACTTGTATTTTTTAGCATAAGGTACCAACTTGTAAGTGGTGCTAGTGTTTTACTCTTAACTAGAATAATCGCCATGGCTAATTAACACTTTATATAAAACAGCCAAACATAATATACACTGACAATATACACAATATCATACACAAAATGCAAACACGAAGATATGAACGGTGTGTTGAGTTACTTTTCCTTCATTATATGAAATATATGATTATATGAAATATATGAAATATGGTGCCTTCCGTCTACATATTCCACATAACTGAACTCAAAATACAGATGTAACACAGATGTAATAACCAATGATATCTCCATCAAACAAGATTTCTAGAGAAATTGAAACAAAAATGACATCAATAATACAAAAGGGTCATTCAACACACAGCTATTTATAACAAGATTGGAACTAAATTGGGATAATTGGATGGTGAAGTAATGTCGGTTTAATTTGCAAATTTAAGCTCATCTGCTTTTCTTTTTACTTGTAATGTTTTTAAGAGTAACTTGTTATATTTCAACACTCAACTATAGAGCACAAAACACGCTTTAGAAAATTGCAAAATATGAAGACCCAATTATCCCAAAACAGTTCCAATTGGTTTTATGTATTCTTGTTGTTCAGCTATATGGAAATTAGACAGATAAATGTTCCAGTTTTCGTATCCTTAATAAACAAAATATCAATTGCAAAACAAATTCAGATATTTATCCCCAAAACTTTAGCATTATTCGTTATTAGTACACAATATTTTGAATATTATAAACTAGTCAAAACGTTTACGATTTAATTGAAAATATTCAATAAGAATATTTTGAATACACGTTTGGAGTTCATGATTCTATTCTACATGCAAATACCTATCATTTGATATATCACTTGATAGTTGAAAAGTAAGTTTAGAGTACTTTACAATTGATTTTTGTAATTTTATATTGTGTTCATGAAAATTAGGTACCCGTTTGCATTATGCAAATTAAATCATTACAGCCCTATTTGTCAGCTGCATATCGTCTTTTTTCATGAGGCAGAGATAATAGGCTTTCAAATAACGTTTGATGTGGTTGTGTGATGCGGTTCTATGTGTTAAAATTATTATAATATCGTTATTAAAAAGGGGAAAGTATATTGTTGTACATAAGTACGAAAACATTTTAGTAAAATCATTTTAATATCTCTTTGGATATCCATTTTGTATTCTCCGTGCAAATACCTTTCATTTGATATATCACTCGATAGTTTAAAGTATGTTTATAGTAGTTAATAAATTTCTAATTTTATATCGCATTTATGCAAATAGGGTACCCATGTAAATTATGCAAATTAAGGGCCACGTCCGTACCTGACAGCTCCACATTGTCAATTTTCTTGAAGTAGAGATAGTAAGCTTTTAAATAACGTATGATGATGCTGTAAGATTTGGTTTTTTGTATGAAATTCTTTTAAATATTGTTACTGAAAAGGGAAAATATCTTTTCAATATAAATATGACAATATTTCAGTAAAATGAATTTAAATATATTTTTAGATGTCTTTTTAGTATTCTACATGCAAATACCTTTCATTTGATATATAACTCGATAGTTTAAAAGTATTTTTCGAGTAGTGAATAATAAATATCTAACATTAATCGCATTTATGCAAATTGGGTACCCGTGGGACTTATGCAAATTAGGGGTTACGGCCGTACTTGACAACCAAAGTTGTCTATTTTCTTCAAGTAGAGATAGTAAGTTTTCAAATGATGTATAATGTGGCTGTATGATGTGGCTGTATGTGTTCAAATTTTTAAGATATTGTTATTCAAAAGGGTTAAATATTTTTTTCAGTATTAATATGAAAATATTTCAGTAAAACCATTTTAAATATCTTTTTGGATATCAATTTTGTATTCTACATGCAAATACCTTTCATTTGATATATCACTCAATAGTTTAAAAGTATGTTTAGAGTAGTTAACAATGAATTTCCTAATTTTATATCACATTTATGCAAATTGGGTACCCATGTGAATTATGCAAATTAGGGGGTTATGGCCCTACTTGGCAGCTCCACATCGTCAATTTCTTGAAGTAGAGATAAGCTTTCAAATGATGTATGATGTGGCCGTATGTAAGGTGGGTACATTAAGTGTGAAAAATGGGTGTGTCTGCCGCTCGCCTATAAAATGTTAAAGTCAAAATAATCTCGATACAGTGAGAACAAATTATTCGTCAACAGTGCTAGTTTTCCTGTCGGTATATTTGTACATGTAACATGGAACTGATGTTCCATCTGTCCCAAAACTAAGAGGAGCAGAGCTGAAGTTTTGTGGCGGGTTTTTATATAATACTTGTTCAGGACAAGACAAAATATTTCAGAATTAGAGTTTCCTTTTCGATATTCCTGCCGCCTCTTTGCATGCTTTACCAAACGTCGTAAATCTGTCAATCAAATTGTTTTGTCCACAACAGGCGCGATCTGATAACGATGAGCGGGGAAAGTGATCACGAGACACGGGCTGTCTACACGACTGAACGCGCATATCGCATACGTTGTGAGTGCTGTGGCGGACAACGTGCAAACAATTTTGTCCATTTGTACACCATTTGGACTCCATCGGCCATGGCAATGTCAAAGGAGTGCGAGACAGAGCAGATTGACATAAAAGTACACTACAATTACCACAGCCAACAGCGTTGTACTGTCGTCGAGGTTGGATACGACGAATTGTGTTTGATGGATTTTGATGATTTCTGTGGCATGCTGAAACAGGAGGTGAATTATTTTAACCGACTGAGCGTACTGAGGGTCAGTTACAAAGACTCAGAGGGCACCTATGTTGATGTAAACAGCCACCGAAGTTTTGGCAGGTTTCAGCGTTTTTGCGGGAGCAACATCCCAGTTGTCAACGTAAAGATTGATGAGGGGACATCACCAGCTATACTTGTAAGCCGTGAAAACGTTTCGAAAACTCCACGTGGTGCTTCTTCTGGTTTTAGACGTACCCTTGACTACTACACAGAGCCGCCAGATGCAAGAGTTGCAAAAAAGCCTAGAGTGTACCTTAGTCCGATCGAGATCGAAATAGAAAGGAAAGAACGAGAGGTCGATGTGAGGCTATTGACAAAGGTTGAGACGACCCAAACTAGCCAAAATTAGCCAAACCAGCATAAACCACCAAAAACGACCCATATCATCAAGTAAACGACCTAAAACAAACATTCTAGGTATTCAGGGATACAATAAAACTCCACCTTCTGGAGAAACCGTCGACAGAATTGCGGGCAGCCATGTTGTTGGTACTATCAATTACCAAGTTGTGGGGCTCATTTCGATGACACAACTGAAAACGAAAATAACTTCAGCATCGTAACTGGGCTCACCGAAGGAGGGCGCTTTTTCAAACTTTGTGCAGTGCAGTGCTAGTGGGGCATAATTGACGAATTTTCGAAAACATGTGGTCTCCAGACTCTCATTCACCGGCCAATAATGTGCAGGTGAGTGAAAAAAAGGTTAAGTTCTACGATTTTTAGTGTTTAACTATGTTTTGGAAGATTTTGCGCTTTTTTTTGCTCCAAGAGAGACTCTTTAATGATTTTCCATCAATGCCATCTATTTGCTATTTATTTGCTAGATCTTCAACTTACCATGGTAACCTGCATGCACGCATATATATGTTTGTGTGCATGCATGCATGCATGCACATATATGCAGGTATGTGTATGTACATGTATGGAACCAGGGCCACGGCACATGTTATCTTAATATTTCGTTTGTAGAATTTATTCAAATAAATTAATGTTGGTATCAAAAAAAATGTGAATGAGCTGTAAAAATGTAATAAACTAAAAACTTTGATCTCATTCCTTGGTAAGCCACTAAACACGACAACGGGAAATTCCCTGTGCTACACTTTACGTTGTAAAAGCAGTAACAATCTTGCACAGCGCCCTCTATTGAAGAAACAAACCGAACCCCTTAACTCGTTGATGGCATGTATAGGAATTTGCAATGATCGAAAATGCCGGCTGGTTTTCGCCGTTTTTGGGGCGGTTTCTCCAGAAATCTGAGACATATTTCATCCCTGTGCTTATTTTAGGTCGTTTACTTGATGATATGGGTCGTTTATGGTGGTTTATGGTGGTTTGGCTAATTTTGGCTAGTTTGGGTCGTCTCAACCTTTGTCAATAGCCTCGATGTGAAAACTGCAGAGGTACAGCAACTAACGGAGAGATACCGAGAAATGGAAACTGCATATAATCCCAAAGTATTCAGGGATACGTCCAAAAAGTTGTGCAGAAACTGTCATCAGAGGCTAGGACACACGAAGGCAAACTGTCCATCTGACCAATGCGACAGTGTTCTACTCTGTGGAGAGATAGACATGCACACCGACAGCAAAAAAGAACTGTCAGCTCTCGCACAATTGAAAACGAAAGCGGAGAACGAACTGAAGGGTATCAAGACAGAGCTCGAGGTGAAACGTAACGTGGCTGACTCCATGTGTAACTCGTTCGAAAGTAAAGTGCAGCCATTTCTTATCAACAGCAATCCCGATAAATATCTCCTCAATGGTCGTGTCAGACAAGTGATTGTAAATGCAGACATAGCCATTCTTCGTGCGTATTACAATGGTAAAATTCCAGAAAACATTGAGACTATAAGCGAAGTTTGGCCAGAGATAATCCAGGCAGCCGCAAGCAGACAGGAGAAAAAACGACTCAAGAACACTAACAGTGTACAGAAATTACTTGAATCGCAAGGAATTACTTTTCCAAGCAAGCAGACGTCAAAATCACCCGATACACCAACATGTGCTGGCACAGATGTCATTACCGCAGCGAATGTTAACAAGGGTTTGGTACAAAACGACGCAACTCCATTCAGTAGAGAGCGTGGTGAACGGTACTCTGAACTTTGCAATGTTTCACAACAGACCCGGCCGTACTATCAACCTAGCATGTACTATGAACAGAATGTATTGCCTTACCACCAGTCTATGTTTGCACAAATGCATCCCTATGCGTACATGGCGAATTATGGGCGATACTATAGTATGGCTCTGAATCAACCTTTACACTCGTATCCATTTTCTCCTCGGGCATGTAATGACATTAACACTCAGCCTCCTTTGCCGACTGAACAACCATCGCGCCCGCCATCTCCACCTCCTCCATTTCAATAGTAATGGCGAGTAATTGTCCCAAATGTTCATTCCGTAAGGCAATGCAATATTTTGCTGTTCTTGTTTTTCTTTTAACTTTGAGTGGACTATCACATATCAGAAAGTTGAGAAAGAAAAATTTGCTTCGAAATATGTTTCAACTGCTTTCTCGTTTTGCGACCTTACATCAGAGTTACCTTGTTCAATTATCCGTTGATTTCGTATTCTAAACTTCTTTCCGTGAAGTAGTGCACAGTAGATTTTCTCGTGCGAAACGCAGACAAAGTCGTCAGCTGTAAGCGGCTTTGGTTTTTTCGTTGACTAAAGATATGTGGACTTTATTTCACCGATTCCAAAGCGAAAGTCGAAGTACATGTTACTCCATTTACTCATGGTCACCACTATATTCACTTTATTCGTGTTCATAAAATAAAATATTAAAAAAGTATGATAAGAGTTATGTATTTTGTTTATTCGTTTTGTAATGTGAGGTATTTGTGCAACATATGCGATATTTCAATTCATTTTAGCTGGAAGCCGAAACCGTAAAAACAGTTACATTGTAGGTCAGGTGTATCTCTCAGTCTAGACAGAGCGGCTGTCCCGTGCTGGTTTACTGTAATTAATCAAGGAGTCGGTGGCTTTGAAATGTGTCGTGATACTCAAGCTTATCGTTTGTGTTGTACGTGAAATGTGTCTGTCTCGTACGCCGAGTTGCGGTGCCTAGGTGAAACCCACTGTAGATCTTCGCCATCGACGCGCTTTAGGGCAGGAGCAGGCATTTATGCGAACGACTGTTTTTACGCGAAGGTCAACGGACCAACGTGACCCTACGATTGCGGACGCATATATCAATTCGCAAGAACTCTTCGCAATTCTGCTTGCTTGCAAACCGGCGTGCTGGTGGCACCACTAGAACCAACTCTGCACTGTAGTATACGGACAATAATACGACGATGTATATGATAAATATCCCGCAATACTACAGCCATGTCCTGGCTCCACAAATTGTTCTGGCTTTCGGCCCTTTCGAACATCTATATTACAGCAAGCAGATACGTCAACACGAACGATAATCTTGCGGACTCGCTATTGCACTTACACGACTTGAAGTCAAACAATTACTTCAAGGCCGTGGACATTCCACGCACTCGTGCACTCCACCCATACTCAACTGGCAACACGAATTACGCAACTAGAACACCGGCGAAACAACGAAGAAACACACTAGTGTTCCCAATAAAAAACATAGCCCGTCTATGAGAACACAAGCTATAAAACTGCATAAAAATGTCCAAAAACTTGGAACACATAGAAAAACAAACCTATCGAAATTTAGGAAGACACCAAAGGGGTTTCTCAATGTGGGGTCAAGGGTCACGGTTGTCTCATACACGCTCGACCATGCCAACGTCTCGCTATGGCTTTTTTAAAATTAACAACCTATTGTTAATCTTCACACTAACGGACAAAATACAATCAGAGGCAAAACACATTAACGCATATACAAGACGAGATAAGCGATGTGTGAAGCCTCTTTCCCTTTATTACGATACGATTCATCAGTGAGGTTGAACATCTTTGCATGATATGAGTGGCAACCCCGGTCACCTGTGCGTCGCTGAAAACTCGCTCGTGTGTTTCAGAAATCTTACTCGTATACATTTTCCAAGATATGAGTGGGACCCCCGTCACCTGTGTGTCTGAAGTCACTTGTGTGTTTTGAGAAACCTCACTTGTATGCGTCGCTGTTTCAACGCATGCGCATTCAATCTCAGTGATATGTGTATGTTCGAATTGTCTGCTTGTCATCTCACTTGTGCAGCGAAACCCAATTGTGTGTCGCGAAACTTAACTCACTCGTGAGTTAGAGAAATCTGAACCGTACACGCAGCTGTTGCAACACATATACGATGCTTCTCCGTGATACGAATCGTCATCAATGTTTACAGTGTGCAGGATTTATGGGAATGTGCTTGTGTATTGTATAAATCTGAGCGTCTTGGGTTGCTATGTATCTTGACCATTCACCAATGTCTTCTGAGTGTCCTGCACTAAATGTATATGTGCTCGTGTATTAATCTCACAGATACGTAGTATCGAATATATATATATATAATATATATATATATATATATATATATATATTATATATATATATATATATATATATGTCCGTGTGTATGTATGTATGTATGTATGTATGTATGTATGTATGTATGTATGTATGTATGTATGTATGTATGTATGTATGTGCGTACTTAATATGTGTATGTATGTGTTCTACATGTATGAATGAATGAATACGCTATATGCGTGCGTGTATTTTTTTTCTATATGTATGTATGTATATGTATGCATACGCAAACATATGTGTGGGGCAATGTATCTGTATGTGTGTGTATACACACGCGCACACACACACACACACACACATTATATATATATATATATATATATATATATATATATATATATATATATATATATATATATATATAATTCCTCTCTCTATATACATTTTCCACCTTTTCTATCTCTAAAAAAGCTTGATTGTGTAAGTTAATTTTTTTACATTTCGCGCCTCGTAGGTAACTGGGTAAAATTTGGTCACTTATGTAGATAAATACTTAGCAGGAATTATACTTTGCAGTTATGTTGTCTTTTTTTCATTTGCGAAATAATCTTATTTCTGTAACCATGCATGTACACTTGTGTTGTATGTTGTCATATTCAGTGGTGATGCTCGGGGACGGAAGTAAATTTTTATGAGAATGCCCCCCCCCCCAATAAAAACAAAAAACAATAAACATGCATTTAAAAATGGACTGAAATGGGCAATACTAACGATGAAAATGTCTAAAGTACAAAAGCGCCTTTCAGAGTGATTAGCCAAAATGCAAAACACTCTTTCAGGAAAATAAGCAGATGAAACAGCCTGTACAAATCGCGGACGGCTGTACGCTGAACGATCATTGATGGTGTGACCCGGGCCCCGCGTCCGAGTTCGCTAACTGTCACTGCTCTCTGTACTTGTTTTGGTCGCGGTAGAAGAAAGAACGTGGCACGTTTAAATTTATTGTTTTAATATTTAGGAAACCTAACCAGAGTTAGCAAATGTAATGACTCAACTACAAGTACCACCAAAATTTTGCTCGTAAAATACTGCTGGATTTCACTGATGTTTTCGAAATGTCACGTCAAACAAAGGCCCAGCCGCGAGCGTGTCTTACCGCAAGATATGCCCATGCAGCTGTCGCTCAACTGTCAAGGGAAAACATCAACCCGCCAAACTCAAAAGATTGTGGCGCGAAATAGCGAAGTTCACCGCCAAAGCAAATCTGTTAAATTGTGAGACGATGAACATCTAGAATTTACCCGAACAGAATATCGACACGCCGGGGAGAAATAACTAGAAGCATGACTCAAAAGCATTTACTAGGACTTTGTGAATTATGCAAGAACTGGAAGTCAAAGAACGGATTTTGTTTGGGGTTTGTTCAGAAAAACCCCCACATATTCATCACAATAAGCAACATTCTCATTGGGGAATTTTCGTAGGCTACTGGCGTTAGTTTTCTAAAAGTCCATTCCCCAACTGACCATCGGCTTCTCACACCTAGTGCGACGACACTGAAGAGACATCTTCTGCACTATCGCCATATTCGTCAATGCCATATAATTCGTCTTTTTACTTTGAGAGATATCTAATGCTTCACACCATACAAAGCGTCTGTGCAGCTATAGCAGTAGTTTGTGCCGGGTGAAACTTACCTGTATCGCGTTCACCACACTCAACGCGTTCACATAATCCCACTCACACGTTTCACATGAAAACAGAACACCAATCATCGCATTCCAAGCGTTCACCCAGCTCACACGTTCACAAATCACGCACTTGAACCAAGTCAAGTAAACCAGTAAGTAAATCCAGAGAAAAGCTCTGCACAAACACGCTTCAAACACAGTGTAATAATAAGTGTTCAGTGGTCGGCATTTGGAAGGTTGCGGCGTGGTTTAGCTTTTTTGGTCCGGGCAGTCAAACTTTTCTGTTTCACTCATCGCTGTTTTGAATGTCTTGCTGACAGCCGGGAAAAGTTGCGGTCAGACGTGCTGGCGGCAGGGTCTTTGATTTTACGTTTTAAATGCATTCGTGATTTCAGCAGTAATTCCTGCGGATCATGTAGGTCAACGTCAAACGTACCTACACAACTAATATCGGCAGGCCCCAAATGTAAGCCGTTCCCAATCCCGTTAACTTAAAGTACAGCATCGCATCGTAACCTTTATATTGAACGAGTTGACTTGTTCGCCGATAAATGACATAGCAAACTGACCGATTTATGAATGCACTAGTTTTAAACTTTGGTAGTGAATAGTTGGTGGAAAAATGCTCGACGTTTCGGGCTTTTTGGCGAGCTGACAGTCGTTTCGGGCCCTGGCGCTGGCTCGAGCGATGCATTGACTGCCGATGCCGGGTCCGGCTAATGCACCGGGCCAAAATTACCTCTTTTTACTCTTACCTAATGCATCACCACTTGAAACGTAAAAAGCATTCTCATACTCAAGCAACAGAAAAAAGAGTTTGAACAAATAGCACTCCAAATTTAAACGAATAGTGGACGTACATCACAATCAAAGCAGATACACATGTGCGTAAGTCAGATATATGCATTAATTACGACGCTCTCCGTCTCCATTGTTACAGTGATCACGTTTAATATCCCGCTCTCGCGTGGCTAGTGATATCATCACTACTTGTGCTCCAGATCACAGCCCTCATCTTCCTCACTGTCATGCGCACACATTTATCAATGTTTTCCACCATGGGGGGCGATGGGACTAACAGGACAATTTGACATTCTTTTTCTAGCCATGTTAAATCACCCACTCTCGGACCATAAAATGATGTCAAACACCCAGGGGCGGCGAATACAGGCTCATGCACTGACTAATGTGGCTGATGCACAGGCGTGCTGTTTTCTGGGTAGTTTCTATAAGTGTAGTTTATTCTACGTTTCGACGTTCTCTTCCGTAGCCTAATCACCAAGGTAAGAAATAGAATTATCCGGCTTGCCAAGAAAACTGCACGTTCTAGTCGAAAAATAAACACAAATCCTTCATTGAGTTACCTAGTTAGATGCGGAAGGATCTCGGCTGTCCAAAAAACACACTCATGTCACGATAAAATGAAAACTTTCGAAGAAATCTGCCGCGTTTTGACAACATCGGCGTTTCTGATGGCCACCGTTGTAATAACGCAACTCATTAACATAATGGACGGTGTCTGCACATAGAAAGTGGTGCATCTCAGTCTGATGCCGTTGATGGCGTTGCTCACGGACCAATCAGCGATGCGGACGGCGTACAATTATGATAATGAGTTGCGTTATTACAACGTTGGACGCCAGAAATGCCTAGTTTGTCAAAACACGGCAGACTTATCCTGAAGTTTTCATTTTATCGTGACATGAGTGTGTTTTTTGGACAGCCGAGATCCTTCCGCATCTAACTAGGTAACTCAATGAAGGATTTGTGTTTATTTTTCGACTAGAACGTGCAGTTTTCTTGGCAGGCCGGATAATTCTGTTTCTTACCTTGGTGATTAGGCTACGGAAGAGACGTCGAAACGTAGAATAAACTACACTTATAGAAACTACCCAGAAAACAGCACGCCTGTGGATGAAAACGAGAAAGTTTGTCTCTCATGACTGTCTTTGGGGATGATGTTCTCTACATGGCTGTGTACAATTGTACACGACACAAGGGCATGTGATATTGTGATTTGAAAATGGTTGGCGAGCTGAAAATCACTTCTGAAATTAGCCAACGCGAGTGGTAGAAGAGTGAGTAAATACCTTAGTACCCTGAAAACGGTAATGAGTAAGGGGAGTGTATGAAAAATGTTTTATGCAAACATTGATCACTACGTCTTTTTATTTCAATGTAAAACAGAAGGAAGAAAATACTTGGTATGTATTTGGATATGACGTATTGATTACTTTTAAAATTTAAAAAAAAATAAATATGCTTAAATGTGGCCATTGTTGCATTCATGAAGAAACCGATGAAGTTTAATATACTTTTCATTAAAAGGACAAGTATCATAACTTTTTCTCGATTATAGAAATTGCAGACAACATGGATGGCACACGTCGCCACTCGCGGAAATGAATGCATGATTTCTGATTGAAAAGTTTTGCCTCTGCGATTGCTGGGTCTCATTGCCCTTTGAAAGCTTAAAGTTATTAAAATGACTCTGAAAAGTTTGACAGACACTCCATACTGCTCTAATTTTAACGATTGCGACACGATCAGTTTATGATATCGTAAAATCTTAAAAGACGTAATTTTAATAGGCCTACAGCCCAGGATGACGGTGAGTTTTGCACGCCTATCGCAAAACGGTATACATCGAAACAATTTGAAGCCCTACTCTCTGCCTCTGAGAGTGAGAGTATACACGACGGATCGTGCAACTCGACAAAACTGTTATGATAAGGTAGCTCTGTTTTATAAAATGTACACTTGTTATCACGATATATCATGCCAGGTAACAGTCGGTCTTGTGAATTTCGTCGAAGACCAACGAGCAAGCAAGATGTTCTAGCGGTCCACAAACAAACGTAACGAAACGCGAACTTGACTGTCGACCTGCAGGTAGTACTATTGGCTGTCGTGTAACATCTTGTCCTTGTATAGCTCAAAGCTGTATTAACCGCCATCTTGGAAATCGCAAAGGATTATGGGGCGACCGCATTGCTATTGGAGGGGCAAACCCAGAAACATGTCACTGGAGCCATAGAGTTCTAGCGTACACATCGTACCAGATACTCCTCTATTTCCGATCATTTCTTGTACAGAACTACTAAAACACCTCTGAATTCCTCCAGAAAAAATATTTTCGATTTAAAATATTTAATAAATCGGAAATTAACACCGCTGAAACAATCAATGATCAAACTAAATAATAGAAAGGACCACAATCATGAAATTTACGCGAAACATGTTTTTTTTATGTGATGACAGATTTATAGCATGAATGATAACATTTTTTAATTTAGTATTGACAGGGAGGTAAGAGTCCAAAAGCGTTTAGTGCATTAGTCTGTACTTACGAAAATAATAAAATGTGACATCACCGATCATAAGAAACGTGGTGTTGAAGAACATATTTTTTTAACAGAATACTACGGCGACCATTTTTGGTAAGTATAATTCTAACTTTAGCAAACTCCTGAAACCAACATATGAAGAGTAACTTCAGAAGTCTTGGTTTTGTTCTACTCTCGTTTTAAAATTAATCAAATGTCCGGAAAGCATGTGTACATTGTCAATATCTGTGCAGCTACTGCGTAACCCAACACCCACCCACCCCCTCTCGCTCGTTACAAGTCAAGCCATTTGATGTTTTATTTTGCCGACATTTATTTTATGGTTCACGGCTATCGCTCAATAATGATGTCGATTTCAGGTTGATGTCATCACTCTGTTTTATTGCGGTCGTGTTCAATATCTGGCCTTTAAAACGCGAACGCTAGCATCGCATCTTTTAGAGGGAAAACTTCAACTTGAGATATTTCACGGCCTGGAGCAAGTCATCACTATCAAAAGTCTGTAGAATTTTAAGTTTTTGCTTCCGAATGGACGTATTTAAATGCAGACGCAACTTCGTGCGTAAAATATTGAATGGCAATATGAATTTCATCGTTTAGAAAATATCTTAATGTCAAATTAGTCGTACAACCAACAATAAACATGACTGAGCAATGATACCGACTTCAGAGACACTGCGTTTTTTTTTCCATCGCGACCGCTGATGAGAGCAAACTCGTAGAAATATACAACCTGGCCAAGTATTTTGCTTTGAATTTTCAATTGCCCTGTGTTGAGTATTCTCTGTAATCAAGAAGCCTTTCGAACACAAAAAGAGAAAGAATGGTTCAGTAAATATGGAATCATAGACGGGAGAATCGAGACTGTCTATGATTTAATCTATTGGAAACATAATATTTCGATTAATTGACTAACACAAACAGAAAGAACATTTTATTCAACTTTAAAAAAATAAGTTGGCGCTTTTCCTTGGCATCCCTGGCAATGGAGCAACACACGATGTCATTTGGGTCTTCAAAAATCTTGAATAACGGCTGGACGGTAAAAATAATACTTTTCACGACAGAAAACAAGTAAAAGCACTTAAATCTCAACTTTAAATAATAGTTCTGTAGAAGAAAAGATCGGAAATAGGGGAGTATCTGGTACGATGTGTATGCTAGAACTCTATGGCTCGAGTGACATGTTTCCGGGTTTGCCCCTCCAATAGCAGTGCGGTCGCCCCATAATCCTTTGCGATTTCCAAGATGGCGGTTAATACAGCTTTGAGCTATAGGGCGTAGTTCAAAACCATGGAGGTAAAAAAATACTTCCTTGTTCAAAACCAAATATATTTAGGCAACAGCACTGTACTCGTAGTAGGTTTTTGTCTTAAACTCTTCTATGAACCATTTATGTTTTGAATTCTTCAATTGAAAATCAAAACAAAGAAAACGTAGCTGCAATACAGTAGCTCAAGGTTTTGCCTGGGTATTTGGGTCGGACGGCAAAACCGTCCGACCCAAATACCCAGCCCTCGAGCTACTGTACTGCAGCTCCATTGTTCATGTTACTAGAATCTGCATGCACGGACGTAATCATACTGATCTGAATGTAATCAGCTGCACTGTGCTATGCCCGTCGATCGGAGGGATTAGACTCTTCGTAAAGGTATAAAATGTCGCACGACAAAAAATTAGTATGTTGTGACAATGTCACCCCCCCCCCCCCACAGTCTGGCGTACCAAAGATCGAATTCCCGACTACCAGGACACGAAAAGCGATCAATACCCCCTGTTGCCCCGCACTCCCACGGTGGAAAACATTCAATTGATAGGTGTATGACATTCAAGTCTCAATCATATGATTCTAAGTTAGTCATCATCTGCATCTGTTACAGGTTTTGACGGTGAAATTTTCATCATCTTTTCCAAATTCCAGTTGGTCATAAGGACCGACATGTTGCTAAAATCTTTTGGCCCGACGAGAAATCTGTCGGTCTCGGACCGTCGGACCGACGTTAATTTCGCACACTGGTCAAAAGTTACCGCTACTATCCCTTTAATAAATGCTATACATATTTCTATATCGCAACAATTGATGTTTAAATCAATCGATAAGATAAATGCGCTAATTTGAAAACTCTGCCAACAAGCAAAATGCCCATCTTTTAGTATTTTTGACAATGCAGTATATGTATATATGGGTGTCGGCCTAATTCTCCTGGAACGTGAAATAAATAAATTTTATGTCATAAGTACAATGTTATCGGTCATGTGTGTAAGTGTTACTTAGTGTAAAATTTATAACACATTGCAACGAAGGGCAATATCCTGATCTGTTGCCTACCATCGGGCTAGTGCTCATGGCCGTAATATTGATAATGCCTCGCCGAATATCATGTGTTATTATTTCATTACAAACAATGATATGATTTCGTCTACAGTTTGAATCCGGCTCATCTAAAAGAGCAAACATAAAAATCAACAATTGTTATCAAGAAAGCGTTAGATTAATGTATTGTAAAGTTGTCATTTCTTACTTTATTCTCAGCATCCTCTTTTATGTCAATATTCTGAACAATACCTGTGAAACATCGTCGCTTCCGTTCACAACAGCATGGTTAAGGGCTGTAAAACCACGCTGTATTGGAGAATAATGATATTGATGATGAAATATTGAGGAAACCTTAAAATGTTGTACTTGCTGAAGTACGCAAAAAGTGAAGTAGTCACTAAATCCTTTATGTCAGCACTCTCGCAGATCGTATAATTTATGTAAATCAGAGGTTATTTCATTATATTATGAAGTAGAATTGTTAAATTAATGCTTTATGCCATCAGCGAAATCGGAGATGCAAAAACAATGACAAGCAATCATCAATGTTTTTGCATTACACATTTTACATTACATTATGTCAGGTATAAACGATAATGGTAAATTTGTAAACATTGTAGGCCTAACTTCGATAATATTCATCTCTTAAAATTATAAAGACCGCATGAGTAAATATGTAGAAAACTGGATCTAATACCTCATCTACTTTGTTTATATCGGCTCCACATTCAATGAGTATTTCAACAGCCTTCGTTTCGTTATTGACAGCTGCAACATGTAAAGCGGTCAAACCATCCTAACAATGCAAAAGCAGGAAAGAAAGCTTTTAATATTTTAAACAAGGCGTAGATACTTGTTGTTAGTGTTTTTGGACATATTTGTTGTATACTTGTATGATATCAATGCATTGTTTTCTATAAATTGAAAGTAGGTGGGTAACGATGTGCACAATGTTCGAAAATCATCTGTTTCATATTTTAATAAAGCAGCAATTACTTATATTAGACTCAAATAATCCCATTCAAATGTCGCCAAAGAACAGGGGAAAGGCAAACATATAATGTTGCTTCAAACCACAAGGTGGAGGAGGCAGTGCCCTGGGTGGGGTTCTTTGTGCACGGATTTATTTTATTTCATTAATTTTGACTGTGATAAATGAAGATTTCGACTACAAACTGTCTGACTGCTTTCGTTATTACCTTAACTCCTCTCCAACCTTTTTTAATACATACCATTTTAATTAATTGTTCCGCAAACGTTGCCAACTTGCTAACCGGCTGTCCCTATCAGCGGATTATGAGTCAACACCACAGACGTCCCACACATAGTAAAATAAGAGAAGGGGTGAAGATTACAGACACAGTGTCACGATGTCATCCGTAAAACTAGTGGACGCTCAAAATATTCATGAATGAAAAGGAAGGTACAATTAAATATTCAATATTCGTATAAATAAACGGGAAAAGGGCTCGCCGGTGACAATGCGTACTGCTAGAATGCATAATGCTAGACTGGCTTTGCCATTACTGTGCATTTGACAGGCACCTTTGGCGCTAATTTACATTTCAAATATTTTATGGAAAGCGTCGACCAGGAATACTTAGCCGCGAAACGATCGTAACGTAGTTGGCTCTTTTATGATGTGGTAAATAAGAAACTGAAGGATAAACCTCCATGGTTTGTCCGACTGGGACCCGCAGAAAGTCCGTACACCTACAAAAAAGAGGCTTTTAGCGACGAAACCGTTATGAAAGTTGAACCCGGTTAGTTAGTGGGGACCTTTTCATTTCCATACCTTAAACCACAGTGGAAAAGAATATAAAAATAAGATAAATGCATTTTAAACTTAATATTTGCGTACAAATGTTATTGAAGTTACCTCCATGAAAATGTGGATATATAGAGCTAATTGAAACGTCGATTCCAGACATCTCTTCAGTTGTCGTGAAAGTCTTACACCAGCTAATTTTAAGTTCGGAATAACGACTGTCTTATGATTTATTTTGGGCACAGGCTGTGCCAACATTATCATGAAGCACCGGGGAAAAACGTCCTGTTGAAGAAATAATGTTTATGGGAAGGGAAGGGAAGGGGATCGAGGAGAAAACGTGCAGTTTTGCGCCGCTCAAAAGGATGCGATCGATCAGTATAACACAAAAAATTGGAGGACACCGCGAGATTGCACTTTTATATGATATCGAATACTTAAGGCTACTAGACTATACAATATTGAAGATAGATTGGTATGGTCAGATCTGTAAATGTGGTGAAATACATTTCGAGTATTTTTCCGCGATTTGACAATGCTAGTATCGTCTTGTATCGAAGTCAGAGACAAACTACGGAAGTCGGCATCGAGCCGTCTCACATCTGTATCCGTGATTTCACACACCTGGCGTGCCGAGGCACAAGGCAAGCCATTCTAGTATCGTTCGGGAGGGGGTATGATGATATGTTCATTTGGGGTATGCCGCCCGAGTTGAAAACATCTATCCATGTATATTCCGAAAATATGATTGGCAAATTTTGGGAATTTCACCGGTATTCTGTCAGATTTAAAGGTTTTCCTGAAGCACTGTGCATATGCACACTCACCGGTAGTCTATTCCGCTCTGGGCCTATGCGCTCCACAGGCTTGTGTGCATATGCCTGAGAAGAAGAAAGTCAGGAAACAGGGTCGCTATAAAAACCATACCATGTCATATTCCGCGTTCGATTTTATTGTACAAAATAGCAACTTCACCTATCATGTAACCGTCGATCGTTCCTATCATTCTCAAAATTCATACCCGATACTTAATCTGCATCAAAAACGCTCGTTTCTAGTATTGTCTAGTATCGATTCCAAAATTGCCGATAAATATCAGCTCCACAGACATGGCCTGGACACAAGGCAAGTCATTCTGGTAGTATCGTTTAGTATCGATATTAGCTTCCCTAAATCGCTGATATGCCAAATTGCGATACAAGATGGTAAATATCCGTAAATCAGAAATTGTGCATAGTCGCGTCTTCATGGAAAATTATGTAAGTCGGGAAATGTGAAGCGACAGTCCTTTGCAAGTCAATGTTCACTCACATTTATGTGTAGTAATATGTCATGTCAATGAAAATTTACTGTTCCGTTGTTTCGTCTAAAAAACTGAGAAGTCGAAACTTGTAGTACATCGAAGCACAGACATACGACGCGACTTTGACCTTAGAAAACACCCTAAGTATTACGGGAAATATGTTTACTACTCGACTGGAAATACCCATGTGTAAGGTCTAAAGGTTGTACTTCCGACTTCCGCCCTGACGGTTGCCATCAGACCACGGCCGACTCAATAGTGTAGGCTGGTTTTCTGGCTAAAGACGATCATTTTAGACAGCGTAAATTGGCAGGTAGTAGTTCATCAGTAAAGTGATACCATTGGTAGTCGTTAAATTTCGATTGACTTATCTACTTGCTTCGATTGGCATTTTTTCGCTACACTGTGTCTGTGACCTTCAGCCCCTCTGTAATTTTACTACTTATGGGACGGCTATGGTGTTGACTTAATCAATTAATCTGCTGATACGGACAGCCGATTAGCAAGTTGGCAACGTTTGCGTAACAATTAAAGTGATATGTACAAAGGTTGGAGAGGAGGTAAGGACTTGTAGGTAATAAGGAAACAGTCAGGCGGTTGGAGTCAAAATCTTTATTTGAAATATCAAAGTCAAAAATTAATAAATAATGATTACTGGAGTAATAGAGAAAGCAGTCAGATAGATTGTAGTCGAAATCTTTACTTGAAATATGACAGTCAAAATCAATAAAATAATATAAACCCGTGCACAAAGAACCCCACCCTTCGCCCACCCAAGGGGACTGCCTCCTTTACCATGTGATCAAATATGGCTCTGAATTGAATAATTTTTAGCACGTTTTGATGTTTCAGATTTTAGACAGCATTGTGATGAAATTTGCCATAATCTAGTCCTGTCCCCTGTTAAGGTCGAAATTGATGAAGCTGTCAAAGTGATGGTCTTAGGGGAAAGGTTTTAAAGGAATGTGCATATCAGTTAGGCCCGATGGTTACCCGTCTTTTTCAATTCTTTCTGGATATCCATACTGTTCCTCGTATTTGGAAGACATCAAATATTATACCAGTGCCTAAAAAAACCGGTGCTAAATTGTTAAACAAATTTAGGCCAGTAGCTCTGACCTCCCTTACATGTAAATGCATGGAAAGGATTATATGTAACAGGCTCACAACGTCTCTGTCCGATCGTATGGACCCGCTGCAATTTGCATATAAAGCTAAGAGAGGAGTAGAAGATGCAACCTTAACACTTCTCAACTTAATTACGAGTCATATGGATTCCACTGGAAATTTTGTTCGAATCTTGGTTATGGACTTTTCGTCAGCATTTAAACACAATACAGCCTCATGTTCTGCTCAAGCGCCTTGTTGATTTGCAAACCAACACTACATTTATTCTTTGGATTAGATCATTTCTGTGTGATCGGCCACAACTTGTAAGCATACAAGGTCATCTTTTGAGAGAATTGATTCTAAATACGGGGGCTCCCCAAGGCTGTGTACTATCACCCGTTCTTTTCTCTGTTTATACAAATGAATTAAGATGTAATAACGTCATTCTCACTCTCATAAAATTTGCTGATGACATGGCCTTAGTTGCACGACTCAAAGACGAATACTCTCTCAGTCGTTATCTTCTATTCATAGATTATTTGAAGTCTTGGTTTGACCAAAGCTTTCTTGAATTAAATGTCGGTAAAACTAAAGAACTTTGTATCATGGGAGCACAGAAGCAAGTTCCGGACTCATTACTTCGACCGATAAATATAGATGGAAACAAATTGAAAGAGTGTCTCTTTTCAAATATCTTGGTACAATTTTAGATTCGAAATGTCGTTTTACAGACAACATTGAATTTATTTGTAAAAAAGCACAGCAGCGCCTATTCCTTCTCAGGAAACTGAGAGGCTTTAACGTCAGCAAGAATATTTTAGTAACTGTGTATCGTTCGCTTGTTGAGAGCATCTTAACGTTTGATATTGTATCCTGGTACGGGAACCTCTCAGTTAAGGACAAAATGAGATTAACACAAGTCAAGCAGGAAAGATTGTTGGTATAAAACAACGGCAACTTTCAGTAATATATTACCAATCTTTGAAGAGGAAAGCCATTCAGATCCATCAGGATCAAACACACCCACTTAGCACAGAATTTATAATCCTCCCGTCAGGTCGACGACTTATGGTACCTTTTGCGCGTAAAAACTTGGACAAAAAGTCTTTGTTACCTTCAGCTGTGGCGAGTTTAATCTCGGAATTTTATACGTAATTTATTGATTTTTCCCCAAGACTGTGTATATATGTGTGTGTTCTTATTGTAAGTCAGGAGCTTTGTGGTGCCGAGAGAAAATTTTCCATTTGTGGATGTGCGTGTTTCATTAATGGACAATAAAGTAATTTGAATTGAATTGAAGCAGGTATTTGTATCATGTTTTGCTTAAAAACGGTTCACAGTACTGACGGGTGTGTCTGATGGGATTGATGCTGCAATACACTAAGGCAGCCATATGCTATTGTATTTTATGTTATCGCCACAACCTGTTGGACAAGCATTCAACCACCTTATTTAACACCCTCTGATTCAACAAATTACCTTTGAAAAACACAACGATTTACTTAATGTTGTAATATGACCAAATAATAATGCTAGGTCTCTGTGTGACTGCTAACACAGATGTTCGCAAGCTTATCGTTTTCAAGATTTATTCAAGAAGAAAATCTCTCAAAGTCAAATTATGGCTTGTATATAAGTATTATATTACATTATATCGAGTTCAGAGCATTCATGTAAATTTATCTTGGCCAACGTGTTCAAAGATTTCAAACAAAAGTTTTACGACTAAGTTCGGACACTTTCACATGAGCGCATCTTTCTGTTGACGTGCAATTGTCACAAATCGATATAGTTTAAAAAAAATCAAATAAAACAACCACCTCTTCTTTAAAGTAGCTTTGTAAATAGAACTTTTAACATTGCATTATTTCTGATAACTAAATGCGCCTTTTCGTTGTGGTGAAGGAGTAAATGTTGACCTGCCTTAACCTTTCTGTTATTCGGCTTGATGAACCGCTCGTTGATGTCAATTTGTGACGTTTTCTCAAACTTCTTCTCACACATAGCACATCTCAATGTTTCTCTGACTCAAGAGTTTAACCATATGTATGCACTACTTAATTCTTTCTTGAATTTAATTTCTTCCTGAAGCTATTTAATGTTATCGATTATTCTGATAAATAATATTTATAAACACGATTTCCTGGTTAATGTAGACGTCTAAACGATTCAGTTGTCCTCAAAATATTGTTTTGGGATGTTAATGTTAGTCATTCTCCCCACCTATGACGGCTTCTATGAATCAAAATATGGTCAAAAATTACCTAAACGCCAAAGTCCCCTACAAAAGGGGATATGGTAAGACTACACAAATGTTAAAAGCCTCGCTATGGGTAAGACGCATTCGATTTGCTCCGAGATTTCCAGGAATTTGACCTGTGAATGGCGTTACTTTCCGTCCAATCTCATACATGACGCCTATGAATGAATGGCGAGTGCCCTTATGTCGGAATAAACGTTGAAACTACTGTTATTTAAAGCAGAGAACGCATATTTTCACAAAGCATGGCTCCAGAACGTCCATTTGACCTATGTTCTAAATGTTAATGTATGCTGCCAATCATGATTACTAAAATTCAAATTGCGGCCTGAGCGATCTAGATCCCTGCGCAGGACAACTAACAAAGCGTACTGACTTATCACTAAATCACTGTTATGTACCTTAACATTCGCATAGACAGCCACATGCAACGTACACGATAATACACATATAATGAACATGCAAGAAAGGGCATTCTTTTTTTGGAGTGATTGGTGGTTCTGAAAAGAAGCGTTTGTATATGGTCCTGTAAAAGTTTTGAACATTGTGAGTCACGTCGTTTGGAAGACAATCTAAATTTCATTTCTTCCTTCAGACATCGAAACTGAATCTTTTCTCTCACATTTTAAGGAATTACCTCTGGCATTGTGACAAGTTTGGTCATTGTTTATATCAGTTGATTCAATTCAGTGGAGCTGAGCGGACTTTAAATTTCTGCTTTGATCTCATCGTTACCACTGTCACTGGCTACGTCAACATTGCGTCGTTTGATCAATCATCCGCACTCATCGACGACGACCGCGGCCCTGCACAGCTATGCTGGGGAACTCATCAGCTTCATTAACTTTCTTTTACCAATGTATTCCAAAATACTTGGCAGACTATTTACTACTAGAAGTTTCCTTTTTTCAAGCTTACATATCGTGAAAAGCAGCGTATATGGTATTCATATATGCATGCTTATCTATGGAACTGCGGACAGCTTTTCCACTGTTTTCCACTGTGTCTCAGTCGCATGTCCTTTGCATATTACAAACGGTTGTCGATGTTTACCGAGGTTACCTATTCGCGGTTACCGAATATGTAGCCTGCGCTTACTATATATACCGGGTCACTCCATTATATACCAAGCTGTAACTGGGGATAGTAACGATTAAGATCAGTTTACTCAAAATTTCTTCACCCTTTTCTGTGAGTTGTTTCAAAATACTTAAACTTACAATGAAAATTTCTTTTTCAAATTCATAAGGTTTTTTTGCATGTCTTCTTGTTACATTTTCCCATACGTCTTAGATGGTTGGAAGCTGCGTGTAACCTGGCGTTTTTACCGGTGACCGGCTATTATCTACATCACTACCTACAAAAAAGCCATAACGCTTCAAACAGTAGAAGGTTCTAACTTACGATTGCTTGCGATCACAATCTGCTGCCGTCCTTAGAGACTATAATTTATTTGCTAGACTTCCATGTTATTGTTAACGTCTAGTGTGCACACTTGTAAAGAGCACGAGATGCTCAGGGCTAGATTTGAACTCGAAACAGTGTCCGAGGAAATTCTCTCCAGAACTAAGCGAGGAAGGTCTGTTGGCCGGACGACAGCCCCTCAAAAAAGCCAGGGTGCTCTTGAGCAATTTCATCAAACTTTAGAAAATATCATCAGGACCAACTGTTTTGAAAGTGAGAAACAGTGGGATGAAGGAATTCATTTTCTTCTCTTTGCTGTTAGAGAGTCAATTCACGAGTTGTTAGGTTTTAGCCCATTTGAACATGTTTTGAATATACAGTCCATGGCACACTCAAGAATTTTAAAGGGAATCGCTTAAAGCTGCAATGTTAATCCCAGATTCGCGCATTAGTGGAGTTCTCCTCCCAGTCAAACACTTGACCAGTACGACGTTTGATTTCTATGACATTAATTACAGAAACTAATCTCACCTTATATCACCTTTTCCTAATCCTGCAAACAGAGTTTATACAAGCATTTGATTGGCGTTGGGTTGAAATCGCCAATGGTCATTGATAACCTATTGTAAAATGTCTTCCAGTCCGTTAGAATTTGAATATAACCTCAGAGTTCGATCGGCAGTAGCTTCGGGCTGACTGCTTGTTAGTCTGTTTGCGTTTTGCGGCCAGAGAAAACTAAAAATTTGCATTTTCTGGAGCGTGTGCCCGCTTTTTTTGCCCGTTTGGTGTCCACTTACACAATGAACGGCGCCTTAGCTTTGCGTCCTTTTAAAGGTATGCTCCACTTTTAATGCAGTGGAAATGATTGACAATTGAAGTGGGCCATTGGTTAGCTGGTCATGGCATGCCAGCTGGAAACAGTATCAACACAACATGGCTACAGCGAAGGCGGTTTACTATGGTAAAGCTATGGAGGAACTGGGGTATTCACACTGCAAAGACTTTCTGGAACAATTTATTGACGGTGATGCTGCCAGGAAAGACGTCTAAAGTACCTTTGATGCTAGAAAGATAAGCAAGAGATAGGACCTGCATTGTGTTTGTCTGAAAGAAGCTAAGAGGAGTTCAAACAAAATCAGGCAGAAAATGTTCAAGTTTTGACTGAAAGACATGCATACATTGGTGGATACAGTATGTATCTTCAATACAGCCGCTGTTCTTCGACTCAAGACAATTCAATACAATGTTGAACAACATACTGATCTCACTTGCACTTATGACCTCTGTGCAATTCTTTTCTTTCGCCTACTCCCTTTTCCAGATGTCATATCTCATGAATAATAAATAGCAACCCTAGCCTTGCAACAGAGGACAGTCCCATGTGTCAAATATGCTTTTATTTGCCGTCCCCAAAGCAAATGTACGTACGATAAACTACATCAATGAGAGACAGAAAAGGCACAAGACAGTGTCAACAGTGTAGAATTGCTCAAACTTCAAACATCAGAAAGTTTGGAGAATGTTGAGTCTAAGTTGATACATCTGCAGCCTTCATAACAACAACAGGTTTAAGACCTGATTCGAAAATATGTACATTGTTCCAATGAAGACAAACATTATTAAAAGCAATGTAGATGTCGGCAGCAGTAAGCCTGTGAAACAAAATCGATATAGAATGGTTCCAATGAAATAAAATATCTCCAGGAAGAAGTCAAATGTTTGCCTGACGATGACTTTATTAAATATGGTATTTGTAACTTGAGTTCACCATGTATACTTGTTCAAAAACCCGACAGAAGCTTTTGTATGTGTATTGACTACAAGAAAGTGAATATTCTCACAAAGACAAACAATTTCCCTTTCCATTAAATTTATGACATCGATTTGGTGGAAAGGCAAGTATGTCACAAACTTTGTTCTACTCAAGGGATTAGTGCAGTTCCCTCTCACGGATAGTGCACAGGAAATACCAGCCTTTGTTACAATTGACAAAGTATTCCAGTACAAGATAATGCAATTTGCAGTAAAGAACTCACCAGTAACATGTCAACATATAATGAACGACATAGTGTCTGGATTAAGAGGATGCGTAGCCTACATTGATAATGTTGTCAACCTTGCCCAATCTGAGTTTAATATGCCGAGTGTGACTTAGGGTGGATACACTTTAGGGCAGGGTGAGGTGACACCTGTCGATGCCAAACAGTAACATTTCAACCTATGACATACCAAATTGTAAAAGACAACTGATGTGCTTTCGCCGTAAGATTGTTTATTACAGGAAACTTTGCCATGATTTCTCCACCATTGCTGAGCCTTGACTAACTTGCTTAAAAAGGAGAAAGTTTTTTTGGTCAGATTAGTGTTGGTAGGCATTCAATGCACTTGGAGCCATGCTTCGCAAGGTGCTTCAGTCTTGTCCGCACCAGATTTCAGATTTGTATTTCGGGTTGGCTGTGGATGCTGGTTTTGTGGCTGCCTGTGCTGTTTAATGCAAGAGGATGATCATGGCAAAGATCAAACTGTTTGCTACTTTCATAAAAATTTAAAAATCCCTGAAAAAAACTACTCTTCAATTAAAAAAAGTGTTTATCTCTTTGATATAAGCCATAAAGCATTTTGAAGTTTATGTTATTTTTTTAAATCTGCCAATCGTTGCTTATAATTATCATAACCTTCCTGTTTTCCTGTAGATATTAAAAAGTCAGAGATCATTTTGACAAAGACTATTATTTCAATAGTTTTTTAGCAAAAATGGCTGACTTCACCGCCATCATTCTTGTCATTACAGAATATCTGAAAACGTACATCGTCAAATTTTACAATAAAGACGTACCAAACCAATACTGATGGACAGACTGCAATCCTGCAATCCTCAGATAGAAGTGAAAGGATTACTAGCTTGACACTCGAGCTCTTGCATATATGATTGGGACGAACCATCCCATTTGTAGGTGGTGTTAAAATTTGATAAATAATATTTGTTTTGGTGGCGACATTTTGATTCCAACTCAGAGTGTTTTTTACAGTGTATATTTGTCAGCATGATAATGAGCAGCTTTTCTGACTACATCGCTTGCTTATGTTAGAGTAGATCGATGCTTTGTCAATGATTGACCACGAAATGTCAAAGACTGTCCTTGCTTCTAAAGTTCCATACAAACTTTGACAACTCAGTATTGTTTTATGAAACTCTCGTAATGAAACGATTGGATAGGGTTAGTGTAGCACGCCTTGAAGGTGTTATCAGTGAGGCCGATGTTAACCCGCTCTGCATTGTCCCCTGTTGATACTTTGGCCTTGTAAACCACGCCTTTGACTTGACAGTTACCCTTCAAGGGGCATGCCGACTTGACCCGGCAATTATAATCAGCAGTGTCACGAATTATCTTTGTGATTTCCTTTCCGATCTTATCTGCCTTGCTGACCGTGGTATTTTGAGTACATAAAGACCCGTCATCTCGGTATAAGCCGATCTGATCTTTATCATACTCTTTAGCGAGTGCTAAGTATATACAGACCAACCAGTTCGCATATTTCAGCATCATCGAGAGATGCAAAAACAGTACCGACTTCTCAAAGTTTGTATGGACTTAAGAAGCAAGGACCAATTCTTTGACATTTCCTTGTCAATCATTGACAAAGCATCGAGCTACTCTAACATAAGCAAGCGATGTCATCTTTGTATATCAGAAAAGATGCACATTATCAATGCTGACAAATCTACACTGTTAAACAAACGCCCCGAGTTGGTTTCAAAATGTTGCAAGCAAAACAAATATTATTTATGAAATTTTAACACCACCTACAAATAGAATGGTTCGTCCCAATCATAAATGTAAGAGTGTCGAGCTAGTAATCCTTTCACTTCTATCTGAGGATTGCAGGATGCATGGCATTTCAGTAATAGATTCATTACTTTGTACTCGATGTAATTTGTTTATATATATATATATATATATATATATATATATATATATATATATATATATATATATATATATATATATATTTATAAATATATTGGAACATTTGGAAGTCAAGAGAGCAAGTAATTTCCAAAATTTTAATTATGATATTGCAACCAAAAGCAATTTATTTGGCAATAATATCATGCTGTCACAGAAATTACGATGATGGACGTATCGCAATTGAGTTAATCTGTATCCGAAATATTCTTATCAAGTTATAAAAATGTGCAATGCAATTTGTAGGAACTAAAAAAAATATTTATTTGAAGTTTTATCACCATGTGTCACACAGAAACAATAATCATTGATGGTTAGAAAATGAAGTCTAACTTATCATGATGTAGTGTTTCCATGCTTAAATACCTCAAAGGCCTCATCTATGTTTTTTCCAGCTTTCTTCAGGTTATTTACAAATGACTCCTCTTTGTATTTTGCTGCTGCAAGGTATATGGGTTGTTGTGACATTAACCATTTTGGAACATTGACAGTTTTTCCCTTCGTAACTGAAGCAGCCTGAGAGAGAATGAATGAAAAAAAATCTTTCAGTAAGTATTTGAGGGAACGATTAATTCCTTTGTGCAAGTTTTCCATGTGATTTTGGTTTTTAGTATTCTGCTTGTTATTTCCCATAGATTACCATCATTTCTCAATACATCTCTGCACATGGACTATCAGCTATAGAATATCGATATTACTAAAAAACAACTAGCACTATCGCTGTCGTTATGTTATTATGACGTATCACACAAACCTACCTCAGATAATGGTAAAAAGTTTGCTTGCGATGCCAGGAGAAGCTTAGCATTATCCACCTCATCATTTCGTATTGCATAGAATAAAGGAGTACGTTTGTCCTGTTATAAGACAAAGAAGAATATATTGGTAAATAATAATATGAAGGCAACAAAGGGTGAGACATTGCAAGTGCATCATACTAGAGTATTTGCATAAAGGCTTTGGGTGTATTCTGTGCAAAGCAGCAGCATTCATCAAAATGCCAAATGAAAATACCCAGTGACGGACTTAAGGCATTCTGGGATGTTGTCTATTCTCTGGGTGATATAAATCAAATGTGGATATTAAAAAAAAATTGAAGGAACTCTTGGATAATATAAAATCATGATATTTCAAAAAAAAACATCTATTAAAACTTTTGATTTTCCACATTGTATACCACAATACCACATGATAAATTAAAAGAACGCTTGAAAAAGATTATCACCAAGCATTTTTCTAAAAAAACGGTTCACGCCCTTCCAAATATGTAGTATTAGGGTATATTCTACATATTTAGTTAAAAATACTACTAATGCTAATTTATTTTTATACCAAGAAAGTCATTATCAGTATGCTTGATTTCCTCATCGACAAAATATTTGTTGAATTTGGAGGACACATTTTCAAACAGTGTATAGGAATTCCTATTAGTACTAACTGTGCTCCCTTGTTTGCTGACTTATTTTTGTATTCATACGAGGCAGAATTTATCCAGAACTTAATCAAACAGAAAAAGGTCTTTGTAGCTAGAACTTTGAACTTAACATTTAAGTACACAGACGATGTTATTTCAATAAATAACCTCAAATTCATTTATCCTCCAGAATTGGAGATCATAGAAACTACAGAAACAGCCTCTATTGATACAATGTTGTGTTGCATACCCGTGGATCACATAGAACATAACTTGGCAAAAGTGCGCCAAAATATGCTGAGACTTAAAGTATCACCAAAACTAAACAAACTGTCTTTGATTCAATTTGAGTGGAAGAAACCAACATACATTGATTTTAAGGTACATAAGTCAATATATACGGGCTGTTATAGAAAAATTCTTAACGTAACCTTAAAATGCGAGCGGCTGGTGAGCAAATTTTGATCGATATTGTATTTAAATGAAATTGATACAATATTCGCTGTCGTCACTAGCAACAAGTTCAAAGCATTGTCCTGTTGGGGCGCTGTACTGAACGTTTCAGAGCCCTTTTTGCTCAAAGTGCTTCGTACTGGAACAATCCGTCTGGTGTAACAAAGGCGCATATTTCACGAGCACGATCCGTCAGAGGGATTTGCCAAAATCCCTTTAGTAGATCAAATTTGTTCGCATATTTGACTTTTTCCATTCGAATAATGCACTCATCAATCCTAGGGATTGGGAAAGTGTCTGTCTTTGTAAGAGTGTTCACTTTCCTGTAGTCCGTGCACATACGATAACTTTGATCTGATTTTGGTACAAGTATGCTCGGCGAACTCCAGTTACTTTTACTGGGTTCAATAAAGTCATTATCCAGCAGATATTTGACTTCTTCCAGGAGATATTTCGCTTTCGTTGGATTCAGTCTGTATGGATGTTGTTTCACAGGCTTACTATCGCCGACATCAACATCGTGATAAATGATGTTTGTCTTCATTGGAATATCTTGGAACAGGTGTTTATATTCGTGGATCAATTCTTTCACCTGTTGTTGTTGTGACGGCTGGAGGTGTGCCAACTTTGTAGACTCAAGATTCTCCAGGATTTCTGAATTCTGAAGTTTGACCGAGCCCAGCTTTGGATTTAGAGTATTTTCACTCAAGTCAGTTTCAGTATCGCTATCTTCATAATGTTTTGAACTGACTGCACTGACAGGCTGTGTTATAGTAGGATTATCCCTATCCAAATATGGCTTAAGCATATTTATGTGGCATAACTGTTTTTGTTTTCGCCTGTCAGGTGTTATTATGATGTAATTTAAATCGCTCAATTTCTTATTTACCGCCAGAAATTTGTTGATTTCGTTCACCGAAATTTGGTGGCCGACAGTAAAATCCCTAAGGCTTTTCTCATAGCCAACGATTTTTACTGCATTTTATAACCAGTAAAGATGGTCGATGTATTTAGATGTTGACGTATCGTCTTTCCGGACTAGCCTTTCTTTAACGAGAAAAAACAAGGACAATGTAGGTCCCAAAACGCTTAAAACCAGTGATTTTGCAGGGCTGTGATGCTCCCAGTGAAAAACAAACATCAAATCATTACGGTCGAAAAAGGAATATGTCAAGCCCAAGCCCTAGCCGGGTTTACTAAATAAAACCCTGGGAAGTATTTTGGTCAAATGTAACGATTTAAAAAGCCTTTGGGTTTTGAACTTTCAGCTACCTAATTTGCATATCAGTGTCGTCACCGGGCTCGTGCTGATAGCATAACTTGTTTTTGACAACTCGCTGCATTTCGGAAATGTGTGCAGAGTGTTTCCTCAAAAGTCAAGGGAAGATCGGAAACCCCACCCATAACAACCACACAAAAAGATCCTGGTGCCCCATCATAGTTTCTTATCAATTAGATATGGCCCAAAGTAATGAGCATGGAGTGGTTTGCCAGGAACTGGAAGAAGTACAAGATCCTTTTGACCTGGTTCAAACTTCTGCTTTGAGGTATTTTTATCGTAATTGATTTTTATTGACTGCTGATATGACTCAAGGTTTTATCTGGCTAATTCACATGACTTAGAGAGTTTTGTACAAAAGTCTGACCCGTATTGTAAAATATTCAGAAAATCATTATTGCCCCGTTTTCGGTAGGTGCCCAACACAGTCTGTAAGTATCCTACTAAATATTTCTTGAAATGCAGGAATTGGCTGTAAAGGAGCCGTTGGAATGGTCTGATTCGGCTTTCCTACCATTTGACATGTATGGCAAATATTTTCCAGAAGTGTGCTACATCCTTCCTGAGCTTTGGCCAATAAAAGTGACTGAGAATTTTATGATAAGTTTTCCTGACTCCTAAATGACCAGCCCATGGTGGTTCATGGGCCAAGCGCAATATTTCAGCATGATAGGGCTTTGGCACACAATTCGATGTTTTATAGCCCAATCGTCATCAACCAAGACATCTGGAGGTCTCCATTTACGCATGAGAATACCAAATTTTGTATAATAACACACAGGGCTATCTGAAGTTTCACCGTCATCATCTACCCTGTCAAATAAACACAAAATATCTGGGTCTTTGTGTTGTTCTGCAATGAGATTTGATCTAGAAAATGCCTGAACTTGGTCAGCAGACCTTTTACTGGAAGTTTCAAATCCACGAGGAATAACGGAATGATCAGTGTCAAATACCTGGCTAAGAAAGGTGTCATTTGAGTCAATGCCTGTGACATCATTTTTGAGAATATTTCGATTCCCGGAAATTTTCTTTGACATGGCTCGAGTAACGGCACATGAAGGGATCTCCTCCTCAATGGCTGCGGATCCTGATTTAAACAAGGTTTATCAGTCACAAGTGGATTAGTAATGACCTTGTCCCCAGCAAAGTCGTTTCTAAGGAGAAAGTGAATCCCTTAAAAAAGGCAAAAAGGCATAATACCTAAAGTCACAGGTCCAGAAACAAAGTCCGAAGACAAAGAGACATAATGGAGAGGAACAGGATGTAGTCATTACAATCTACCCCTATATAAGAACTTAAGAACCTGATAATGACTTTTCAGTAAACGGCAGGGTATCTTCCAACAAAAGAGACTGGAAAGCCCCAGTATCTCTTAAGGTTTGACAGGGGGTAGCGAAAGACTGATCACTACAAAGTGATATAAAACCATCATGAATAACAGGTTCAAAAATACTCATAATGCTATCTTTAGAAGAATTTACCTTGACCTTATTAATTGGGGATAAGAGGGGTTTAACCTCAGAAAATGTGTTGCACACATTATTAGACTCTAATTGAGATGATAAAGAAATAAAGCCGTTGGGCTTAGACCCACTTTGACCACTTTGACCTTCACGTTTTCTTTTCAATTCGAAACAATCTGACATTAAATGGCCGTCTTTCTTACAGTAACCACAAGAAAGTGTACCAAACTGTTTGCCAGAAGGAGATTGAGACTTGGGATCTAATGATGTGAACGTAAAACATGAACTCTGTGAACTGTTGTCATTTGATTTTCTACTCTCCTTTCAGAAATTCTTGGATGAAAAGGGGGAGTTAATTTTCACTGCATAGTTTTAGTATGAAAAGCACTGGGATGGTTTGCTGACAAATGAAGGTTTGTGCTCAATGAATAATCACCGGCAAAACATAAAGCAACCTCTAATGTATCTGCCTTTTGTTTATTGCTAAACGTCACTCCGAATGCACCTTTTAAATTCCTCAATTAAAATAAGTTTACATAGTTTTTCGTGACTTTGACTGATCTTTTCAGAAGAACACCAACGATCAAACAGTTGTTCGTTTGTTTGAGCAAATTCAAGATAAGTTTGATCCTTTGCCTTCTCACAACCCCTAAATTTCTGATCCTAAGCTTCAGGCACCAACTCATACCCCTTGAGTATAAATTCCTTCACAGAATCATAATCTGAAGTCTGCTCTACTGACAACTGAATGTAAATTTCCCTGGCTTTACCCACCAAAGCACTCTGCAAAAGCATGGACCAGGACCTTTTAGGCCAATACAGAATCTGGGCATTTTTTCAAAATGAAGGAAATATTTGTCAACATCCTTTTCTTGGAAAGGGGAACTAACCTGAAATGCTTAGTGATGTCAAAATTGTCTGAAGGGAAAAGATTTCCTGACTGTCCAAGTTCTAAACGTTTCATTTCTTTCATTTCTAGTTTCTTACATGCCAAATCCTGCCTGTAGTTCTAATTCCAATTTTCTGAGTTCAAAGGAAGACTCACGCTCATAATTTTTCAAGGAGGATTCCTCAAATTGGCCTGAATTAACTAAATCTTTGCAATCTTGTACTGTATTTCCCTCTAGCGAATAGATCTTTTGACTTCTACTTTAAGGAAATCCGCCAATGCAATTAGGTTGTCTTTTCTGAGGGATCAAATACATCCTGGTCAAGGTCCTCCATAAATTTGTCTGGTTTGAATTCCACCATGATTAAATTTTGCTGAGTTCACAATATACAGTAGTTTTGAAAGGGTGGCAAAATGTTGTCAAACTGCTCAAAATATTCGTCTCCCGGACAAGTCCAAAACTTGTTGCGCGACAAAAAATGAAAAGGTGAACTCAGCAGTTTCCGTATAAAACAAAATTTATTGCGAAAAATAAAAAAAATCACCAAGTCAAGGGGTCGAATACAAACTGTAAAAGTGTACAGACTACTTATCTCAGCTGGGACGGCAAAGCTCAAGTCTCAGTCGGATGAATGATCAGTCCTTTGGCTTGCAGGCTTGAAGTTGCACAAAGTCCACAGTATTAATCCAGCGTGGCAGTGAAGGTCTTGAAAAGTCTTGAAATTAATACTGGTGGAGTTTCGAAGCACTTGAAGTAACACACAAGAGACACAATCCCAAATGTCTGACATCAAACTGTGCCGCCCCTATTTATACTCATGTGGTAATATAAGAGCATACAAGAACAACCTAGAACTTTTATTGACATGCTGATTACTGCTCTAGATTTATCTCTCTTACACAACTAATTAAATTTCCAGAACACTCCAAACATGACCAATTGAATTCAAGGTTGTGGGGTCATGAAGGACAGTAGCCTTGAGAATGTTTTAGACTAATAAAACACAGGCCATGAGTGTAGGGGAAATGACCTGCATAACAACTGGACCAAGTTGCGAATGGGTGGTGGCATGATGACATACGTGGTTTGCAGGATTGGAGTACAGAATATGCTTTCTCTGTGTAGGTGGTATGGGTATTTAAGGGAAAAGTCGCTAAAGTCTCGTGCTGGAAGCGATGCAAGATGGCAAGGGAGAGAAAACAGGATATGAATACCTTGAAGTACATGTACTTTTTCCTTTTGGTGTACATTACTTCATCATTCAATTATCCCAAATTAGTTCCAATCGTGTTCACCGTGGTCTTTTCTGCTTGGTGTACGGAAAAAGAGGATAACACTAAGATCAAAGATGAAAGGTATGTCAGTGTCAAGGGTGGTCGACAGAATATGAACGCTCGCTTGACAGATCATACGGCAGCATGTCTGCTTGCCGCTGTTCCAAAGGCTAAGTTCATTCTCGAAATCAAGGTTTTACATGACAACAAGCAAGGTGACTGGTTTGTAGATGGCAAGTCTGACCCAGATAGTGCTGAGAGGAAGAAGGTGTTGGCCACTCTGGGCAAAAGGGCTTAGAAATGTTAATTTAAACGCCCCCAGACGGACAGCGCTTTCGGCTCGTTGCTAGTGACAACAGCGAAAATTGCATCAATTTCATCTCGATAAAATATCTATCGAAATCTGCTCGCTCTTATGTTAAGGTTACGTCATGAATTTTTTCCATAACAACCCATATATTGACTTATGTTCTATAAAATCAACATATCCGTTGTGTTTTTGTACTCTCAAATTGAATCGACGACAGTTTGTTCAGTTTGGTAATGCTGTTATGTTTAAGAATATTTTGGCGCACTTTGACCAAGTTTGCGCTTTGCGATCCGCGAGTATGCAACGCAACATTGTATAAATTTCCAACAAAAGAATATTGATTGATAGTGTTCACCACACGTTCACAGTTGAGACTGCAAACGTTCCCCCCCGTTTCGTGTTATTTTTACCAATTAACTGCAATGTTCATTGTTCATATTCACCACAGTTTGTTTAAAAGACAACTTGACAGGTATTTGTTGTGTACAACTTACGAGACACATATTGATTAAAATGCGTCAATTTCAGAGCCTTGTTTTGCATATGTAAACACCATCCGATCGCCATTTTATTGACGACAACGGTATATTTCAGGGATCTGAATAAACAAAATGCCAATAAAACAAGTTTTATGAAGAAATGTAAAATTCCAAAACAATAAGATTTTTGTATATCAATCGAAGAATCACCTTGCCACTTTTCATTATAATTGATTCAGAAATGAGGAAGTTTATTTGGTGAGAAGTGTGCAATGTTTCGTTCATCAGATGCCATTGTTTTTTCTATGGGAAAATCGAGCTTATTCAACACATCGTAAATAAAAAGAAATAAAACAACTTTCATAAGAAATTCAAAAATCTAAAACGATACGATTTTTGTTCACAAATCAAAGGATCACCACAGGGCAAAATGCTTGATATAAGAAACTACAGAAACGGCCTCTTCTGCTTCATATCTGGACATTTTACTTGAATTTGACTCCAATGGTCACCTTTCTACTAGGCTATATGACAAGAGAGATGATTTCAACTTTAGTATAATTAATTTTCCACACCTCATCAGTAATATTCCACTCTCACCTGCTTATGGGGTATACATTTCCCAGCTTATACGATATGCAAGAGCATGCAGTTCATATGGTGATTTTGTAGAGAGACATGGCCATCTCTCTTTCAAACTGTTAAATCAAGGTTACACCAGAGCAAGACTTGTCTCTACATTCAAACGCTTTTTTGGCAGGTATCGCAAGCTGGTAGATAAATACAATATCTCTCTTCGACAAATGATCACTGATGGCATCGGTGACATTGGGCCTTAGTTAGTGACCACTACCTATCTGACTTACAGATTGATATATGGCGGGTGCCACATGTGGGGCAGGATGCGCTTACTATTTTCGAAACACCTGACATCACTTCTTGGTCTTTTGGCCAGAGGTCCATATATCTTTCTTTCATGAATTGGACTTTGTTTGTGTACCGTCTATTTACTGTCTGTTCTGTGCTGTTTTGTGTCTATGTTTACAACTATTGTCTTACAAATTTTGACCTAGTGTTATTGGATTATGGATTGGTATGATTGCGATTATTATACAACAATATATACACATACACTGATTCTGTACATGTGTCAAATAAGTTAAGTATACACGTACGTATACTAATAAAATGCAAAACTACAGTGTAAGCTAGTTGCTAAGATCTGCATTAAGTATACTCATGATCTGCATAGAAATACGCTAAATATATACGTTGCGGATGCAATAGGTATTGTGTTCCATATACGTCAATGTACGTAAATATGCTAAGCGCATATTAAGCATTTTGTCAAAAGCACTGTGCCTCTTTTCACCATCATTGGTTCAGAATTGAGGAAGTTTATTTGGTCAGAAGTATGCAATCTGTTCTGTACATCAGACGCACATAAACGCCATTGTTTTCAATGGGAATCAAGCTTTTTTGGCACATCGTAAAATGAAAAATACATCGAAAGAAACCCGCCGGTCCAAATTTTTCATTTCGCTATTATTTCTCACGATATTTCAGATTACACACCTCATGGAGGTTAACAAAAACTCTATCGTTTGTGTTTTTTAATTTGCTCTCTTATTTTTATAAAATGACGAGTTTACTATCGTTTGTGCTGTTGGCTGTGTTTTCACCTATTTTTGCATAAAGTATTATCGCTTAGGCAATTTAAGAATTCCTTTATGAAATTATTGCCGAAATATCATAATTAAAAGAGGAAGATAAAAGGAAATAAACTCTGCAACTCTTTCATGAATATTTAGCTGTGCTACTAGGAAATTCGGCAAAGATTTCAACATTACGCGGAAGACTGATTTTGCTCTCTGAATGCTCATTCAACGTATGTGACAAAAAGTCGGCGTGCGTTGAGTGAACAAAATACGGGCCTTTTTGCCCATAGTGTGCAATCGTTGTAATCACTCATGGCACAAAGCCTGGTGTACTGACTGGGATAGAGTAGTACTCGCACGCCTATCCAGTAACCATGGTCGTATATGAACTCTTCCGACTCAGATACCCAGACCCTGTCCACCTGGCTCCCATAGGAAGGGTCACTTTTATTGTGTGGCAAAGCAAGTATTGAGCAATTTGAAGGCGCTCTGAAGGGCCATTTGCTCAATCCCACATGGTACTGGAATATACAGGAGTGGAAAGAGAGAGTTCATGCTACTGGCGCTACTGTCAACAGTGTGGCCAGCCTGGAAAAGATGCACACGCCTATCATTCTACACCACATTGCTGCTGATGGTATTTACTGTAGATTGATGGATGACAAAGATTGATTGTGATTTCATAAAATGTTTACTTCAGACCATCTTAGTAAGTTACATGTCAGCCATACTGGTCAAGGTGCATGTGTAGGTCAAGCAGTGACCTAGAAGATCTATTCATATCACGAACTCATTTGCATATCACATAACTATTCTACATCCTTCTTCTTAACACTTTCACTGCGTAATTAATTTTTATACGTGCATTCCTGTGCGTAGTTTTCTATGGATATATGGCCTTATAAATATGATTTACATGCATGAGCTGTATCTTTGTAATTATATGAGTATTCGGGACAATTTTTCCAGTGAGTATTGCAACATGACAGAGCATCATAAAAATGAACAAAAAGTCACGTGACTCATCTGGAAGGTCACGTGATAATGGCGGCCATATTGGATTTACAAAAAAAAATCAAAAAATGTTGCATTTTTTGTTATTCAACATATAAAATGTATTTTTTGTCAGTGTAACACTTATAAAATTACAACTTACATTATATTAACTCAAATTAACCAGGGTGAACACATACTCTAAAACATATTCAACATAAATGAGGTAAATATGCATATTTATTACAAGTTCATCTTCGAACAACAGGTATCATCTGACATTCAAAAGAGAGATATATTATATATATGCTTATATACTTGTAGCTAGTCCAATGTGTAATTGTCACTGATAGATTGATGTCGTACAACATCCACAGGATACCCCATCAACATCGACCCTGTGTAGCACTTTTCTCTCAGCATGCTCAGCTGGCCTACCTTTCTGTCTTGCTTGCAATCTCTGTCTTTACTCATCTGATTCGGGAACATATTCAAGTTCGGTATCAGAGTTGTAATTTGAAATTAGACTTCTGCTATCTCAGTCGAGTTCAGTTTCACGATCAGTGACAATTCCACTATCACTGTCTAGAAAAACATGCTCAAGGGCTTAGGCAGTGTTAAACTGTGCCAGCGTCGCCATTTTTAAATACCCCCTGACAGAAAAATAACAACTGATCACACGATCCTTACAAATTACGGCGGAGAAATGACCGAGTATGGCGGCGTTTGTTTACAAATCTGGCGCGCATGCTCCTTTAGGTTTGACCTCTACCTCGTACGCTACACTAGGCTTGAGGAAATAGTCAACAAACATGATGTAGATCAGACAAAGCCAACGTATATCGAACGCATATAAACGCGTACGTTCTTGGCGCGTTTACGTGCCTCCCGCAGTCTGGCCGTTGGCGCAGAATGCGCCCTCCCGCGGTGAAAGTGTTAAGATAATGTCCTGTACTGCTAATACTTTGGGTAATGTTGGTACTGCTAAGAGCTTGCAGTATTCTGAAAATCAAACAATGTTCACTATTCTGAAATCACAAGTTTTTTTTGTTTTTTGTTTTTTTTGTTGTTGTTTTTTAAATTCTGCTCATAATATCAAATCGAAACTTCGCAAAAATTTAATAATAATTTTGCAAGGTCAGGGTGGACAACCCTTCCCTTGGGCTTAGAAATTGAGGATTATTCTGCCTCTGTCATGTGGTTTCAAGCCTGTCGAAATACATGTAGTATCAAATTTTCAATGTGCTACATAATCTGCATATTGTGGATTTGGTTTCACAACTCTGCCATAGCGAGTTATGACTGGAATTTTCTTTGGAGTCACTGTTTTAGTTAAATCATGTCCATGGTGAACTGTGGCGTTGTCTTGTTGGGCATCATGACTTGGTTTATCACTTGATATAGGGTTTCCCACAGGAACAGAACTGTCAGCTGGGCATGGTAGATCAATGACTGTTTTTCCTGCTTTACTGGTGACTCTGCAACTGGCAGTATATGTCTCCGGTTCCTTCTATATTCTTTGTGTCTACCTTTACTATGTAGGATCTAGGTTGCTTGGCAACATCCTTGATGATACCTTGTTGGTTGTAGCCCTTCTGTGTTTGCACCCTTACAATCTGTTGTGGCTTTAACTGTGGTAATGGTTTTGCTGACTTGTTATAATGCACTCGCTTTTGTTCTCGCTTCTTTCGTAGCTGCATTTTCACACTTCTGGTACTTTTGGAAGATGGCTTTAGGAGTGTTTTGCTGAGAGGTATAGTTGTGTGTTCGTCTTGACATAAGGCGTTGCGCTGGTGATCCAAGAGTAGTATCACTTGGTACATTCCGTATGTTCAACAGATTCAGGTACAAGTCAGATCCTTCTCGCTTGGTTTTCTCAAGGAGATCTTTGGCACTTTGAACCGCTCTTTCTGCCAATCCGTTTGACTGTGGATATCCAGGACTACTGGAAATGTGGGTAAAGTTCCAATCTCTAGAGAATTTTCTGAATTCATGGCTTATAAATTGTCCTCCATTATCTGACATTAGTGTATATGGTATTCCATGTACTGTGAAGTGTCTCTTAAGTTTTCTTACCACGGTTTTAGATGTTGTATCTCGTAGGGTGTCAATTTTAAAAAACAGAATAGGAGTCGACGAGTACCAGGTATTTCAATCCATTCCATTCAAAGAGGTCTATTGCAACAGTTGACCATGGCAACTCTGGTACTGGATGTGATTTCAGTGGTTCTTTCTGTTGATGCGATTTCATACTGTTGCAAATACTGCATTGAAGTACAGCACATTCGATGTCATTACTCATGCCCGGCCAGTAAATTATGTCTCGAGCACGACGTTTAGTAGCTTCCTTTCCTGGATGGCCTCTGTGTAGTATGATTATATACTTTGTTTGCAGTGATGCTGGTATAACCATTTTGGGTCCCTTCATGACAATTCCGTCGTTAACAGAGAGTCATCACGTATTGTGAAGTACGGTTTTACTTCAACTGGTACTTGATTGATGTGCTCCGGCCAGCCATCCTGAATTTTGTCAATTACTTTCAGTAGTGTTACATCTGGACTGGTTTCTAGTTTCAACTCTTATATTCTGTCATCAGAGATGGATAAGACTGTCATGACATCAAAACACAGTTTTCATCACGTATTTGTGCAGTTGTTTTGCTCGGAGCTCGTGATAGTGCATCAGCCAGGTACAGTTCTTTACCTTTCTTGTAGGTCAATGTGATATTGAACTTCTGTAACTGCAACATCATTCGCTGCAGACGCGCTGGTGCCATATTCAGTGGCTTGTTAATTATTGTTATCAGAGGTTTGTGATCTGTTTCTACAACTACGGGCTTCCCATATACGTAGTCATAGAACTTGTTGCAGGCAAATACTATAGCCAGTAGCTCTTTTTCAATTTGAGCATAATTCCTCTCTGCACTTGTCATCGTACGCGAAGCATACGCAATGGGTTCACTGTTTTGAAGACACGCTGCTCCAAGTCCAAATTGAGATGCATCACAGGTCAATGTGATGGGCTTGTGCACATCGTAGTATTTCAGGACTGGAGGGCTTGTTATACGTTTCTTCAGATCATCGTATGCTTTCTGATGCTTTTCCAGCCAACACCAAACAGTATCCTTGTGAAGTAATTCACGTAGTGGTGCTGTCATTTCACTTAGATTATCGATGAATTTTGACAGGTAGTTTATCATTCCCAAGAAGCGTTGTAATGATACTGGACCTTCTGGCTTGGGCATCTCAATTATTGCCTTTATCTTCTCAGGATCTGGTTTAAGGCCATGTTCGGTAAACAGGTGTCCTGCATAGCCAACTTCCTTCAGTCTAAATTTACATTTGTCAGGGTTTAATTTCAGCGAGACTTCTCTTGCACGTTCCAGCACTTTGAAGAGATATTCATCATGTTCTGCATCACCATTTCCACCTACTATTATGTCATCAACAATTATTTGACATGGCTGATTAACAAACAACTGTTCCATTGTACGCTGAAATACCTCTGACGCAGAGCTGATTCCAAATGGCATTCGTAGATATCTGTATCTTCCATATGGGGTGTTAAATGTTGTACGCATTGATGACTCCTCATCAAGTGGTATCTGCCAGAATGAACATTTTGCATCCAAAACTGAGAAAACCGTAGCATTTGGCATACTAGCATCAACTTCTTCAACAGTTCTCATAGGATAATGTGGTCTCATTATGGCTTTATTTAAGTCACGTGGATCTATACAGATTCTGATATCTTTGCCATTCTTTTTGTTGGCTGCCACCATTGAAGATACCCACTCTGTTGGTTTCTGCATGGAGTTATTACTCCCTGTTCAGTCATTCTGTTTAGCTCGGCTCTCACTCTGTCTCCCATTGCTTTTGGTATTTTACGTGGAGGTTTCACTACAGGTGGAACATCTGGATCAACTTTCATTTTGTAGACAACAGGTAGCTTTCCTAGTTTGTCTTCAAACAGATCAGCATATTCTGTGAAAACTTTCTTTGCCAAGTTCATTGTTGACTCAGATGTTTGAATGTAAAGCACTTCTCTGCTAAGTGTAATTAGCTGCAGGCTTAAACTATCTTTAAGGCCAAGAAGTGGTTTCACAGGCTTTTCAACAACATGAAATTCCAATTCATGTGATTGGTTACCACTCTTACACATCAGGGAAACTGTTCCATCTGTATCAATTACATTTCCGCCATAAGTAATGAGCCTGACTTTCTTTGAAGTGTCTAACTTCTCAGTTGTTTCACCTGCTTGTATACATCCATGGGCATTACATTACACTTTGCACCAGTGTCGATTTTCAGATCAACATAATTACCATTAATTGATATAGTGCTGTGAATTTCATTTTTATCGGCACAATTATTTGCTCCAATTGATTCAACCTCTAAATCTTCCACCACAAATTGGTACAAATCATCATCCTCAGATGCAGGTTCGAGTTGGTAAACAGACTTGCCCCAACTCTTACCTTTAGATTGGCAACATTTCTGGAAGTGGTTCCATTTTTGACAAGCATGGCACTGTTTTCCATACGCTGGACACTTCCTAGGTGGATGAGTACCACTACAGTTCTTGCAGTTAGATATTTGCCTTTGTCGAAAATCTGTTGACTGTTTGGGGATGTACCTCGATTTATTGGCATGTTCTAATTGTTGGCGAGATTTCACATGCAAGGCATCTACACTTGGCGTAGCTTGTAAAGTGTGCAAATGTTGTTCACTAATTTCATGTACTTGACAAATTTGTATCGCTTTTGCCAGAGTAAGTTCATGTTCACGAAGTAAAAGTTTTCTAACAACTTCATTAGTTATCCCACAAACGAGTCGATCACGAATAAACTCATCTTGTAATGGACCAAACTGACAAGTTTTTGCTTTATTGCAAAGGTCTCTGACATATGCTTGGATGGTTTCGCCATGTTTTGATTTCTTGTGTTGAATTTGTGACATTCCATTGTAATATTCGTATGGGGTCACAAATTTCTTTGAACTTGCGCTTAAGACAGACTGGATCCTCACGCGATTCTGCAGGAGTTACAACTTCACCGTCCTCATTTATCACCGCAGGTGCATAGATGAATGACCGCTCCCTTTCAATTGCCTCAGTACCAGCCAAATTGAGCAAAATGTAAGCTTGGGTTTTGAGAGGTTTATCACTATGAGCTGCTTGTATGAAAATATCAAATTCCTGCTCAAAACTCTCCAATTTTTGGCGACATCACCTTCAAAACACAGTGGGTTTAGTTTCCGGAAAGCATCTGCCATTGTGCTAAAATAATCGATGGCTTATATTTGCATCAGATTCTGCAGATTTGAATTTGGCGGTCACTTGTAAAAGTTCTTTGTTGTTGTTGTTCAACTAACCTGTCCAGTTTCTTCTTTGATGAATCCACAAATTCACCAAATACAATCTTCTGAAACACTGTTATACTTGTATCCCACTCCTGACACCATGTAGATTGATGGATGACAAAGATTGATTGTGATTTCATAAGATGTTTACTTCAGACCATCTTAGTAAGTTACATGTCAGCCATACTAGTCAAGGTGCATGTGTAGGTCAAGCAGTGACCTAGAAGATCTATTCATATCACGAACTCATTTGCATATTACATAACTATTCTACATTTACAACATTAGAAAGTATGATGACTTTCTTAATATGTATTGCTATGTACATAAAAGATACTTTGATACAACATTATTGGAAATATAGAAAAATGCTTATCTTCAAAGTTTCGTCAACTTTGTCTAGTAAATCATGATATATAACATTTTACCCTTATTAGGATAGTTTATTAAATATGCTGAAGTAAAATGCTCAATAACTTCAGTAATGTTTACTCATAATATCCGCAATATACATATCAAGTTTCGTCAATTTAATGTGGTCAATTCAGAGATATATTCCTAATAAGGAGAGTTGATCAAAAATGCAAATTAGCGATTAACTTCCATGTCACACCTTTATGTCTTCCATGCTTGATAAATCCTTATGTGATCAACATTTATAGCAAATTCGTTCAATTCTGTGCAGCCATTCTCATTGTACGTCTGTTTTCTAAAATCATTAATTATGCTAATAAGCATTGAATATTCAAACCACGCCAGCAACAAACTAATCAGTACTTGCCATTTTGAAACAAAATCTATGTACCAGATTTAATTCAGATCCAATAAGCTTTTTCAGATATCTGGCACACCAGCAGACAGACACACAGACACACAGTCAGACATTACTGCGACAGTAGCTCACGTGTGTGAACATGTGAACTTAAAATTCATAAAAAATCCTTGATGGCGAGATCGGATTATAACTTAGGGTAATAAATTCACCTTGAATGTAAACTGATTTACAAACAACCTGTCAGAAAATATACTTAAAGCCCAGCACAAGGATTATAAAAGAGAGAAAGGAGTTTAGGCTACATGTAGTTCACATAAAGCAGTGCCGGCCAACCTATTAGTATCTAGAGTTGTTAACACTTTGTCATGTAATAACTGATTATATATTTATCTGATATAAGTACTTTTGATTGCATATTATCATTGCAGAAAAGGGGCTAGACTTGTGCAGATTTTTAAAGGCAAGTGTCCAATAATGTAAATTTTAGTATAATGATGTATCATAGATGTCACATAAAATCAACTGTATTCAACTTCGATATATTTACGGCTCAGCTAAAGATATTTATACACATGCAAATGAAAAAAATCTTAAGAATACTGTGCTATCAACCTACACCATAGGTAGAACTAACTGTCGTCAATAAACAGCAGAAGTTGGCCAAATCAGTGCATTAAGTATTGATATATGGTGTCTTTAAAGGAATTTATCAAATGTGCATATGAACAATTGTTCAATTAATCATGCTGCATACGATGACCTATGTATGACCAACACACCTCAGAGATCTAATGAAATTCGATGCATTGCGTTTTGATGCCTCAGGTACAATAATACAATAGTAGGTACAATAGTAAGATTGTAGAACAGCCAGAGTGGGTAAACAATTACTAGTATATCAAATATCGTTATGCGATTCATAAGACGTTGTCGTTTGTGTAAATTCAAAAATTATATAGATAGCCATTTCATTATGCAGACCGAATCCACCAACATCCAGCTAGATATAGATCAATCTCTTCCAAAGATATTCCTATGCACGGATTTTCATGTCCTTTGTGTCAAAGTTATAAAGTTATCATTGGCATGTGTAAAAAATTGCTCTTTACACAAAATTGCCGCCTGGTGGTCATATTGGATTAAATGATAAAATAAATCATCGTTTTGTGTTGTCCTTATACTAAGTTTGTGACAACTCGGTCCAGTCATGTCCGAGAAAACAGTATACACATATTGACTGGCCATGAGGGCAACAGCATACGTCTTTACTCCGAGGGAATGTGAGTCACCCCCAAAAACAGACTGTTTCCCGAGGCCGTAGGCCGAGGGAAACAGTCTGTTTTTGGGGTGACACACAGGCCCGAGGGGTTAAAGACGTATGCTGTTGCCCACATGACCAGTCAATATGTTTTAGAACACACCTCATCCGTAGGAATGTTGAAGTGGTCGGCAAAAAAACCTTTTCCCGACAGGGTCGCAATACTTCATGCAAAACGTTCAATGCACCTTTGATTATCGTTTCCGTTCGTTTCGAGTCCTTGTTGGAAACAAGAGTATTCAGTTCTTCAGAAAGTCGGATAAACCAAGAAATTTCTCGACTATCGTTTCGCTCGTCCGCAGACGACATCTTTGTTTACATTCCAGTTCGCGCATGCGCAAATGTTTTTTTTTGACATCAGCGGGCATCATTTTTCGGAACTGATGCCTTGCAGTTCCGACAAATGATGCCCGATGACGTCGTTTACGTGGATCAGCACAAAAAGAACGCATCCCACGTGACTATCATTGGTGAATTAGAACACAGACTGCGGATGAGGTGTGTTATAATTCTGGATGAACGGACGTAACTCAATGTATAAGTATCCCTCCCAAACTTCATCTTAAGGGGACTGAGGTCCTTAACACTTGAAATAGAGAGTGATATAGCTAGAAAGTACTATTGGTGTGCCCACTGAAATGAATACTTGTTTACTTGAAGTTTACATAATGTGAAAATCACAAATATTACGCGAAATTGAATACTGTCAGAGATGAGGCATTGAGGTCTCCATATTTGAAAGTTTTATGGAACACTTTCATAATGACAGCTCCTTCCGCCTTGTGTATATATGCTCCTTCCGCCTTGTGTTTATTGCGCATTCGACCTCAGATCTTATAGTACTCAGAGTAGTCAGGGATCAAACTCAAAAACGGTCATGTTGTTTTACCTAAGCAAAAAGAGGTAGTTTATGACAGATGTAGAGTTTTTGTGATTATTTATCTGCACTTTATCACTAAGTTCAAATTAGCATTCATATAGAATAATACAATAAAATGAACAAAAGTCAATGAATTTTTCAAAGAATACTTCTCGACGACATTAAACTGTGTGAAAAGAACATGATCTACCCATATCACAAACGTCGAGCCATGTACTACGTAATGGTATGGGAAAATGCCCTGACATTTGTGTAATAGTTTGCCTTATCACGCACAGGTACACTTAATAAAAATAGGTCTAACCGCGTATATTATAAGTAGCTCTATTGTAGTTACTACGAGCATTGCTATCCGCAAACATTCAATTCGTAAACATAGCCAGTGCAAAGATTCAAAAACGTCTCGTCGTTCTGATCGTACAGTTGTTATGTAGGTCATTTCCCCCTACACTCAAGACCTGTGTTTTATTAGCCTAGAACATTCTCAAGGTCACTCACGACCTCACAACCATGAATTCAATTTGTCATGTTTGGAATGTTCTGGAAATTGAATTAGTTGTGTAAGAAAGATAATTTTAGAGCAGTAATTAGCATGTCAATAAAAGTTTTAGATTGTTCTTATATGCTCTTATATATCCACATGAGTATAAATAGGGGTCGGCACAGCTTGCAGTCAGACATTAGGATCGTGTCTCTTGCGTGTTACTTCAAGACTTTGGAAACTCCAGCAGTATTTATTTTAAGACTTTTCAAGAGCTTCACTGCAACGATGGATTATTTTTACTGTGGACTTTGTGCAACTCCAAGCCTGCAAGCCAAAGGACTGTTCATTCATCCGACTGACCGATATAACTCTGCGACTTGAGCTTTGCCGTCCCAGCTGAGATAAGTAGTCTGTACACTTTTACAGTTTGCATTCTATCCTTGACTTAGCAACTAGTTTTACATTTTTCGTAATAAATTTCGTTTTATACGGAAACTGCGAGTAAACCTTTTGTTCGTTTTCTGTTACGTAAGACAGGTGACTGTTAAGTTGGCGAAATCAGGGTATATTTCTATTTAAAATCAGGTGTTAACAAAAAACATTACCGATGATGGAACAATGTGAAAGTAACTGACAAATGAATTCAAGTGCGATCACCCGATGCTGATTGAGCCAAGTCGTCGCCTGGTACCAATTTTTAAGTACACTGTCTTTTCATCGCGAATTTATTTTGAACTTTACCTAAGGGCGTATTAAGGTAGCTTTCCGCCTTTGTTTTGGTATTTTAAGTCTAAAACACGATTGTTTCCCCTGAAAAGTATTCCTATAATATTGATCTTCCAGTGTGTGGAATATCTTGGTCTTGAAGTTCCTGTTTTTGGCTGTAATTTTGGAATAAAAATGTGCGAGACGCACAGGTGTACATTTTTGCGTTTGAGACTACCGTTAAGTCTTGACTGACAAGGGATTACGCCAAGAAGCAGCGTCACAGTATTGTCGCATGCACTTAGACAACAGCCGCTGTGAAAATCTCATTGAACCTACCGTTCACTGCGTGTGTCAAGACCATAGTGTGTACCTAGAAATTAGGCGTCGAAAGGTGGGTCTTACCGTTTTTAGCTCACGTGTGTAAACACGTGGGCTATTGTCAGGGCGATGTCTGTCTGTCTGTCCGTGTGTGTGTGTGTGTGTTAGTGTGTGTGTGTGTGTGTGTGTGTGTGTGTGTCTGTCTGTCTGTTTACACGATAACTCAAAAAGGCCTGAACGGATTCAAGTCAGATTTGGTACACAGGTACCATATGCTACTTGCAAGAACTGATTAGATTTTGGTTAGTGTGGCTTGCATTTAATGAAGTTATGCAATATCGTTTTTTTCCCATACAATGGTTCCCTATGGAGACGGAAATGACAGTGTAGACATATATCAAGAAATACTGCACAAAATTTCATGAAACGTTTCACAGATGACAATCTAAGAACATTATGATGATACTGTGAGTGTCATGTCAATTATCTTGTCATTTGCATATTTAATGAACTTTGTTTTTAGTGAGATAACTTTGAAATTCCTGCACCAAACTTGACGATATTTGCAACAAATACTGATCTGATATATATCTAATTATACTTAGAAGCATTAGGCAGTGTCAAGTCAATAAATAGCTCATTTGCATATTTTATGAAGGTTTGTAATTAGTCATATAACTCCGATATAACTTCACCAAATATGATGAAATCTGCTGCAGATACTAATCCGACTGATATCTAACTTTAGTGTAAAGCTTTTAGTAGTGTGAAGTTAATTAAGGGTTCATTTGTATATTTAATGAACTTTGTAATTAGGTATATAACTCTGAAATTACGGCACCCAAGTCAGTGAAATTGGGTACAGATATTGTTTTGATAAATATCTAATTGTACTGAGAAGCATTTGGCAGTGTCAAGTTAACAAATAGGTCATTTGCATATTTTATGAAGTTTAGTAATTAGTAATATAACTCCAAAATAAAAGCACCAAATGTGATGAAATCTGCTGCAGATACTGACCCGACAGATATCTAATTGTGGTGTAGAACATTAATTAAGGGTTCATTAAGGGTGTGAAGTTAATTAAGGGTTCATTTGCATATTTAATGAACTTTGTAATTAGTGATATAACTCCAAAATTAAAGCATTAAATTTGATGAAACTTGCTACAGATGTTGATCTGATAAATATCCAATTGCACTGAGAAGCATTGGGCAGTGTCAAGTTAATAATTAGCTCATTTGCATATTCCATGAAGTCTTATAATTAGTCATATAACTCCGAAATAACTGCATCAAATGTGATGAACACTGCTGCACATACTGATACGACAGATATCTAACTGTGTTGTAAAGCATTTAGTAGTATAAAGTTAATTAAGGGTTCATTTGCATATTTAACAAACTTTGTAATTAGGTTTATCACTCTGAAATTTCGGCACTAAAATTTGGTGAAACGTGCTACAGATATTGATTTGATAAATATTCAATTGTGCTACGAATCATTGAACAGTGTCAAACTATTGTAGGGTTTATTTGCATATTTAATGAACTTTGTAATAAGTGACATTACTCTAAAATTACAGCATTAAATTAAATAAAATGTGCTACAAATGTTGATCTGATGGATACATAATTGTCCCATAAAGCATTTAGCAGTGTCAAGTTAAGCGACAGCTCATTTTCATATTAAATAAAGTTTTGTAATTAGTGATTAAACTCTGAGAGTACTGTGCGAAGTTTAAAAAAAAGCCTGCTACATATAGTGATAACATATATCTCATTGTTTTGAGAAGCGTACTACTATTAATGAACCTGTTGTAAAACACGTGAGCATATTTAGTTCATATCTGGTTCTCATAGGGGTAGCCGCTCTCTAAAGATCACAACTTATCGACACAAGCGGACAAGGACAGACTTATTGACTTATTGAAGGTACAATTCAGATTAGTAAGAAACAAAAATAGCGGCATTTATCGAGTGTTACAATCTACAGCATGAGTAATGGCAGGACTTGTATTTACTGTGCAATAAACTCACATTTGAGAGATTTGGCCATGAGTTTGTTCATTACAGTGATCCTCAAACAGTAAAGTCTTCATCACAATCCAAAGGCTTAACTTGCCGGCAAACTTTAAGTCTGACGAGTCGTGTTGGCAAACTGTGTATTTGTAGTTGGCTTTGCCACACGCTAACTATTTCATCTAGGACATTTTTATGATTTTGTGAATAAGTTTTTGTCATGCTTTTGTGGATAAGTTTCGCAATGTAAAACATCTTTGAAGAGGCCGCCCCGTATACATCATAGAGAAAGATAGATAGAGTGCCAACGGGTATTGTTTAAGGCGTGAAGCGGTAACCCATCCATGTTCGCCTCGCCTCAGGTTGCTCTCGCCTCTCTTTTCCGAAGAGTGCCGACCATGAATCCTTCGGTAGTTTTCGGATTTTCGCCAATTGTTAAGCGAAAGTATGTTCGGCAAAGTTTGTGTTGTTGTTGTCGTGTGGTGCTGAGCAGAATTGACGTGCTGGCGAAAACGGGAGTGTTTTGAGCTTCAGGAAAACGAGTTTTACTGTTTTAAAAATTCCTCTCATATTTTTATGAATATATAATGAGTGTGTTTGAACCAAATTTGAAAGTCTTTTATCGATACTGTCTGCTTTACTTTATGGTTTACGGTCAGTCGTACCCTCTTTTACACGTGCGTCAAGGAAGGATATGTTTATGAAACTGCTGCCGTGTTATGTTTGATTGGCGTGAAGCAGTGTTTCTGGCCTGAGAGCTTACAAAGTAACTATGGTTGCTGCGCGACTGGCAGTACGATGCCATCTCGTCGTATTTTTCGCATAATCTCGTGTAATCATCAACCACAAACAAAGCCTCCAAAACGTTTAACACCTTTGGAGCTCATTTTAATATAAAAAGCCAATAGTCTACCAAGATGACCATGTAACAAAAGGCATGCAAGTGTTGCTACTCTGTCCATGTTACTCTGTGTATACATAAATGGTACGTTCCACTGGCAGCCTTAGTGATAGCGGGAACACTTGAATACTGCAACAGACACCCGCACATCTTCAACATTCAAGCTACAGACAAAGACAGCACCATGAAAGGAAGAAGAGCGGAAATGAGGTCCTTGAAAGTCCACAACAGCCAAACCGATGTCGACCAACATAAAAGACGGCCTGCGAATGTCAGACAAGGGGTCATACTACAACCAAATGCTCGATCATTTGCATGATGAGAGCATTTGTAGCGAAACCAATGACATCTAGTATTTCGGGACACCCTCTTCGATATAGTAAAGTTAAACGGTGTTCTGGTGGCCACATCTCTCTGCAGTTGGTGCAAAACAGGCAAGATCAAGATCGAAGAGTTGTCGACACAAGGATGAGGAAGTCGCGTTTGTGCGTCTTATACAAACATGCGATGTCCTCGCTATACACAAATGACACACAAATTCAACTCCTCGCGAAAGTCCGGCAGAAGCTTCGACATCAACAAGAAAACGATTCTAGGCATGCGATCGATCGGGAGAGGAAGACGTACGCGTGCCTGTGTTAAATTATGTAAATACACCGGACTTTCTCTGCCATTGAGCAATTCCCCATTGCTTGAGAATACGTCCTCACTCGCAGAAACAAGCAGTCAAGCCGTCGCAGATAGGTTACAGTGAGCAGTCGACGATGTCCGAAAACTGAAAATGGATAGTGGTGAAATTGCATCGTTGGAGGAGACTATGAGTATAGGTGTCTCATTGGACGGCGCTTGGATATCACGCGGATTCAACTCATTGTATGGGTATGTTTCCGTCATATCCATTAATACAGGTAAGCTTGCATAATTGTGAAGAGGGAATGATTCCACAAATCCCGGGAATTGGTGGGCAGTGGTATCGATTTCATGTTTACGTGGGGAAACGGTTAAAATGAGTGCATACAAGTAAAGCGGATTCGAGATGGCTATATATCATGGAAAATCTTCCATTAATATTGTTAACGGAATTTATTCCTCTCCCAGAAGATTCAATTGGCGTTACAGTTAGCAAGCATGATTGAAACGCTCTGTCTTCCTTACTTATCGAGTCATAACTTATGCATGCTTGCGTCGGTACAAAATTAGTTCGTTCGTGTTTTGTTGCTACCGTATTTTGCAAGTTCGTTTTTACCTGTCTTTCGTACATGATAACTCCCTAAAAATCCACAGACACTTTCGACATCACGACTTCTTACACATGTTCACGAGCAATCACCGCGATCGCGGCGATGATTGACAAGCGTCCGGTGACGTGTGATTACATACACACAGTGGTCTGCTTCACATCGTGTGAAACACAGATCAATCGCATTCGACAAACTTTGCTAATTTGTATGATGTCGTTTTTACGTTTAAATTTATATTTCTCATGTCCATGTAACTTATAATCGGACATCATTTTATTTATATTCAACTTTCAACCACGGTCCCTCCACAATGGAGGAACCGTGTTTCAATGTAAGGGGAATATTACAACGCTTGAATACGATTCGTTTTCCCACGGTCAAAATCCAAAGACGGTCCACCTGGGCCTTATCTAAACGACAAATCTTCGAGGCGTCACACTTTGATAAATAAAGTCAGGCTATCAAAGTACCCGTGAATAACCCCTTTTGTAATGTAATAGATCGTGTCTTCTTCAACGCATAGTTATTGTTTGTACAATAATAAACAGTGGAGCGGAAGCATTTAGAACTTCCAAACGGATTGTGATAACGTCCCTCGCCTGCTTCGTGATGCAAATAGAGCAGACTTTGACAGCTTCGGGGAGCCATTTCGGTTAACCGATCATGCCAACTAATCATTTGTAGGGATGAAGATTTCAGGGATGAACTGACTACTAACTGGTACTACCGACCAACAATTAAATCGCGATCCCAGTAAATATTCATCAACATCATAGCTATCGGTCCTCTGAAAACCTACAACATTTTTCCTAACTGGTATGAATCATAAAGTTATCAGGTTGCCATGAATAAGTTGATACAATCTCTTGCAGACAAAGTATTGGACAGGCTTTTCTTGTCGTCGCAGAGATGCTACAACTAGGAGGGCAAAGCGAAAGACAGAGAATACGTTGCCTGGTTTATAGAACACGAGCCGAATTGCCAAATCAACCACGAAGGTTCAGCCAAGAGTATGGAGGAAGCCGGAGCCAGAGTTTTATTTGAAAGGTCGCTGCAAAAGTACAACGTTAGGTAAGAAATAAAGTCAATTCAGTCATTCAGATCTAGCCCAGCATTTATGACACCTAATGATGACATACATAATGTTGGCTGAAATGTTGTAAATCCTGTATCAAATTATCAATCAGTCCCACGTGTTTGAAGGCAGTTAAAGAAGTGATATTACAGAGTGTGACAAGTAAGTTTTGTTTGAATTTTGTATGTGTAGAAAAACGATGTTCTGTTCTCTACAGATATACCCAATATATTGGAGACGGAGACAGTTCGGCATATGCTGCAGTGAAATACACCTACCAAGACGAAAATATCACTGTTGAAATGCAGGATTGTGTAGGACACATCCAGAAAAGGATGGGGACACACTTGAGGAAGCTGGTGGAGGAGCATAAAGGTAATATAATCTTTCAAAGTTCAGAGGTTTAAAAAATTACATTTTATATAATTATATAAACAATAACTATGTGCATATTTATCTCACTGATAAGTTCGATTGTCCTTATGTGCCATCCCCTTATTTAGGATGACGGGTCAATTTCCGTGTTTTCAATGTAATCTGTAATTCATTGTCAACAACTCTGTTGTATTTGAGGTCTAACTTGTTTTACAGCACAGTTAACGAACATGTGATCAATATTTAGTATTGTATTACCACATGAAATGCTTGGTCTGGTTCTTATGATATGGTTTAGCTAAACTAATATTATTTGGGTTTCTGTGACACATCACTTCTCTATGTGAGTTAAATTTGTCGCTTTTATGATGCATACACCATTGAAACTGCACTGCGTTCTCTTTCTTGATGCAGGAAAAAACTAGAGGATGGGTGTTCCTTGACGGAAAGTAATCGTTTGACGAATCACCTTATCGATGCCTTCCAAGTCTTCTATGGGATCGCTCTGCGGAGTAATAAAGGTATACAGCTGTCCATCATCAATAAATATATGTAGACTTGAACTGTTGAAGTAACCAGGTTCACATTGAAAACAAAAAAAAAAAACAAAAATAATTTGACTGGATATCAGTTGCTTTTAAAAGATTATTTTTTGCCAACTTTCAATTAAGATGGTAATCGCCTCGGAACTGAAAAAACAAAAACAATTGTTCATTTCTCTAGAGGAAACTTTCAATCATTCTCTCATCAAATCACGATAAAAAACAGAGGTCGTCGTGCAGAGTTTGGTACGAGAGAAACAATTACCTTGAATTTTAGAAATTAAAAAAGGCTAGCATCACTATGCTAATTCTGTGGGGAGGGGTTGCATGCAATATGGTGCATTTCAGTATTGTAATTTTTGTTGGATAACTATTTTGCTGATAAGTATGACTTGATTTTTCATTTTATCAGACAATGTTGAAGAAATTAGCAGACAAACCCAAGCCATTCATCATCACTATTCAAGCACGCAAGACGAGCCACGTCACGACAACTGTCCAACAGGTGTAGAAAGCTGGTGTAAGTGGCAGCAGGACAAGGTAACGGGGAAAAAGACATACAGACCGTTGAAGAATTCACTTCCAACGGCTGTAATGAATGTTGTACAACCAGTCATCGACAGGCTTTCAAACCCGGCTTTACTTGAAGGGGCAAAAATGTGTTACACACAGAATGCTAACCAAAGCCTACATCATGTTTTATAGTCTTTTCTGCCGAAGGAACAGAACCATGGGCTGATGGAAATAAACCTCGGATCGAATTTGGCTGTGGCCCATTTCAACAGTGGAGTTGAGCAGTTCAACAAGGCCCTGTTCCGGGCTACAGGACTTGAGGTGAACCCAGTGTCACAATCACTTTGGTTGTCACTTGACAGGATTCGAAGTAGAGAAGCGAAACTCAAGGCCACCAGGGAGTATAAAGCAAGGAGGAAGGAACTTAAAAGGAAGCGGCTACAGAAACTGGATAGATTTGAGTACGCAGAGGGTGAAACATATGCTTCTGGGGAGTTTGATAGGGCTTCAGCAAAGAAAGCCAAACGACGATGCAAAACCTGCTTGCAGCCAATGAAGGGACACAGCCGCAACATGTGTACAAATTGATTTTGTGGTTGTGGGCTTGTACACAATGACATTGGACTGCTGACGCTGTGTGACCATAGACAGTAGCCATCCCCCTATGTTTACTATGTGACAGTTGCAAGACTGATGATACTTTGAGTACTCTGTTAGTGTATGTATATTGATGTAGCTATGACTACGATAGATCTGTGAATTTTGCTTTTTTGTCCTACAATTGGTTTTGTCAACGTTCTTGTGTTTTTGGTGAATTTAACTGAAAAATTGATATAAATGTCTTGCTCACTTTTATTCAGTTCTTACAAATGGAGTGGGGCCAATTCTGGGTTGATAAACTCTAACAACAACAAACATGCACATTTGGAGTGTAAAAATAATATTTTATTACTAACACCGTTTCACACGGTGACAAATGTTTACATATGTAGCGCCATGAAAAACCGAAAACGCCTTTACAGCCTTCTTGTCACTGTTTGTTCAAATTCCTGTCACCTGTCACTTCATACGCAGTCTGAAATGTGAGTACCAAAACATATTTAGGAATTGTAGTGTCAGGATAAGGTGTTATTAATATTTGTTTGTATATAACACATTGACGTTGTCATGTCATGGTGAAGTAATTTTCCATAAGAATAGGTTGTGGGATCTTCCTTAGGAGATCTGAATTGAACTTCAATGGCATGTCACAATTGAAAGTTTCTTTTCTTGTTGTACAACAAGGGAACAGTATACACATATTGACTGGCTATGAGGGCAACAGCATACGTCTGTACCCCGAGGGACTGTGAGTCACCCCCAAAAACAGTCTGTTTTTGGGGTGACTCACAGGCCCGAGGGGTTAAAGACGTATGCTGTTGCCCTCATGCCAGTCAATATGTGTTTTGTAACACACCTCATCCGTAGCCATGCATAAGAACGTACTATACACAAAACTTGTCGCATGTAGGTCTATGATGTAATATGTTGGAGTGGTTCAATAAGAAACAGTTTTTCCTAAAAAGATTGCAATACTTCTGCAAAACGTTCAATGCACCTTTGATTATAGTTTTGTCCGTATCGAGTCCTTGTTGGAAACCAAAGCATTCAATTCTTCTTCAAAAGTAGGATAAACAAGAAATGTCTGGATTATCGTTTCGATCGGGCGCAGACGACATCTTTGTTTACATTCCGGTGCGCGTTCGCGTCAAATATCGTTTTTGACGTCAGCGGGCATCATTTTCGGAACTGATGCCTGGCAGGCAACAGTTCCAACAAATGATGCCTGATGACGTCGTTTACGTGGATCAGCACAAAAAGAACGCATCCCACGTGACTATCAATTGGCGAATTAGAATACAGACTGCGGATGAGGTGTGTTACAATTTGTAATATCACTATATGTACTTCAGTGCCCTGTACATTACTAACATTTGATTGGTTGAAGCTTTTTTCTATGCTTTTAATCACCTCCAAACAGGAAAGCTTTTGTTTGGCACAAAACTATGTTTTCTTTTAATGTATCATTTTGTGTTTAGATCACCGCAAAATGATGACACGATAGATGTACAGAAAACTTCGAGCAACTGCTCTTTAGCTTTAGATCTTTTACATACTCATACCTCATATATCTCGCCTTTCACATTTCTTGGGAGGAAAGAACAAAGGTATACCAGTATCACTCGTGGAAATTCATATTGTGCATTTTCTGGACCACATTCTAGAGCCTGAAATTCCCAAGAATACAAAAAATGTAGCCTTAGCGATTGTCAATAACATCTTACAACAACAGAAACACGTAAAATGTGTTGATAAACTGATAGTTTGGAAATCTTAAGTAGTCGACCTCCATAAGGTCAGTATATACTTACATATAATGCATGAGCCCAGTGACAATACAGTATCCAACGGATTCGCTTTTCGGTAATCCCTTTCTGCTTTCTGTCTTCGACAAGAGTTTCCACTCTATCACAAAAGATTCTGCCGAGTTCTGATCTAAACAAAGGAAAGACAGTTTTGTATGAATGCTATGATCGAATCCTTTTTTGTTATAAATGTTTTACAGACGCACCCATTCATTCTGGTCTGAAATTCAAATGCTCTAACAACTATATTCTCATAACCGAGGAGCTTGTCATTCACTATGACCTCACAGTCAGACCAACTCCATGTATCGATGTTCACGCCAGAAATTGTCACGCTCTAGGTTGATTGGCCTTGAGACTTACATGCACACTATTTACTCAATTACGTTGGCATCGAGCTTTTTCGAAATTCGTCCAGAGTGTCCGAGTCTACTTCATCACAAATCGTTCAAAACACAAAATTTTGCGTTCAAACTTTGTAAACCGATAGCCTTCAATATTTCGGTGCACACATTTACGGTTTCTAGGCGTTCCGGCACCGAAACGTGACATTTAAGTCGTTTCATAACCGCTCTATTTCCAACAGTTAGATTTACAATACCCAAACGTACCAATAATCGTACCAATGAGGCCACTTGTTACTACTAAAAAACATCATTGCCAAGTAAAAAACATACCTTGCCATGTCGATTGGCAGTGTTATGTTCAGAGTACATTAGGCAGACAAAGCGTCCCAAGGGATATTTTTGGAATTGTGTTTATCAATTTGACAGTCACGGGAAAAAGACATAGCCGTCGTTTCGACACCAAGAAGGTTCGGCCTCTTTCGGCCGAAGTTTCGGCTTCTTTCGGCCCCAAGACATTTCGACACCCCCGTTACGATTTATTTTTTTTCCCTTTAAACTTATTAGTAACTGACAGACCAGTCATATTCATAAGTGTGACCTTTGCGTTCTGACCAGTATGACTTTTACAGTGCCGTTTAGGCGCCGCTTTTCAAACTCTGACCGTGTCGACGGCCATTGCAATCGATAAACTTATCACAAATTTTAAAATGATATGAAAGTTTTTTCTCAAGGTTTCTCACCATGTTCTCATAAATTTTAAAGCTTCTCAGTCCTGTGATTTGTAACATTACGCTCTGGCACTAGTTCCCCCAGCCAGGTACTACCGAAACGTCTTGGGTCGAGGTGCCGAAACGTTTTGGGGTCGGAAATTGTTTGGCCGAAACGACTTTGCGCCAAAAGGTCTAGACACCCGACATTGTCCGTTCGATGAGAATACAAAGTAAGTTGAATAATTTAAGAATAAAAATGAAATATCAGAAACCGCTGCACTGGAACTACTTGGGATTATAAAATACAAGGAAACAAATCTGGCCGCGACGGTCTAGTGACAAAACAACAAAAATATAAATAACGTATCCAAGCTGCGAAAAGAGAGGAGGAGGCTCAATGTCAGGGGGCCGACAAATGGACATTGTCGCCAATCGACAAGACAACATTGTTATCAGTTATCACGTCAATAGCCAAAATGCTGCAGGACCGAAGACAAATTTCAATATGAATTTGACCGTCACAACGGAATAACGTAATCGCCCTAAGTTTTTATCAACATGTCATCAGTGGTCGGTAAACCATTGAATGAGAAGCTTGCGGGGTAACTACTAGAATACAGTGCAAAACACCGTCCTAATCCTGAGATTTACATGTAATGAAGACGGGTCTGATATCATATATTTGTACTTACCCACAACTTTGGAATGCTTGAATGACAGCATTTCGCCTGGAATCGATGGTACTCATGTTGGATACAAACGACAGCTGAGAGTTATCTATCTGTGACGTATGACGCTTGACAAGCGGTCTATCGCATGCAACTTGCGCTTGATGAAATGACGTACTTTTCTCTATGTTCATGTTTTCTCAACTTCTCTCCTTTGACTTTGTTGCAGCTGACAGGCGATTGGTTCATTTCAGCATAAATGACTACAGAAACGGTCTTCACCACAGAAATGTTGTAAACAGCGAGGACGAACTATTGTCTCAGAAATGCTGGTAGTTTGGTGTTAATCGGTTTTCAAGGCGCGTGAAGATCTAAAAAAATGGCTGCTCACTGAGTCCTCGGTTACTCTAACCGCAATGAATCACAGCATGGAGCTGTTCTTTTTTTCTCCATGATCACAGACACCGCAAATGTACATCCACATACGAACGCAGATAATTTTGATGTCAACCAATATTGTATTCCCTATGTTGCCCATCGGGGTCGCTTTCATTCCGCAGCCGTGATTCCTTTCCGAGGTCGAATGCTGTCATAAACTTATATTGTAGGTACACTTGTCATGGAGGTAATTAGTCCAAGCGCTCGTGTAGACGGCATCGAGATGCCGTAGCAGTCCCGACAGTTAAGGCGAACAGTTAATATTCTATCTAAACCTTACAACTAATCCGTCAACAACAGATTATGCATAATCCCTTCCCTGGCACTCCCCAAGTTTATTACTCATCAGCTACTGTTTAGATTGCGCTCTGAAAAGAGTACATCGCTCCCGAAATTCACCCTTTTTAGCCACATTTCAACAGTTGACACTGATTTCAATGAGTGTATATATCGTTGAAGTTGAACACTTTGATTTCACTATCTGGTTTTAGTGTTTTGCCCGTTGAGAACATTGGTAATGGCCATTCAAAAGGAAAAAAAAGAACCAATTTACAAAATCGCCTTTTATCTCAGTTCGGCATTTTGTCAGATTGCAGCACATTCAGAAGAATTTAACTCGACAACGCGTGAACGGAAGTCCAACAGATTTTCACGGATGTTTGTCGAGTAGGTTGTGTCCGTGTCTCAGTTTCTGTATGAAGATTTTTAAAGTCGAGTTAATTGGAAGGCATAGTTAGACTAATCGGGGATAAACTTAGACTCAACGATGTGGAAAAAACTTAGGCTTTTTAAAAAAATCTGATACACGGTTTTGCAGTCAGTATTCTGAAGCGCAGTTGCCCGTTAACACCTAAACAATAGCCCCTCTCCACTCAGACTTAAACTTTTTCGTGAGCCCACCATGTTCTTTACACTTTTCACTAACATCTTCAAAAATTCATCGCACACTAATTTTCTTGATCAAAAAAACAATTCATAGGAACAGCTTTCAGGTGATATATAATACTTGGTAAAAATACACATCTTGAGGGCAAAATTCACGTTCGAAATATGTCGTCGTAAAAGCGGAAAGCTACCTTAATTCTTTCAATCTAATCAGTCTATGATACAAGTTTCATTCCATTCATGAAAACTTACATGATATCCTTGTTCTTCATTCTCATCGTTTTATGCACCATTCTGTTTTGATACACGCACAATCATTTCCAATTCTTTTGACAGTCTCACCGGTGGCTTACTGACTGCGTATGCGCAGATTCATAATATACTATGCAAGTACCTAGAAGTGTACCCGACTTTATTCAGGGGCGCCACTATATTTTTTGAGTGGCTTGTAATAAACAATTACGGAAGGTGCAAAGGATTATATGATAACATGCCATTAATAAAGTATATCTCTTTTATTAGCCAGACACCTTTGTCACTGATACAAAATATTGTTACTATCACACCTAAAAAATAGAAAAGAGAGAAAACTGTCGTACATACGACCGAGGGCATACGCAAAGAATGCTGCGATTGAATTTTAGAAAAGTGCCCCTGTTTCAATACCTAGATGCAAAAATTGCGAGTTTTCAGACTGAACATTAGTTTTCAGCTTGCAAGTTGAAGTTGCACAGTGCACTTATTGATGCAGCTATAGTGATGGCAGAATACGTCCCTCGTTAAACACAGTAGGTTGTTAACATGGAAAGATTTGCCAATTTTTGTCCTGAATATAATGGCGAGACCAGTACACTAAGAAAAAACGTTTCAGGAAGCCCACGATGCTTGTATCAATAACAGGCGTACTTCAACAGTAATGACAGAGGTACTGTAAATCCATTACGCCGCTGCAACTGACATTATTGCGTTCCGATTAGGCCTACCTGGGGCCTGGGCACTTTCTGCAACTGTACAATTATTGCAGCCAACGATAGCGTTGAGGGATCATTCAGTTATTACGGCCGGGGGTGGGCCGGCAAAATCCAATATCATGATTGTTGTCAACATCTGAATTTTAAAATACCCTATTTGAATCAAGTACATTTGTATCCATTATCAAACACCTATAAGAGCACAAATCAATTTAGTTTAGTATTGTAAAATTAAGTATTGTTAGTATTATAAAATTATGATTCATAGTTTACTCACAGACTCATTCATTGTATAGTGAATCAACATTTCGGAGAAATTCAAAATCCAATTTCTTGCACACCTATCAACCTTTAATGAATTATCAAATGTCTACAAATACACAGATTTAGATAGTTTTGTATTGGAAAAAAATTATTCATAGTTTCCTCATAGATAACCATGTATAGTGAATCAACATTTCGGTGAAATTCTAAAATCCAATTTCTTGCACACATATCCATTTGTAACCACCCTAGTCTAATCAAGTACATTAATATTAATAATTGAGAGTACATGAATACACAGATTTACCTATTTTTGTATTGAAAAAAATTATTCATAGTTTCCTCAAAGACTACCATGAACAGTGAATCTACATTTCGGTGAAATTCCAAAATCCAATTTCTGGCGAACACTTCCCATTGGTTACCACCCTAGTCTAACCAAGTACATCAATATCGAGAGAACATAAATACAAAGGTTTACCTATTTTTGTATTGGAAAAAAACTATTCATACTTTCTAAATAGACTCGAATGTATAGTGGAAGAATATTTTCAGTGAAATTCCTAAATCAGATTTGTTGTACACATAATATACACATTTTACCATCATCTAATCAAGTTCAATTATGTTAATTATTAACCCCGGCCATAATAACTGAACGCTTCCTTGCCATTGCCAAGATACTCTGCTATTTCCGATTGTTTCGTCTACAGAACTACTAAATCCCTCAATTCGTCTAGAAAAAGTAATTACGGTTTGAAGTCGTTGAATTAATCGGACATTAACACGTGGTGCATTAATCTATATTTATAAAATAATAAAATGTGACATCACTGATCATAAGTAATTAAAGTTGAAAAACATATTTTGAACAGAAGACTACTGCGACCATTTTCTGTAAGTATAATCTAAATCTGGCAAACTTTCGAATCAAACATCTGAAGGGTAACTAAAACACTTTTGGTTTTGTCCTGCCCTTGTTATAAATAAGTCAAATTTCGGGAAAATATCTGTTCATTTTTGATATCTGTGTAGCGTAAATGTGTAACCGACACTGCATCCACCCATCCATCCATCCTAAAGAACATGATCAGTTCGCGACTGTCTGTCTGTCTGTCTGTCTGTCTGTCTGTCTGTCTGTCTGTCTGTCTGTCTGTCTCCCTCCCTCCCCAAGTCTTGCGACTTTTATTTAATGGTTCACGATCACTGCTCAATGGTTGATGTCCATTTCGATTTCCGTATTAGTTTTACCAGGTACACTTCATAACTGGAGAATGTCACAGCCTGGAGCTAGTTATCACCATCGAAAGTCTGTGAACGTCTTTGCTTCCAAATGGATGTGTTTAAATGCACAGGTGACTTCGTGCGTAAAATATTGAATAGCAATATGAATTTCACCGTAAAGAAAGTCTATAACTTTCAAACTAGTCGTACAAAAGTAGTAAGTTTTTATTCCCAGCTGGGGATAAAATAAGAATATTACAGGGCGTGAAGGAAAAATTCACCATCCATGTAACTATGAAGTGACCCTGACCTATATATTAACTCACGCACGACAGCTGGCGCAGCAGATAGTGCATTGTCCTGAACGACTCTAGTTAACTTGTTCACCCGATAGATAAAATTTTAGTAATTTCCTCTGAACTTAAAATGTGACGGAAGACCATTACTTCAAATAAAATGAGACGTTTCAGATGAATAACACTGATATCTAAAGTGTTCACTCTTTTATCTCTACGTACAAATGTAGTTCCTAAGTCGTTCTCTACTCTATTCCCACCAACAAAACATTCAATACTCATTTCATTGCGATCTTTATCGATACTTATAATAATATCACAAGATGTTCTGTTATCTGTTTTCATAGCGTAATATCCAACCAAATCGTCAAACTCGTCTCCTGTAGCTAACTTTACACATCTAATGAGAACTGTACCATGTTGAAGTATTTTCATATTATCAGTCATCTGTTGATTTACAGTCTGTAAAGTTAATTCAGCTGCCTCATCACCGACACTTTTCAGACCCAGTTTCTTTAAAGTTGTGTCCCAAAATAATCTTACTGGAACTCCGCTAGCTGTATACGAGCAATAATTCTCCCCTCGTTTATCCACCTTCTTAGTGTATTATCTGCCTTCATTATTGTATTAAGAGGACTAATTTTAAGGTGAATCGGTATACCAAGAAGTGCAATGTATGGATTCGTAGGAGTAAGCCAACTACGAAAATCTAGCAACTTATATTTGTTAACATTGCTATCGAAATAAATAACATTTGGAGTTCCTGGCAGTTCAGTAACTCCACCACTAATTTCACTATCCAATATATCTAAGATGTTACGCGGTACATTATAAGGCATGAATTTCTGACTATCTCCATCCCACGTCAGAGCAAAAGGAGTTGGATCATTCGAAGCCTTTGTAGCGTCTATTATGGACTCATCAATGTCTTTCAGTTCAGAAAATTCTACAGCATGCTCGTGGGTTTGCACCGCGGCAGAGGCTAAGACAAAAAGTTTCTCGCGGTCCTTATAACGAAGGACGTAATCCTTATTATGATTACCTGCTATCTTAGTATTATTGTTAACTTTAACATCACTCAGATCTTCGAGCTCGAGATTTTGTACATGAATTGCACCTAGACCGAAGTTACTTGGACCAGACATACTCCGTAGGGACCTATATACAGTGAAAATTAAATAATACCTTGTAATATACAACTAACAACCATGGCTTCAGCTATAGGAATGACAGTTCTCGGTGCTGTATGAATGCAACGGCATTCACAGGAGGAAATATTATCGGACAAAAGCTTTCTGGGAATGGCGACGCTCTTATTGAAGAAAAGGTCCGACATGATAAAGCATTAGAAAAATTTGAACATGATCGCAACGTCTGGTCAGAAAAAAGATTACTCCAGGCTGACTGGGAAAGAGAAAATCAGGCAAAGGACGCGCATGCTGCGGCAGAATTAAGAGATACAGATGCAGAAATCCTAGAAGAAGCAGAAGCGGTGCAAAGCAACTCTACGTCAAGGCCAGTTCAATTCTCAGATTATTATCAGCCAGTCCTGAGCAAAAGAAATATGAGATGATCTATATTGCTGGAGGATTGGTCGTGGGATGGTTTATCTTCCGTAGGGTTACACTGGTAGGGCTACAATAATTCAATACAAAAGCTAGTTGGCCAGTTATTGAAATTGATCATGTTTCCATCCTGATCTGTTATCCAGATACGCATTGAACTCATATGGTCTGAACCTTTTCTCAATGGCATGGAAAGTGCTCGGTTTTTAAAATCATAAGTACCTTTTCACTTATTTCTTTTGTATCCTTGACGGGAAGTATTTGTAAACAGTCCGATAATTTTCCCTGTATGTATCCTCCGGGGGCACCAGAGCCAAATGAAACATAATTTCCAGTAACATCAATGACATCTGAATGAACTATGTATTTAGTAACTGTTAAGAAATCTGCTCGACCTGAACTCATAGTACTTTTTTCCACGGGGTTGTCCTCAGGTTTATCTGAAAAGCCGACGACGTTGGCGAAGCTACCTGTGGCATTGAAATAGACTTTAATATCTTTAGCCAAAGTTAGATAAACATGGTTTGTCGGCAGATGTTTTTCAAAATTAATTTTTTGCTTCAACCCGATTGCTTTGTTTAACGTATCGATATTGTAGTTACCTGGACGTATTGATTTAGTCTTCTTCGGTTGGTCACCTTCTTGATATTTTAGTACATTATTCGCCCTCGTTATGTTATGCCATGAATTATATAGTCCGCACTCTAGCAGTCGTATCTTCGTAAACTGTGCCATCCCAATGCTAGGGTTAAAATTAACAGTAACCGGTTCGCCTGTTTTGCTTACAATCCAAATGATCATCGTTGTACGTTGTATGTATATATTACAAAGTATAAGGTTCAGCAGGAATAATATTTTTCTGTTCAAGGAGATCTTTGGTCGCAACCGCGGCAGCAGTCGCGCCGCCTAATTTTGCTAATCGAGTCAAATTTGGACGACTTGGATCGCCCATATCTATTTTCAGAAATTTGCTGGAGATCATAAGATATCCCATCGCAAGTCCTGCGATTACAATACCATCGTACATTGTGTTTACAACTGTTTTAGTATCCATGATTGCTGACTAGTATATAAAAATAAAAATAAAAAATATGGGGGAGAACAGGTTTAACATTAGTCATAAAATTATGTATTACTCCATCTCATGCAATGTAGAGTAGCTGGGAACCCCCCTCCCCTCGGAACCCCTGTCGGAACTGTTCCGGGAGGAGCCGCTACGTGCTCTGTTTTTTTCGCTTTCTGGGGAGGATCTTTCCGGAGGGGACAATTATGCCGAGCACGCCCCCAATATAGCCCTAATGCAGTCAATGAAACTCCCACAATTCCTAAAACAAGATAACATTTATTATACCATTTATTATCACACTGTTCTTTCGTTGTAGGCGGTACTCTCCCCCCGGAACCATTCCGAGAGGGGTCCAGAAAGGGGCTCGCTACCGCATCATTCCCCTCCCCCTTCATTGCTTGGTGTTTCTTCTCCCTGTTTTGCCTGTTCCATTCCGCTAGTCGCTTCCCTGCAGCAACTCTCCCTGGATGCTTCGTCGGTAACGTCATTTTCTCTATGTTGCGCTGTGTCGGAGTCGTTTCCGTTTGCGGTGTGGGGGTCGTCGTCGTTTCCGTTTGCCGAGTCGGTGCTTGCGAAGTTGAATCCATTTATTTCAGGTATTATATTAAGCCCGATTTTTTTAAAATTTAAATGTTTACCCGTAATTAAACCGGTGGAAATTAGAGCAATCACGGGGCCCCATGTGTAGGCTATCCGTCCTGATAATCGTTTTATTTCACTGTTTAGAATAAAATCCTTTTTAAGATCAGTGGCATAGTTATCTCGATCATCGATTGGAACTACCTGACTTATTGCGCGGGCCCCTAGATCTATGAAACTTTGAGTGATGGTATCACTTATAAGAGAACTGTATTTCGCTTCATAGACTTTAAAGACTCGTGTTATGGATTCATCGTTCCACCTTTCCACTTCTCTAACTGTAAACTCCTTACCAAAAATAACTTACTTTGACCACTTTCGATGACACAGAGTATTTTTTCACGTTTCGTCTCTATTATGGATCGAGCGTCCGAAGGCGCCGAAGGTAGTGCCTCTGTCGTATTTGCCACTGCTGATGTCTTTATTAAATTCTCCATTGTTTGCAGTATGTTATCTATTCTTAGTAAAAAAATAAAAAATTCGTTTAAACCTGAATCTGCAATAAAGTATTAACATGGTCTGGAATGTTAGTATCGTTCCGATAGGGATTCTAACAGGGATTCCGGAAAAATTCTCCTCCATTTAAATCTATATGTATATAGAAACACGAATAATGAGTACAGACCTATTCCAGTTGCTTTTCAATTGAATAAGACGAGCGTACCCACTTTACAGCATACTGATATTCCTTCCAAACCGAATGGAGGAATAAAACCTATTCTCATGGACTTAGAAATATATGTAACACCGACAGATAAATTTACTTTTCATCCAAGGGATGTGTTCAAAGATAACGTAATCACTCATCGATCAGCTAAAGAAAGTAATGTCTGGTTGGGCAGCCCGCACATGAAATACTGGGACCAGCAATTAAATTTCGCCGTATGGTGCAGCACTACTGGTTGTGGTATATCATTCGCCCATCTCTTTGATAAGAAATTTCCGCCACAAATACGATCATTCTGCCATTTCCATGTATATTTTACAATACGTAGGATCCTTCATGAAATGGGCGTTGCACTTCCAGACGATACCCCCACCTTCAAAGCGGGCGACAATCCGTACAATCTCGTCCAATATGAACTTCTATGTACAGAATTTGGAAATATAAGTCCAACGAAGTCCGACTTTCGTTATCGAAAAGGTCAGAACTCAGGTCTTGGTTATGGATATGAATATTACACTAATCGCGGGCCCGTTCGACAGCCTGCCGCTGTATACAACGGTCATGACTTTTTCCTCTCCGCCGACGGAGGCGTTTTCTATACACATACAATTTTTGGAAAGAAAAAACATGTACTGTCCGACAAAGACCGACCACACTACTATTTCTTCCGAAATGATGGATCGGATGGGCAATACAATAGTTTCATCCCTCTGAAGGGAGACTCGGGGTTAACAAAGGCCGGTCTCGCCCGCCTCAATGAAAGTCTTGAAGCCTACGTATATTGCATACTTGGCGCACAAGCTAATATTCGCAGTACCATAGTGGGTGATACTGGCAGTGCAGTGCAAGTCCGAAAAGAATTCGGCGTTCTCCTCGAAGATGAAATTCGCAATACCGACAAAGTAATCAGTTATAGGCGATACCAAGACACAATAATGAATACTGGTGTCAAACTTGATATGGCAGTTTCGCCCAATTTACTTCTCTTACCGTCTGAAATGGTCATCCTTTCGGGCCCGGCAATCTCGGGTTATAATAATGAATTGCAATATGCAACAGAATCTATGGTGTTCGGGGTGAACGGTGATATAAACACGGAAGTTCGAGAAAGTGCTATACATGAGATGGAAGGAGGGGGTCCGGATCCCGTGAAGTGGCAGGACGAGCCCGGAGGAGCGACTGATACGAGTCGGGGGATCCCCCTCCCCTCCCCTCCCCTATCGCCTTCGGAACGGGAACGGGCAGCATCTGCAACACTCACCGCAGACCCTATTCACGAATATGGTAAAATTGGGTTGTTATCTTTAGCAATATTTATTATATTTATTTACAATATATAGATCCAGAGGAAATGTCAATATACGCTACCCCGCCATTCAACATGATTATAACTGGACCAACAAATTCTGGCAAAACAGAATTTGTAATGGATCTCCTCACCGGTCCATACTTAAGGAAATTTGAATATGTAGTTTTCATTTGTCCGACATTCATGAACAATAAAACGTATAATAAAAGATTCATTTTCACCGATGACCAGGTGTTTGTGTTTCCGGTCGGATTCGATGCTGTGGGTGATACACTAGCCTACGTACGGGACGAATGGGCCGGTACGAATACTTTAATAGTACTCGACGACTGCGCCTCGTCTAAAGATATGAAGAAGCGCAGTGACGTTTTAGTCCAACTTGGTTTCAGCGCAAGACACTACGGACTATCTGTCTGGGTTCTGACTCAACAATATACAAGTATTAGTAAACCATTTAGGGAAAACATACAGATGTTAGTACTATTTTACACACCGAACAAGACAGACAACAAGACTATTATTAAAGAATATGGAATGGAGGTGTCAGAACAGGAAGCCGTGGACCTAATCAAGCAATTAAAAAGTATACCATTCAGTAAACTAGTATTTCATTTACGGCAACCGTACAACATAAAATTTTTCGTATAATATAGCAATTACGGAAGGTTTCACCGATAGGAACACCGAAGGTACTCTTAGAGAATTATATTACAACCCGAAAACTGGTTTTGGAGGTGTACAAAAATTGTATGACGCAGCACGCTCCAGCGGGCTCCACGTTACTAAGAAAGAGGTGCAGGACTGGTTAAAAACTCAGCTAACTTATAATCTACATAAACCGGTACCTCGTACTCGTGGCGCCTTCCGAAGGGGCCGGCGCGTTTTCGTAACATCGGTGGACGAGTTTTGGCAGGCTGATCTTGTGGAATTCCCTGCAGCATTCGCAAAAGAGAATAAAAACATTCGATACATGCTAACAGTAATCGATGTGCTCAGCAAATATGCATGGGCCAGGCCGATACAGTCAAAAACGGCTGATGATACGTTACAGGCGCTACAAGACGTGATTAAGAAATCCGGGAGAAGGCCCGACAAACTTCAGACAGATGAGGGGCGGGAATTTACTAATCGAAAAATGCAGGGGTGGCTCCAGGAATCAGGCATTCACTGGTTTCACACCTACAGTGACAAAAAAGCTAGCGTTGTTGAACGTTTTAATCGGACTCTTAAGACGATGATGTGGAAATACTTTACATATAAACAGACACGTTCCTGGCTCCCCATTCTACCAGAACTTCTTGAGAATTACAATAACACCGTACACGGAAGTATCAAAATGAAACCCGTCGATGTAACAGAGGAGAACGATTGGCAGGCATTTTATACACTATTCGGTCCTGAGTTGGCAGCCATGGGAGTTGACCCTGAATTCAAGCCGGGAGAACGGGTCCGAATTACAAAATACTAGACCACTTTTAAGAAGGGACCCTTACCAAATCAACGCACCCAAATGTACACATGATTTGTACATCAGTCACCCATGATGTGTACATTTAGCAAATCATGTACTCTTGATGTATACATCAAAAGTACATGGTTTTGACCGATGCACAAAGTGTTGATTATGTAATACATGAAAAGCACATCAAATGATAATGTACATCTGATGTATTCTTCAAATGTTATATTTTTAGTCTTTGAACATCTGTGCTTTGGTAGGTAGTTGATGTGTATTCAATGTACACATTGAAAACACATCTTTCTGGCTTTAACGTTGCATGACATTGATGTACGTTTGATGTACACATCAAACATACATAATATTACTATGCTTGTCTGTCACATTTTAATTGGCCACGCCGAATGATGTGACTGACTGCAAATACACAGTAATGGTTGGTTTACATGCCTGTGAATATGAATAAAATATTAACAACTCACAGTATTGTAAACACCATAACTTTACATCTAAAGTGTAAATTTTGATTTATACAAAGATTACAATCAATCACAAAAATTGGAGCACTTGTGGGCTAATGTTAGATACTTTTTTCAATAAATCCCAGATTTTGCAGCTTTACTCCATGCCTGACAGTGCGACGCATATTGCACTACTCACAGACATACAACGCAGCACGTCCTTGTTCAGTGAATACAACATTTGTGTAATACAAGTGTTGGGCCCCAATGTATTTCCTGTTGGAATTTTTAAAACTTTTGATGGTTTCCTTAGATTCGTTGATAATGTAATGGATATAACAGACTGTCCTGACCATTAACATTTATGTATGGGCGCAGATGAGAGGAAATGCTTTTCTCTATCCTTGCCAATACATACACATTAAAGGTCAGGCCGTCGCCCTTTATTTTTATGTTGTTTTGACTGAAACTTTATATGAGTTTTGCAGACATTTGATGTTGTATATAAACATCATATATACAAACTTTGATTTCAAGTTTCTGTTATCAAACAACTGATGGAGATATATTAAATACATGTATCCAGTATGTATTTTCAATAATTTACAAAGATGCAGAAAGAAACTTTCCTCAGAGTGTAACTTTTGTGGTGATACCCAACCTTTGATCATCTTTTGAATGACTGCAAGACTATATAATGCTTAATACACTGAGAAAAAATATTTCTTTGAAATATATCTTTGAAACTTGACAATATGCTTTTTACATCGTCTATTTATGTCAATTCGCTAAGTCATACAGAGGGTGCCTCTCTGTGCAATGTTTTATGCCATGATAGAATGTGGTTGACAATGATCAATGTCACTGCTGTTGCATAACTCTGCCTGAATTCTTCACTGAAAAACATTCCATAATGAGTGTTAGGAAATAAAGTGCAATTTGAAAGGTAAAAATGTTTAAAAAGTAACATTACCATGGCTTTAATGTTCATTAAAAATAACATAAATCTTCTATTGCTTCAAGAGTCACCATCTTTAGGTGCTGACAAATTATAGTCAGTAACTTGCTACACCTAAATTATGTCTATATGCTGTTCAACTTCATATATCTGCTATGTTGCTCAAGGAAATAGCACGGTAAAAGTGTCCAGTTCTGCCACTGTTATCATATTCTTCAACTGTGATGGTCGCATAATAAACATGGGCTTTCAATTCACTTAAAAGAAAATGCAGGTTTTTTCACCGGGGTGTGAATGGGTTTCCAAACTTTATGACGGAACCTGAAATAAATCAATAAAAACATGTAAATGAAAAGGCATAGGCTGACTGCACAAAGTTATGTCTGTAGAAACAATGGTATGATGATCTGAGAGACAGTGATGGAAAATAAATACACCCTCTCTATATGATCTTGGCAGCAAATACCTCTACTATGATTTCAATTTTCATTTGCAGTATGAGATCATTCACAGTCAATGCTTACTTTATTTACTCTTTTAACACACGCTGTTTCATATAAGATATTCAATGAAAAATATACCCTGCTATATAAATGTCATCATAATTATGTTTAAAAAAATTACAAAAGTGAAACCCCTTAATGAAACTCTGAACGTTTTAAAGCATAAGACCGTTTGTGTTTGTATGATGACTGAAAAAAAATAGTTTACTTGCGCAATGTTATGCCAATTGACACAATTCTGAAGTAAGACATTCTTGAGAATACGCGTGTACCAAATTTCAAATCATTTTGACAAACAGTCTATGAAAGGTTCAAAAAGAAGGAAAATACAAAGGGCGCTGCTATTGAAGTGTCAATTATTTGACACACATTTCGTCAATGAAAGAGGAGCTTCGTAAAATACATGAAATACTTCATAAGCATGCAGTGTTTTCTCCAGGATTTTTCTATGTATTGATAATAAAGTTTAAACGTACCAAAAAAAGAGACAAAAGAAAGAATCGGAAACTTCATACATGCTTCAATTGCTGGTAGATGATCGCACTAATCATAAACAGGATCACATTGACTGACATTTGGAATCAAAACATTAACTTGTGTACGCAGCATGATTTTTGTTTCCAACCATGAATCGTAAAATTATTACTCACCAAGCTATAGCATCCTTTAGTATAACCCATGAGTACGATGCTAACAGCTTCAGTGTGAATCGAGTCTCGAGTTCGTGAGATCGTGTTGTAATTGGACTGGTGGTACTGAGCTCTCCGTAGTGAGTTACATCCCGATGTGCTTGCCTGTTCTTAGCTGCAATAATTGTTGACAGCCCATGGTCTGCGCTCGCCGGCTTTTTCTGTCATTTCTGTTCCAATGGCTGTGAATTAGCGCCGGTGGTGCAGCTAGCTGTTCTCAAACGCTTCTGAGCTGCATTGAACGGTGGACTGCTATCTGCTATCGATGTCACTAAGGTCACGGTGTTCCGATTGTTCATTTTGAGGCGATCAAGCTTCACACAGGTCGATCGTATCCAGAACACTTGTTTATGCTTGCCGGGCCGCCGTAAAGCTCGAGTAGCACTTTCAGAATCCTTAATTGACAAATTCCGTATGCCGACTTGAGGTTCATCATGAACTAGCAAAGTGTAAAAGTTTCAAAGTGTAACAGTAATCTCTAAATTCTCCGCCGCTGCCTTCTGCACAGCTGGTCCAACTCAGAAGCGAAGGTCATAGGAAATGACGCAATTACGGTAAAAGGGTACGTTACACTATGGGTCGCTCGATGCTCAATGGGGCTGAAATGATCTGTCATATTCCACATTTCCATGAGGTTGACCCCACAGAACAACTTACTGTTCTGTGCTAGTAGATAAATCATCTGCTTATAACAGGGTGAAAGTCGCTTTAGTTTTCGTTTTCATGGATCGCCAGCGATGCAATGAATGTCGCAACGGGCATCAACCCCCGGAGCAGAGATTACCGTTTCGCGACAGATCGTCGTTTCCCGCTCTTTTGAAATCTTAAACAACAAGACCTTGCGCTGCAGGATAAAGTGGCATGCGAACGACTGTACAAAAGGATAGCTTAATATGAGCCGTTTAATTTCTCTTAGAAGACAATGTTTTTGTTCAAAAGATGGCTGAAATCGACTTCTTTGGTCAAGACGTCCAAGTTATTCATATGAAAAGTGAAGTCATACCGGCGGCACTGTGGTATAGATGACCGCTGTCAGGAACATACCCCAAATTGAATTGAATATATTATGGACGGACTACGCGGTCACATATTTCAATTATGCAGGTAAGCTCATAATAAATACATAGTTGAGTTGAAATTTAGTGTATTTGAAAAAAAAATATTTGTCATTCTAACGGGTTGTCATTACCGATGTCTCCAGGTTTGTTTATTCATTGGTTGCAATTTTTTTCGTGGGGGAGGGGGGGATCGCGGTCGTCGGATCATGAATGTGTATGTATTTGTTGTTTCTCAGATAACTCTTTCATGGGTCCTCAGCGTCATTATTTTTTTCATCAGGGCAACAATTTGAATGCAATGATGTTCCAGTATTCATCATCATTTGTGAAAAAGTCAAGACTACATTTCGTTTACTTAAATGTTTTAATTTCATTTGGTTTTTGTGTAGTTCTTTGTATTGTGTATAATGCACTTCTGGTACATTTTTGCATGTACTTGGACCATTGAGTTAAAAAAAGAACTGAAAGTAGCATTAGACTACCGGAACACTGTCTGTCAACATTTGTATTTTTTGTAGTTGATATTATTGAGATTGAATTATCTTTTGAATCATATTTTCTTTCTTCTTTCTATCATTCTTAGGGTATGGAAAACTGAACAACAGAACAGGCAGCTCTCTAGATCACTAGATCTCTAGAGCAGGACATTTTAAGTGTGAAGTTGCAAACAGGATCAGTAGTGTGTGAGGACTGACATTTCATAAATATGAGTTTGGACTCAAAAGAAAAGCTGAAGTCGTGATTTTTCTATTATATTTATTAAATATCTAGTCTACTTTAAATTAGGTGTCTGCAAGCTGAACATCAGAGATCTTTGTATTGCGTTTGTTCATGATGTAGAGGTAAGTTTTAGATTTTATAAAACAGAGTACTCAGTCCTTTAACTCAAAAAAAGTGTCCTTTGATAGCAAAAATTATTCTGGCCAGTTTTAGGGCATAGGTTGCCTTGGAATTAAAACAAGTTACAGCCTGTGCAGTACAATAAAAACAATAATTGCTTCTGAAAAGCTAAGCATTGTGATGTAGTTATCCTGACAACTTTTTTCATGTTAGCAATAAAAGAATAACAACAGAATTATAATTTGCTGTTTTTGTTGCATGTATTACTCATATATAAGATTTTCATTACAAAGTCTGTGATGCAAACTCATGTGTAACTCTTGGTGATCATCAATTGTGATATACATATGATGGTAAGATTTCATTATTGTGAAATTGTTGGAAAATTCTCCTTTCGTAATGATTTAGTACCGCAAATTTTTGCCATTGCACTAGGGCTAATAGATCACTGTGTGATGTATGTATGATGTTGGTTTGATGTACATATCATGTGTGAATATTTTTTGTTTGGAATCCGTAGATGTATGTATGATGTTGGTTTGATGTGCACATTATGTGTGTGTATTTTGTTTAGAATCCATACATGATGTATGTATGATGTTGGTTTTGATGTACACATCATGTACACATTTGGTTCCAATCTATACTACATTATGTATACATCCATATATCATGGATGTACCTTTGATGTGTAAATCCTCACACAATTATGTGTCTTTGATGTACACATCATGTGTTTCTTATGTTTTATTGATGTACACATCATGTGTGTTTGATGTATCTTTGATGTATGGTAATTTCGGTAAGGGGATATTTACCAAATTGGACAGAGGAGATTTTCGTAGTTTCAAAAGTGGTGTACGCAGCTGGCTTGGGAACGCCACCAGTTTACAAAATAAAAGATCTGAATGGAGAGGAAATACTCGGCACTTTCTACTCCGATGAACTTCAGAGCGCTGCTGGTGCCGACGAGCTGTACAGAGTAGAACGAATTTTGAAGACGAAAAAAATTAGAGGAAAGAAATACTATCTGATAAAATGGAAAGGTTATCCAGAAAGTTTCAATAGTTGGGAGCCGGAGGAAAATGTTATTAGTACTAACGTAAGTACTTCGTAAGTTCCTGTGCTGGTACTTGTCAAGTACTAACGTAAGTAATTACGAAAGTATTTTACGAAAGTTATTCAGTAAGTACCATGGAAAAAGTCTTAATTTCTTGAAAGCCGAAAGTGTCAGTTTACCACCCCGCTTCCAACCACCTGGCCAAGTATTTATCATGTACTGTCGTAAGTAATGTTCACTTACTGCATCTTTTTCGGCAGTATGTGGATGAGGTGGTACCTCGGTTCCTGAACATATTAAGTTTGCAAGATCTTCAAAGCGACTTCTCATGTTACCACAACGTGTTCTTTCTAGTCCCCCTTTTTCAGCTTCATCGATAAGTTCTGGTTGAAGTATAATGTACACAACTGACATGAGCCATAGACAAGTAACTTCAAAGTCCCCCCTTTTCATCATATCAAGTGCCCGTAAGTCAAACGAAGCAACGTAAGCACACACTGTTTCACAAGCATTAAGAAGTTTGTGTAGGTTCTTGAGTGAGACTCGAGGTTGTTCTAGTTGTTCTTGATTAGGTGGATAATAAGCTTTTTCAAGTTCCTCCTTGCTGAAACCGTCTATTAAAAATCCTTGGCTGCCGCCGCTCCATGCAATTCCAAAGTCAAAAGCTCGTGGATATTCTACTGACCCAACTGTCTCGGTATCAATTGTTGGATTAAGTATATTCTTGAGAAGGAGGGGGGTAAGAGATTGATGAATTACCAAACATGGAAGCCTGTAGTCGTGGCAAATTTCTAAGAAAGTCTGTTTGAACTTGTTATGAATCTCTTCTAGTTCTTCTAAGGCGGCTATTTCGTACGACCTGGCTCGAGTCAACACATTCCGCCTGCAATAATCCCAAGGCATATCTTTGAATATGATAATGAAACTATGTAAATGGTCAAATGCTCTAGAAACAATCTTTTTTTCTTCCGCTGCCACGCCCCGGATTCTAGAAAAAGTTAGATGTTGAATTATGGAAGAGTCACAAATAATGTAGCATTCCGAAGGGGAGGCCTCCCCCTCCCCCTCCCAGCCTGACATTGTAAACTAAGAGTATGTTCTATAAACTGATTCTGAAAATCGGCAATCGAAACGTGGCGCCCATTATAAAAGTCGGCAATGTTGCTGGAAAAACTAGTGTCAAATTCTGGTACGTGAGTCACCGTAGCAACTCCCTCCGCCAAATTTACTGCATCGTAACTCTTACCACTTCCAGTTGGTCCATTTATGAATATGTATGACATTTTAGGATACTATATCATAGAAAAAAAATTTTTAAAATTATTTTTTATTAAGATATATACGATAAGACAATGACAATCCTTTCTATTTCAAATGCAATAAAAATACTTGAAACCGGAGAAAACAATATTCAAATCAGTGACGGCAAACTCATATTTGAGGAATCTTTGGTAGATCCTTTCATATACGTAGACAGTGAGCTAGAAGTAGTTTTCCCCATCGGACCTAAATATGGTTCTAAAGATCCTGCTACATGCGATGAAATGTGTGTCCGTTGGCAACCGAGTCTTCAAAAGTTTACTGATTTAATAATATTCCGTACCTTAGGTGAAAGTTTCGATGCAAGCACTGCTAAAAGTTATGCTGCAAGCCTAGCCGCTCACTCCAAGAATACTACTGGATTTTACAATCCATCTAAAGTGTATCAGAAGCGAGGGAGCGGGGCACAGATAAAGTATTTTAAATTTCGGTTTAAAAGAGGGGCCGATTTCGCTACATGTATTGATATGGTTCAAGAAATTGACTGCGGTTTTAAAGCAGTGAGTCCATTGCCAGTCCGAGAAAATCCTGCTATTGTACCTCGTAATATCCGGAAAGGTAGTAAGATAGAATTCTTAGCATTTAAACCGCGCTTAAATAAACGTGCTCTTTCTTTCACTGTTGAGAGGTTATTTTGTGCTGCACCTAATAAACCAGAAATTCAAGATGCGGAAGAACTAGTCGACTTAGAAAGATTAGGCGAGATATATAAACAAATAAATGCTGCCAAAAATATTATAGTGGATTTTGATGACCTATCATAGAATAATTATTTTTCATTTTAAAAAAATTTAGGATAGTATATATCATAAAGATTATATGGCCCGTCGATTACATACAGCATTCAAGGGAGCAGTTTTACGAAAAGAATTTCCTGAAGTCAAGCGAGTCGAGGATATCGGGGAGCTGGTGGATATTGAAGGTATGGCCAAAGAAAGAAAGATGTACTCTGTTTATACTGAAATGGAAGTCAAATTATCGGATCCGAAAACTGGTAATACACAAAATCGTACATTGCCTGTTAAATTAAAAATACATACACAAAAGATGTAGGAGGGTCGGATGTGAAAGAATTATTAGTAAAACGCTACGACGATATGCTTGATACAATTGAAGCTGTTGAGGGTTCTGGCCTCGTTCTCGAGGAGATACTTAATTTTGAAGTAATTCTAGTAGAAGTTTTACTCGGTGCCGGGGCTGGCGCAGTCCAACTTCCCGGATGGTTAAAAAATAAGCATTGTGTGAGCGAACTTATTCTACCGGTGGGGGCCGAGAATTGTTTTCAGTATGCCGTCGTAGCAAGTATAAAGTTGAGCGATCCCGAGTTTCGCAAAAAAAATGTGGTCAGGTAAGGAGAAAATGGAATACGTTTGACAAATTTATTGCTGACTACTGTTGGGATGAGGTACCATTTCCTACGCCCGCTGATCTGACTGTATTCGGGCGCTTCGAGCAGCAAAATCCGGGCACGAAACTTCAAGTGTTTCAGATCTATGAGTCCGATCCCGCCCCGTCAGACATAACTGTGTTATATAGCGGAGCCCCTGACGGCGGAGCGGATCAAATAGCAAATATATTACTGATAGTTGGTGAAGATGGGAACGGGGGTCACTTCGTGCCAATTACTTCGTTAAATCGTCTTCTTAATTCTCATACTAATCGTAAGAATAAGCACAGAAGGAAGTGTATTTGCCCGGTTTGTAAAAGAGGTTTTAAGTCAACAGAAGAATTAGAAAAACATCAGGTATACTGTGGAACAGACGCCGCCCAGCCAGTTTTTCCTAAGGAAGTATGTCAATTCGAAGGACATCGGAAGAAGGTCGCGCCCCCTACGTCGTCTATGCAGATACTGAGGCAATTATTGAGAAGGGACCGGCCGACACATTCCAATTTGTCTTTCGTATGTTATGGTGGAACGGTGGGGACTGAACCCTGGCGGCGGGCCAAAAGTTTATGGTAAAAGAACATTCACGGGCTCTCCTGTGTTACAGACTTTCTAAAGGATATGACGGGCTGAGAATTATTCGAAATCGTATTATTGGAAAATAAAACGATGAAAGATCCTTCTAATTACGGCAATCCAGTCTGTATTGCATGTGGAGAGCCGGCAGGATACCGAGTAGTGAAGGATAGAAGGACTTTTTATTGTGAGGGATGCCGTCCGTCGAGAACCATTCCTATCTACTTTCACAACCTCAAGGGATACGATGGTTCTTTTATTTTGAAAGAATTACATGAAATAGATGATGGTCCTGGACCAGAGCCAAATATAATAGCTAAGACGAGCAATGGTGGAATTATGGGTCTCTCCAAAACATTTATTTTTAGTGCCTCAATTGTTGTTGGTGGAGAGTGGCCGAACCGGAAGAGGGAGATAAAGAAACGTTTCTTTTCTATAAAGTTTATGGACAGTGCTCATTTGATGATGGGGTCGCTTGCGAAGTTGGCAACGACTGTGCAGGACCACGGATGGGCGGCAGTACCACTTACGTGCCCGGACATTCAAAGGGCGAAAGGTTTCTTCCCCTACGAATATTTAGACTCAGTTGACAGATTAGAAGAGGGTGAGCTCCCGGAGAGGGACAAATTTTATAGCGAATTGACGGAAGAGGGGATTTCTGAGTCTGATTACGAACATGCTTTGCGAGTATGGGACGAAGTTGAATGTAAGACGATTCGTGATTATATGGAATTCTATTGTGAGACTGACGTTCTACTTCTTGCAAATATATTCGAAAATTTCCGTGACACATGTTTAAAAGCATATAGGTTAGATCCGGCCCATTACATGTCGGCGCCCGGTCTAACATGGGATGCTATGTTACTTTACACAGGTAATAAATTTGGGCTCATTCAAGATGCTGAGCAGATGAATTTCGTACAGAGGGGGATTCGAGGCGGCATCAGCCAGTGTAATATTCATTACTTAAAGACAAATCATCCGGCTTACGTCGCCGAAGGGGCTGGTGAAGCTGGTGGGAGTTACGACCCCGAGAAACCATTGTCCGAAATAAAATATCTCGATGCAAACAATCTCTACGGCTGGGCAATGAGTCAGGCAATGCCCACGGGTGGACTTCATTGGATGACGAAGGAAGAGTGGGACGAATGGTATGCCCGAGACGGCGGAGCTGGCGGGGCGTGGGGACCTGGCGCCACCTTTCCACCAAGTTTTCTAGAAGTAGACTTAGAATATCCAGTCGAATTACATGAAGAACACAGCGATTTGCCATTAGCACCGCATCACTATGAATTTCCGAGGCAGGGCACTCGACTGATTACAAGTGTGTTGGACAGAGAGAGATACATCTTACACTACAAGTTGCTTGAATTCTATCTTCGGATGGGAATGAGATTGAAAAAGGTGTATCGGGTGCTTGCTTTCGATGAGGCAAAGTGTCTCAAACAATATATTGACTTTAACACTGAAATGAGGACAAAGGGGACGACAGATTTTGAAAAGAATTTCTATAAGCTGATGAATAACGCGATGTTCGGTAAGACAATAGAGGATGTTCGAAAGTACAGAGACTTTAAATTTGTTTTGGACCGGAACGGTACGGATAGTGGCAGTAAAAAGATTCAGAAGTATGATCCAAAGACGAAACATATAACTTTCATAACTAGTGAAAAGGATGGAGATTCCTGCGACAGTGTCCTACTGGAACTGAAAAGGGATCGATATGAATATAAAAAGCCAGTTTTCATTGGCGCTGCAGTACTGGAACTTTCTAGGCTGCTTATGTATGAGACGCATTACAATTACTTTCGAAAGCAGTTCCCTGGAATACGATTAGCCTACATGGATACTGACAGTTTTATTTACAGTGTGCCGATACCCTCCCCGGACGTAACTTTCAATGATATAGTTCGGGAAGATGTGGAAAAGAATGGTAAGGAGTCGATCTACAATACTAGTGGGATGAAAGATGAGATGGGAGTTCTAAAGATTAATAAAAAGGTGATAGGTAAATTTAAAGATGAGTTGAATGGTGTACCTATTCTTGATTTTGTCGGCATACGCTCGAAAGTGTATGCTTTTCGAACTCCAACTTCCGAGACGAAAAAAAATAAAGGGGTGAAAGATGTTTGTGTTAGAAAACATTTGAACTTTGAAGATTATAAAGATCTGTTTGAAACTGGGAAGAAGCAGGAGCCGGCACAATTTGTACAGTTTGTACGGAAAAAGGCTGGAGAAATCCGTAGTGAAAAGCGGCCGGAGCCGGCACAATTTGTACAGTTTGTACGGAAAAAGGCTGGAGAAATCCGTAGTGAAAAGCGTAGTAAAATTATGATGGCGCCAAATGATATCAAGCGTGTGCAGTTATGCGATCTGGACACGGGCGAATGGCTGGCAGAAACAGATCCGATAGGAATGACCTACGTTACGGTTTAAAATTGTAAAGAATCTAATTTAGTATTCTTAATGTCGAGCAGGGCATCACTGATAACATAAACGTGGGCAAATATATTATCATCGCGAGCGTCGTCGCCAACTTTTACTGAAGTGTCCATTTTTATTATCTCAAGTTGAATTCCATCCTTTGTGTTCATTACTTTAAGACCATTTCCATGAAACTCAATATCTTTAAAACTACGCAGATCGATAAACAGACAAAATTTATTCTTCAAATAATCAACCTCATCTATATCAATTTCACACCAATCTTTATCTTCAGCAAAATACCGTCGTGCCTCTCGCCAAAATTGTCTTGGTATCATCTTCTGAGCGTACACTTTATTTGCAATGCCTTCGATTGATACAGACACAGATTCAATGGATGGGTTAAAGAAAAGTTCACTGTTCAGTTCTGTCTGATTCTGATTTTTAGTGAAGAGTATAGCGATACCTCTAATGCTACGTCGTGGTACATTTATATTTTCATTGATAACCGTGGTTGATTCTTTGAATGGGATTGTTCTAAAATAATGTATATGCTCGTAAAGGTAACTTTTTCCACCCTTGTAATAACCAGTAGTTTCTATCGCGAGTTCGGGGTCAGAAATTGTTTCGTATTCCATTTGAATGTTTTTTAATTTATAATTGGGTGTAACAACATTATTACTAACAAGTAATTGGGAGGCGGGTGCCAACGTAATTTCCCATTCGATATGACTCCCTAACGCTTTTGGATATGCAACCCCATGACCTGTTATGAGGGGGTGAGTGAGACGAATAGCATATTTTGTTTTATATGTGTCGAAAAGTAAAAGATCGTCCCATTTTGAAAGCCTGTCGGCATTTGCATCGGCCGCGCCACTTCTCAATTTTCTTAGATTTTCGTTCTGAATTCCGTACAGTGTCATGTTCGATCTCTCCTTTTTATGTTTGAAGAGATCGCGATAACATTCAATGAGGTTATATTTATTCAAATTGAAAAGTGCCTGACCCTCAAATGTGAGAACCATACGCTCCACCAAATTTTTTGCAACATTTTGTACTACTCGGTTATCTTCATGTCCCGTTACTTCGAGATCAAAAACCAGGTCGAAAGTGTTAGGAACTAGTACTACTCCGCTTTCTAACTTCGGACATCGTATGATAAGTGTCTGGCCTGGATCTGCCTCACTTGGATTATTAGCAATCACATGATGAGTTCTTTCTGACTTCTTTCCCTTCGATATTCGGTTGGTGAAATTCGGTGATAATGTTCTATCGTATACCTGGGGCATTTTCGTGTAATGTATATAGTAGAAGAAAAAAAGAAAATAAATCACATCTTTACATAAATATTTCCGTCTGACTGAAAGATAAATCGATTACCTGTGTCGCGAATCAATCGAAGAACCCAATATTCTTGGAGATGTTGGACTTCCATTTCATCATTGTCAATCTCCTGAAAGACGTTTATGAATTCTAGTCGCTTAAAGAAGTTAGTCTTTTGACATTCTTTAATGAAAGCTAAAATGTTATGATATAGATTATCATCTTTGAGTCGGACACCTGGATTTGCTCGAAGTATATGTCGATTTACCCGTCGGAGTTTACACCATTCCAATTCGACAGAGAAACCAAACAGGTCTTTATTTTTAGAAAGAAACTTTGCAATATTCTTTTCACCAAACATGTCGATGTGTAGGGGGTGTGATATATTAATACATAATTTTATTTATAATGACTAATGTTAATCCAGTTAAAAATATCCATAGCTGTTCTCCAACAAATCCGACCACCGATCCTGCTGTTTTTAAAAGAAAACTGACAAGGGAGCCGATTAAACCTGGTATTGCAGCAGTACTTTTTTCAGCCAAGGTTTTTAACCATTCACCAAATTGCTTTACAATTTCTTTCGCTTTTGTGTAGCTATCGCTTGGTTGGGCGGACCTGAACCACCTGTGTTTGCTCCTGCTCCCCCTCCCCCTCCTCCTCTAGTCACAGCCAGGGCAATTGTTGATATTGTCATTCCAAGGGCAGTCAGTATTGCAGCGATTGTTATACCATTTCGTTTAAATAACTCTGTCAGCTTCAGCCTGAGTGACAATTCTGGATCGGAAATTACATCACGAAGAGACCTAGTCGTAGCCAGACTTTCACGTGCCCCGCTAATCTTACCATTTTCGTATTCAATTCGATCAACAATTTTAGCTTCTCTTGTTATGAGTTCAGCTAGTAGTTTTTCAGCTTTTTCTTTTGCTTGGGTGTGTTCTACAGGAATTTCCTTTAACTGTTTTTCAACTTCTCTTTTCTCTAGCCTTATTTTAACTTTTCATTGTTAAGGTCGCTAATACGCATATTCGCAATCCTTAATTCATCATTTATAGCTCTATATTCTGCGTTTAGATTGTTCCATTCATCGATTTTATTTTCAAAAGCTTGTATTTTATCTGCATTACCAGAAGCATCTTGTCGTAAGAATGTCAGTTCATCTTTGTATATACCCATGTCTTCTGGTGTCATCTTCTCAGCTGGTATTTTATTGTTTTTCACATCTTCAGAATACAATGTACAACTTACATATTCGGGCTCTGCGCTGCTCCCCCTCAAACTGTATACTTTACTTACAAATTCATATCCTCCTTCTTCTCTTTTTACTGTCTTGAGCGATCTAAATCCACGTCCTGTATCTTTTGATAGCCTGAGGTTTTTATAATACAGCTTTCCATCCTTAATCTTTGCATTAGTAATCAATTCAATTCGTGCTGCTTCATCAGTAATATTATTTTCATCTAAGAATTTTTCAGCCATTTGTATTCTAATTTCTACTCTATATCTAGTCGAAGGATCTACCTGCGGGCTAGCCTGGAAAGGATCGGCTTCTGCAAGAGCATTATCGTCGTCTATGAAGTATGTTTCAGCAGTAGCGTCATCATCGTCATTTAAATTTGCATCATCGAAATCCTGGAGTGGTATATTTTCTTCTCCTCCTTCTGCCATATTGTCTTTCTATATTACTACAATTATTTTTTATCCCCCTTACATATACAGTAAAAAAAATGCACATCTCAGTTGTTGAAAGCGTTGAACAATTGGCTGATTACATAGAAAGAACAAGTGCTGCATATCGACGAAGTTATAAATTAATGGGTCGAATTGATATGGCTCTTAATATTACTAAAGGAATTCTTGTAAGTTCTGCTGTAATAGCGGCAATTCCGACAGTTCCAGTTCTTTTAGCTTTAACTCCTATACCAGGTGTTATTATTGATGTGATACAAGGAAAAACGGGTGTAGCAAAAAAGCGAGAGAAATATAAACATTATTACGTTCAATATAAACAGCTGCTTACACAAATACAAGAAAAAGGCGCAACAACAGAAAACGGGTCAGAACTTATTCAGGACATATTTCATCAGGCGCTAGAAATATAAAAACAAGAAGGATTTAGTCCACCTCTGGAAAGATACCTAAGACATTATGGATTAAATGGATATGAAAGTTAGTTAACGAGATCGTTCAGAAAAAAATTCCACAGAAACCTATCGGAACGATTTTCTGAAAACTGTAGAATGACAGACATTGAACATGACATCACAAGTTACTAAGCAACTGGAACGGTATTGCGAAAGCGGTATTGCGAAAGTCCCTACCGGAAAGTACCTGCCTAAAAAGGTATTGCGCAACATCCCTATGGTTCCGGTAGGTAAGTAGTGAAATCTAACATAAGTGTTAATATTGTTCCGTAGGAACAAAGTGAAAAGGGGCAGCCAACAGATATTGATAAAATTCACATCCAGAAGGCGAGAATCACCTGCGGAACGGGCCCCTGTTGTCTTTGTAAGAGCTCCGGTACGGCTCCGGTACGGCTCAGTCAGAATCTATCTAACAAATGAGAGAGAATAGAATGTCGTTCCGTTTTGATAGTGGGGGTGAGTCATAGCGCATTGCGCAAGTCTCATTCAGAATGTGACCTGACTCAGCAGGGAATTTCCTGCTTAGTTCAGGACAATGCACTATCTGCTGCGCCAGCTGTCGTGCGTGAGTTAATATATAGGTCAGGGTCACTTCATAGTTACATGGATGGTGAATTTTTCCTTCGCCCTGTAAAATTCTTATTTTATCCCAGCTGGGAATAAAAACTTACTACTTACAAACAACATAAATATGGCAGAGCAAAGATACCGACGTATCTGCCCCGTGGCTGGGTTATGTACATGTAAACTAATAGCAAAAGTTTAGTATTCTCTGTAAATCGATAAGCTTCTCGATCACGAGAGATTCGGATATCTGAACCTAAATAGTAGCTACGCAGCTCGAAAGTTATCCTCCGAAACAGGAAAGGAACATTGGCCATAGCCGGATTTCGCATGGTAGCTATGGAAACACGCGGTTCATTCTCAGATAGCATGCAATGTACTGCGTACTGCTGATGCTTCCTTGCTCCTTGGACTTTTGCCGTTGGTCTCGCCCTACACACCGCCAATTGCCTAACAATCACAAGATTCAGTCACACGTGTCTTCAAATTTTGATACATTAATTGAACCAATCATCAACCACGGAACGCATAAAAAAACAATGGTCGCGGCTATGGGTTCAAGGACGTTCACGAAGAGACACCATCATTGTCGTAGAATTGTTTTGACTAGTTTTAAGGAAAATATGGACGATTTGCGTACGGTCACACACCGAACGACAAGTGCACTTAGATAAAAATATGGTGTCCCAAAAGTTTTGTTTTATGCAACTAACTGAGTCATCGCCTTTAAAGTCGTCTAAACATCCCAGGTTTGTTGTCGGGAAACTGCAACATAAATAAGTCCCCAATGCATCGAGTAAAGCCGTTCATCTAATATATCTATTAACCGTTTTGCAAAACATCTCGTCAAATATGTGCTTTGGCGAACGGGCCAAGTTTTTGCACGTTAGTCAGAAACTAATGACAATATAGGTTAGGATATCTGTCACATTAAGACAGAGTATTGAAGATAAAAATGCCTTCATCAATCGACAAAGAAGAAAAAGAATGAGTCTGTGAATATCGAATCATATGCGGGAGAATCGCCACAGTCCACTGTCTATGGTTTCAGCATTTGTGAAAAAAAAGTATTTCGATTAATTTACTAACACACCCAGAGAGGAAATTTTATTCAACTTTGAAAAAAGTCAGCGCCTCTCCTTGACATCGGATTCCATGCCAATGGATCAATTTAGGTCCTCAAAATCTTTATAACGGCACGATGACAATAATAATACTTTTCACGACAGCAAACAACTAAACGAACTTGAATCTGCATTTTAAACGACAGTTCTGTGGAAGAAACCATCGAAAAAAGCGGCATGTCTTGGTACGACGTCTGAGCGAGTACACGCTATGGCTTAGTGACATACAACAGGATAGAGGGACTTGGCCCGACACTGCAACCTAAATTAGTGTTTAGTCAGTGGCGGGCATATCGACCTTGGGATCGATAGATCGAGCTGAAAATCGATCTATTTAGCAGACTACCAGCTAAAGAGCGCCTCTGCTTGCAGGTCTGCCCTTCCGACAGCACTGCGGTCGCATTACAATGCTGTGCCGTATTTAACATGTTGACATCGCAAATGTTTACCGATTCACATCTGTAGCGTCCTTTTTTGATTGACAGCTTGCAGACCTTTGTTATGGCCGCTTGCCACGCTAGTTGAAGACAAAGAGAAATACCGTCATCGATCAAAATCAGCTTTATTTATGCTGAAATCATAAAAAATGTTATTATTACCATCAATCATAAGACATTCATCGTTCGGAATATGTGCATGGAAACCTAAGTTGCTGCGTCTGTGACCATTTTGGATGGTTTTTAGGGAGCGATCGAGCATGACGCTACCCAAGCCACGCTTTGCATGAACAAACTCCAACAGGGCCAGCTAGCTATTTATACCCCACCCAGGCCTTTAAGACTAAAAAGGTGTTTCTCACTTGAAAATCTAAAAATTAATCAAATCCTCTATAGCATCGCAGGAGTTGTGCAATGTGTACACCATGAGGAAACAAATTGCCTCATTATGTGTATCATAGGCAATTTGAACCGGGCACTGCTTTTCCGACAAATTTACAATAATCGAGAATAATCTTACATGTTGCACGCATCTTCATCTCCAAATCTGTGCACATTGTTGTTTTAACTGTACATTTGTCGTTCCATAAGTCAAGTGATATACTTTTTAGAGCCTTTATACGGGTTTTTCGAACCTGGGTCATAAGTCATATGCCCCTCGTACGCTTTGGTCCTTCCAGCAAACAACATCGGTTCCAGGGCAATAAACATTGTAATTTTACCTTATTCTTCTAAATTATATACAGTATATCGCCTACGAACATATTCGGTATTTACCTCATCAAGTAGATGACAGTCAGCTCCCATTTCAAGAGCTAGGTCAAGGGCATCAGTGTTTCTGTCTCTTGATAGGAAATGAAGTAGCGTTGTTTTCCTAGGATATTCCTAGAGGAAAATATCAAAAAAAGCTCTGAAACCTATAGGTAAAAGAATGTTGCAAATGTTAACCAACAAATATTAACCATTACATTTGTCGACCTGTTGCCTTGTAATCTTAAAGTCATCCAAGTACTGTTACTGAAGAAAATTCATTTTGGTCAAGTGTATAACCTTTTCATATCCTTACTTTGGTGATATTATTGAAGAAATGTTGTCTATTTGGCGTTGATTATATTAATTGATGATTATTCTGGAATTCACCTAAGTGTGAAGTACTGACGTATAAACCGATTTAAGAACAAATTTACAGCGAGAAAGAATCATTGGCAAGGACTTAAATATAGCATCAGTTTTGCAAATATATTGTAAATATATGTTCATAAAGTAGTGACATTTCTTGAACATTGTAATATGTATGGTTGATTCTATAAGTACAACAACAGTACGGAGATGGGACAAAATCGGAAACAGGATGTCAGAAAACATTGCTTTAACAATACCAAGTAATTCAAAATTTAAAAAAATCAGTGTGCGCTATGAGTGGGACAATATTATCAGAAGAAATAAATATTTGAGTTCCATTGTCATGACTTAGTAAAACGAAATGTGATTACATTAGAGAATGTTTGTATAAACAGTCCATTAGTAAATAGAGCAACAATCATTTGTTTCTCAGTAAAATTATTTGACATCAAGCACCAACGATGTATATACATAGCGATGTTCTGTGTTTTTTTATTTCAAGTATCCATTGTCACAGATGCTGTATTCGTTAATCTGTTCAACAAGGTTATGTAATTTCAGCAATTCAACTTATTTTAACACATTCAATGTGCTTGATGTAATTCAAAAATGCAAAAAGTGTAATAAGACCTAGCAATATACTAGTATATGAATTCGTTTGGGATAAAGTCAACATGGCTACCATTATCAGACGGAGAAAAATCATTTAAGTCGCAGCTACAAGACAGTATAAAATACAAAAAAAGTAAACCATAGCACTTGTCTTCTCAGAACAGAAAAGTTTGAAATGTTGCAACACATGTACCTTCGATAGCCCAGTTATTTCTTCGTTAATGTTATGACCAAAGTTAATCAGCGATTTCACAACAGTTTTCAAAGTGTTTGAGACTGCCCAGTGGATAGCTGTGGTCTATGCAAGAAAATAAAATTAAGAAAAATGAACATTGACGCAAATCCTACATTTTCTCAACAATGCCACTGGTAGTTCTTGCTTTACTTTTAAGTGAATACTTTCGAAATGAAGAAGCTTTATACTCTAAAAGTAAATAAAAAGTCGATTACAACTTCTTTACAATGGCATATTTAATTTGATGCTGTGAGAAATATCAGTCATAAAGTGACACAATCGATAATAATGTCGGATAAGTACCTGATTGTGTTTGTGAAGAAACTTTGCGCCATTTTCAATGAGAAGATGAACAACTCTGCCGTGGTCTTCCTTAGCTGCATAAAGAAGAGGGGTGCCTCCGTCCTATAAATATGAAATACGATGGAAGGTCTTAAAGTCATCACTCGAGGAATGGAAAAAATGATATAATCAGTTAATTTCAATAGCGTGACCGCGATGAGGTTTGAAAGCAGTGTGCAAGACACTCAAAACAGAAGAAGAATCGCAGTTGAATTTTCGAATTACGTTAAGGAGAGCTACATATACAAGAGACCCAATCCCATGGTTAAGGACTGTTTTAAGGTAAAGGTTGTTTGTAAATAACAAATTATCACAGAGAAATGATTATTGCCTTTCCACTATGCCTACTTTATTAAATTCGTGTCTCCACAAGCTTTAAACAATAAAGGACTCGGATGCAGGATGCATGATTGCTCATCTTACACATCATATTTTTCATTCTTTCTACGTTGAACATCTCGAATATGCAGTAACTCTGCATAGATTGCAGTAAATGTAGAAATTATAGAGCAACAATGAACGACTGCGACACACTTGTAGTAAAGTAAACCAAAATGGATTCTATACCTATACTCAGTTCGTTCAAGTTGAAATTAAAAAGTCATATTGTAGTCACAACTTACTATTGAATAAACATTAACATCTGCTCGGTTCTTTAGGAGCATTCCCACCGCCATCTCATCGCCTTGATTTGCAAAGTGATGTAGCAGTGCAATACCATCCTGTACGTGGTTTGAATAATGAAATATTACATTCTTTCAAAATAAAGGTTATTATTACATCGATGTATGTTTCACCTTACCTCACATCCTGATATATGTACCAGGCACTAGCTCAATGTATTCAAGACAACATTAACAAACATGATTACATACAAACTGACAAGTTCAAATTATTTAGATTCACCTGATCGTGTCTCTGAACTGCCTCGGCCAAATATTGTTTTGGTATTATGTAGCTCAGTGTTATCACACCTTTTCCGTATACGTTTTGATAAATTTCAAATTGATTTATTTAATTACCGGCACACGCTAGTGTTGACAAACAATTTACTTACCTGAGTAAGCTCATTAATATCCACACCGCACTCAACTATGTCTCCAGTCATTTGTTCATCATGTCTTGTAACAACCCACAATAGCTGTGACAAATTTGATGAGTCTCTCTGCCAAAAAGTAATATGACATTATCATATTAAGATGACCCTGAGAAATCTGTATACCAAATATCTAAGCTAATCAGATTAGCATTTTTGAGAAGCACAATGTTTGACCAAAATGGTAACATTTGCACCTATGAACAAAATTGTATATTTCATCATAATTTGAATATATCATATTTTGGTCTTCCATGTTAATCTGCATACCAAATACTCATGCTATTAGACAAGCGGTTTCGGTTAACACAAATTGACAAAAAATAGCGTCAATGACCCTGTCTCGGTGATAACAAATTATGTAAGAATTCATAATTTTTAAGCCAATTAAGGGCACATACTAAACAACGGATTGTTCGTACCAGATTTAACATCATGTTCTGGCTCGCGAGAATAGAAGACTTTCAAGGAATCTAACCTACTTTCTTTATCTCAGCAGCTAAGTGGGCAATAAGTTTAGTTTTCTTCCGCATATTGACTAGTATGACACCAAGATATTCACCAAAACTGTGGGATGTTCTTAAACAACTCTTGACCTTTCAAAGAAATTTTATCTTTTACAAACGTTGCCTATAAAAATACAAAGCGGGTATTTTGCAGGCTACTGGTTTGGGATGGTGAGCTGCAGGCTGTGGGCTAGAGTTTATATAAACTGTGGGCAATGTTGCAAAGTTAAACGATTGTTTAACAATAAGAAATCCCGTTCTAACATGAGCCTTTCGAAATTCTGCATATGCTGAAAACAAATCGAGATGCAGACATTACATCACAGATAGCCATGTCGAATGCTTGAGAAAATAAGCAAATATAATTGGCTAATTCCAAATCCTGAAAGAGCCAACGAATTTTTGGAACATAAAATCCTTGATGAAACTGAAGAAGCACCGAAGACATCTTTCCCACTAGCGGTTCAATTGAAATAACAATTTTACTTATAATCAATTTAACACGAGTGGAGTATCGGCTTCATTACGGAGCCATTATAAGAGACTGTTTTGGATGGTTTTAAAATATGTGAGCAGTTTAAAGGCACTAAGACAGTTTAGGTTCAGTTTTTTGATATTGAGAAATTTTTTATTGGTATTTCAAAAGCGGTCTTGTTTAGACTAGAAATAGGCTTAGCTCACATTGGTTTCAGTTTCGTCCGAAAAGATATGGTTATTCAAACGTCGAAAGGCTTGATTTAGTATAAATTCGCGAACAGCGCTTGGTCAAGCTGTTATTCCACATTTTTACGCTCCCTTTGTTCAGAAGGCCTTGTAATCTTTTTGTTGCAAACAGCTTGTCAAAATGCCGAATAGCAGGCCTAAGCCAATACTAAAATAAAGAAATTGCCGGGGATAATACATTACAATGAAATCAAACTATTAAGATGCAGCTTTATTAAGTGAGCGCGAAAAACATCGTCTCAGACGTGACATTTAAGAAAACCGAGTATCATGGATGTTTGACAGCCAAACGACGATGTATGAACAAAGCAAAAATGTATTGGAACGCGCAGTCGGCAACACGCAGCACGCATAATACCGCATCCGTACGTAAAAAACAAACTATTTCTGTGTGTGCATGAGTGGTTGAAGTAGGATTATGAATTCGTACCACATCACAAGACACCTTACTGTTTTTCCTGAGCAGTAGTGTACTACACGCAATGTCTCGACGCTTGAGTGCAGAGAAGAGGGGTGTTTCACCATGCTAAAAGATACAAAAATAATGCAGTAGAATGTCCTTTCTTAAAATTGAAATCCATAACCAAATGGAAACAATTTTTATCGTGATTCTCCAATAAGATTATGTATAATGACGGCACATTTCATGGTGGAATGAAAAATTATTTTGCTTTCTACATTAGGCATCAGGTACTATGTGAAGATATAGCATATTTTGTCCATACACTATAAATCTAGCCGATATAACACCTGTCGATCATTCAATTGTTGAAAGGAGCTATACACTTGAAATAATATTGAAATTATCTCGACAGATATAGGAATATCTGGCTTGGCCAAAATAAATTGAAAGGAGATTCAGCGGTTACACAAGGTAGGCGATGTGAGGTGAAAAACGCGTGAAATCAAAAACAAAGACGTACCTTATTCACCATGCTAACATCAACATCCTTTCTGGCCAACACTTCGATAACCTCTTTGTTGGATTTATATACTGCATGGTGGAGAGCTGTATTTCCATTCTAAGAAGTGTGGCAAAGTCAAAGAAAAAGCAAGTTCTAATTATATTATAATGGATTAAATATGTTGAAAGTAAGAATTTCCAAACCAACTTTAGCCACTCCTACTTCCCTATTATTTAAGTCTTTTAAACGTTTTGCTTGCTTAGTTTACATATTTTAAAAGCACTTACAAATTACGAATTATTGCAGAACAGCCACATATCAAAAATTCAATGCGCTGAATTATCAGCCCTCTGAGGTGTGTTGGTCGTACATACAGCAAGTTAATATGCAGAAAGTTTTCTTAGTATGCAGAACTGGATATTTGTTTATTCGCAAGGGCAAACTTATTTGCATTACTTCTGGTGTTCAGCTGTTGTTTCCTACAGCTATTTTCGTATGATAGTCGAACTGTGGACGATGATTCTGAATAACGAAATTCCGTTATAGTTTTGGGGAAAGTGATTTCTCATTTTTCTTTAGGGGCCTAGCCCTAGACCCCTATTGATTTTTACGGAATTTTAGCTGTCTTTTCCCTCAGAACTTGAAGTCTAAGAACCATTGCGCGTAACTCTTTCAAACTTACAGATATTATTTTCCCTTTGAGTTCTTGTACATGTGACTTGATTATTAGATGGATGACATGACTTGGTTACAATCTTGGATTAATATATTCTTGGCCGTCTAATTTGCAAAATATTTGACCAATAACAAAAGTGGTCGGCAATTTATTAGGGCATAGAATTAAGGTAGAACGCACCTCGAGGCACCCGAACGCACCTCGAGGACAGATATTCGGACTCTTTTTCAGAGCTACCACATGTCGGGTGGGGGTGCTCATTTTAAAGCTCTCGGAGGCAGAAACACTGGGGAAAATGCTTAATAAGTTATATGAAACACCGGGCAAAATGCTTGATCAAGGGTTGTCAACATTGGAAAGATGGAGATGTAAACCCGTTTTAGGAACCTTTCTTATCTTTCGCGAATAACCCATAAAATCCCTGATAAGTCAATGAATTAGCATACGTAGTTCTGTTGACTAAATAGTTACAAGATGTGTGTATATGAGAGATAAACGTCCTTGTAATGGGATGTAAAATAAATAAAGAGTCAAGAGGCTAGCTTAGGCTATATAGTCATTTATTTTATTAATTACGATCTGTCAGAGCATGAAGAAAAAGAGAGGAATGATATAATCGAGAAAACTGAGAAAAACTCAATGAAAAGCTCATTAATAGTGTCTGGGCCACCTGTGGTAAGGGTGGCTGTGATATGGCAGCGGTACTTGTGGCATATATCGAACGCGCTCTGGTCAATGGTCATCGCTACAGTTCCATGGCGATGATCCTTGACCCGAGCGTGTTCTATATACGCCACAAGTACCGCTGCTATATCACAGCTATAGTACAGGGTGTCGTAGCCTCGAAACCATAGCGAATGGTATTCTGTAATTTCTGATCCTGTGCGCCTTTGTACAGTCATTTACAGAGTTGTGCGCCGCTCATTTTCAAACGTGGTCTTTCATGTTATTGAAGTATAAGAAATATTTAGAGTATTAGGCCAGAATGCCGTTGTTCTCTTGCTAAGTCTGCGAGGTCTGAATAGCTGAGCCATTCTTGCATCACAGAGCGACATTATGTTTGACTCATATGACGTCACTAAACGCCCTCTAGTAGCGAATTTTAGAATTCTTTAGTCTTTTGCTCTGAATTCTTTTGTCTGAAATCTTCTTGTACATACTGAATATGTAGACCAGGGTAAATTTGGATTTTTTTCTTTTCATTTCACCTTTAACACAGCGATTGCGGCCATTTCGGATATCTAGTATCGGTAAACCTTGGATTATTTGTTTCTCTAGTTACAAAATTTGCACGGTGACACCCGATTTTTATTCTTAAATTTGAAATAGAATAGTTGAAAGATTCCTTAAGGAAAGTCTGAGCAAAAGTTCAAGTCTTTCACTTTCGAGGTGCATACTACCTTAAAGGGGCAAAGTCTGCCATTTTTCATGAATTTTGTTTGATAGGAGATAATAATCATATTGTTTGACATGTTGAAAAATACTGAATGAATAGGTGACCATGTATATATTTGACCTCGGGTTTTAGACAAATTAAATGAAATCATCGCGAGAAAGAATTGATGGTCATGACCATTAATTAATTCTTCAATTGGTTTCAGGTATCGTGTCTTAAACTGGGGTCGAACATTTGTATGGTCACCCATTCATTCAGTATCTTTCAACAAGTCAAAAATGTAAGTAGTGTCTCAAATCAAACGCAATTCATGAAAAATGGCCGACTTTGTCCCTCTAGGATGTTGTATACAAAACGTGTTGGTCATTGTCCTTTTGGTTTTTCTGAAAAGATTTTAAGTGATTAAATTGATAATTAATTTTCCATAGCTAGCTTATTATGCAAAATCAATATACCTAAGGAACTATAGGGCCGCAGGTTATATATATATAAATAAATAAATAAATAAATAAATAAACAAATAAATAAATATATATATATATATATATATATATATATATATATATATATATATATATATATATATATATATATATATATATATATATATATATATATATATGAAATACAGTGGACTCGAACCAACACACCCCATATACATTACGGATGCTCTACCAACTGAGCTAATGGATTAGTCGGTACAATGTGGGCGTTCCTTACTCTTAGATGGAGCTTTTGTAACCTTTCAACCTAAGGATCCTATGGGATTCTACAGGGCCTCGCACAAAAGTAACCAACTTAGGAATCAGTTGTTGGTAATGAGGATCAATCATATGAATGATGCAAAGTCAAATGTGATATAACCGAGGTTACGTTGGTATTGTCGGTTATGTGGTAGCATGTCGGGGCCAGCAAGGCTGGTATTCCAATGATGGAAGGATGTAAAGACGACTGGAAACAGCGAGTACTATAAAATCTAAGATGCTACTTTATTACACTAAGCTCTAAGCTACGTACATAGAGTGATGCTAAGCTGGAGACTGGCTTGAGTACACGTGGGCCAAAAATATACAGATATACCTGCCCTCATGAATAGTAATGACAGCTCATGAATAATAATCACATGACACTCCGTCACATTCCCCCTCCTTATTATGATGGAGACAGGGAGTCTACATCACTGGTACGGCAAAATAATTCAGAAAATCAGCAAAAATCAAAATGAAATAATACAATGCTAATACTACCGAATCTAAAGGAAAGTACATGACAAAAAAACCCCCAAACTATTGACTAAGTCGGGTACAGCAAACCGGGCAAACACCATTACTATAAGGGCCAAGTGTTGTCCTTAGAAGCCGGGTGCCGATAATTAACCCGGCTGTTTTGCATTTTTTCCCGGCTACTTTTAACATAAGTAGATTATTTTTATAGACCTGTAATTTCGGGATTGCACTGCCAGCTGTTAGACGGCACACGTACGATTAGCAGTTTCGCGACCCCTTTCCGCATGAAATGCACAAACATAAATCAGTTTCTAATTAACCGTTTGTGGCTTTTTGAGCCCAATCTTTTATTTATTATATAGTGTGATTGGCTGCTGATGGACGCGCCTATGGTGTTGTCTTTATTACGAGCAGTGTAATTGGTTTGATTAGTATGAAGGTCATCTTAGGTCATTTTTAACGATAGCGTAAAATGAAATGTGCGTCACCCACCAGCACCTTGCCGATGGAATATTTTTTTCCTGAAGAAAGCCCGTTCGAAAGCTATACGTGATTCCAACAATACATTTAGTTTATGTATGAAAAACTTCAATTTCGCTAAATTTGTGAGAAAAAAGCGCCAAATAGATGTGATTTTGATCGATGATTCGAAATTCATGATGCAGCTAGTTTTCCTCCGCCGCGCTGGCTGCCAACGTCACTACGAGTATGATCTTCTCAACAAATCACTGCATAAAAACGCTATAATACTTACTGTATTAGCATGAATTATTGCCTGTATTTTAGCTGAATAGTGCATATACAGGTGAATACAGTTAATAATCCATTGCTTGTATTCAGAAAGCCTGTATTCATGTGGATTCATGTGAATTCACGTGTATTATTCTATAATACAGGCAACTCATTAATGTGAATTTATCTGTATTATTGCGTTTTCATGCAGTGAATCAAGTTATCCTCAGAGCGATACCGACGCATTTTCTAGATTTAAAAACAATGAGCTAGAACTGATTTTTTTAGAACCAACTGTTTATTTGAATGGGTATTTTTTTTCAATGATTATTTTTACGTACTAGAATCCACGGTCACAGGCATGTGTGTTGCCGACCGCTGCCGACCGCCGCATCATCCTGATCATGGTCACGCCTCACGGCTTCACTGTGGTGCTGATCCCCTGTTGTTATACGTCGTGGATTCCGGCATGGGTTCAATTTCACTACGCCTCTCCATGTTCTCCATGTTGGGTTGCCCGATAGTGTATTTCGATGGACCCTCTGAATAATTTTTTCACGGACCCGTGGAGCAAATTTGAAGAAAACAGAGTTGTTTCCTTCCGACGCCATGCTGCATATCTGCTTTGATCAAATTTGGGGACAGCTTCGCCGCTCGCGCCGCATGCAGGTTCGAGGTCTGGCATGCGAGACTAAGTCGCGGAGAGTGCTTTCGCAAACATTTTACTATTATTGTTTGCGTATTATAACTCATAATAAAAAAATGCGTAGAGACTCAATCCAATGCGTAATATTATTACGCATTGGATCGACTCTCTACGCATTTTTTCATTGTTATGAGTTTTCGATATACGCATTTTTTTGCGTAAATGCGAACACTGTAACAGTGAATTATCTTACCGATGTTTTTTAACAAAAGCGAATGTGTTTTTATTAGAATACTGTCGGTATTTTGAATTTTCCATCCTCATTTTGGGAAATGAGCAATGAAATGAGCAGACTGCAGGAGATTTAAGATTAAATGTTAAATCTTCAATGCAAATAAAACCATAAGTGTGTCATAAATAATACAAACAAAACAAAATCATGTTTGTTTGTTTTGTTGTATGTGAGCCACGTCAAAGACACACAACAAAAGTACTGTTTCAGTCTCAGCTAAATGTCACCTCAGATGCCACCAGAGAACACCATTTCCACTCCATAATTTCATTTCCGACTTGCGAGAGGGGGGACACCCCCTCTCCCCCTCGTTACCTACGCTCACTCGCCCCTCGGTCGCTTCGCTCCGTCGCAGTCCACCCGTCTACATTCTTGAATTACCCGGCTACTTTTAAATATAAGGACAACACTGTAATAAAGGGTTGAAAATTCAACATGCATTTTCGAAAACTGTGTATATCAGGTCACTACAACCCTTTCACTACATCATTCATGCACCTTCACACACTACCGTACATCCGAGCTCCACATTCGCGACAATGCGTCTGCATTTGTATTTTCGCTGCCCTTCTTGTACTCTATCTTAAATTGATGATCTTGCAGTATTAAACTCAATCGCAACAACCTACGATTTTTACTACACATTTTGTCTAACCAAACCAACGGATTGTGATATGTTTGAATTGTAAACTCTCTTCCGTACAAGTAAGGATGCACAAAGTTTCCACAGCCCAAACAATGGCTAAACACTCTCTTTCTATAGTCGGGTAATTTCTCTCGCTGGGGAGAAGTTTTCGGCTAATAAACTGAACCAGATGTTCCTCTCCCTTGTCATCATATTGACAAAAAACTGCACCAATACCATGGTCAGACGCCTCTGTCTGCACCACAAACGGCTTATTATAATCTGGAACCACCAGAACTGGTGATGATGCTAAAGCATCTTTCAGCTTCTGGAAAGCATCCACACAGCTCTGAGTCCATTGAACATTGTTTGGGCTATTTTTACATGTCAGCTCAGTCAATGGGGTCGCAATGTCAGAGAAATTCAGGATAAACTTCACTTCTGTAGTATCCTGCTAATCCTAAATATGATCTGACATCACGCTTTGACTCTTTGTTTGATAATTGACAACAGCACTAACCTTATCTGCCATAGGTTTTATTTTTCCACTTCCAGCACCATAACCAATGAAAGAAACCTCACTGCCACCAAGATAGCATTTCGTTGGTCTCGCAGTTAGTTTACATCTACATAACCTCTCAAATATGCTACACAGGTGTTTAACATGACCTTCCCATAAATGATCATGTGGACCCAAGTCATCCATATATGCTTTTTCTGTGGGCTGATTAAATGTCTTATCCATTAGCCTCTGAAAAGTGGCTGGCGCATTTTGCATTCCAAAGGGCATAACAGTAAACTCATACAGTCCAAAAGGAGTGATAAAGGCGAACTTTTCCCGAGCACATTTGCTCAAGGGAAATCACAAATATCCCTTTGTGAGATCGAACGTCGATATATAATTCGATCAACCGATTTCCTCAATCAATTCATCTGGTGTAGGCATCGGATAGGCATCAGATACCGTAACCTGATTCAGTCGTCTAAATTTTACACAGAATCTAATTCCGCCCTGTTTTTCTTAACTAAAACGAGAGCCGAGCCATAGGGACTCTTTGATTCAGTAATAATTCCAGCTTTCAGCATTTTCTGCAGTTCCTCTTTAACTGTCTGTTTAGCTGCCTGCGGTAGACGATATGGTTTCTGACAAATTGACGTTTCGTCAGTAGTTATCACATCGTGTTCTACCTGATCAGTACAACTGGTTACATCAGTTAAAAAATCACTGTACTCTTGCAGTAAGTGTAACAATTCTGCAAGCTGGTCTGCAGTTACAGAATCCGCAATTACCACATCTCTCCAAGTCTCTGTACTCTGATCCTCCGGTGTGTAGTACATAGACTTTCTATGTCCTTGTTGCACACAGCATCAACAGTGTCAATAAAATACACTGGTTTATTTCTCTTTCCATGCTCTCAGCATGTTGATATGATAAACCCGTTTTGGTTTTCTACGGCCATCTCACTCAATTTCGTAATCAACGTTTGAGACTTTCCTCGCCACAGTGAATGGTCCTAAGTTGCCACTGAGCACTCAACTTATGTGTAGAGAAGGTAAGAGTACAAGTACTTTATCACCGTTCTAAAAGATCGTTTCTTTGCTCCCTTATCACCGTTTTTGTCGTGCCTGGGCTTTTTCCATGTTCCTTTTTACAATTTTTCTCATGTCGGCAAGCTTTTCTCGCATCTCTATTACTTATTGCGCCAAATTTCCTCCTGCGAACTTTTCTCAGTCCTCTGATCCTTGATCACAGCGAGTGGTCCTCTTAAACTTCGACCATACATTAGCTCTAAAGGTGAGAAACTGGTACTCGCTTGTGGTACTTCTCTGTACGCAAAAAGAAGGTACAGCATATATCGGTCCAACTCCTTTGGGTCTTCCGCTATGAAACGTTGTAACAAAGCCTTGAGCATTCTGTTAATCCGTTCAGTCAATCTGTTGCCTTGTGCGTGATATGGGGACGTTCAAATTTTTGAGATCTTCAATTTCGTGCACATATCAGTCATAAGGCGCAACATGAAGTTTGTACCATGCTTTGTCAAAATTTGACCAAGTAGTCCCATCCGACTAAAAACTTCGATCAACGCTGTCGCAACTGTCTTTGCTTCCTGGTGTAGCATACCCAAACCCTCTGGATACAGAGTTGCATAATCCACGATGACAAAAATAAACATATTTCCGGGTCGAGTTCTTTTCAAGGGACCCACAATATCCATTGCAATCAACTCAAACGGTATATTTATAATAGGCATCGAAACAAGAGGCGCTTTCTCAGACGCTCTCCGTCTTGCAGATTTTTACATGGACTACAAGTCCTGCAGTATTCTGCAACATCCTTGAAAATACCAGGCCAATAATAGTATTGTAGCAACCTTTGTTTAGTCTTTTCAATGCCAAGGTGTCCTGACAGAGGTATGTCATGTGACACTCTTAACAATGCATTGCGACATTCCGCCGGTACTACAATTTGTCTAACTTCTAGCACCTTATGTGAAGAAATCCACTTATGATACAATAATTTCTCATGCCAGAAAATTCTGTTTGATTTTCTGACGATTTATTTGCATCCGCATGCTCTCGCACCTTTGCAAGAGTGGGATCGGCAGATTGAAGTTCTCTCAACTTATCCTGATCTAATCTTAATATTTCAGCATATTTCTGCTGAAATTTTAATCCAGTGGAAATATTCTTGGACACTTTAGAAGTGACGTCATCACTTTCCTCGTCATCACTGATGTCACTCAGATCTGATGAAGTCTCATCAAACGGCTTGTCAAGGGCTGATGCATCATGGGGGTATCGTCACACACACTCTCAATGTTTACATCATCCGCTTTCCAATCGTTTAAATTGTCCTCATCAAACAATCTAGAGATACCCAGTGAATCATCGTGTTCGTCACGTGACCCATTTACCTCTTGGATTTCATTGACCTTGTCAATGTGTTCTTAAGCACTGTTACTTTCATCAGATGTTTTGACTTCCTAATCAAAGTCATCATCACTTGGTTCCGCTTCATTAACAGTCGGCAATTCCTCAACAGGTATTGCTCTCATGCCACACGCCATTTCATTTCACTTAACTATAGCTTTGCACTCATCTTGCACTTTCTTTTGATGTCTTGTCACCACTAACGCATGGCGATCCTGCAAGGCAACTGCATCCTCACTTAGCAGAACATCCTTGGGTATACCTTTCCATACCCCAAGCGAAGGTCCAGTGAAAATTTCACTTTCGATGTGGGCTTTGACAACAGGTGCCTCGTGAACTGTTTCGTCTGCAAAACTAATATTGCAAGTCTCTCCGGGCAAATAGTTTGATTGCTGTATGACCTCTGGCTTTACCAAGGTTTGACAACAACCCGTGTCCCTCTGAATACTCACTGGTTTACCGTCTAAACACCCAACATAAGTGTTTCTCCCAAGTAGATAATCATTACCAAAGTCAGTCCAAATATCATAGCCTTTGTCATCCTGACTTCTGACATGGCAATCGACCTTTGTCTCTGCTTAACCTGCATTTTTATCAGACTTTTGTTCGGGAAATTTCTTGCCAAATGACAAGTTTTCCCACAAGTATAACTTGCAGCTGAGAGCTTGGACTTCTCACCACTCTGGGATGAGTTATCAGACTTCTTTCCCTCACCTTTTTGCTGCTTATTTTTATTGCTAAAACTTTTGAAACCCCGCTTCAGCTCAGTCTGATCGCTAGCAGCGCCAGAATGTTCAGATTTATATGTTTCACCAAGCTTTACCAACTCCTTATAGTTTTGAGGATCTCTTTCCTTCAACCATGTTTGCATTTGTTTGGGCACGCCCTCAACTAATTGCTCCATTATGAATAGTTCACGTACCCGTTCATATTTTTCGTCACCACTTTAAGACGGAACCCCATTTGTTTCCATCCCGCGGTCAAAAGTATTGGCAACAATATCACCCCACATACAGAATGTCTCCTCATCTGTATGTTTGCAAGCTCTGAATTTAACTCTGTATGACTCTCTGGTGAGCTCATACTTCCTAAGTATGGCAAAATTTTGACCTTATCATTATCCAGGGCATCGTCTTCTTTCAACCTAGAATACGCCTCCTGGGCCTTACCTACAAGAGTCGGAGCTAATTTCTTTGGCCAAATCCACTTAGGCCAACTGTACGTTCGAGCTAGCCTCTCGAATGTACGCAAATGTGTGTCAACATTTTCTTACATTCCTGGCCGCTAGGAGTGCGGGATCGACAGTGTAGAAAAAATCGATCCCACACTCTCAGAAACCGTCCCACACTCGGCAGTAATATTACACGAGCTCTGATTGGATGATATACAGTCTGTTTTGTTCCAAGCGCAAAATGTTATCCAATGGCACGACGAGTAACACACGGACCAGAACTACAAAGTAAGCAGGTCAAAGAACAGTGGCAGACGACAGACTTGTCACGATTTTGGATAATGTTGTAAGTGTCCAATGTGAATTTAATGCATTGTGTGGTAATGTAAGAAAAAGAATCTCACACACCAAGGACCTGGGATCAGATTTCTCACACTCGTTGGGGATATTTTGTCTCACACGAGCCGCAGGCGAGTGTGAGACAAAATATCCCCAACTCGTGTGAGAAATCTGATCCCAGATCCTTGGGGGTGTGAGATTCTATTAGTCACCTTCTTTGAACTGAGGAGTTTAGCAGTCCAATCATTGAACTCATGATCCGTATCATGCGAATTTGCTTTCGCTTTTACCTCTAGTTCTCTCATTTTAAAATTGTGTTCGCACTGTTCTCTTTCTGCCTTTAGTTCAAGTTTACAAAATTCTTTTTCTTGCTCATGTTTTTGTTTTTTTACATTTATACGCATGCGTTCTAAATCTATATGCTGCACATGATTTGCCTGCTCTTGTTTATACAGATTCAATTTGAGCTGAAGAATTTCTTTTTGATGCAACAGGTTTTCAGCTAATTCTTTTCCACGCAAACCACTTGTTGCGCTATAATCATCAATAGGCTCTTTTTTAATTTTTGGGTCTTGGCTTTCTGTCATGCGGGGAAAGCTTACTTTACCCTCCCTATCGGACATAATTATTCACTCACTAGCACACGGCTGTAGTAAGAGATATGTACTTACCTGGTCACCCTAGAATGCAATGGTATCAACCACAAAGTGTGTTGACCCCACCCAGTCAGTGTAAATTTCTCAATTGAATGCTACTAAATGATAGTATTTCCCGTGGCTTCTTATCTTTGTTTTTTGCCGCTAATGAAAAAAATACACAAGTGCACAATCACAGAAATGTAGATCTCCTGTCGTACGATCTACACAGGTACTTAGTTAAGGGGCGTTCATCCCAGAAAAACAAGCTATCTTTAGATTGTTAAGATTTTGTTTCAGTAGGTGTTTATATTAGTACTTACAGTCTTTTGCATCAACAGGGTGTCTCTTCCCCCGTTTACTGAAAGATTAATTAAACACTGAAACAAGAAGATTGTGAAAATTCTCTCCACACAGAAATTTTCCAGAAATTCAAAAGAAAGTCTTAAAAATAAGCAAGTCCGGTTGCTTCTAACACAGTGTCCACAGCAGAGTTCAATTAAGTTCACTCTACACAAAAGATCTTTTGTCTTCTTAATTGTCGTCCATTTTCTGTGAACTTGCTTCTACTGGCTTATGGTTGAATTCTCCGCAAGGTTGACAGTGCTCACAAAATCCAACTTCCTGTCTCTGGTTTATCAGCTACGTCCACCCGGCAACGTCTGAACCAGTATTAAGTTGATCAGCAAATTCAGTTCAACTGGACTATCTCAGGTACCGGAGATTGTGCTATGATGGTATGTCCACATGCCAAAGCATACATAAAATGATAACAGTCTCCCCTGCAGATAACTTTCCAAAGTTCCGGCAGATATTTAACTTGCTGCTTGTAGCAAAGTCAGGTTATAACAACCATAGAAGCTTTCGTTCTGAGTCTCTCAGCTTTTAGTACGACACAGTTATTTTTTCAAAGTTCCGAGTGTGTCTTACACACGGCTTATAAGTACTCACAGGTTAAGATTTGTTACAACCACTTTTCCTCCAAGTCCATCTTGAGAATGTGAGTTAGAATCCCAAAAGCTGGCTCCAATGTGATATAACCGAGGTTACATTGGTATTGTCGGTTATGTGGTAGCGTGTCGGGGCCGGCAAGGCTGGTATTCAAATGATGAAAGGATGTAAAGACGACTGGAAACAGCGAGTACTATATAATCTAAGATGCTACTTTATTCCACTAAGCTCTAAGCTACGTACATAGAGTGATGCTAAGCTGGATACTGGCTTGAGTACACTTGGGCCAAATATATACAGATATACATGCCCTCATGAATAGTAATGACAGCTCATGAATAATAATCACATGACACTACGTCACACCAAACAAGGGTAAATTTGAAATGACTCACCATACGAATAACTTTATGAAATACAGTGGCGAATGAAAAGTGACCCATGCGGGACTCAAACCCACACACTTCCCCCCCCCCCCCAGGCTGTATACGTTACGGATGCTCTACCAACTGAGCTAATGAATCAGTCGGTACAATGTGGGCGTTCCTGACTCTTAGATGGGGCTTTCATTCTGTTGTGTGTGTATGGTGAGTAAATGGCTAAACTCATCACCTATATCACCTAAGCTTTCAACCTAAGGATCCCACGAGATTCTATAGGGCCTCGCACACAAGCCACAAGCCTCGCACACAAGCCACCAAATTAGGGATATATATATATATATATATATATATATATATATATATATATATATATATATATATATATATATATATAGACACACACACACACACACACAATTTACACCGTTCATGCCTGGAAACCAATGACAGCAAAGTGAAGCATCATGAACACCTTTTCGAAAACAATAGAAGTAATTCCTTTAGAAAAACTAAAAAGATTTGGAAAGAAAGGAAATATTCCTCCCCAACAGTTCAAAAGATTATGTAGTTTTAGACTTATTGAATTTGTAGGGGTTCAATATTCTTTTTCTTACGGGTCCAAGCAGATTGGCTTTACCCTATGGTTATTGCTAGAGTTTTTTTGCTTCCTCTTCTTCTTCTGCCATTTCTTTTTCGACCTACATCTCTTAAACGGTTGAACGCAAACTTCTCAAACTTGCAGGGATAATAGATGGCAATTAGTATTTTTGCAACTGATGCTTGAAAATTAAATTGGTCACCGGACCTGGCAGTCATATTCCATTTTTCCAAAAACCTAAAATGGCTTCTCCGGAAGAACTAGGGGTCTAGTCCATTCGAATTTTTTTGTATAGATAGCATGACCTGAGGTCTTAAGAATTTGTAGATAACACAGTTTGCGGTCACTTGACCTTGGCCGCCATATTGGATTTTCGACAAATGCTCATTTAATCTTTAAAAACGTCTTCTCCAGAACCAACTGACTGATTGAACTGAAATTTTACTCAAGGCATTAAATAGCACTAAATAGGTAAAATGGTCTTAAATAAAAGACGTTTTACTCATTTCAATAAGTCAAGGGAAAGAAAGTTAACAGCTAAATAACAGCTTGGATTTCAACAAACTCGCTAATTTAATATAAGTTTTTGGATAGCGCATCACAGTATGCGTATGTTTTCGGGCAATTTTGGCATAAGGCATCAATATGAATGTAGTTTTTAAAGATGTAAACAAATTCAATACGCTCAACTTTAAAACAATGTGTCAAAAATTATATATTTCACAACCACAAACTCTAAATTTGATTTCAAAGTGTTCATGTAAAGTTGATATGACAGCAGCAATTATTAATCCCTTTCTATCATTGTATCGCGAATGATATATAAGCAATAAAGCACAATTTGAAAGTGGTACCACACGGTTTTAATAGGTAAACAACATGCACGCACGACCTCCACTAGTGTGTATAAGGAGTGAAATAGTCAAAACTGAGTGTATACCAAACCTCTAGGGGTTGTTTGTTGCTTTATTATATGCCTCAATGTAAGTGCAAATCAGTGCATTGATATGAATAGGAACACCCGGAAAGTAAGCGAACCGGTGAACGATGTATTGAGTGGTTTCCATTGTTACTCGGTCCAGTGAAGCCCTTTGACGTTTTCGACGTCAAAGTAGACGCTTAACGCTAGATGTAAAATATCCATGCGTGCACTGCTATTTGACTTTCGTAAAAAGCTGTTGATGATGGTTCATAGTGGCAAAATTGTTTGAAAACGCCCCGCATATAACTAAATGTCACATAGCATTAACACTAAGGCGACGGAATCCCACAAAACCAACTACAATGTTCAGTCTGTGCATAGTCAAGCTCTGAGGTCCTCTGCAAACGGCATTCACACATTGTGCTCTCGCCAGCACGCTTGTCTGAGTGTACCATGGGTGACATAGTGGTAACTGGCAAGTAAGGCAACAGTTGATTGTCTCATGAACACAATTGGGGCGAGTTCCATGGCCTACTATCCGTCCTGCACGTCGACACATCACGCAACTACGTCTTCCGTCCGGATTGCAACCCATTGTATGACCCACTCTTTCCACATTGGTAGGAATGAGACGTAGTGCCGTCAGACTGGTTGCTCTTGGGGGACGTTGCCATGATGAGAAATTACTGATCAGCTGTTTCGCTACTTGGGCGAAAACATGAGCTGACGTCTGTATCTCAATCCACTTTGACCGTGTCCATGAACTGATGCCATGTTGTGGAAAGCGTTCATGAGTGCCTTGTTCAGCTCGTGGTAAAACACAGCTCTGTGCCACCGTGGCGATGAACGTCCTGGCATGTAGTAAGCCAGCTGTTGATCAGTCAAGTCAACACCTCTGAAGTACTGATTGTACATTCCAGCAACGTTCGGGCATATTACTTCAATTCATTCGAAAGCACCGATTCTTTTATCTTTACATCGGCGCGTCACTAGCACTCGATTCGGTCTTCGTGCAGAGACTGCCGTGCTCATAAATTTCACCATTTTTGTGTCTTTCCAGGCACATACTGTTATTGTGCCGTCTTAAAATACCGAGAAACTATCACGTGGCCATCGCTCTTTGTCGTCAGCTTCAGGCAGTACGACTCGTGGATCATAGTTTGCGGCATTTTTTATTTCATCGGGTAAACCTAAGGTGTACATCCTGCAGGTTCCCGTGGCAGCAATATTATGCATGTAGAGATGGTCAAACAACGGGGCAGAAGTGTAATATGAGTCCATAATGACATGATATCCAAACTCATAGTAGGGTCGAATCAGCCGGGAAACAACTTGCCCAGGTTTGTTGGTGGTTGTCTGCATCAAGCGGGTGAAGACAGTTATCAGCGACAGCTTGATGGACTTCGTCGTTGAAAACATAACCCGTGGCGGACTCACTGAGAGTGTAAACTCTCATTCCATATTTGTGCGGTATTGCTTGTGCGGCCCCGGTAGGGGATGACTCCTTCGTCGATTGCCAGTTCACACATCGGGCTTCGGTGCATCCTGCTGTTTGCATTCACTCGATCAATGACATTTCGTACTTTCAACATTCTATCCCGTTTCTCACTTATTTTTTGGGCTGCATACAGGCTGTGTTACGAGCACAGTATATCTGTGTGCTGTAGTATAAATATCGCATCAGTAGCTTGAAGCGATCACGGGAAAAGATCTCTTGACAAAATTATGACCAAAGCAAACATGGTCCGACCAATACAGCTGGATTTCAGGCTGCCAGCAAATTCCGAATAGCACCATCACTCCAATGAATGCTCTCATTTCGACAACCGTCGTTGGTGTCCAGGCTGACCTTTGACGCTCCCTCGCATTTGCCCTTCTCCTCTGTCTAGCGTATGGATTAGTGCATCGGGTAATGAATCTTATCAGATCCTCGGCGAATATTTGCAAAAACCATCCGACTTCTGAAGCATAGTCTGGCAGCGGGTTGATAAGCCCCGGCTCTGGACCTATGAACTCTGGTAAAAGATGAAATTACCAGTTCGTAGGTCTGTGAATGGTCTGTTTCATGGTACCACCGGCAATACTTGTTCCATAGTATTCCTGTCCATAGTTCGGTTTTCTTACTATACTACAGTACAAAACCAAAACCAAGGGCCTTTCAAAGGCCACCGCATTTCCCTTAAATAGCACTACCGTAACACAATGCAAAACATGACCACACACAAAATTGTATTAAAAAACTCAGAAAGAGAAGGTGTAATAAAACTAAAAAGCAAAAATAACTGCACTTAATGATAAACAAAAGATCTCAGACATGATATTACAACATACCAAACATACCGAACAGAGTGACAACAAAAAATCGACTTACTAAGAATTTTTCTTCACACCAGTCTAACAACTATAGAAATGAACGCTCTTTGCGAGGGCTTGAAAATAATTCCAAATCCAAAGGTCCAAACAGGATCAATCTCCAACAAGACAGAAATAAATTCATACTGAGAATGAGACTTCGATACATAGATGACGAAAAAACTCAGAAAAAATAAATTCAAACATAAGTCCACACGGACACAACAAACAACACAGAAAGCGTAAGACACAAAAATATACGTAGAAGCTACTGTTAACTCTAGTTAGCATTTTCTTCCTCAATGCAATGCAAACCATAAATCTATTACATAGAGGAATGTGACATAGAACACAATAAGAAACTGTGCTCATGCAGCTTCTTCATTCCAATATATACACTTTAAACATTGTTATTCGTCTTTATTGCATTACGTTCTTTAAAATAACATATAATTACCCTGTAAAAATTGTTTGGAGGAACAGGAACATAATTATTGGGTTTGAAATTAAGCAAATTTCGCAATTTACTTTTAATGGCCGATATATTCACTAATCGACGTTGCAATATTGATATTTTTCCATCAAGTTATATCCCAATAGTAAGGGCATTATCTTAGCGTTGCTAAAATGTATTGCTTATGGTATTTTGTTGTTTTTTTTCCGACTAGCGGTAAATATGTTACCCTTACCCATTCCTATTTTACTAGTGCGGGCGTGAGAGCCTCCTACAAAACAAGTCGTTACACTCTTAACCACAATCTCTAAAATGGCAAAAAAAGAATATTATATGACAGCTGAGAATACTAGCTAACAGAAAAACCATTATAGGTAAAAAGCCTTAGAGGGGAATATTTCGATAACTGGCCAACGAACCAACTATTTTGTGCATATTGCTTGAAAAATCACTTAAAATTAACACAAACTGAAAGGTTTCAGTTTTGTAATTTTCAAATAGGCGATATTTGCCAATAAAACTATACACATTTTTCTTTTCTTATCTTTCATTCAAAGTAAGTTTTAGATGGTTTCATGACACATTAATAGAGGCCAGAAGGGAAACATGACCCCTACTCTTTATGTTTCAATTTTGTTTAAAATAAAAAATTGACACAATCTGAAAGGCTTAAGCTTTGTAACTTTAAAAATATTTGACGTTTCCCTATAATACTACACAAGTTTAGAAAAACCCTTTTCAGAGCTTTCAATCAGTCTGACATTTATATGGTTTCATTTATATAGTTTCATAATTCATGGCTCGAGGCACAGGGAAACATTCCTCCTACCCTATATATTATCATTTTGTTTTAAAAAATCACTTAAATCGACAGAAACTGAAAGGTTTAAGCTTTGTAAGTTTGAAATATGCGAATTTCCTAATAAAACTATATATAAAACTTTTAATATATGTTTAAAAACCCTGATTCAGCACTTTCAAATAAATTAACATTTTTTATTGTTTCATCATTCATCATTTGAGAGGGAAACATTACCCATACCCCTTATATTACACACGGATATGTGGCATACCACGTATTCAGAAAACAAGCTCATGCACCCCTAAATCTCAAGACAAATCCTTTTAATGTTGTTTATCGCACTAAGTTCTTCCAAAAAATATAAAAATACCTTGTGGAAAGTTGTTTGGAGGAACGGGAACTTAATTATTGGGTTTAGAATTTAGAAAATTTTACTAGTTACGATCTATGGCTGATATAAAGTCTAATCGACGTTCGAATATTAATCTCCGCCTATATATCAATGAAAAGCCCAAAGTCTGTGCTTTTTAAAAATGCTAAGTTTATAGTATTTTATTGTTTCTATTTCTGTAATGCGGTAAATATGTGACTTTAATGTCCATGTAAAAGCAGTCTATGCACAATGCTGTTATCACTTTCTGTTAGGACGCCCTCTTGAGGCAACTTTGTGTACCTCATTAAACATGCCGTTTTTGGAAGTAATAAAGTTCCTCAGTTAGTTACAACTGCATCCATGCCTGCCTGCTACTCTACATTGGCGACGAGGATGCAGTTAGAAGAACTCAGATTGTCAACAAATTGACCAACTCAGCCTTCTAAACAGGCGTCTGAGTGGTTCGAGGTAAACATGCAAGGATTTTCAAAACTCTTGATGGATTCTGACAGTTTAGAAAACAGCATAGCATGCAGCAGTAGTGCAGTGATTACACACAGACACCATGTGCACACAAGGTAATTGGTAAATAGGTCTATCATCGACGATGGCTTTCCAGAATCTGCCATCAATTCCAAGTTTCTCAGTTCATACAGATACAGGATCAATTGGTCTACGAGTGGAGAAGTATGTAAGAAAAATTGAAAATACATTTGTAGCATTCAAAGTAACCGACGACAAACAGAAACGTGTTCTATTACTCCACTAAGCTGGGGATGAAGTGTCCTATATATTTTTTACACAGTCAGATACTGTTGTCGATTAAAAAACAGCTTGTGACAAACTTAAGTCCTACTTCTTGCCAAAACGCAACATCGAATATGAACGATTTAAATTTAGTGAAACCATGCAAGACAATGATGTAAATGTAGTTGCGTATGACACAATGCTACAACAGCTAGCCGCAAATTGTGGATTCCATGACAAGGAACGGGAAGTTAAGTCACAGATAATTCGTGGATGCTGCTCAAGTAAGACGCTGTGTCCTATATGAAGAGCTATCACTCACGCAACTGCTTGATTTAGCAAGATCATTTGAAGTTTTTGAATCTCAGGCACAAGGTATGGAGAAACCAAGTGAGACAGCGTCTGCCAACGCTATAAAACAGCAACGCAGTCACAAACAACCAAGCGTAAACAATATAGGTCTCAGGCATCTAGACTAAACAACGTCTCAGGCATCTGGACAAAACAATAAATGCTGTAACTGCGGAGGAAAATACCCAATGACAATCATGCCCTGCCAAAGGAAAGTCATGCAACTTCTGCAAAAAAAACCAGAACCATTTGCAAAGTGTTTTAGATAAAGAGGTGAGCAAGCAGCCAACGAGGTGAAGGTCAAGGCAGTAAGACATGAGACTGACAACTCAAAAGGAGAATATGTCTTCAGTGTAAATCCACAGACTATATGCAAAGACCGATGACCGGCCGCAACAATTAACTTGAACAACACAGTTCTTCTGGTACTCATAGACACCGATGCAACAATCAATGTTATGAGTTACTCAACCTACAAGCGCCTACTCAGAATCCGAAATTAAATACTAACCAGAAGACGCGCCTATATGCTTATGGCACAGACATACCATTACCAGTAAAATGCACAATATCTGTTGAATTATTAATAATAATATTAATATATTTGGTTCTTATATAGCGCACATATCCACAAGTAGATGTGATCAAGGCGCTTTACAATTATTATTACCCCTGGTCACTGGACCTAATATGATACCACTCAACTCCCTGGGGAGCAGACAACAGCTCACATGTGCAGCCAATAAGCGCAGCAGAGCTAAACGCACACATAACAACCTCTGTCCTACCAGGTACCCATCACTCCTGGGTGGGGAGAAGCAATGAGGAATAAGTGCCTTGCTCAAGGACACAACACCACAGCCATGCCGGGGCTCGAACTCACCATCCTTTGATTGTGAGTCCACTGCTCTAGCCACTGGCCCATGTGATATTAACACATGGATCTCAAACCTGTCCAGGAAGATTTGTAGTGACAAAACGAGGTGGAGACAGACCTCTTTGCTACGATTCAGCTAGTAAACTGAACATGGTCAAAAAACAGATGAGGTCAATGAGGTATTCCCTGACAACACTCATCAATGGTTTGACCAGTATGGCGACCTGTTTCATGGTATCGGTAAACTAGATGGAGTACAGTGCCAGTTACATGAAGACAGATCCGTAAAACCTGTTGTGCAACCACATCGCCACATACTTTTCCTGTAAGAAAGAAGACAGAGAAAGAGCTACAGAAATTGCTTGATCTGGATATCATAGAAAAGGTTGGTGGTGAACCTACACCTTGGTATCACCAATCCAAGTAGTACAAAAGTCCAAGAACCAGACGAAGTCAGAATATGTGTAGACATGCGAGAAGCCAACAAAGCCATACAAAAGAGAGAAACATAACCTCTACAATAGATGATATCATTGCAGACCTAAACGGAGCGACGGTGTTTACAAAATTAGACCTAAAGGTTGGATACCATCAGATCAAACTCACTCCTGAATCTCGTCATCTCACCGTCTTCTCAACACACATTGGTCTATTTTGCTATAAATGCCGGAACTTTGGAGTTTGTTCAGCAGATGAAATTTTCCAGAACTACATACGTTCTGGCTCCAAGGGCTTGATGGTGTCATTAACATCAGTGACGATATCTTAGCATATGGTACAGATGAAAACCATGACCAGCGGGTAGATGCCTGCCAACAACGTCTACGAGAAAAGAAGATAACACTCAACATAGAAAAGTGTGAATTCAGAAAAGACAAGGTAGAATTCTACGGGAGCATATTCAGCCGAGATGGCATTTCACCTGACCCTAAGAAGGTTTCGGCAATTAAGCATGTCCCGCCACCACGAAATGGCACAGAAGTGAAGTAGTTCCTGGCATGGTGAACTACTGTAGTAGGTTTGTTCCAGACCTAGCCACAATATCTGAGCCACTAAGAGCACTCACCAAAAACGACACAACATGGAAACGGGGAGAAACAGAACAGAATGCTGTAGACTTAAACGGTGTGCGGGATATAAAAGGCCCCTAACTTATTGAAAATTCATAATGGCGCTTGAGTGACAATTGGCAATAGCTAGGTAGACCGCTCCGTAAAAATCGGCCGAAATGATTCTCAAACAAATATTATTGGAATACCATGAACGTGGACTGTTTCATAAACACCTAAGCCATACAGCTATCTGCAAAGTTTTTCAAAGTTTTTATAAAACTACGACGACTAGGGGAAAATCGCTTTCTGAACAAAGGGAATGGCCCTCAGCAGACAGTCGTTCCATGATTCAAACAATTGTCAATCATTCAGTGATGTGCAGAGGCGTAAACTGGTCAAACATTTGCGATGCATACGAGAACAATTACGATGTAAACAAACCGTGATTGTGTACGCTTAGAGTTATATCAGCGGGCGAAGGATGAAAACTTTGTGTAAATTGTCACCAACTCTTTTGCTAGCGTCTATGGTGCAATGACATCACGAAAGTGAACCATTTTCAGACATGACTTAGAAAGAGGACTAGTCAGTAAGCCTACACAAAGTACGATGTTTTCTGGCGAAAAGCGCGTAGTATTTTTTAACAAAACTGTAAGCAGAGTCCGTATAGTTTGCACTGATAATGGCATCGAAAATAACCATCAAGACATGGCGGTAGCCTCCATGATCAATTTACTTATTTACAGTTGAAGAGATCTACGTTTTTAACAACTTCCCCTTCCAAATCTTCGAACTTCGGTACTGAACAGTTGTTTTGGATATATATATGCTGGCCCCGAAAACGGCCGTATTTTACGTGTTTTTACACTCGAAAATGATATATAGTGTTCGGAGGGCTGGTAAGGTTTGACATACCGATTGTCCCAGTTACATTTGGACTTCTGTGATGAGAATTTAACAAAAATTCTAAGATATCTGAACAGTTGAAAAATTCTATCTTTCAGTTCAAGATGAGCAAGTAAGCGCCATCACCCAATCTTGTAAATGCTTTAGGATACGCGTGTCTGAGGACAGCTCATTGATTCCGCGCTACATCGTAATAATATTCGGCAAAAGCTGGACTTTAATTCCTTCAATAATCATGGAGGTAGAAAGAAAAACGGAGAAGAACCCAGTCTGTCATCACAGTCACTCGTGATCAGTCTATTCGCTTGGCGTCTATGCCCCCATAGACGTGTGTACATATGTCTGAGAAAAACCTGGCATATGTACACACGTCTATGGGGGCATATAGATGCCAAACGGAATAGACTGATCATGAGTGACTGTGCTGTAATTGATTCCAGTCGAAGGTTAACAAACGTTTCGAGCAAAACTTGCAATTTCTCCGAAAATAAACATAATTCATGATAATTTTTCGATATCAGCCCGCCGCCAAGCTACCGAGAAGCTGACCGCGATTGCTATTACAAATATCGTGATACACGAGATTCAAGGAAGTCTCGACCTTACAGGAACTTCCTTTATTTTTTGCGATTGGTCATGACATCGCCGTTTACCTATTTCCTACCATTTTCCTGATGTGTTGCTCCGTCCATGTATAGATAAATACAGTTTATCGGTATTCACCATACGAATTTGCCAATTTCGGGTTATTTGTAATTTTTCTATTATAAGTTTATTACTTTTTCAATTATTACTCCCACTATGTACGGCGCTAATATTCCGTAAGCTTATGTAAATGACGGTCAGTAGCAGAATCATTCACATAATGAACGTTGACATGGCCTGAAAACTTCAGTAAATTCACTCAAGCAAACTCCTGTTTGATGAAGTTGATAGGTTTTCTTTCTCTCTTTTTTCTTTCGAGTATTGCTATGGCATAACTGAAACAAACCGAGAAACAAAGGCTGTACGTATCTATAGGCCTATTAGCCCAAGCCTGGGCGTGATTTGACAGCAAACAGATTACGCAGATAATGCGAACGATCGCAACCGTTGCCAACAGACTCATTATGCAGAGCCATGCCCCAAAACGCCCACCCAAACTTGGCACTAATCCTGATCCCGGTCCATTTCGAGCCAGAAGAGAAACTAGCAGCTGATTGCACACTAGCATACTTCAACCCAAAGAATAAACTGAAGTAATCGTTGATGCCAGCCCTGTAGGACTAGCAGCTATCCTTGCACAGCCAGATGACAATGATCATGTCTCTGTCATAGCACTTGCGAGTAGATCCCTCACTCCAGCAGAGCAAAGATACTCTCAGACTGAAAGAGAAGCTCTAGCTGTCACTTTGGGAGCACTACACTTTCATCTCTACTTATACGGAAGTCAATTTCAAGTGATAACAGACCACAAACCCCACAGCCAAACCACCTAAATGCACCGCGAGGTTGATTCTGAAATTCAAGGAATACTAACTTTGAGGTAGTGTACCAACCGGGTAAGCTGAACCCTGCAGACTACATGTCACGCCATCCAATACGGTCATCCAAGCAATCAAGTTGTGAAGAAAAGATAGCCAAAGAGCATATTAACTTCATAAGTCAACATACAGTACCTAAAACAGTACTTGTCAGTGACATACAACAAGCTGCATTGCATGATGAAGAACTACAACTTTCCATCCAAGCAATCAGAGATGGTCAGCAGTACAAGAAACTTAATCAAACGAAAAACCTCAGAGTTGGCACAGTACTAAAATGTATGCACAAAGTACGCCATGAGCTCAGCGTTACTAAAGCCAACATTCTAATACACCGTTGGAACAGAATCGTCATTCCTTTAACAAACCATGGTCAACACTGCACAAGAAGGTCATCAAGGAATTGTGAAGACCAAGCAGTTATTGCGAGAAAAGGTTTGGGTCCCAAACATAGATGCAATGGTTGAAGAAAACAGTTAAATCTGGTATTCCCTGCCAAGCAACCACAGTAGACAACGGCCGTGAACCACTAAAATGTCCAAACTGCTAGATTCTCCATGGCTAGCAGTCAGTGTTGATTTCTCAGACCTGTTCACAGGAGAATACTTGCTCGTCATCAGAGACGACTACAGTCGTTTTCCAGAAATTGACAAATGTTGTTAAATCAACCTCTGCCAAAGCAGTGATTCCTAAGCATGACCGCATATTCTCAGTATTTGCGTTCCGAAAGTTGTACGGTAAGATAATGGACCACCCTTCAATGGAGACGAGTTTGCAACTTTTCCAAAGTATTTGGGTTACAAGCACCACAAAATAACCCCCAGATGCTCTAGAGCAAATGGTGAGGTCGAACGCCTGATGAAGACAACAAAGAAAGTGTACAGAATGTGTCACACAGAAGGAATGTCATAGTTATCACTTCCTCAGAAACTACAGATTAACCCCTCACACAACCACAGGTGTACCACCACCTACACTCCTGTTTGGGCGGCCTCTTAGAACACGCCTCCCGGAAATAGTTACCAGAGTGGATGACAAGAAAGTATGCATATGTGACGAGAAACAGAAATCAAGAATGAAGACATATGCAGTTACGCGAGAGGGGATTCACAAGATTTCTATCAAAGTAGGAGACTTTGTACTAGTCAAACGTGAAGGACACACACCAAAGAAGATATCTCCAAATAAGACTGACCAGTACTAAGTTTCAACAACAAAAGGTAGTACGGTAACTGCAACAAGACGATATCATGAAGTGACTCGCAATTCGTCGCATTTCAAAGTCCTCAACAGCAAACCAGACCAACCTGACAAGCATGATTGTCAGAGAGAACAACCAAAAGAATCACAAGCTTCGACTAACTTTGCTGATAAAACACCAGTCAGTTTGACCACTAATAACTGCGAGCAACAGGTTCAACGTTACCCAAGCCGAGAATGTAGATCACCAGCTTATTTTAAAGACGACATTACATATTGTAGAGAAGGAGGATGCTGATATCCACCTTGAAAGTGAATGTGCTAGTAACCTCTCCCCTCTAGTAAGTTTTGAATGTTTAGTGTTACAATTGTTCCTGTCATTTGTTAAGAATGTTTGTTCAAAGCTATGAACACTTTTACGAACAATCATTGAACACCAATGATCTAAGTTCATCAGAATATTAGCACAGACGGACCCAAGAGACACTTTGCTTATTCTCAGTTGAAAATCTCATGATATTTGAAACACGCTCTGAACACAATACTGTATTTTGCATCAAAGCCCGTGTTTGCATAAATTTGCGGTCTCATGCCACGCGCCAGAAGCATATTTTTAAGGCCTTGTTGTCAGAAAAGGATCAACAAAATGTAGCAAAACTTCTGTATGGCGAAACTAGACTCTAACGCCTCCCCTTGATGATAAAGAATAAATGAAAATTATCTGATTGTATGACAAGCGACGCTACATGACCGCAAAATCTTCTCAGTGGTCAAAAATTAATTCTCAGAAGCAGTTGTCACAAGTCTTCAGCAGTCCCATCCCACGGGTGAGCTTGTCAGTATCTGCACCTCAGTTGTCTGCCTCGGAATCCAAAGTTATGGAATTTTGTGATTTGTTAATTCATGGTCACAACATTTTGTGGGGTGACGGTGGTTATTCGGGTAATTCCATGGTCTGGGGTCTATGGGCCCAATGCAGCATTATTGTGTCCCTACTTTTGTGACAGTTGAAAGAACGCTAAATTATCAGGTTCAGCTAGCCAACAGAACTGTTCATCAAAAATGGGCAGGGGAATCCTTTTTTTGACAGGGCAGTGAAACAATATTTTAAACAGGTTTGTGGCAGATTTGTTTGTTGGCTGAGTAAAATCACATGATTGGCGTTGGGAACGGGTTATTAACGACTGGCGAGAGGAAATTGCTCGTAAACTTGTACAGGACACGATTTTTTATGATATAAGGCCGTAACGCAGTGATGTGTCTCGCGGTAGCTAAAGAGTACACCAACAACAGCACACTATCAAAAATACAGGCCAAAAGCAATAAAATTAAGGATAGCTGATGTTCAGAGTCCCATCTGTTTATAATACGAATAAAATAAATTATGGGGATAATCAATTTGTTTGTCATCGGACATGAAAGCTTACCTTATGGAGTGGAGGAGAAGCAGCATAAATATGTCGGGAACATTAAATTGAGTTTAGTAAGGGAGGGGAGCAGAATTTTTCTCCCGGACAGCACCCTGTGAAGAGCTATTACTATTTGAACTTAAAGTGGCCAGTTAACATCTTTAATCCCATTAAATATATACTGTCATGGAAAGAAACTGTTTTAAGGTTAACTGCTTGTTGGCTACCCCTGAAATATGTGTTTTATATAACATTATTACCTATGAAAGAAATGAAGTTCAGAAATTATCAACATGATAATAAAACTGATCAGAACTGCGTCGGATTGATATTCACTCGGGCTATTTTTTGTATTGGTTGAACAAAGATGTTTATACGGTGTTGCAATTTCAATGCCAGTTCAGTGTGTGTTTATATGTGTGTGTTCTTACAATTGGGTCAAACCTAATATTCCCTCCATCCAGAGAGTGTGATCAAAACAAATTTTAATTGCGTTTACGTTTAGCATTTTTGATAAAAATATAACTACTTGCATGTGACTTTATCCAGACTTTTTAGGCATAGCTGCTTGTCCCTCAACCGCTCTGGTCTAGGCTAGTACTGAGGTTGCAACCAGCTACCATTGCAGTTGATACAGTTACGCAATTGACGCCTTTTAATTTCATGTTACAGGACTATCCCATCCCACTTTCCTAAGGGCTCAAACTTCAATACCGGACGAGTTTGATTATTGATACCTATCCCATAGTTCAACTCCCCCTCAATCTTGGCTGTTTCTCTGCAACGGTAAAGTGATGTGTAGCATTACCCGATCCTTGAACAATTGTTTAGGTTTCCGGGGATTCTGAACACTAGAGATTGCCTTCTTATTCTTTTTAAGTACAAATGACCATGTTTGATCAATGCTTGAACCAGGGTTTGGTACATCTTGAACAGAGTTATCACTCTTAGAAAAGCCTGTATGCACAGCGTTGGGAACCTCTCTTGATGAAACAGTCGGTGAATTTTTGGACACATTTAAACGGACATCTGCGGAATCATATTGATTAACGATAACAGATGCATTACTATTGGAGGGTTTTTCACAGGCTGAATCCATGATTACCTCTTTGGTTTCAAGCTTGGCACAGACTGAATCCAGTTTTTCGCGCATATCACGAACCATTTTCAACAAACTGATATAGTCTACATAATCAATGTCAATGAGAGGAAGACGATGCAGCTCTTGAGCAACAAACAGTATGAACAGGTAAATCCGCCTACACGATCGATGACATCGCGAATTGTAAGAGTAGTTTTACGACGGGATGGACCACGATCGCCAGCCATTTCAAAAACAATACTCTTAGCCTCGTCAACTTCGGACTTTGTGTAGAAGTCTTTTATAACTTTTTCCATCGAAGCACGTGTCATACCCAAGCTCAATTTATTTACGATAAAGCATGCTAATTCACAGATGACTGGACCAATTTTAGTAACTGCTGCTGTACTGGATATTCCATCAATGTTACCAGAACTACTGCAACTCGTACTTGTGCCAAACCTTTTCTTGTTACACTTGGGGCACAGCATTAAGTCTCCCTGACACAAGGATACTAGGTGTGATACTATGGCACAATCTTCACAGCAAAGAGACATTTCAACATCGATTACGTAACTGACCTCTGTAACAATAGTTTTTCGACTTCAGCAATGTCGGCAGGTTAGTCTCTGACGGCAAGCAAACATGAGGTCAGAATCAACGGATTTCTTGTTGATATTGTCAATAGTCGTTTTTACACAGATACTCACGATTCTTAGCACATTCATAAAGGCGTTGCTTTACAAGATAGGCTCAACACTTGACAGAAAAGCGGAATTTTCAGGGAAAAAACGAGAGCACATTCAGCTCCATCTTCACTCGAGTGTGCACCCTATTCTTCAATTACGTTCTCAGCTTTGTGCAGGTGGTACCCGACCATCTAATGTCCATGAAATTTAACACGCATGCGCATATTCCAGTTCGAGTTTAAAGGTCAGGGGTCATGCGCGTATCATTTCAGTCAGGGACTTTCGCACGAGACAAAGTTTATATGACCGCTGGACGTCAGTTTTTCCGAAACCAGAGCACCCGTCAGAAGCATGAGCAGACGGGGTGGATTGCTGAATTTGAGAGTGACAACTCAGTCTCCAGACTTACAATGCCTCTGGGTTAGATCTCTACCCTGTATTGGTACGAATATTAGCTATCGAGACCCAAGTAGTCGTGTGAACATTGGCTGGCACTTATTGTAGACCCCACGTACTCACTTCATGTCCCGACTCGAAGCATTAGGTGCTTAGCCTGTTGTTGAACAAGGTAAGCTATTTGTGGCGTAACTTGTCAGATATTCACAATTGCACTAGTCCAGTTGTTTTCATACAAATCCACAACAAAAGTAACTTTTGTGCGTTGGTATGCAGTGTTTCAGCCAGAGGCAAATTTCCAGTCATTTGACCCATTTTTAAAGGTTTTGAAAGCCATGGGTCATTAATTACTCGCCCTTGTTGGCATTATTAAAGCTCTCACATGATTTACTGTAACTTGTTTGAATTGACACTCTGTTTTACTCCCTTCTTTCATTTTTTGTTTGTGCTATATTAAATATGAATGTTTGAGTGATGTCTTCTAAAATTCTGCAGTGACCCTCCAAAAACGAAGTGAGGGGGCATTATGTCCAAAATTTGAAGCTGGCTGCAACACTAGGTATATGAACGGCAAAATTCCAGGGTCACCAATGTGTCAATGTGGACACAAGGGCGTCGATTAATTGTTGTTGTGATCGCCGAGTTATGTGTACTCACCGTGAAGCAAGAGGTTCTCTCCAGAACAGGAATACTACGTCTGTTCAGACAGTTATGTCTTGCTCCAATGAGTCTTGTAGACCTAGATACATTATACAGTGTAAAGGAATGTACAGTGTATAGGAATTCCTATGGGCACTAACTGTGCTCCCTTGCTTGCCGACTTATTTCTGTTCTCATACGAGGCAGAATTTAGTTCAGTTCAGTTCAGTTTGATAAGGGATAGATATCCTATGCTGGATAATGGAACATCCCTCTGTTGTGGCATAGTAAAAGCTTATGAAAGTCAAGATTTTCCGTGCATGTAGCGGTCAAAAATGTTCTTGAAAGAGTTAACACTGTTTGCGTTGACCACCCAATCTGGCAAGCTGTTCTAACAAGTTGACAATTCGTGGTGCAAACGAGAATTTCCTGATATCCAGTCTTGTAGTTGGCTTAATCAGTTTGTGCGTGTGGCCTCTGTTCCTTGACGATGTGTTTAAATTCAGTGATATGTTACAGGAGTCGATGTGGTTTATTATTTTGTAGACCTCAATCATGTCTCCTCTCTCTCTGCGACTTTGACACTTGTTAATTTTAAGACCTGTAACCGTTGCTCATATGACATTTGTGGAGTTGTGGAATCATTTTTGTTGCCCGGCGTTGAACTTGTTCAAGGATACTACTGTCTTTAACTAGCCAAGGTGACCATGCCTGAACTGAAAATTCAAGTCTTGGTCTGACTAGTTGCTTGTACAGTCTTAAAATTATGTCTGTAGATTTGCATGAGAGTGTTCTCTTCATCATACCCAGAACTTTATTTGCCTTCTTAGCTGCTTCTTCACACTGCCGTGACGGTTTCAGGCTTTTATGGACGATAACTCCAAGATCCTTCTCTTCGTCTATGCTTTCCACGGAATACCATTTATGTCATAAATATGATTCGTGTTTCCACTTCCAAGATGCATTACTTTACATTTGGTAATATTGAATTTCATTTGCCAGTCACATGACCACTTGTGAAGCTTATCTAGATCTAGCTGCAAACTCTTTATGTCATCGTTCTTGCTTACAGTTCTGTATAGCTTGGTGTCATCTGCAAATTTCTTTACTCTTGAACTGATGCCCACCTCGATGTCATTTATGTAAATTAGAAACAGGACTGGGCCGAGCACTGAACCCTGAGGAACACCACTAGAGACGGACTGCCATACAGATGCTGAACCGTTTATCACAACACGCTGTTTTCTGTCACTTAACCAGGCCTCAATCCAGTTTGCGATATTGCCGCGAATTACATGATTTGCTAATTTATTGCAGAGTCTACGGTGTGGTACCTTTTCAAATGCTTTGGCAAAATCCAGATAGACAACATCCACCGGGTCTCCTCCGTCGATAAACTGAGTAATCTCGTCGAGAAACTCCAACAAGTTGGTCATACAAGATTTACCGTGGCAAAAACCGTGTTGCGAGTCAGTAATAAGATTATGTTTTTCCAAGTGCGTAACTATTCGATCCCTGATGATGGACTCTAAGATCTTTCCGCATAGGCTGGTTAGGCTGATCGGTCGATAATTTCCTGGCTCAAATTTTCGACCTTTTTTGAAGAAAGGAGTAACGTTTGCTACCCTCCAATCGTCCGGGACATTACCTGAGTTCAGAGATTCATTGAAAAGCAAAGTCAACGGTAAAGCAAGCTGTTCAGCAGTTTTTCAAAACACATGATAGGATACTGACAGGTCCAGGTGCTTTGAAGGAACAAAGACTGCTAAGTTTCTTGATCACATCTTCTCTATTTATCTGTACGCTGTGTAACTCCTCTTCTTTGGATAGACTACTTGTCATGACTAATTGTGGTAAGTTCAGCATATCTTCTTTCGTGAAAACTGACACAAAGAAGTGGTTTAGAATGTCAGTCATGTCAGCATTTTCACCAATAAGTGCTCCATTTCTGTTGGTTAGAGGTCCTATTGAGTCCTTTGTTTTCTGCTTAGAACAAGCATACGAAAAAATGCCTTAGGATTATCCTTTGTGTGTTTTGCTAGGTTAATTTCATACATTTTTTTTGGCTTTCCTAATCTCTGAGATGACGTAGCTCTGTTGCAGTTTATATCGTTGATAGTCTTGTAAACTTCTGCTCTGGGTATAGATATGCCAAAGCTTACTTTTCTTCCTCATGTGATGCAGCACATGACTCGTCATTCACTTAGGTTTGGATCTGTTTTTGTGCCGCTTCATTGGAATACATTGAGAAGAAACAGTGTTTACAGTGTCTCTAAAAAATTTCCACATGTCGTTTGCTGTTTTTTCCGTCAAGATTATTGTGCCAGTCAATATCAGCTAAACTTGAAGACAATTTGGGAAAATCAGCTTTGCGTAGATCAGGAGCATAGCCAGCTGGTGATGAATTTACAGTCACTACTTGAACTTCAAATTCAATAATTACATGGTCACTATTTCCAAGATGGCCGGTTGCGGTAGCTTTGTGTATCATTGTTGGCTCACTAGACAGGATCAGATCAAGGCAGTTGTTTTCTCTTGTAGGAAAGTCAACGTGCTGAGTCAGAAATTTGTCTTGGACACACTGTAGGAACTTTTCACCTTGATTGTCAGAAACGATTGATGACCAACTGATGCCGGGGAAATTGAAATCCCCACAAATAACAGCATGGCGAGCAGCTGCCTTTGAAAGTACCTTGTATAAATTATTATTGTTTTCTTCAGAGCTGTTGGGTAGCGGTACACAACACCAAACAATAGAGGGGTAGCTCCAATCAAGGAAATTTCACACCAGACTGAATTTGTGAAGTTGTGTTCTTGTAGCTTGGTGACTTCCACAGCCATGTAGTCTTCTTTTACGTTTAGTAGTACACCTCCTCCTCTGCCATTGAATTTATCCAGAACCTAATCAAATAGAAAAAGGTCTCTGTAGCTAGAACTTTCAACCTAACATTTAGATACATAGACGATGTCATTTCAATGAATAACTCTGAATTCAGAAATTATCTTGCTATGATTTATCCTCCAGAATAGAAGATTAAAAAAAACTACAGAAACAGCCTCTTCTGCTTCATATCTGGATATTGTACTTGAATTTGACTCTAATGGTTACCTTTCTACTAGGCTATATGACAAGAGAGATGATTTCAACTTTAGTATAATCATTTTCCACACCTCATCAGTAATATTCCACTCTCACCACCTTATGGGGTATATATTTCCCAGATGATTCGATATGCAAGAGCATGCAGTTGATATGGTAATTTTGTAGAGAGACATGGCCATCTCCCTTACAAACTGTTAAATCAAGGTTACACCAGAGCAAGACTTGTCTCTACATTCAAACGCTTTTTGCAAGTATCGCAGGTCGTATAGATAGATGCGGTTCGCTCAGTGCTACGTCATAACAGGGTTATTCACTCAGGGTTCTAGTGCGTTCTACAGTGATCTCATGGCCTGCTTTGCAGGAGGGGGGCACTGCCGTATCTCTTGGCGACCAGCAGGGGCTGTTTGGGGCGCACCTATTCACACTACACTCCTCCCCATTTTATCAAATAGGCAGGGAACGCGTCTTCCCGGTTAGAATATTTCCAACCGGTGCTGCCCCGTAACTGAGGGCGTTACCGAGGTAGCTCCCCCCTCTTGATGGGTTGTCTTTCTTCTTGTTATTTCGAGTCGGAATATTTCCAACTGGTGTTGCTCCCGTCACTAGGGGCATTCACCGAGTTAGCTCCCCCTTTGGATGGGTGGTTTGTGTACTGGGTAATCTTCAGAACACGCATCCTCTGGGGCCTGTAAGTCTCCTCTCAGGCACGAGTCCCTCTTCAGTACATCGGGCAAGGTCAGTCAATTCCGTTGTGAAGCTTATTGTATTGACCGACACTGAAAGGAATCAGAAAAACAGGGTTAATGACCTTTGAAATTGATGCACTGCGGGCAGGTGAACTTGCCCTGATATGTTTTTCTGGCTGAGTCTACCCCCATGCACTGTGCATGGAACCAATCAAAGCACGCATCACATTGCAGCATCAATTTTCCATCATCTGGCCTACCACACATGCAACACTCTCTCTCCCAAACCAAACTGATTACTGCGACCCTTTATACCAGCCTTCTGATATTTTTGGATCCAATCTGGCAGAATGTTGTCCCTACACAAGTTCATCCTGTCATGATGGACCACGGTCTCTTGTCGCTTGAACTTAACTTTGTATAGGTACGGCATCAATTTCTCCACTTTGATCCCGGGACCTTTTCAAGGAGGACTAAGCTTTCTGCATTTTCCCTTGATTGTGGCTGTGTCCAGGATGAGGACACAGTCTCCAAGGTCATACGCCTTAGTTTGCACTCTAAGGTCATAATCGCATTTCATCCTCTCCTGGTTGGTCTTGAGATTCTTGTAAGCAATGTCGTGTGTGGTCTTCAGGGTCTGTTCCGGGTTCTGTACATATTGCCCTAAGTCTTTGGTTGAACTGGCACATGGTTGGCTATACATCAGCTCTGAGGACAGAGTTACCTCCCTCTTGCGTATCAGTCGATTGGCCATATACCCAGTACTACATGGTCACCTACCTTTGGCGTACCCCTTCTGTGTACGAATCGCTATCCAGTAAAGTCATCTGGTCTTCAACATGCATTTTACTTTGCTGAGCTTCAAGGTATGCCCCTCACGGTTGCCAATCCTCACAGTAGGCGCCCAAAGATCTGCTGTGTTTTCCCTATTTTCGTTTCTCTATTGTCAACTAAGGGTCAACCAACCAGAGGGCACTTGTAAACAAATCTTTGGAGACTTCTCTGGTTTCTCCTTGCGTCACCTCAGGGTTAGCTAACCAAAGGGCACAGGTCACTTGGCAGGGGTCGAGCAGTCTACTATCCCTATAGTATCTTTGTATATTGAGAAGGATTGAATTGCTGTCGCACCAATGCATGCCCAACAGACACTCCTCAGGCTGACAAACATCTGATTTCTGACAGTTGTTTCCTCTAGGATCTGATGGCATTTGCAGAGTTACAATTGCCTGTCTTTCCCATTTGTGATTTGGGCAATGCATAACTGCTGTATATCCACTGCAGATAATTATCATGGTCGTTCTCCATTTGCCATAGTCGGGACAAACACTGTTTATTGGTTATTTTTGTAACAACATGGATGCCCAGCACAAATACGCAGATGAAGAAATTATTAACATGCTTAATTTCTTAATCGACAACATATTTGTTAAGTTTGGTGGTATGACCTTTCAACAATCTATCGGCATACCAATGTGTACAAATTGTGCACCACTTCTTGCTGACTTATTTCTCTTTTCATATGAAGCAGCGTTCCTACAATCTCTCTACAAAGCAAGGTCTAAAAAACTTGCAAGGCGTTTTAACAACACCCACAGATATATTGATAATCTGATTAGTCTAAACAATCCAGGCATATCAAATTACTTACATCATATATACACTGATGAATTAGAAATCAAAGAAACAACTGAGAGTAGGAACTCAGCTTAATATCTTGATCTGTTCCTGCAAGTGGGTACTAATGGGCTACACACTAAGCTGTATGACAAAAGGGATGACTTTGATTTTGAAATCATAAATTATCCCCACTTATCAAGTAATATTCCAGCTGCACCTGCTTATGGTGTGTATGTGTTTCAACTTCTCAGATATTGTAGGCCTTATGATTCCTACGCGGATTTTCAAATGAGACACAGCTTATTTGTATCAAAACTAGTGAGACAGGGATATACATCCAAAAGACTCGTGAGGACTTTCAAAAATTCAACAGTCGATATGATGACATTGTGGCCAAATATGACACCTCGGTCACTCAAATGATCAGCGACAGCATTCCCGGCTTTGACTTATAACAATGATTTATATACTGTATCACTTCAAACAATATTTAGACAATTTTGGGACCAATCCTGACGGGTGTAGCATGCTAGCAGGGTACGCTTACCCATTCCTGACACCTGGTACCACCACTAACTATCAGTGGTTCAGGATGGTCCTACTTAAATTTGTAAATCTCAAATGTCCCATGGACCTGGTAATGTATTACCTTGAATGAAAATGGTTATTGGACCAGTTTAATGTCATATTCCTTTCACAAGGGCTAGTCAGGGTGATGGCAGGGTAAAGTTTGATGTTCACATGGCCATCAGCGAAGAGTCCTGGTGTCAGCAAGCACAACATTATGGTTATCACAACCAAAAGACCACTTCTATGAAATTTACAAAATTCTACTTTTAAAAAGTTATTTTACTCCAAATGGTGAAACCAAGCGAGTGGCCTGTCTTCCCACCTCAAGTGCTGTTCACCATATCTACTCCATCAACTCCAATTGGCTTTATCCACCCTCCTTCAAGGTCAGATTGTGTAGATATGCCCATATCTGGAGCAACAGCATGCCTCACAGTTGTTTTGAGGTAGACAGCTCTACTTCCACTGTTCACTGTCTGGTCCAGTAGGCCTTTTAGGGTTCTTTGGTCATTCCTTAGGCCTTCTTGGATGACCCCGGGAGTTTAACTCCTCTGAAAATAAGGGCGCAGTTGCATGGTCTTGAACAGGCTGCTTCAATTTTGGACAACGTTCGGTTAAGTGATCGCTGCAGGTAAGAGGACCGTCAGTAATTGATGAAACAGATGGGCAAGCTACTGCAATAGTGTTTGCTGCAGTCTGTGTCGCTGCCTGACTATCCATTATGGTGTCACCTGCAGCCCGACCACTGCATTCGTTTTGAGAGATGTTGACTTGTATCTTGGAAAGGACTCTTTGTTTTCCTGGAAAGCCAGAATTCCGTCATCTTTATCGCTGAGCAACTGTTCTAGCAGTTGGATATCATTATCCGATGGTTTCTCCATGAATTGTGACTTCTGCACTCTGTCATTCAATTGCTCAATTTCTAACTTCTGGGATGTTATAATCTCTTCTCTGGTTTCTGCTTCCCTTTTAAGATTGTTAACTTCTGATGTCAGCTCAGTGATGATGTCTAGAGTGCGCGTCTCGGATGACATGGGTTGGATATGACGACTCTTTTCTTTCAATGGTGTCAACTCTTCCTGCAAATTTTTGAATTTCTTTTTATAGAAGTCCAGCTCTGCTTTTGCAGCAACCAACTCCTGTGTTGCCTCTTCAAGTTTGAAGCTTTCTTTTGCTCACTGTCAACAAGTGTCTTAAGGAAAGCATTTTCGTCTGTGAAGGCTGAAATATACTTTTCTGCTTCTTTCAATGTGTCCGTCACTTGTTGAATAGTATCTTCAAATTCTTTTGCTAGGTGTTTGTACTCTAATTCACTTGCAGTTAGTTAAGAAGTCCGAATATCATTCTGTTCTTTCAATTTGTCAATTGTTTCTGCATGTTGCTCGTCGCTTCTTTCATACTTTCAAGTCTCTGCTTATATGCTTTTACAGTGTCATCATTGTCACTTGACATTACCAGAATGGTCTTGTTAAGCTTTACCTTAAGCTCCCTATGGTTTCTATTCTGCTCCTCACTCTGTTCTAATTTCTTTTAAAGTATTTCCATTTCACTTTTATGCTTGTTGTTCATCTTGGCCAGCCTCTGTTCTGCAAGAAAGACTTCCTGACCTTCAGTTTCCTGATTTTGTATTTTACATTTTAGTTCCTTATTTTCATTGATGACATCAGAACACTGTTCCTGCTTTTCTTTAAACCTTTTCCCAAGTTTCTGAAGCTCTAATGTTACTTCCTCCTTTTTCCAAATCGAGGTGTCTTTGTCTTCTTCTGACTGGTCCTTTTTTCTTCTGCAAGGAATCAGTGATTGCAAATCGTCAATCTGAGACTCGTTAAGCTTTTTTAACTTTACTATTTCTCTTTTTAGCCCTGTATTCTGGTCTTCAGTTGTCAATCAAATCTATAGTTGGCTGATAGGTTGACCTCAATGGTGTAGAGGTGGGAACTTCCGATTGACTTAAGGACTTGGCTAACCTCCTTGCTGTTCTATCAATGAAGTGTAACATTCACGAGCCATTCCACCCAAGTACCGGCACAGATAATGTTTTCGTTTATTATCAGACCAGTCTAGGGAGTCTGCATAGTTCGTGAATTTAGAATAGAATCCACTCCACTTCATGCCCTCAGAGTAAACAGGAGTCTTAGGCCTGGATTCTTTTGTAGGGGTAGATCTGTAATCACCGGGTTCATCAGAATCTGACACAAACCTCCCTTCATGGTGGTCTTACACAGCCTCCCCCTGGATGTAGGTCGAGTCTGTGTGGCAACCTGATGGGACTGACTAGTGACAGTCTGATCTCTGACTCCCTTAGGTGTTTGTTTCAATATGTGAGATCGGTACTCTGTATATGGCGAGCCACTCAGCTACCCTCTTGGGTAAGATCACGATGGGATACGACATACACTGTGCGCCCGTTTAACAAAGTTCTGATCCATCCCCGGGGAACCTCACCTTCGAAAATATTGGCCCGACCCTGTTGGGTAATGGTTGCACGTCCGTCGGGATTGTACCCTTGAATGATAGGTTTTCTCCTCACTTCCGTTCAATTCGATGGACGTAACATTTGTTTTTCTCTTGGATGGGCCCTCCCCATGTCCATCTAAGTCTGGTCCTTGCAGTTCTGGCATATCATAGTTTTGGCGAAAGTCTTCAGGTTTTCACTGAACATGTTCATAACTCATGTCATAATCATACCAAGTAGGCTCTTTTACATTAAGACAAGTTGATTTTGAACCCCTCTACTTGATTAAAGGAGCGACCCTCGGTTTTGTCTGGAATAGTCAGATTTATAACACGCCACATGCTCATTCCGTGTTGCGATTCACTAGAATATATCACATGATGAGAAAATAGATACGCTTGTCCCCATCGGACCGACAAAAGTGACATCAGAGGGTACTTTTTGAAAAGCTATTTCTCTTTAATTGGCACTGGCATATCTCAGATATCGGCATTCATGAGCCCCTATGCATATACATAGCATGAATATTAATACCATCCTTGAACCCCTGTGGATCATTCCTGGCACCCCTGTGGATAGATATCAAATACAGGAAAGAAAACGGCAATCACACAGCTATTTTTGATCAAATTATTACAAAAATCGACCTGCATATGTACGACATAGGGATTCATACATGTACAAACTTTCAATACAATCGCGAAAGGAATCGCTGAGAAATTTACATGAATAAACGCACAGTCATCAAATGTAGAAAACGAAATAGCCACAACACAGCCATTTTAGTCTATATCAAAACAAAAATTAATGTGCATATGTATAACATATGGAGTAATCCAAGTACCAAGTTTGAATGGAATCGCTCATAGCATTACTGAGAAATTTGCGTGCACATAGGCACTGACATCAAATACAGAAAACAAAATGGCCGCCACGCGACCATAGTGGATTGGATCCAAAACAAATCGACGTGCATATGTATGAGATAAGGAGTAATCCTTGTACCAAGTTTGAATGAAATCGCGTCAGGCATCTCTGAGATATCTGCGTGAACAGACGGACGCACGGACGGACGCAGGACGCACACACGGACGCACGACATGACCTAACCTATGTCCCCCCGGACGTGTCCTTGGGGACCAAAAACACATTGATTACACAAAAAACAAGATAAAAGCGGCACACCTCTTAACCGAAGCAATGCATGCTTTTGAAATGTAGGACTTCCAATTTTATTCTGTTCTTCACCATGATTTGTAGATATTGTGTTGAGTCTTTTGTGAAAACCTAAACATAAATTTAATATAAGTGACTAGTTATCAATGTTTGGGTAGACGTTGTGTGTGTGAATCCATGTGATAAGAGTGAACGATTAGGATTACGGCGGTCCTCTTTTTGGAGACGGTAATTGCTCTGAACAAGGGTGGTTTGGTAAGGTTTTGGCCGTTTACCCGGTCTCAGAGAAAACATCGGAAGTGGACCCAGCAAATAGATTTCCCATTTGAACTGCCGATCCTTATTTTCTGTGTTTTAGAAGTCCTATAGGGTTTTGCTATATTTTAGCAAGGTTGGTGACATCAGGGCAGCAATATCCAAAAGCGGCATTCAGTCGCTTCAGATACAAGCTTCGACTGCAGGACTGTTTCTCTCCACTTGCCAATTTCTGTTTCTTCAAAGCACATGTGATTATTGGATGGTTGAAAATTTGCAACATCGGCGAAAGAAAGAGAAAAAATCAACGAGGAAAAGAGAAGTGATGCTTCTTCTCGAAAATGCAATCAGATTGGGACTAAAGCCTGGTCACAAGAGCTTCTGAGCAAGTTCAAATTCTTAAACTTTCCACAGATAACGTCATATATGAAGCATTTCATAGATAGCTGCAAGGGGATAAGATGAGTCGGGTCAGTCACAAAATCTGAGATCACTGCATCAGAGAAGGTGTGTATCCGCATATCACAGCAAACAAACGACATGACTTCAGACGTCACATTAGCACCAGGTCAAGATGGCATACTGAGGTGTCATGGAAGAGTTCCAGGTGACAACACTTTCTTCATCCCAAGAACATCTACCCTGGCGAGACGTATCATGGAGCACTGCCATCTTCAAACATTGCACGGGGGAGTTACAACTACAATGAGTGAGGTCAGAGAGAAATACTGGATCCAAAAGCTACGACCCATAGTCAAATCTATATGACATGAATGTAGCTACTGTGCGAAGTATCGTGCAAAGGTGTTAGATGCTCCTACTACATCAGTCCTGCCAACCTACAGAACAGAATTCACAGAGCAATTTGATATGACAGTTAAGGACTTTGCAGGGCCACTGACGTACAAATCAGAAGAGCGTGAGACATGAAAGGCTTACATTGCCCTCTTCACTTGTGCCAGCACCCGAACTGTGCATCTCAAGCTTTGCAGAGACCTGTCTGTGAACGAATTCAAGTGACAGTTGAAGGAGTTTATTGCACGGAAAGGATCACCAAGTGTCATAGTGAGTGACAACGCCAAGACCTTTGTCAAAACCAAACGGTTGTTGTCGACGTTGCAAAGAGATGAAGATTTTTTGACTATTTGACCAAACATAACATAGAGTGGAGGTTCAACAGCTCATGTTCTCCTTGGTGGGGCGGATTCTTTGAACTACTCATCGGCATCATAGAGATCGAAGTCTGTCAAAAACAATAGGAAGAGAGCTACTGAAATTTGAAGAGCTCGAGGAAGTTTTTGCTCGATGTGGAGACGTTCATGAACAACAGACCATTGTGCTATATGTATGAAGACTTCGAGCGAGTAGTTATCACCCAAAACCTGCTGTTGCAGTAAGGTTACTTGAGGACAGCATCAGTGACATTGATCAAGCGAAAGATGTTATAAAGTACTTACGATCCTGCAGAGAAAATTTTTGCAAACGTTGGTTGAATGAGTACCTTTACGCCTTGAAGGAACATAGTAACAAGAGGGTTGAGGCCAAGGATTAGGAGTTATCAGGAAAAACCTTGATTGTTATACTCAAGGACACGACCAAGAATCGAGCGAATTAGAAAATAGAACGGATTATAGACAACATAGTAGGTAAGATGAAGTGACAAGAGGATACAAGATTCAGACAGGCAGTGGCTGTAACCTCCACAAATGTAATAATCTTCATAAATGTAACATCAACCATAATTGTAATAAAATGCACCCATAAATGTAATATCACCCATAAATGTATTAAAAATCAACCATAAATGTAATAAAAACATCAACCACAATTGTAATAAATGGTAACCATAAATGTAATGAAAAAATCACCCATAAATGTAATACTTATCAACCATAAATGTAATAAATCTATTTTGTCATTGCAATTGAGGACTTAGCCCTTAAAGGGAAACCTAAGTCAGCGACATTGACCGTTTATCCCTTCCAAAGTCACCCGTGAATAAAATGCAGCTCAAATTTGCAACATAATTGCACGCGCCGACGACTACGGAGCGACGAAAAGGGACATTGAAGTAGACGACATTTATGGAAATGAGCTCGGAATTCCATGGCGCGAAAGGGCTCATGGGAGGAGCGTGCGTGACGTCATCGGCGATACACGAACGTGTGTAACAGCTTACCAAAGCATTGGAGTCTATGACTGCAGCAGTGCAGTTCTGCACGTTACGACTCTTTTATGCTCAGTAGCATAAAAAATGATTAACTGTTCTTCACTTGAGTGCAAAAATCACTCAAGGAAGAACAAACTGAGTCAGCTTTTATCGTCGTCCCACAGAACAGCTTTTTCGAAGACAGTGGCTAAAAGAAAGTCGGGCGAGTTTTAAAATCTTTAAAAGATAAACAGTTATGTTCTACTTCTTTCATGATGATTGTTTTATAAGGGATTTCGGGATTCTGATACCGATACAAGACTATACTACACAATGCGGTTCGTATCTTGACATGCTGAGTCAGCCTACTATCGCCAGTTTTAACCAGATAAATATTAATATTGGCGATTTCGGGACTCTAAAATCCGAAGACGGAAACTACACAAAGCGTCTCTTATCTCGACAGCCGGGTCTGCGAAATCGCCGATATATACCCAATAAATATAGTCAATTTCGGGACTATATCTGGTAATATTGATATACAAGATATACTGGAATGACTTCTCGCCTATTGTGTCTCGGCACGGTGGGTCTGACAAATCGCCGATATTATATTTACCCGATAAATATCAATTGCGCCGGGACTCCTAGACTAATGCAGACGATTCAGTGTGGCTGTTTTCGGACGACCTCGGTTTTCGGACATTTAATGACATGCTGTTCGTGGTACTCACTTAGCTCTGTATTGATAGTGTTTTACAAGTCATGTGACAGCATATTAAGTCAAGTGACACTGTTGTCCCGTTTTGGATATTTTTTCGGTAGAAGCTATTTCGGGCTACAAACTTAGCCACACCGTTCGATACAAGGTGTCGAACGCAACACACAGAGACAGCCCATGTCCGATATTTAAGCGCCATACACGTCGAAATAAGCTTATAGTTGCGTCGTCCATGGATTAGATGAAACTAATTTATCACAAGTTTTTTACAAACAGTTTCTAAACACATCGAAATTGAAAATCGGGGTTTGAAGGTTCAAAATATCAATATTTAGCCCCTATAATCACATTCGAAATACGACATCCGATTACTGCGATAGCAGTCCGATTACTACGCACTCAACATGGGGTCAACAATTTGGCAACTTTGACCCCCTAAATAACACTTCCGTCCTGTTAACAGTTTGAGGATAAGCGCAATAAAGTTTCGAAGGATATGGTAATAAGATTTCGCCGTGCTCGTCATTTATGAAACGGCTTTGAGCGAAATTCACTACCCTGTCCGAAAACTGTCACTAGATTTACTTGCACTGTGTGGTGTCGGCACGCTGGGTCTGCGAAATAAGATATTTATCCGATAAATATCGGCGACTTAGGACTTTAACTCTGATACTAGACGATACATTGTCAAATTGAGGGTAAATGTCCGATGTATATCGGAGATTTCACCACCTAACAGATCCGACTACCTCTGTCCGACTCTAAGTTCAAAAATAGCATTCATGGCCGGTAGTCAAGAATACTGTATGTTTTACATTATTAGATTTATTCATGCACGAAATACATGTTTTACATGCAAAGCATTTGTTCATTAAATGTCCACACGAACTTTCATACACTACTATCGGGACTTCGTCGAGAGGGCCGATCGGATATCACCGTGAGTTTGGGAGGGCCTTGCACGAATTACATTCTGTACAGGTAATACATTTTTACTTGGCGATCGATCGGGACTTGAAGAGAGGACATATCGGACATCATCGGGAGTTTTGGCTGGTCTTGTATGAAATACATTCTTTACAACAATAGACGATACTGTCTTTTTTAAATAGCGGGCAAATATCCACTATATCGGAGATTTCATCACTTTGTAGATCTGAGTAAGCCCGACTTCCTAAGTTCGAAACGAACTTCGAAAATAGACGACACTATAGATTTTCCGATACATATCGGAGATTTCGCAACCTTAAAGATCTGGCCAAGCTCGACTTACATGGTAACACCATAGACCCTCGAGGGTCTATGGTAACACATACAATCAGTCAATCCTTCCGTATCATTCACGAACCAAAAATTAATTTTAAGCGACTGGTAAAGAAAAACTATGTTTTAGAAACGTAGCGTTGAAGGATCGCAGGGTCACTCAGTGTCTCCAATTCAGTTCGGGGTCTGTACAAGCACAGTGACTCCCTTCATGGAATCATACACAAAACGCAAACAACCAAATATGAACGATGTGTGGAGATGCTTTCATGATATCTTGGTTCAAATTAGTATGGTTTGATTTCAGTCGGGGAAAATTAATACTCGATGTCAGAATATCGCTGTCCGAACTCTCCATAGTCGTCTTACAAACGCGCTGAACTGTTTACAGAACTCCTTCAGCTGCAAGCTACAATCGTCTGTATCGCCGATGACGTCACGCACGCTCCTCCCATGAGCCCTTTCGCGCCCATGGAATTCCGAGCTCATTTCCATAAATGTCGTCTACTTCAATGTCTCTTTTCGTCGCTCCGTAGTCGTCGGCGCGTGCAATTATGTTGCAAATTTGAGCTGCATTTTATTCAAGGGTGATTTTGGAAGGGATAAACGGTCAATGTCGCTGGACTTAGGTTTCCCTTTAAATATTATCTTTTTAATAAGGGAAAGCAACTCCACACATTATTCATATCTTAAAGAGACACTCCCACTTTGTAACATTTTTAAAACACATTTTTTTAATGCCAACGGTCGATATTTGACGTGGCGACTGCGCGCGGATCGCGAGATATCAATAAAAACATGTCATTTCCCGAGCGTATTTTTCACATCCCGAAGTGTTACGATCGTTCCTGATTTTGACCCAAAATCCCCTGAAGGTTTGTTGTTGTGCTGATTGACGATATTCTAGGGAGTCTACAATAAGTTCGAACAACGCAATTAATTTACTTCCCACTGCAAAGACTTTATATACAGCATTATGCCATTACCTCAGTTAAGTTTTGTAAAACTTCTCCTTAGTTTTTGTCGTTTTCATTATTTTAAATCAGTTGTACTATATTTTTAACCAATACCACATAAAAATCAGTTTTTACGTGTCAAATATTAGCCGCCTCCGATGACTACATTTTGTCGTCTGCCACACAGTACGCCACGCGCGTGGTATGCGTCTATGCATACCACTCGGCGGCCGCTATGTATCAACCGCACGTAACTGTGCTAGTCACCTATGCGAATTCTGGTGGAATCAAACTTTGTTTTCCGTTTTTTCTCAGAGTCAGTAAGACTAGGCTTTCCCCCAGGGGGCATGACCGATCACCGACGCGAGTGGTACTGTGGCATACAGCAGCGTAAGCGTAGACTCGTACTCCATAGCTTAGTTGACAATGGCCCCAGTGCCGAACGTTCGATGTTCGGAAGCTGAATTTAGGTGGGCCACCGGAATTCAAACTTTTACTTTTTTGAAGGCATGTTTTTATCGATATCTCGCGATCCGCGCGCAGTCGCCACGTCAAATATCGACCGTTGGCATTAAAAAAATGTGCTTTAAAAATGTTACAAAGTGGGAGTGCCACTTTAATTGTTTGCTTTTATTATGTTTTGTATATTTGAAAGTGTATTCTACGTTTCCCTATTTTGTGTGCAAATCTGATTGGCGATGGTGAGACACAGCTGTAATCTGAGTGTCAGTGCAGTCTTTACTCCAGAGTGGAGGAGACTGTATAACACTACGATCATTTAACGCCGTTTTTTTTCGAAAAATGCCGTACTTTCTTAATCAGTCGCCTCAAATTCGCCTTCAGTGGATAATTGTGTGGAATAATCGATGGATTTTCTGTATTCCTAAGTTGTCCCAATTGATGTTTGTTCCTTCACTGTGGATGTTAGGATGTCTAATTTTGTCCTACTGTGTTGAAGGTAGTGTTCGTATTGTTTTTACTATATTTAAATATGGATACATGCTCTCGTCAACATGTTTTCTGTCGCAAGTTTCTGTTATAAGGTTGTATATTTCTCTGTTTTTTTTTTGTTCTGAGTCATCTGTCATAAACTTTGTTGGGTATCGCTGGTTGACGAGTTATTTTGACGCTTCCTTATTATGTAACTATCAGTGTCCTGAACTGCTGTTCCACTTCCATTATCTAACGGTTTGATCGGTACCTCGCCGTTTTCTGATAGTGTTCTCAAAGTATTCTATTCTGTGTTTCGGAAAGGAAACCTAGTTTCAGGAAAGTATGCAATAACATTACACTAGTCTTATTAAAGTTATTGTTTACTGAGGCCATTGATAAACAAATGATCACATATGCAAGTTCAAGTTTATCACATTTATGGTTGTGTTTTATTACATTTATGGTTAATTTGTTTATTACATTTGTGGTTGCGGGTTGTTACAAACACGATTGGAACTAATTTGGGATAATTGGATTGGCAACATTTCTCAAGAATTTTAGAAAATTGTCTAATATTACACCATATTTGCTTACCATCTTTAAGATTTTATTCAAAATTTACGATGCTGTTGAAATGTTATGAGTAAGAATCAGTGCATGATAGTATCTAATGCAATATTGTTCAAAACATATGAACAATATTCATATTTGAATGAAAATATGAGAGTTTGTCTGTAGTTTCTTCATTACTGAAACAATAGTAATAATCTCAGTTTGTCACTTTTCCTCGACCAAATGAAGCTTTTCGATGGATCTACAGTTAAGTCAGTCGAGGTCATTTACAATGTGCCCTGACTCAATTTAATGTTTATGAAGCCTTAAATTCAGGAAAAAGTCAGGGGCATTTCAAAAGTGCCCTGACTCAAAAGTCGTCAAGTAGTGAAATTTTAAGCATTTTGTCTCATTTCTTTAGTACATTTACACAAAAATGAACTTTTTCATGAAAATGAGTCCGATGAAAGAGTTATGCAATAATCGTTGTGTTTTCGTTGTTTTGTTCGATGAGAACAATATTTCAAATTTTACACTATTCAATGATTTTGTAAAATTTCAGCTGTAAAATTTCGATTTCGTTACATTTCCCTAATAATTACTCTCATCCAATTTTCCCAAATTAGTTCCAATCGTGTTTACAGTTAATGGTTGACTGTTTTATTACATTTGTGGTTGATTTTATTACAATTGTGGTTGATATTACATCTGTGGAGATTATTACATTTGTGGAGGTAACAGTGGCTAAATTGTTGAGAGGCCACTCTATTTGATTTGTGGTCTTAAAGTCAGCAGGACTAATGACGCAACAGGGGTTGGCAGTATGACTGAAACAGAACCTGATCATTGAATTAACCAGATACACAGTCGGGCTGGTGAAGATAAAATGACGAGTATGAGGAAGATTAGGAAACCTCTATATTGAAGTTTTAGTAACTGTAATAGGGGAGGGTGTGGACAACCTCCCGACCTTATTGTTTGTATTTGTCGTTGTTTAGACCAAAACTTAATTGTTCTTTATCTTGTTCATGTTTATCGTGTAATCATGCTTCAGGAAATTTGGCAAAATATACATGCTATAGTTGATCTTCGGAACACTTACAGCGCATAAGGTACAAACTTTGCTCAACGGCGATTTTTCTATAGTTTGGACACAGCTGTGACAAGCTATGTGGGCGATGGCTGAACTTTGACAAACATGCACAGTTTAATAAAAATAATAATAATAATTATTATTGCTTAAAAGCGCACTACACTACGTCTCAGTGCTCTGTACATTACAATAAATTACATATAGACATGACATCAATCGATTTCAGCAATAAAAAATTACAGATAAGTACTATAACACTGCTTAAAAAGAAGAGTTTTAAGACAACGTTTAAAAGACTCACAAGACCAACCAAGACAGTGAGCATCAAAAGAAACTTCATTCCACAACAATGGGGTAGCAATTGCAATGCGCGATGACCATAATTAACTGTAGTGCCCCTAGCGTCAGCCCTAGTGAGAAGTATCTTGTTAGATGAACGGAGAGCACGCTCAGGGATATTTATAGCTACCAATGATTGCAAATACTGTGGACATTCACTACGAAGAATTTTGAAAACAAAAAGCAAAATTTTGAACTTGATTCTCTCTTTCACTGGCAACCAATGAAGTTGGAATAGAACATGTGAGATGTGTTCACATTTCTTAGTGCATGTTACGAGACGTGCGGCCGCATTCTAAACTGACTGAAGTTTTCTAAGCTGATAGTCAGGAATCCCATGCATCAGGCTATTACAATAGTCTAGTCGTGAGGTGACAAAAGCATGTACTAATTTCTCTGTGGTCGGCATATCTATCAAAGAACGAATTTTTTCCGATTTTGTACAGTGCAAAAAAGGCAGATTTACACGTGATATTTACTTGATTTGACATAGAACCATTCGAATCGAGGAGGACACCAAGATCTTTAACTGTAGTGGACGGGGTAATATCGAAAGTACCGATCTTGAGACTGTCAAGTTTAGTCACATCTCTCTTAAAACGCGATGAAAAGTGAACTACCTCAGTTTTTTCATCGTTTAGGATCAGCATGTTTGACCTCATCCATTGACGCACATTATCAATGCATAATTCAAGATCCAACTTGACATCGTCTGGACTATTACAAACAACATAAATCTGAGAATCGTCAGCGTAAAGCATGTAATCAAGGCCGTGACAAGAAATAATATCATCAAGAGGAGTTGTGTAAAGAGTAAAAAGTAAAGGTCCTAGGACAGAACCTTGTGGGACACCAAAACGTAGAACAGCATCTTGTGATGTTGTGGAATTAATATTAACACGTTGAACACGGCCTGTTAAGTAGGAACGAAACCACTGTAAGGCTGAACCTGTTATTCCAAAACGACACTGCAATCTATTGAGAAGAATGTCATGGTTCAGAGTATCAGAAGCAGCTGATAAATCCAGCATAACCAAAATGACATCCTTTCGTGAATCTAATGCTGTCATGATATCATTATGAACCCTAAGCAATGCAGTTTCAGTACTGTGATTTGTACGATAAGCTGACTGGCATTTTGCATACAATTTATTTTCTGATAAATAGATTCTCAGCTGATCCGCGACAATACGCTCTAAACATTTGGACAAAAAACATAAATTTGAAACTGGCCTATAATGTTTAACAATATTGTTATCAGACTAGGTTTCTTTATCAAAGGCTTAACAAATGCAGTTTTAAAAACATGCGGAACAGTACTGATAAAAGTGAGCTGTTAAAAAGGTGAATTAAAAACGGAGCGATTTCATAAATTCAATCTTTAAAAACTTCAGTTGGTAAAATATCTAAAATGAACGATTTAGAAGATGATTTTGAAACTAACTTTAAAACATCATTTTCACTGACAAGACTAAAAGATGACAACGAACAGTTGAGAAAAGGATAAATAGCATTGTCAATGACTGGAACTAGGCCTTCTCTGTATTTCTCTACTTTCTGCTGGAAGAAATACAAAAATGTGTCACTATGCTCATTAGGAGGGACATTTGTCGGCTGAATCTTTGCACTGGTCTTCTTCGATCCAGTCAGCTCATCAACGATCGCGAAAAGTCCTTTAGAGTCTGCAGAGTTTATTTGATCCCGGTAGTAATCAGACTTCACTTCATCAGCTTGTCGATTATACTGTAACCGCGAGGAAACGAATATTTCACGATGAACGATGAGACGAGAACACAACCACTTTCGCTCATGTTGACGGACCTTCCTCCTCATAGTCATCAATTCTTCATTATACCATGGTGCCCTTGGCTTGTCAGTGTAATTTTTTAGACGTAATCGGCACAAAATCATCGAGAATTTCAGAAATGGCCGCATTATATCCTGTACAAAGATCGTCAACATCTATAGTTTGATTGTTACAGTAGGTTGACAACGCCAGAGATATCTTCGACTTCAACTGTTCGCGATTAATAGATCGAAAATTTCGTCTTGACCTAGTCACTTTTACATTTGGTGGTCGAGAAACAGTCATCTTGAAATGAACCAGACTGTGGTCCGACAGAAGTATGTCCGAAACACCAACTTCGTCCAATAATGGATCAGATGAGCGTGTTATCAGCAGATCAAGAATGTGTCCAGACACGTGGGTTGGTTGATTTACATGCTGCTGAAGATTCTTTGAATTCAGTAGATCAATGAGTTTACCGGTGTCTGATGACTCTGGGTCATTCATATGAAAATTGAAATCTCCGGCAATCAATAAGTGTCCAGGTAATGGAACGACGATTTCCAGTAGAGTTGAAAATTCTGATAGGAAATCATTCTTTGAATTCAAGTTTTTCTTGGATTTCGGTGGACGATAGAGTATGATCAGACGTAAGCATGTACAACCAGATCGTTGACAAATATAAAGCGATTCAAAGTAATTAAAGGCATGTATTTTTTTGTCAGTTACTGTCAAGCTTGACCGTAAAAGAAGTGCAACTCCTCCGCCTCGGCGATTAGATCGTGGCTGTTGATGGACAGAAAAGCCAGGAACGGAAGATAAAATTTCTGCAATGACAGGGTCGTCCTTGTTCTTGTTCTTTTCAGTACACTAGTCACTGTGCATGTACAAGGATTTATTTGTGCGGAATTTGTTAACATGGACATGTTTGTTACAAAGTTTTAAGTAACAGTTTGCTTCATAGTTGAATTTATTGGTATAACTTTGTTTTGATTCTGGGGTTAAAATCTCATTACTACCTGTTATGGCCTAAACAGGGATGCGACCACAGGGACGTTATTTACCGAGCACACGCTGCAACCTTTGGCGAATGTGGGTACTATGAATAGTTGTACACACCCTCTCACTCATAAGAAAATCAGAGGGTGGACACCGAACTAGACGGTTTGGGAAAATCTAGATTGTAACGACTTATATGCCAACAAAACCAATAGTTATGGCTATTTCTTACGTCAAATAAAACATTTTCCCAGTATTTTTACCAAGTAGTGCGTCTGTCATTTGAAACGGAGTGTAATTTCGCCGCTTGAACGAAGGGAAAACTGCTCTGTATGCAAATTACACATCGCGACGTCACTATATATTTCTCGAGTACTGATTGGCTATGAAGTGTCCGCTTTCCTATGACGTAAGTATGTGCAAATATAAACATTGCAAACGACGTCCCAGAGTTTCAACCCGGAAGTATGGATCTCGAACAGTTTTCGACTGTTTCATGGCATTAAAGTAAGACGTATGCGTACAACTAATTAAACCTAGTGCCTGTCTAACAATATGTGAAGTGTGGAATATCTTTTTGGTCATTTTTTTCATATTTCAGTGATTTTTACTAAGGTTGGAGCGCGAGTCGTACACGGTAACGTACAGACCGTACGCGTTCCGATGAACCATGCACCAGCTGTCCAATGACAGTTGCCGTTTGAATTTGATTGACGTACTGAGCAGTTTTCTCTCAGGTGTGCGATTTGTGTCCACCCTTGGTGTTTTATATAAAAACAGCGGCAATGCACTTTATCTTGAAAATACTATCTTTACGATAAGATGGAAATATAAATAGTTATTAATAATTAATATGTTATTATGAACAAGCGAACACGCAAAACAAATGTTGCAAAAGATCAAGTCATAATGTTCGACAATTGGTACTCATAGTACCAACACTCATCATAATTCATGTAGCGCATGGCATGGCTACATTCGAAAGATAACGCGTCTCTGTGGATGCGACGTGCTGCTCAGTACCGTGAGTCTAAACGTAATAAGCAAATGTTTTTGTTGATCGAGAACTGTGAGTTTCGTCAGTGTCACTTGGAATGATCGGCGGCCAATATCCCTACAGTAAATATTCCCCACAAAAGCGGGCAAAACAATTTAAATAAGTACCAGGGTCGTTTGTTGAATCTGGGATAACTACGGGACAAAACCGCTACATTATCAAATCCTTGGATGGTATCCAAGTCTCCCCATCATGAAAAGGAACTGGCATGTGTATAAAAGAGCGTAATAGACCTGGAAACACACTGTTTTTATCAGCTAATACCAAATAAGGAGGGCAAGTTAGCACTGCCATAAACTTCCCCTCCAAGCAACTTGATAGGTCAGCATCAAAGGCTAACTTGCCATTACACTAATTTATGTGAATACATAAACAGCTAAAAAGACTGGTTATTTCCTGGTGGTACTCTTCTGATGGAGTCTGCAAAGTGTGTGGATAATTTTCAAGTTGACACAACAGAGCTTTATCGAATACTTTAATTGTTGTTGAATTGGGCACAACTCCATTAGCGGCTGAGACATCCTGGCAAAATCACACTCTTCTTTACGTTCTTAATTGTTGTTACAGTACGAGCCAAGGTAGACTTTTTCATGCAAATCGACCTTTGCGCACGTTGCTGTCCTTTTCTGGTTCACTTTTGTTGTCCTTGCTTGGTACTGAGCGCGAGCGCCTGCTTAGGTCTGCTTGACACGTTTGCTAATGCATCGCACCACGGACAAATAAAGAGAAGACTGGCCACTGATATTGTCCAAGTTTGAAGCGGTAACATTAGCCTTCCGTGTACGCCTCGCCTGAGTTAGCTCTCGCCTCTCCTTTCCGAAGAGTGCCGACCACGCACTCTTCGGTATTTTCTCTAATTTCGCCAATGTTTATTCGAAAGTATGTTCGGCAAGTTCGTGTTGTTGTTGTCGTGGGGCGCTGAGTGGAATGGCGTGCTGGCAAAAAAGGAAAGGTTTCAGCTTTGTTGAGATGAGTTTTACCATTTTAAAATTTCCTCTCACATTTTTCTGAATATACAATGAGTGTGTTTGAACAAAATTTGAAAGTCTGTTATCGATACTGTCTGGTTTTACTCATCAGTGGTTAACAGTCAGTCACATCGTCTTTTAAAAGTTGGTAATGGAAGGACGCGTTTATGAAACTGCTGGTGTGTTATGTTTTGATTCGCGTGAAGCAGTGTTTCTGCCCTGAGGGCTCACAAAGTAAGAATGGTTGCTACGCTACTGGCAGCACGATGCTATCTTGTCGTACTTTTCGCATAATCTCGTGCATTTATCAACCACAAACAAAGTCTACAAATATCTTATACCTGTGAAGCTCATTTTAATATGAAAAGGCCATATCAACGACGACCATTGGACAAAAACATTGGACCTTTCTATTTGTCTGTAATCTACTGGCCGAGTACAGAATGCCCAGCATTGAGTATAATATAGCACATTCGCACCATATACTGGCAAGAATATACATAATCTCTGCATGTTAATAAAAATATAGTGTCGGTAATGAGACTGTGAAGACAAAAGTAAAATAACGACAAACGGTAAGGTGGATAGATCTTCATTTTAGTAATATTTCTTGAATTTGCAGTACGATGAGAGCAAATACTTTACGCCAAAAGAAAGATCACGTGTAAGGGGTTTGAAATCTGAAATTAAAAAAACACTATAATTGAACTTTGAACCTGAGTCGTAGCGTTAAAGACAAGTCTGAACAAGATCTAGAATACGAGGCCAGCCGCTATATACACAGACCTCTTTAGTATATTGATCGTATATAAAACACATGGCGCTTTAGTATATTCATCGTAAATAAATAGCAGCCAGCCGTGTACCCAATTAAGAGGACTATTTTATAGAGGAGTTTCTCGCAGCTAGCCTCCTTCTTTATGAAGTTTTTCACGTAAGTAAATGAACAATTAATCGATCGACATAACAGAGTCATAGACAAACATCACATCCTTTACTTCAACTGTCAAATTGTTTTACCGGTGACAGCGACTTTTCTTGTATTACGTCAGGATAAAATCCTACACCATAACTGGTGCGTAGCCACCATATGTCGCAGTTTTTGAAGCAGGTCGTAACCGGATTTCCATAGATGAGTGATTGCAGATATGCCTGGTATGATTCAATGTTTCAGAATAAAGAATAAACAGCTCTATGGACAAATTTAATATAGAAGGAAAACCTTACGTCATCCATAATGTTGACATTGGCTCCAAGTTCAATACACAGTTTAACATATTTTGGATCTTCTTTTAAGGCCATTAAATGAAGGGTTCGGGAACCAGCAAACCGTTTCTATGTAATAGACATAAGACATATCAGCAATAAAAAACATGACACACAAAGAAATAAAAATATCGATTCGATTGATGCGTATGAAAAATCAACTCTAATTTACAAACAACAACAGTTGTCATTCAAGACAAAATATGATTATGTTTTCAGCTACGTTTTCCTAAAACACATAAATAGAACATACCTCTTCAAGACCAGTAACCTTTTCATCAATTTGCATTCCCGCCTTAATAAGTGTTTCAGCTACATGTTGATGGTAGTTGTCTACGGCCCAGTGTAACATCGTAGTCTGCATGGAGATCGCAAGGTAATTGTGAGACATATATATATATATATATATATATATATATATATATATATATATATATATATATATATATATATATATATATATATATATATATATATATATATATATATATATATATATAATATTTATATATATGTGTGTGTATATAATATAAAACAACATTACTTCAAGTACAAAGTAATGATATTTGTTATTAAAGTTTCAATACTAGAGTGTGGAGCTAAGACTACTTTCACTTTAGCTGTCTAATGATTCCAGAATGCATGGAACTTAAGTAAAAACATCATTACTTTGTATTTGAAGTAATTTTTTGTTACTATTTATAACGCTCTGCGTTATCATCGAGCAATGTTATTTCCAACGAGAACATCTGTATACTTCGATATATATATATATATAATATATATATATATATATATATATATATATATATATATATATATATATATATATATATATATATATATATATATATATATATATATACTGAACACTCTAATTTTTATGGTTGAAACGTAGCATTGTGTTTGTAAGTGGTGTTAAAATTTGGTATAATATTTTCTTTTTGAGGCTACATTTGGAAACAAATTCAGGGAGTTTGTTCAACAGCGTATACTTTTACATGCCTATGCTAAGGTAACTCGATGCTTTGTCAATAATCGACCATGAGATGTCAAGTTGCAAATAGACTCTGGCAGCTCTGTACTACTCCTGTATTTGCTGTGACTTAACGATTCAAGCAGTTAGCAAAGCGCGTATTGAAGTTTATCAGAGAGGACGACGTCAACCCCTTTGTTGACTCCCTATGATACATGGGCCTTGCAAACGACACCTTTGACTTGATAGTTACGTTCCATTGGGCATACAGACTTGTTAAATTTAATACCACCAAGAAAAAACTGCTGCTTCTCAACCATGGACATGAGAGTGTACAGCTAAATATCCTTTCACTTCTGGGTGAAGATTGTAGTATGCATAAGACTTAAGTAACACATTACTTTGTACTTGAATTAATTTGAATTAATTTGTGATTTTTTATAATGCTTTGCGTTGAGTATTGAGTATCTTAATTTCCCAAGTTGACATATTTATGTGTATATATATATATATATATATATATATATATATATATATATATATATATTAGACGCCAAATTACTCTTGTTTCTTGTTTCATTTTGGCCACCACCTGTGATGCCACCATATGTCTAAAAGTTTAGATTTATTTGTATAGTCTGCCGTAGAGGGCGCAGCTCATTCATATTCACTCTTCAGATAATTCTCGATCAATGGCTGAACGAAGCAAGCGGGTTGGCAAACCAAAACACAAAGTTTTACGGTTTCGTCTTGGTTTGGCGTTTTCTGCTGTAGTATAGTTTTCCATATTGATTTGGTAGTTTTTACATGCATTAAATGATGCAGAAAGCATCTTTAAATGCATCACAACGTGAACTGTGTGTCTGAATAGAGACAGACAGATGACCTTGTTGAACTAGCAAGTGAGTAACAGCTACACCGTGGAGTTGTTTATTCAAGGCTAGGCTAGACGGAATCGGTAAACTTATAAGGCCCGACTTCAACTTAGGAACTGCAAATGACAAGGTAGGAACTAGTAGGTTGCAGTAATACAGTAAAACTTTTGTGTTACAGAAAAGAGACTCTCTACACCAAGGTCGATTAATGAGAGACATTTCTATGCTGTATTTGAACACTTGTTGAACGAGCGGAAGGCTACTTAACAGTGAGCTACTGCATGTAGGAGGACAACGTCTTGTAGGGCATACAGAAATTCGGAGAGAAATATTTCATCGTCAGATTTGGAAAGTTTTTGGCAGTTTACAGACAGTATCTAGCTCATACTGCGGCACTACACGGCAACGGAAACACAAGTCTAGCAGTGTATCCGGACCAGTGAAACTACCGCGTAAACCAGAACTGATTAATATTCAAGGTCATCCGCGTTTATGCCTCTGGTAATATTGAAACAGTGGCAATATATTTGAGCATATATCATAGCACCATATAGCCACGATGAGTGTTAAAGGTGGAGAAGGAGTGTTGGAGGACAGCAACACTGTAGATAGTGAACACGGAGCAGAAGCTTCCATGTATGAATCGGTACAAACTGATAAGACACGGGGTGAAGAAAAAAGAATGTTAAAAGATTCCAGGTCAGCTGCCTGTGGTCAGGTGACTGGAAGGATGAATTGAAAGATTTGACTGAAAACACAAGAAATATAGAGCTAGTGAAAAATGAATTGCAATCATGTGATAAGGCGTATAAGATGTGAGTGAGAAAAGAAGCGGTTTGAAGTAATGTCAAATGTGATATTTTAGAATTTAAATAGTGCACAGAAAAAGGAAAGGAGCTTAATCTCAAAGCGTGAAAAGAAGTCAAGCCCAGGACCTAAAGGTACACGTTTCGCTGTAAAAAGAGAAACCAAGACATCTGTGGCTTGTACATTTTGTGAAGAAACTACACACAACTTGAACAGTTGTAAGGAATTGATGACCAAACCTTTTAAAAGCAGGGTGAGCATATATATACCCCTTATCTCCCTGGCATTCATAATCCAACATGAGCGGCACATGGTAACAGCGTCAACGAATGCTCCCAAAAATCTGGTTTTTTAACAACCAAAGTGTAAATTAAAGCACTGTTCAAACATATGACATTTTGTAAATACTTGTGGCATCACCTTGTTGGCGAAATTCTCTCAGTTTTTTCCATTTTAAGTTGATTTTTGATGCCAAAACTGCTTCGGTGCTGAGTTGGAAGCGTCCAACAAACAATAGATGAAAGCATTCAAACAGCTGCCAATCATTAGGGCACTCGGAAAGGTGAAAACGATCAAGCATTTGTTGTGTAAATCGTTTGATTACGATGTCAACAATTAATAAACGATTATTACTACTGAGCAAAATACTTGACCAACGGTTACTGAACACGAGTGTCAGACGAGTTCAGACACAGACGGACTGCTTCAGATTGCCTCTTCCTGTTTGTTTGTTGTTCTGTGTACCTGTACGCCTATGAAAGGGTGATGTGTATGTTGACCTGCAGTACGATATTTTACGATAGATCTCTTTCAGGAGTAAGTTGTGGCCTAGTCCTGCGTACGATGCTGTTTGTTCCCAGCGTTATATGGCCTCCCACAACAGCTCTGCTGATTGCCATGGACAAAACCGGCAACATGCGGATCCAATTTGGACGGAGCACGAAACACTACTTTTGTAACTGTTTTCGGCCAAAATCAACTCGATTCCGATCTATGCAGCCTACCCAAATCACTCAACCGCTCACAGACTGCGAAAAAATGCTCTCGTGACGTCCAAATCGTTGTTTGCTTGTAATGCACGGTCAACGGCCCATGCATGGACGGCCATTGGATACGTTCATGCCACGATTATACAAGTGCCCATGAGCTGCACTATTTCCTGTCGGGTCGGGGCAATGAAACTATAATCGGGATTGATTCATCTCTGTGGGATTTGACCAAAAAGAACACTTGACATAGATTATAGCATCAAATATTGACTGTTCAGACTGAAACACGATGAAAGGTCTGAAGATCGCCATGATGTCGTTCTTCTATATGCGTTTTTCTGAGCTTGTTTTTGACTAAATTGCTCTGATATTATCTGACGTTTTTTTTTGAAATCTTAATCAACTTTTCTTTCCCAAGCAGGGCACAAAATTACCTTTTTTACTTTTATAGTAAAATAGGATTCATTTGAATCGCAGATTAAATAATAGACTCTAATGTTCTTCCTCGATTGTCTGTAACTGATTTTGCTATCCCGATATCAATATTGCGTTCGCACTCAGGTGTCTTGAAACTTAGGTCATTCACTGAAATAGTTTTTTGACAAACTCAAGAAATTCGACAACTGCTAACGAATAGTCAGTAAAATTTACAGAGACTAGCGATAATAATAATGCATGGTCATTTTAACCGTTTTTAGCTAAGCGGACTCGTTTGGCGGAAGCAGTATATAACGATCTGAGTTCCCATTTTTACCCTACCGTGTGAGTGTAGTATTCAAACTATACACTGCAAGATCCGAGGTGCAAACTTTTTATTGACTAACCCCTCGCTACGTATTTAAGTGTTGCGAGTGTAGCGAAGGCTAGGAAAAGAAGTCTAATTACAGTGATTACGCTTTTCCGAGTGGCCTGGAGATTTTTTATTTATACAATAAACTGACCCTATCAAAATTACTCTGTTTTACATTGCTTTGGTATGGATATTTTTTCTTTACTTTTTCTTACTTTTGATTTGAAATCGTTTGATTCTCCATTGGTGGCAGCACACGTACAGTTACAACCGTCATGTGATGACAAGAGTGTGCTTGTAAAGTTATAGGGAAGTTGTTCAGAAGAAAAATCATTTTGTATTTTGACGCTGCAGTTCGGGATTTTTCAAGATGAACAACCCTTTATACATTTCCGACATCTTTGCAAGGGGATTACGGTACTCTTTCATATGATGAAAATTTTGGGAATGTCTTTGCGATGCGTTTCCACGATGAGTTTGAACCGATTCTTTGTTTTTAAACATCGTCAGAATTGTCCAGTGACCGTAATAAAATAGAAAAAGATGTTAAATCATTGCGAGGAAGATAGTAAGAAATTCACATTGCAATATTTGCTGTCGTATTTCTCAGCAGGAATAATCAATTTTTACACATTGTGTATAAGAACAGCAAGCAGGTGTTCGGTGGTCAATTGCTTCCGTCATAATGATCTTGATCGCAGCTATTTGGCGAGAAGACAGCGGGTACTTACAATCTGGCAAAATTATTAATACCATGTCTTTGTATTGAAAAATTTTGATAGGAGGCAGCTAGAATCATAAGCCGTGGGAAATTGGGAATCGTGTTCTCACTGGACACCGAACTAGCTGCTATCAACAGTACATTATGTACCATCGGTGGTAACACATTGGTCATAATCTTGTCTAATTCTGTTCCGCCTTTTGTACCGTCCAGAAACTGCAAAGCCAGAATTTTTTTACCCTGACATATAATACAGCGACCTTGCACACTAATGATCATTCCACTGTTTCTGTTGGGGTTTGTTGATTTTTAATTTGCTCCATGGTCCCGGTAAGATTTTTCCAATACTCTACACAGTTAGAATTTTTTCAAGGTAAATTTAGTATATTCCCAGTTTGTGGGTTAAAGTTGTCTGAAGCGAAAGTTTGAGCTGGCACTGATAGAGTAGACGTCGAGCTCGGCACAGTTGACTGAGATCCAGTCGGCTTAGGGTCGTTTAGTCCAGAAATCTTCAAAGTTCTGTACAATCATCGTTCGGCATTTGGGTAATTTTTTGTCAAAATACTTCGGTAATAATGTATACCAGATTCCTTGTGTTGGTTTCGTCACCGTCATACGCGTATACGGACGGTTTTTCGATTACAAACGGTAAAAATATCCTGTGCTCGTAAATGTGTGCAAAGTTTATGCATAGGCTCTTTACGCAGCAGTTGTAAACACGACTAGGATTTACAACCACGTAACAACTGTAAACACCGCATCAACAGTCCATACGAAAATTTTGTGTTGAATTGAGGGAGATAACAATTACGGTAGGAAAGGTCAGTCCACCATCCGTAAAAGTTGTTGATCGGAAAAATATCCGCTGTGCACTAACTACATGAGTGGCCTTCATAGTGTACACGTAGTTCCATGGGCTTTCCACTGTCCCTTGTTACGAGCTATGTTTAAAGTGCGTCAAGCTACGAATACTTTCATGTATGGAGTTACGGACATTGGCGAAGTACCGGGTACAGTGATTTTGTTCAAAACCACTGCCTGTTTGTACCTCGCATTATTTTTTGTGTCCCTAACGTCGACTGGCTCTATGTGTGTACACACATAGCAGTTAGGATTAAGAATTCCTTGATAAATAGATACACTCATAGTTTATTCCGCCTCTGACGCAAAGATACACTCTGTTTTACACGTGCCACTCTTGGATCGATTTCCATACCTTTAAAGAGACATTACAGTTCCTGCGGTCTAAAGGGTTTTGCTATGGATGTTTAAAAAAACTAATCATCTGTTAAAAGATTGCAATAGTAAGATGATCTCTGATATGTGTTAGCGAACACACCCTACAGTGTTGCATAGAGAAAGACTGAACACGGTACATCAGCAAACAATGATGAAAGAGGTAGTGGTGAAACCAAAGTTGGATATGTCGATGTAGTGTGCCAGAATGTCACAGCCAAGGAATTCAGTGGTGTTCCGATAATTATGCCAGTAGTGGTGAACTGTAAATCCACAGGTGTGTCTGTGCAAACATATGCATTCCTTGATAATGGCAGTGATGCAGTTTTCTGTACTGACAAAGTCAGACGGTAGTTGAACATTGGAGGGAGAGAAAGCAAGTTGAATTTCCATACCATGACAGAAACTTAACTAGTCAACAGTTATATGGTGAAAGGCCTTGAAGTAACAGATCTGGATGGAAAGAATTGCCAACCACTTATACCCAGGATGAAATGCCCGTTTTGGAAACGTGATATAGTGACACAGAAAGACATAGCACAGTGGCCTTATTTGAGTGATGTACTTTTGCCAGGTATTGATGCTGACATAGGATTGTTAATTGCAAACAACATACCGAGGGCATTTGACCCGTGGGAAGGTATAAACAGCAAGGATGAAGGACCGTATGCTGTCAGAACCTTACTAGGATGAGCTGTAAATGGACCCCTTAAAGGGGCCGGAGACAAAGCAGTTCAAGCAGTAATTGATAGGATCAAATGGAACCACCAATTGAACAGCAGTTGGCAAACTTCTTCAATCAAGAGTTTAGTGAAAGAAGAATTGATGATAAGCGTGAAAGGTCAGTGGAAGATCGCAAGTTCATGGATACGATGGTGACTGACACAAAGTATGAAGATGATCACTATCAGGTGCCCCTAACCTTTCGACATTCTGATGAAAAGATGCCAGATAAGAGATCGGTAGTAGAGCAACACATAACACATCTTAAGCGGAAATTTTCTGAGGATCAAAACTATCACACAGACTACAAGACTTCCATGGAAGATGTTCTGAACAAAGGCTATGCCAAAAAGTACCAGACCTTTAGTTGCAATGTGAGGAAGGATTGAATTGGTACATGCCACATCATGGGGTATACCACCCCAGAAAAAGAAGATTGGAGTTGTTTTTGATTGTGGCGCAGAGTTCAAAGGAACATATTTGAATAGAGAACTGACACAAGGACCAGATCGCAGTAACTCATTCGTAGGTATTACTGCAACCTACTGGTTCCTACCTTGTCCTTTGCAGTTCCTCAGAGGGAGGCGGGCCTTCCAAGTTTACTGATTCCATCTAGCCTAGTATTAAATAAACAACTCCACGGTGTAGCTGCTACTCACCTTGCAGGTTCCAACAAGGTCATCTGTCTGTCTCTATTCAGACACATAGTTCACGTTATAATAATATAATAATAATAATTTATTGTTTAAAGACCACTACACACCTTGTCTCAGTGGTCTGTACATTACAGAAAATTACTGGAAGAACTAAAATAAACGCAGAAAATACAAAATAACTCACAGAGGAAAGAGTGTAATTAAAAACAATCGATAAAATCAAGCAAGGTAAAAACTAGACTAAAGGATCCCACCAAAAAACAGCAAAAGGGATATTTTAAAAAATTTCACTAAAAATGATAAAAAATAAATAAACTATAAAACATGCAGGTAAAAATTATATCCAAGTCAACAGTAGCATTGACGAAAAATAATGGTTTTAAGAGACTTCTTAAAAAGAGCGAATTTCTTTATCATCCTAAGTTCGGGTGGCAAACTATTCCACAGTTTAGGGGCATACACGCTAAAAGCTCTGTCACCATATGTTCTAGAAAGTTGTTTCCCGTGATCTTTGACAGAAAAGGGATTCAATCTTACACCGACACTCCTTCTGGTATTATGTACTGGGATATCAATTGTTACTAGTTCTGATAAGTAATTTGGAACGAATTCATCTTGATGGACAATTTTGAAAACCAAACAAAGAATTTTAAAACGGATTCGTTCCTCTACTGGGAGCCAATGTAACTCCTTGAGTATAGATGTCATATCAATGTAATGGCCCATCTTCCGTCCAGTTACCAAACGAGCAGCAGAGTTCTGAATGTGTTGAAGCTTGCTCAATTTATATGCAGGTAGGCCAAAAAGTAGACTGTTACAATAATCTAACTTCGATGTGACAAAAGCGTGAACCAATTTTTCAGCACTGGGCTGGTCTAACAATTTTCTAATTTTACTTATCCGCCAAAGTGAATGAGATGCCACCCTACAAACATAGCGAATATGCTCGTCCATGAGACCGAACGAGTCAAGCATTACACCGAGGTCACGTACAACAGTGGATGGCGAAATCGTGGCCTCACCTATTCGTACATTCATAGAACCAAATTGTGAACCAACCGTACAATTTCGGGGTGTAAACCAGACAACCTCTGCAATAATGCATTTGAAGATGATTTCTGCATCATTTAATGCCTATGAAAAACTGTAACAACTCACTACAGAAAACTATACTACCGTAGATAAAGCAAACTAAGACCAAACCGTAAAACAACTGTGTTTTGGTCAGCCGACCCTCTAGCCTCGTTCAGTCCTAGATCCAGAATGTTCTCAAGAGAATGTCAATGTGCTGCGCCCTCTACGGCAGACTATACAAACAAACTCTGTGCTTTTCAGACAGCACCAGATGGTGACCAAAATACAACAAGAATCTAGCGAAATTTTGCGTCTACAGTAGGAGTTCTCACACGCTTTTGTCATTCGCCAGTAGCACTTATGGCTGACATAGAATCTATGTTTTCTCAAGTGATTGTACCTGAGGCTAGTCGAGACTTTCAGCCCTTTTTGTGGTGGCCAGAAGGAGATGTACATCAACCTCTGGAGGAAGTGCACATTTTTTGGTGCAACATCCTCCCCAAGTTGTGCAAACTACGTTCTAAAAAGAACAGCTGAAGACTGTAGAGATCATTATACTGCAAACATCATTAGTATCATTCTAAAAGACTTCTTCGCAGAAGATATGTTAAAGTCATTACAGACGGATGAAGCCGGAAGGCCTTTTTCAAAGGACGTTTGCGCACTGTGTGGACAAGGAGGTTTCTGACTAATGAAACGGGTTAGTAACAAAAGATCAATATTGGTGTCTATTCAAGAGAAAGAAAGGGCAAAGGAGATTAAAGATTTAGACTTGGACCAACATCGCTTACCCATTGAGAGAGCACTTGGTATGCAGTGCATAGAATCTGACAGATTTGGATTCAATATCAGTGTGAAAGACAACCAGCAACAGGAAGAGGAATTTTGTTAATAGTGAGTTCAGTGTTTGATCCCTTGGGGATGGCAGCTCAAGCAGTACTGCCGGCACAGATCATACTTCAGGACATGTGTAAACAGAAGTTAGGCTGGGATGAAGAAATTTCTGCTCAGCTCAAGAAACGTTCGTAGAAGTGGAGAAAAGATTTACCGAAGTTGAAAGATAACTACTTTGTAGAGCGATGTATGAAGCCAGATGATTTTGAAAAACCTGTAACCACCCATCTTCCTTCATCATTTCGGAGATGCTAGCGAGTTAGGTTAGGCTCTGTTACATATCTGCTCACTGTAACAGAACACGGTAGCGCCAATAAAGCAATCTTAGTCCCTCGATTGGAATCGGCTGCTGGTAAGCAACAATAAGCAACAATTTACACAAAACAGCCAAACAGATATACACTTATATTGTACACAATATCATACATAGAACGCAAACAACCCCAATATGAACGATATGTGGAGTTGCTTTCCCTTTACTACCTACCGTACAATGAATCGACAACAAACCACACAACATTCCAGCAACAGTAAACGTTGTGAACAACGTACATAACTGGATATATACCAGGGCCAAACAAGGATCACAATACCAAACAGCCTTTTTAAAGGCCAACACAAACTCAAAGGGGAGAGTTACGGTATCAACACTGTGCAATGCCTCAACATAAAAAATGTACACTAAAATCACACATAAAATTACAAAATAAATACGGGCGGTAACAGTAAAAGCCGGCACAGAAACAGAGAACAAAATAGTGCACATAACATCAACAATATGTCGCATTACACGAGCGCAAACCAAATGAACATCGATACACAAAGCAGTCTCGAATTCATCTCAATATCCCCTTCCAAAACACAGAATAGAAGACATCTCATGTCGAAGGCATGTCATGAAGAACACTATCTGAAAACGGTGAGATACCAATCAAACCGTCAGATAAAGGCAGCGGAATGACATTGTATACACTAATGATTACATAATAAGGAAGCATCAAAAATAACTCGTCAACCAATGATTTCAAACAAAGTTTACAACTGACAACTTATAAAAAAGAAAAAATACAACATTTTGAAAGCACAACATTAAACATGTTGACGACCACAAATATCTATCTATTTCTCAATCTGGTAAAACAATAAGAACACGACCTTGAACACAACTGAACAAAATTAGACATCTTAGCTTCCAGAATACAAAGAACATACTTCCAGTGGGACAATATAGGAACACATACAATCTTCCAATATACCACACATTTTATTCACTGAAGATGAATTTGAGGCGACTGATGAAGAAAGTCTGGCAAACTTTCGAAACATAGCATTAAAGGATCACAGTGTCGTACGCAGTCTCTCCACTCTGGAGTACAGTCTGTACTGACATGCATATTACAGCTGTGTTTCGCCGTGCCTAATCGGTTCTATACACAAGACAGTGAAACAAAAAAAATACACACTACTATACATTAACGCAAATCACTAATATATGAACGATGTGTGGAGTTGCTTCCCTTTACTAACACTGGCAGTTCGGGTGAACAAGAGCTTGAAGGAGGAGCTAAATATTCAAGTTTGACGGACAGCATGACTTTCTACGCTACATCAGCAATGAAACAGCAAGATTTCACAACTATAATGCGAACAGGGTAACCTTGATTGGAGAGGGATTCACGCAAAGCCAGCGGCATTATGTTGAATCCAACCAGAATCCAGCTGACGAGTGCTCAAGGGGACAGTCAGTTGACAAATTCTTCAAAAATGAGCGGTAGCTCAATGGACCTAAGTTCCTTTGGAATTCAGATGAGGTGTGGCTTGGCAACCGGGGAATTGATCACTATGTATTAAGACTTGATGGGATTGCCATATAATGATCCAGAGATCAGAGGTCAAACAACAGTCAATGTTATTTTGTGGGTGTGTCCGATCCAGTGAGACCTTGTACAAGTTGATCGTTCACTATTCAAGTTGGTGTGTCTTGAAGAAAGCAGTGGCATATGGATAGCAGGTGCACACTCGAGTGAAGACGGAGCTGAATGTGCTCTCGTTTTTTCCCTGAAGATTCTGCTTTCTGTCAAGTGTTGCGCCTGTCCTGTAAAGCAACGCCTTTATGAATGTGCCAAGAATCGTGAGTATCTGTGTAAAAACGTCTATTGACAATATCAACGAAGAAATCCGTTGATTCTGACCTCAAGTTTGCTTGCCATCAGAGTCTAACCTGCTGACATTGCTGAAGTCGGAAAACTACTGTTACAGAGGTCAGTTATGTAAGCGATGTTGAAATGTCTCTTCGCTGTGAAGACTGTTCCACAATATCACACTGAGTATCCTTGTGTCAGGGAGACTTAATGCTGTCCCCCAAGTGTAACAAGAAAAGGTTTGGGACAAGTACGAGTTGCAGTAGTTCTGATAACATTGATGGAATATCCAGTACAGCAGTAGCTACTAAAAATGATCCAGTCATCTGTGAATTAGCTTGCTTTGTCGTAAATAAACTGAGCTCGGGTATACACGTGCTTCGATGGAAAAAGTTATAAAAGACTTCTACACAAAGTCCGAAGTCGACGAGGCTAAGAGTATTGTTTTTGAAATGGCTGGCGATCGTGGTCCATCCCGTCGTAAAACTACCCTTACAATTTGCAATGTCATCGATTGTGTAGCGGATTTATCTGTTCATACTCTGAAACGGTTTGTTGCTCAAGAGCTGCATCGTCTTCCTCCGATTGACATTGATTATGTAGACTATATCAGTTTGTTGAAAATGGTTCATCATATGCGCAAAAAACTGGATTCAGTCAGTGCCAAGCTTGAAACCAAAGAGGTAATCATGGATTCAGCCTGTGAAAAACCCTCCAATAGTAATGCAGCTGTTGTCGTTAATCAATATAATTCCGCAGATATCCGTTGAAACGTGTCAAGAAATTCACCGACTGTGTCATCAAGAGAGGTTCCAAACGCTGTGCATACAGGCCTTTCTAAGAGTGATAACTCTGTTCAAGATGTGTCAATCCCTGATTCAAGCATTGATCACACATGGTCATTTGTAGTTAAAAAGATTAAGAAGGCAATCTCTAGTGTTCAGCATCCCCGGAAACCTAAGCAAATTGTTCAAGGATTGGGTAATGCAACACATCACTTTACCATTGCAGAGAAACAGCCAAGATTGCGAAGTGTCTTTGTAAGCCGCCTAACGCCAGATACAAGTATTGATCAGGTTGAGACATTCATTAACGACAAGTGCGGTCCTTCAACATTTCAAGATGGGGTCAAATTAAAAACTCGCTATGACACATATTCATCGTTCAGAATTGACGTAAATGACAGCTGTATCGACAGTGTCCTTTGTCCTGAACTGTAGCCTACTGGAGTTTTTGTGAAACTTTATTATTTGACGAAGTCTGAGCAGATTGCAAAGTCGAAGAAAAGTTCTCCACGAGTAGTTAATATCAATAACTGATAATGGACGTCATTAACCTTGCCAGCTACAATGTAAGAGGTCTAAATTCCTCTCTTGGTTCCCTTGACGCTTTGCTTAATTCTTGTGATATTTTATTAGTTCAAGAACATTGGCTTGACAAGGAAAAGTTACCAGTTCTTAGTTCGTTGCATAATGAGTTTACCTCAATAGGTGTGAGTGCCTTTGATAGCTCGCATGGTGTTCTCACAGGTAGACCCTATGGGGCGTTGGTATTCTTTGGCGAAAAAATCTCAACGGTATCTCACCTATCGTTTTTGACGGTGAAAGTCGTGTTATCGGTATTCGCATTGAGATGTCAGATAAGCCTGATGTCGTAATTTTTAATGTGTATCTACCAACTGCGAATTCCGATTGTGATGAATATCAGCGGATTTTGGATTGTTACAAGTTACAATTAATGAATTAGGTACTTGCCACTGTCTTATTTCCGGTGATTTTAATGCAGATCCGAAACAAAATCAGCATGAATTTGTACTTTTAGATAATTTTTGTGCAAGATAACAACTTCATCTTTTCAGACATTGAACGCCTGCATCCTGACACTTTTACATATTTAGGTGATTCATGTTTTGCTCGAAGTTGGCTTGATCATATCATTTGATCATCTTCATCTGATGACATCGTTGATTCTGTAAAGGTAAACTATGATTTCATTTCTTCCGATCACTTTCCTGTAATGTTCACATTGAAGACCGATTTGCTACCTAGGCTCAGTAGTTCGTCACAAACTGAAGCACATACGCCTTGTTGGAACAAAGCGTCATCTTGTCAACTTGGAACTCTGAAGTGTTTTGTGATCGACTGTTATCTGAAGTTCATATTCCTATTGAGGCTTTGGCTTGTACTGACAGAGACTGTTGTATTCATTCTCATTTGATTGATATAGTTATAGTGATATTATTTCAGCGTTGTTGAATGCCGCAAATAGGAAATAAAGATTTAAAAAAATATATATATATATTCTGCGGATCAAACAGATGCTGATTGACAGAAGCAAAAGTAAAAAGAAGAAGATTTGATAAGTCTGTAAAAGTAGTCTAAATATCTCAGAGTCATGGACCTGCAAAACGCAGAAATGACAATCATTGGCTTTAATCAGCGGGATGTTTTTCAAGAGGAAAATTTCCTCATTGACAAGAGTAAAGTTCAAGAAAGCAGAGTAAACATACCATCTCCATCCGCACATTAGACCCAGTAATTGGCAATGAAAGTCTGTTGTGGGTAGGTGGAAGACTCAATAGAGCAGCATTACAGGAAGAGGTGAAGCATCCATTGATTATAGCAAAGGGGACGCACTTGGTGAAGCTTATCGTATGTGAAATCCATGGGGACGTATGTGAAGAAACAGTGTACTTTCTAGGTTACGAGAACATTTTTGGATTGTAAACGCAAATTCAGCGGCCAGAAAGCTCATCAGTAAGTGTATTCCGTGTCGTCGTGTGAAATCTTACCCAGGAAATCAGAAAATGGCAATTTTTCAATGGATCATGGGACACCAAATGTGCCACCATTTACAAGTGTAGGTGTTGACTATTTTGGGCCTATCGAAGTAAAGAGAGGACGCTACATGGTTAAAAGATACGGTGTAATTTTCACTTGCTTAACCATTCATGTTGTACACCTTGAAAAGGTAAGCAGTCTAGATACAAACTCATATTAATGCCATGCGGAGATTCAGAGCCAGGAGAGGCAACATGAGGGAGATACGATCCGACAATATTACCAATCCGGTTGGACTCCAACGAGAGTTGGAGAATGAAATAGAAAATTGGAATCAGGTCAAGATCCATGGCTTCCTGTTGAGAAAGGGTATTGATGGGAATTTTAATTCACCAGCAGGATTACACTTTGGTGGTGTGCGGAAACACCAAATACGCACAGGGAGGCAGCTGTTGAAAGCAATTGCAAAGGAGCAAGTACTAGACTATGAAGGTTTGGAGACACTTCTTTGTGACGTTGAATACATCATCAACAGCAGACCTATCGGCACACCATCAGATAATGTTAGCCATCTGGAGGTACTCACGCCTAACAAGTTACTGACAATGAAAGGCCTCAGTTTATCACTCTGTCAGACGGATAAAAAGAGACATATTCAAGGAGGAGATGGAGACAAGTAAAACCTATGGCTGACTTGTTCTGGAAGCGCTTGACGAAGGACTTCCTACCTATGTTGCAGGAATGACAATAATGGTTAAAGTCAAAACAAAACCTTGCTATCGGTGATATTGTACTCAAGGTAGATGACAGCTTGCCAAGATGTTCATGGCCATTGGAAGAGTAGTAGAGATTATGCCAGACAGTAAAGGACTAGTACAATGCATGAAAGTGAAACAAAATCAGCCATATTGGAATGACCCATCAATAAACTCTGTTTGTATTGGAAGCCGGTTAAGTAGTTGATCGGGATAAGTATAGTGGCGTTATCTGTGAACAGTTACAGTTGAATATTGTTGTTGTGTTTAATCAAAGTTTCATCTGAATCACTTATAAGATTTCAGTAAAATTTTTAATTTTCTATTCTGTGCTTAAATATTAAGAGATACATTTTAAAGGCATAGAATTATTGTTCCGAAGCAACAGACATATGTGGTGCATTTGCATGCTGCCTCAAAACATTCATTTTACAAGATATGGTAATCATTTGGCACTATTGTGTATTTATACGAGAAAATTGTAACATTGGAAATAATTGACAATTAGGGCCAGATGTAGACGCAAATTTACTCTTTTTTCCTGTTTACCTTTGGCCACCATATGGTGCTGTCTGAAAAGCATAGAGTTTGTTTGTATAGTCTGCCGTAGAGGGCGCAGCTTATTGACATTCACTCTTCAGATCAGTCTGGGTCTAGGACTGAACGAGGCCAGAGGGTCGGCGAACCAAAACACAAAAGTTTTACGGTTCGTCTTAGTTTGCATTATCTACGGTAGTATAGTTTTCCGTAGTGAGTTGTTACAGTATTTCATAGGCATTAAATGATGCAGAAAGCATCTTAAATGCATCACAAGTGAACTGTTCGTCTGAATAGCGACAGACGGATGACCTTGGTTGCACCAGCAAGGTGAGTAGCAGCTACACCATGGAGTTGTTATTCTAGGGTAGGGTAGGCGGAATCAGTAAACTTAGAAGGCCCGCCACCGTCTGAGGAACAGCAAAGGACAAGGCATCAACCAGTAGGTTGCAGTAATATATATATATATATATATATATATATATATATATATATATATTATATATATTATATATATATATATATATATATATATATATTTATATATATATATATTGTATATATATAAGTGGATATGAATGTATCAACTTACGCTATTTTCTTCATGTAGCTTTTGTGTTCCATGTTGCAACAATAATTTTACTATATCCAAATGTTTTCCATGTGATGCAAAATAGAGAGCAGTATATCTGTCCTTGAAGATAAAAATTAAAGATGAAGAAGCACGTTTATTTGCTGGATTTACACGCTTGCCATGTAATTTATTTTGCACTTACAAACGGGCTTATCACCAAATACTAAAGCGTTTTTGCAATTCATATTTTTACTGTCACAATAGTACCAATATACTCTATATTTGTCTGGAGAATAGGAAGTTTCATAAACAAGGAAGGATGTTATTGTATCAACTAGATCTGATAATATCACAAGAAAATGGATTTTTGATACTCATTTTGATCTATAATCGAATATTTCATAAAGACTTTGTTTTATATTATTTACCTTAGACAGCGTATTCACATCTTCCCCATTTTCCAGAAGTATTTGTATTGCCATAACATCACCATCTTTAGCGTACTGATGAAAAGGCTCAAGCTGTCCTGTATCAATGGGTTTTAAATATTGACATTTTAGCAGGTAGGCATCTCATGGCAATTGTTAAAATTCGTAAAAATGAGAATTTACAAACCTTACGTTTATACGTAGATCCCTTTAAATACTTTAAGGAGAAGTACTCCGACTATCACCTAGCAGCCATGTTGCAAGTTTTTTACTGAATAGACGACAAAAACTAATATTGTTTGAATGTCAAATTTCGCTCGAAAATAGAGCTTAAACAACGCCAAAATGCTACCAATGAGACGTTCAAGTGATTTGTCGAGAAACAAGGGAATCCAAATTCACCAGCGAGAAACACTGAGACATCGACTTCATATGCGACAAATCATGATCGTGAACCCATTCGAAGTACGTGACTAATATTAATACTGTTTGCAAATGCTTGTTCCTACCACAAAAAACAGATACATGAAGGCGAGAGACTTGTGAAGCCAGAGGAGTTGATGCTTGCAAAATCGACTCAATACAATCTCCAACCCAGTACGGCGGTGGCAGCATTCTGCATATACTGTGTGACCCATAAAGGTGCGGGATTGCTGGATTGCCGAAATTGCCAATTTTTAGGTAATTAGCAGCTATTCAGCTCTTATGTTTTGGACCTCATGATGAAAACGATAATGTTTAGCAAGTATTCAGCCATTCTACTTTGATACTAAAATCGTCGCTTTTCATCTATTCAAGGTAATAGCCGTTTTCAGTAAATATTACCCAATGTTAACTGGCTATTAGCTGACTTATCAATTCTATTATGCAAAACACATTATGTTTTGTCTTTATTTTTTTTGAAATTAAATTTCTCATCGGTAATTGTTGCATTTGCAAAGATAACCACGACAGGACTTGCTTGTTGGAAAGTTATGGCAGGATGTGGCTTAAAAACTTCTGCTGAAAGGGAGTTGATATCTGTCGTTAATCTGGCTTATATTTTGATTGACTGCTAGTGAGAAGATCGCTCACTTATTTTTGTTGGTCGCTCGGAACTACCGCGTTCTGTGCAGGCTGCTGATGTTTTTTATGGCCGCTGAGTTGAGCCACGGTGGTCAGTGGGACACCTGCTGCATGTTAGTAAACTTCAGCTTCAGTTAAAACACTGGCGATCTGGGCTTTACACTTACAGCTTCGCCTAACTTAGAAAGAAGTTGTACTTGGGCCTGGCAGGCTGTACGCTTCGCCGACTTCGCCCGTTGTTCAATGTTTATGCTTTGCTGACGACAAGCTGCTCTTCCCGATAACAAAAATGGTCCTAATACTGCGATAAGCACAAGCAATTTTCACTGTCGTACGTTTTGAAATGATATATTCCAAACGGAAATAGTTCTGGGTCAAAATTGGTAAATACTTATCAACATAAAGAAATGGCACTGCAGTGCAAATACTGGTAGTAAATGAATATATTAATAACTATTCTACTGTTCAGCGAACCATGTGTCTTTATATTATTTTCTTGGTTATAGAAATCGAAAGTTTCAACTTGATCATACCATAAGGAAAAGCCGTGTGCCATGGTTAGTTGAAAATAACACCTGCATGAATGAAAACTATTCCGCTAAAGAACTCAAAAGTGCCTCTTTAGTTTCTGCAACATTTATTTAATTCATTTATGTGACCAATTCTATGAACAAATAAGTAACAATCCGTAACTTTGTTTCAAGACTTGTCCGCTGCTTAGCTGGCAGGCAGCTGATAGCTTTAATAGCTAACTAACCAGCCTTTCTCAGACATCACCACTTGCTAACAGCTAGCTAAAAATGGCTCCTAGCGGTTAGTAAATCAAATGCCTGAATAGTCAGCCAAATGCAGAAGCTGACACATCTAATGCTAGCTAAAACGGCTAATAGTCGGCTAAAAACGACTAATAGCTGGTGAAATCAGCTAGTAGCTTGAATAACTGAATGGTCACCTCCTTCTCAGAAGTCACCACCGATTGAGTTGTAGCTAGCTTATAGCCAGCTAAAACGGCTAATAACAGCTAAATATTATCCAGTAGAAATTTAATCTAGATTGTATAGCCATGAAGGGCTAAAAGCAAGTTACTGATATGGCTAACGTATCTTTATATATAAGCCTTCAAGATATAAAGAGGATATTCAGCAATCCAGCAATAAGCTCCGTACTCATTATCATCGAGAGACACCTCAGTAAAAGCATTGCCATTTAATTGTCTGTAGATTAAAGTCATCCCTGCAGCGAAAGGACTCCAACCTAGAAAACGTATATTGTGTTGATCCCTATCTGATTCATTTAAACGTAGCATCCCTAGTGTACATGCCACCTATATCAGAAGACTAAAATGTATAGCCATAATTTGATATATTGCCAGTATATACTAATTACAAAATAATGTAAATTTACACTTTGGTAATATTAAGAATCCCATAGTCACAGTAACTGCAATTAACACATGATGTTGCTGTCCTTCTATTTGGTAGAATGCAGATTCTGCTAATTTTTATCTGATAGCTCAGTAAAAAGCTTCGTGATTTTCCGATTACTATTTGTGTGTTTGTACTGTGTCTGTATGTCGTTTGCTTCATGAACACTGTGTTTGCTGCGGTTGCGCACAGGATTGTAACATCTAAGTCGGTTGCTGTGACCAACTCTTTTGGGTTGGAAACGGTAGCCGACTGGTTTGTGTGAGGCCTAGCAGCTAGGCGATGTTGCCGTGAGTGTGGTGGGGTTCGAATCCTGTTTAGGTTATAGTAAAATTATATTACATGCAACTTAACAAGGCATAAAGCAGTGATTTCCGTATGTTTACCACAATGAAAATTTACCTGCATATCTCTGACATCCTCTTCCTTTATGTTTCCATCACACACTTCTACAGGTCGAATTCCGCCACCGTCTCCTATGAAAGGTAAACGTTGATGTTAATATAGAACCAGTGAAAGCAATATAACCTGATATTGGTGACATGTTGTTAATTTTTAAATCTTTGCAATGTGACATTAAATAAATTCGAGCAATCGTTATCATTTAAGGCAAGTAAATTAATAGATCCAAGAAACAACAAGAAAACAACAACAACAAAAACAAATGACAAAACCAATAGTGCAATCTAGAACTATTAGTCAAGTGGTGTTACCAGGTGTCCGGAAAGTGTATGTGTACTCTCCTAACATGCTACACCAGTCAAGATTGAATTAAAGTGACAAAGTGTTTTACGGTAATTCAGCTAGTTGCAAAATTACTGTCGAGAGTCAAATCCAGGAACACTAGCTCTCATCATCTGACAAACATATTTGTCACATTCTGATATAAGATCTCCATATCTACCATAGAACTTATTATATTAAGTGATCTGGCCGACCCACTTCGTGTAAATTCTTATCTCACTTGCTTTCACGCAAGAAAGCTATGTTCCACTTCAAATTTCCATATGAATCATAAGCGCTACAGTATCTAAAGAGTTGCGAAATGGATTCAACATAAGCAGGACCTGATGAAATATTCGTATTACTTGTTAAATAGGGAAAGTTAATAATTTCAAAATCAACCCTTTGACCGCCAAAGTCAACTTTTGTCGCCTTTAAAAAAAAAATTTTCAAAAATGATAGCCAAAATTTTCAGGAAAAACTGTAGCCGATGAAATGATAAAATTGCAGAAAATAAATGATAAGATGTTCAACTGAAGCTTTGGAGGAATAATTGCAGCACTCAAAGGGGTTAAAATCATCCCCTTCCTTATGCAGCGTAGTGTTGTCATTAAAACAAAACAGACCAAGGTATTACGCTGATCTCAAACTGTCTATTGCTTCTTTTGTTTCTAATTCATCTGGATAGATGTAATGGCGGAAATTAGAAAAGCCAGGATTTCTAAAGTTATCAGATCATCTACGTATCTATAAATGTTGTTAGAACATTTTGAAGCTATTCGAGACTAAGAACTATGATACTTGCATGAACTCAGCTTCATATTAATACAAAAATAAGTTTGCAAGAAATGGTGCACTGTTTTTTCCCATAGAAATGACCATATCCTGACACAGGCAACATGTTCCATCGTTGCAAGAAACTCTAAAATTGACATGATTGTTTTATAGACTTACTTTTGAGAAAGAACAGTTCAAGTTCATCAAACTTAGATTGGTCATAAGTAGATGTCAACTTCAGAGGAATTCCATCTCTGGCCGCCCGCTCTCTCATGCTATCTGTTATCAGGATTGGTTCTAATGCATCACTCAGACTTTTAGATTGGCAAATTCCCTCAAGTCTGTAGAGATTTGCAAGTCTTGGAATATCCACTGAGACTTGCAGGGAATTAGGTTTCATACTTGATATTTCGACACCCTCACAAATTCATGATAAACAGTTTCCTTACTTTCTGACAATTTGCACAATCGTTTACTACCTCACGAGCTCTTCTCTTCAAAGCGGGTTTGCTGTCCTTCCATGCAGTCTCCATTTGTTGCCGAGCTGACTGATCTGGGTTACTTTTGAGATGCTGCTGATACACATCTTCATTCAGGTGAACATTAACCGGATTATTGTGTCAGATTGGGTATCTACAGATATGTAAAAAATAATGAAACATGATGGCATTATCACATTGATTGAAGTTTTACAGTTTTGTATAGGTTTTATTCTTATTTTTATTAAACTACACCTCTTGAAATGATTGTGATGCTTAGCTTCTTTTATCACTGAAAAATATTTCTCTAAGTGTTATGATAGATTATAGAGGAATGTTTTTCTAAAGTAAACACCTTATATTGATATCCCTTATGCGAGACATTTAATGTCAGTTGTTAATAATACAATTAATATATTTATGTTTGAATAAATGTTCATTGAAACAGATAACATATTGAAATCTGATAATTAAAGTTACAGATTGCATGTAGTTGAGACGTTTTGATTGAGCAAATTTTTATGGTGAAGTAGGTACTTTTGATTTCAATTTTTAGCCGGCTATTGAATCACTCTTGTTAAGAGTGGGGATTTAGCCGAGCGGTTTCTCTCTGTGGCCTCTCTGCTAGGCGACTGATGCCGTAGGTTTGTGGTTCGAACACGATTGAAAACTAGCCGTATTTAATTTGATTAAAATTACCGAATTTACGTCGCATTTCAGGCATTCAATTTATATTACAGTAATATTTATAAAGATGTTAATATGCAAAAATACACTGCTATGTCTGAATGAAGAAGATGTTGGAAAATACTTGGCGTAACTGTTGTAACTAAAGCCTGACACCGGAAAATTCATTGTTAACTGTAATTATATGTTTAAGCTATAGTTTTCAAAACTATGATAAATATATATATGCATTACAGTTTATGGTATCATTTCATTTGAATGTAGTATATTAATTATAAAAACGTTACATATGAGTTTTGTAAGTAAAGAACCTGACATTAGAGTTGACTTATTTTAGCTTTCGCGAATAAGAAAGAAGTATTCATTAATTTCTCAAACAATAGATTTAGTATGAAGATAGAAATATGTCTCATTTTATTGCTTCTCAGACAACATTCTATACATGAGTCGAATGTTGTTTATTACACGTAAATTCATTGAATGATTAAGTTCATATAATTATTTCATTCCTACCTTTACTGCTTGCATTTTCCAATCACCAGGAACATCGACTTTGGCTTGTTGCATTTCTCCTTGGTGTCAACAAACTAGCAAAGGTAGCATAAGTCTTTTCAATATCTTCAGTTTTCCTTTAAGGCTTCCTTTAGATTCTTGGCCTTTTGAAATTCAAGTTCTGTTTAGTGAAACTTTCTCATACTTTGCAGAGAGGTCACTTTGAGATTTTACCACACAGCTGTCTGCTTCCATTGGAAAGTATGTCTGTACTAGCTGTCCTAAATCTGTATTCTTAAATGCAAATGTTGGTATTGCAGTTGCCATTGCTTCCAAACCACAAAAAGGATAGTCTTGTAGCAGGTTGAAAGTAGGCAGAGTGAGACTGGTGAAGATATGTTAGCAAGGTCTTTGGCGAGGAAGATATGAGAAATGTGGTTTTATGTTGCTACTATCCATTGTTTCTTCAAGGCTCTTCATGATATCTGTCTGATTCTCCTGTGATGAAACCCCTAATATTTTCCATCACAGGGCATGACACTTACAAGCCTCAAGCTGTGCAGGGCATTGCTTATAGAACCTGCCAGTTTCTCACACGATTCCAGAGCTTTGCGTTTATTGAACTGCCCATAATCAGTATTTGATGGGTGTTTATTTCATCTGGTAAATATGGATCCCTGTTGAAGAAGCTTCTCCTCGGTTTGGAGAAAATCTGTTTATGGGGGATCTTAGCCAGTTGGTTGTCATCTATCTATACACGATATTGATTTGAAATGTTCATGCATCTTTGGACAATTGAAAATATGATGTCTGCTTCACTGGCCATCTTGAACATCTGTTCACCAACATTTCCCCAGTTTACATCCACAGGCAGTTATGATCTTCATATGCATGATTGATCATAACCAAGTCAGCATCTCTAAACAGCCTTCTCGAATGTCAGCTGCAGCTTTGCAGTCTTTGGAGCATATCGAATGACATGCTTGATATTCTTCATTTTTGAGATAAGGAAAATATATTTCATGATTTAGCAACCACTTCAATTCTGGTTGGTCTTCCTCTGGTTCAGCTCTTTTCTTCCTTACAGCTTGTATCACGGTAACGCCACACAGTCTTTGCATCCTCTTCTTCTTCTCTTCACTAATTTTATACTCAAGTGACAGTGCAATAGGCTTAACAGCATATCCCTTCTTCAGCCTTTCTTGCACAAAAATCTTGAACGAGTGTTCTGTGAAAGCCTGTCAAGCCACAGTCATTTTCGTCCCAGTCGTCATTGACAAATAATGCTTCTGGCTGTGGTTCAGGAAGATCCAGTTGATAAAGTGCAGCTTTAGGGTAAAGATTCTTGTGAATTGCAGCTGCTACATTCTGTTCCTTGAAATATACCCAACCACATATTGTACATTTTTTAATCTTTCAACTGCAGAAAGTAGCTGTCGTGGTTTATCAGCCAGTGCTCTCCAGGTAAATCTTCAAGTGGATTCGACCAATAATGTCGTGTGGCTGGGATCAAGGTAACCGCCAACTTTCTCTGCATCTTTCTTCTGCTCTTCAGTTACTTCAATATCAAGGACCGTGCAGTGGATTTCTGCATCTGCATATTCCCTCATTACTTTTCCACGAAAATCGCTGATATACTCCACTAGAAGATTTAAATATGGAATGAGCCCTCTTCTGTTTCCCATGTTTTTAAGTAAAGTAATGCGGCAACAGGTGGCTCGGGAATTGGCAGTTGATGAAGCTTAGCCTGCTGAAACAATCCTTTTCTGAATTGCAGCTGCTGCGTTGTTGTCATTTTAGATAACCAACAACATGCTTAATATTTTTAAGCTCCTCCAGATGTGGGTAGTGGGTATGATGGTTGATGAACCAATTTTCTCCTCTGGGATCATTGCAGGATTTAGATATTCACTTCTTGTAGCAGGTATCAACGTTACACCTCTTGCTCTGCATCTCGTCTTCTGTTCTTCACAGACTTCATCATAAAGAACAGGGCAGTATATTTTTGAAATTTCAGACTTCAGTGTTGTTTCCTTCAAATGTTTTATAACACGACATGTTGTAATCCTGTTGTAACAGTGTCCCTCCAAATCCCATGATGACAGAAGAACTAATGCAGAAGGTTGGTTGTCCATTGTCTCTGATACTCCTGAGGTGAACACAACATTTACTGCATTAAATGAATGAACACTATTTTTATGACCATGTTGCCAATTCTACTTTATTTTGCATGGCTATTATCAAAATCAAGCCATTTAATGTGAGTCCCTATATGCATGAGCACCAGGATTTGCAACAAACCACCTTTACTTGCGAATGACCCAGCCGATCCTCCAAGCAACATCTTAATTTGTCATTGAAAGCGGGTCATAAGTGCCTATGCAGGCAGATTGAGTTCCTAAGGGAGGCCATATCAGAGTCCAGACTTTGAAACTGTGCGCTCCTATTGGGTGACAAAAGTTATGACTGGGACCCTTGAGACTATATGGGGATATTTCTGGTAAGCAGGCTCACAGATATCGATTGATACCTCTACTGGCTGTAAGCAAGCGACAAAAACCTGATGCGGCTCGAGATTGGCAAGTGAGGCCTTCCTCAATAGAGAATGGAAAGACATCCACTCAAACCCACTCAGTATCCTAGAAATCAAAATAAGAGGAGATCTGAGTTCCTTGGTGTAACTGTTGACCCTTGACCATTGAAACTTGTTAAAAGATCGTTAGGCAAGTTGCAATTTTGTCCTTTTTTTTCAGAGACTAGTCAAATTGCCAGCTCATGACATGACAGTGGCTTGTAACGGGAAGATGGGGTAATGAGTCGCAGTAGTTAACAAGCAAGTTGAGTATAAAATCTTGTCTAAAACGACCTGGTTCCAAAAAGCTTGTTTTCTATCAGCAAGAAAACAATGACGTCATCACCTTAGCCAGAGGGGACAGAAATAACTTTGAAAAGGATCCATAGGCATACGCCACCAATGGCGGAGTAACCTGGGTTTTTTTTTTCTAGGTATGAGAAAGTGTAAGCATATTTGCAGAATCATTCATCTACGTAGAAAACAAACTGGGCCCTATACTTCTTTCCAAAAGTGCCAAAATTTCTAAATACAAGCAATGGCAAGTAAGTCTTTAATGTCTTGCATTCAGGGAAAAGGATATCCCAGTTTCTTAGGCCAAATCAAACAGATCATTTCTAATCACTGAGCATGTCATTTCAGAAACTGCGCATCATTTTCTTTTTAAGGGGAGGGGGAACATACATCCATGCAGCTATCCTTAAAATCCCTGTTTATATGTCCTAAAGTGCTAAAAAGAAAATGTAAGTATTTTGCGGCCAGTGATAAAACACAGTGACTGTTCTATCAATAGTGCCAAACTAGCATTGTTAGGAATAGAAAACGAAAGAAAAACAGAAAGAAAATTGTGTACCCTGGGCTAGGTTCTCCAGAAACAACGAGCATCAAGGTTTAACCTGCAGAATTATCTTGATAAACAAGGCTGAAGACCTACCGCTCTATTTTCTCTTTGCTCTCTCCAGTCCCCGAGTCCTTGAAGTCTAAGAGGAATAAATTCTGTGGATCCAAAGAAAATGTCTACATGCCGTCGCTATCTGTATGGAGACAGGTATACCTGCTCCCTTTTTTCCAGAGACTTGTCAAAAGGCCATATTCTATATGTGAGTGGTTTGAACCTAGAGGGTCGTGCATGTAGTCGTGGAAGTTTACGAACATGTTCGGGATGAAATAAAGTCTTTTAGTCATGACAACAGGACTAGTTCGGCACCACTGTTATTATTGATTCGTATGACTAAAATAATGTTATCATCCCTTAGCCAAAGGGGCACAAGGGGACACTTAAGGGCTTTGAAAGGAGACTATAGGCACACAACCACTGGCGGGAAAGTTATGCCTTCTTACTCTAAGCAAGGACTGTTAAAGCTTATACTTATTTTCAGGAAATGCATTTACATAGATAACTATAGCAGTCATACATTTTGCTTTCCAGGTGCCCAGAATATTCAAAGAACTGAAGGGCAAGTGACTCTCTACTGTCGAGCCTTCAGGACAAGGACATACTGTTAGTTGATGCCTGCATCAGGCATGATAGTCACCTCCGGCCACAGGGCCATACCTAAAATATCATCTTGATGTACAAGGCTGAAGGCCTTCTCATGGTTCTCTTTGCCCTCTGCCCTTCCTACGCCATAGACGTCTTTGAAGTTCATGAGGTAAATTCTATTGATCCAGAGAATGTGTCTCTTTGCTAGCGCCTATTTATATGGAAGAAGAATATCTCTGACCACATTATTGTTCGAAATTGTAGGATGAATTTGACACCCAGCAGGATGACCCGCTTGAGTTTAACTATACTGATATCTACCCTCATTGTGCCCTGTCCCAGGACACATACCTGAATATGTTCAGTGTTCTGCCAAAGTGGTCGACACAAATATTTTCAATTATCTTTCTGAGGGCAATTGAAGCCTGAGCTGTCTTTTGTTGCTTTAAGTGAAATGCCCGCCAGTAGTTTAACAAAACGGCTTTTGATGTCTAAAGTAATCGATGAGATTTGTTCCGTCAGTAATGAATGTCGGTTTGTTGGTCATATCCTCTTATCCGTCTGTAGCTGAAAGGTAGCTTCATCTGATGGTGTAAACCCCATCACCTTTTCCTCTGCAAAATAGAAAACACTGCCCGCGCACTTAGAGCTTTACCACAATATCAGGTGCCACTGTGGATAATAGACCTCAGCTCATTGCCTATTTTCATTTTTGTGCTGTCTGAAGCCAGATAATTCAGTATGACGATCGACCAATCAGATGTAACCTTCGGAATAACCCTGAACATCTGATTATTCAGCAGTAAACACTAGGTTGAAAGAATCGGCACGAGTACAACACAATTTTCCAATTCTTGTCTTCCGATGTACAGTGTCTCTCCTGGCCTTGCTTGACTGGGACCACATGAGTCCCGAGTTTCCTTGTGAAAGTTTGTTGCAATGGTAACAGGTTTGTTCAACTGCGCTTTTGCAAATAATATTTATGATAACATGGCAGACAAACATGTCAAATTATCAGGACGAGGGGTTTGGGAGGAGTGTGATGATGCTCTGAAAGAGCCTTTGGCGGAAGAGACAGCTTTCAGGGGGTATAGCCCATGATTTGGCTTCTTCTGAGGTAGACAGGCTAATAGTACAGCGAATAAATCTCAAACAACAATGCTCCACACAGCTTATGTCGAGCAAATGGGCATCAACCCAGTAGATGATTACTCTTGAGCGTCAGTGCAAGGGTTAGGAAAGGAGAGCTTGGTGAGCCCCAACCATCGAAGCACATGGCGCTGACTCATTTTAGTTCTCAAAAGAAGATTTCTTTAAAAATAGGTTAATCCATTAGACTCATCCCTCTGGCCATTGTTAGGTTGCCATTCAGCCATTCAGTCAACCGAAATATAGTCGTCGACTGCCGGACTCCTTTCTTTTGATTCACCAATTCCTGCTTCTTCAAATGCATGTTTGACGACGTGATTCTAGGGTGTGTAAAGACAATATCGTGATGAACATTTCGACAATGGTGACGTCATGATTCAAACAATGTGACAACATAACATTCCTTTGCTCAAAACTCTATGGCTTGCCTACGAACCGGACAGTCTGACAATGCTGCATGAAATGAACGTTTTTTCAACTCAAGGTTTTTCTTTTCAATGATTGCCCAGCCTAGCTGTACCGGAACCTTCACTCACTTGATCTCTGGTATCGTTCAGCGATGGCCGGTTACCCATTAGCGCAAGGTGCTATTCATGCTCGCATAGACACAATTCAAATCAGACAGGGATCGTGGTAGCTCACTTATATCGTCACTTGTACTTGCACTCAATGCGATGTTACATTGTTTAGTTACAAAAGACACTGACGTACAGATATAGAAACAAGGTTGGACGTGAAAAACTTGGGTAACTGAAGTTTCTTCTTTATAGAATAACAGATAGGTTTTAGGGTTGATTGATCAATTATTGTCAAAAATCAATTGATATCAGGCCCATACACTCTAGGGTCTGTGAGAGAACACTGCATACGAATGCCAGAATTAGTAGGAGGGCTTAGTATCTTGACTAGTCTCAAATAGGCAAACCATTTGCACAAACTCCCAGGGTCGTTTGTTGAAAGATGCATTACTAAGGGACAAAATCGCTACATTTACTATTCTCCAGATCCCAGTCTCCTCTTCATGGAAAGGAACTGGGTACTGTACAAAAGACTGTACATGATCTGAAACAAGGCTTGTTTATCAGCTACTACAAATTGAAAAAGAACCAGTTAGCACTCTATAAACCTCTCCTTCATGCAACTGAGGGAAACATTTAAATAATAACACATGAGAGCGAGGGCAATATCACGATTTATTGCCTGCCCAAGGGATGGTGGTCATGATCGAAATATTGATGATACGGCTCGGGCATCATCAGTATTTCGATCATGATCACCAGTCCATAGTGATATTGCCCTAGCTCTCATGTGTTATTATTTTTATTACACCAAACAAGCATACATGCAAAGAAACAAAAACACAAAGACTTCTTCGAGTACAGTTGGCTTCTGAGTCCAGACCTCAGCGTAAAATGTTGTCAGTACCGAGTCTGGGGTTGCCGCTAAAGTTTGCAGATCTCCTCGGTGGCGTATCCAGATTTGTTTGCTTGCATAGTCGCTGAACAAAGAAATTGCATTTATAGTTGCCATTTCATTTATTTGCTGTTTACTTGCATCAAAATATCGTCTAACTGTGCCGGTGACAGCTCTGTATGACCTTTCGCAGCCGACTGCAAAGTACAACAAAGCGAACGACAGTTTGTTTAGCGAAGAAAGGATGCGCAGTAGTAAAATGACGTCATCCATGTTATATCAAATGCAGAGGCCATCATCAAATTCGCAGAGAGCATCATCACATTCGCAGAGGGCATCATCACATTCTTTTACATGTCACTTGAGTCGTGTTTAACAAATGGCAGTGCACGCTGAATGAGTGAGTGTAATAATACTTGATATTCAGATGCCATGGTGTAGCTTGCCATTACACTGGTTTGTGTGAATACATAAACACAGCAAGGCAGACCGGTCATTTTCCGATGGTACTTTTTTCATTGCCCCTTGCTGTGCAAATAAAGGTGCTAAGAATAATGGCCATGACTTTTTAACAACCACGATAGAAAACATTTCTACACCAAGGACCCCTTTGCCTGGGAACAAACGTACAAGGCTGAACAGTGAGGGGGTTACTACGTTTTCTTCAGAAATGAGCTGCACTCTTTTGCAGAGGACCGATATCATGCACCAATACAGAGTTTATCATAAGAAGCATCAGTTCAAGGCTATAGAGATCAACCGCTAATGGCAGCAGCTATTGTTCCTTATCTGCTCCTTTTGGTACAAATCCTACCACATGATAATATTTTTGCTAAAGGTAGATGCCATGATCGTAAACATGAAGGAGATGTTGAAGGAAGAAGGCTACCACGTGTGCGCCCTCCTCCAAATGGGAAAGAGGACCCAGTTGAAAGGAAATTGCAGCACCTTTTGTATGTGGTGGCGACCGGCCAGAGCAAAGATTTGCCTGGCAAACCTGTCAACCCAGAGGCCATCTAAAACATGAAGTCAAGCTCGTCAGAAAAAAAACCTACATAATTCTGCGAGGTAGCATACACTTTCCGCTTGGGAGAACATCGTGAAGAGCCTTCTATCTTTGGCTAGTAATAGCTGCACTACGTTTTGCTAATCAACAGCTCTGGGGGCTTTCAAAGGATGTGAACAACAAATTAAACCTCAGGAATAAGATGAATAAGCTCGGACCTTTCCATAAACTTGGGGCCTATTCCAGCTGTTGCCGGTGAGGGGCTCACAAAGGTCAAACACAAAAGGGACCAAAATAATCCAGATACTCACAGGAGGGAGCGCATGAAGTGGAGGCCACCGATGCCTCACAATGCAGGCAATTGAATCAATGGTAATGGAGCCGGAGAACATGGCGAAGATGAAGAAGATTAGGCTTCTTAAGAAAGAGATGAGCCCTGGTCGAATTTAACAGGGAAGAAGTCGGCTGAGATCATCTGGCAGACAAAGCAATAGAAAGCAGCCCACCGGGGTGATCCTTTGGCACAGAGGCTGCACACTCTTAATCCTGGTACAACAATTGCTACATTGTCGTAATGTTAGTCAAGGTGCTTTGACAGCACCAATGCTAGTACTACACAAAATGCAAGCATGTTTGTCTTCAGTCTACCCACTGGCCATGGCGCAAGTCAGTGGCCACAGGGCCTTCTCCTTCTCTTTCTCCCTACTCCATTGCATTTTCTTTACCCATTTATGGCTCAGTGGACACCAAGTCCATCTTAACAACTTGTATGATGGGGCTTTGCTGGTGGGACTGACCATTGTCAACTTGATGGCCGTGGGAAAATAATGAAGACAGAGATCAGCGACCCTGGGAATCCCACCTTAAACAGATTCTTTACGCTTGATAGCCATGACAACAGCTGATGTGGTGGAAGATGTTCTTGAGCAGAAAAAAACACATTATTTTGAAATACTCCACTCCTTGAGCGCAAACAATGGCAGCACTTGTTGAAGTAAAGGTTGTTTGGGCAATTCTCAACACAACTGCCTTCATCATTGGCATCGGACCTGTCCATAAACTGTCTGGCTAGGGTAAGCCTTGGGAGCACAGAGAGAAAGGCACAATAGGGCATCGGAGAAATTAAACTGAGACAGACAGGGCTACTTATAGCAGACACAGTAGACAAAAAAACTGGAAAAGACAGGTACAAGAGTCAAGAACTCTAGGCTGACTTTGACAGATGAGGCCTTGATGAGGTCCTCTAATTGGTGATAGGCCAAAAATTTCTTAGCACTACACACTGATCACTGGATAGAAAAAATGAGAGTGGGAATTGAGCTGTGTCGTGACAGGTCCTGTTGGCAGTCACGTGGTGTTTTCCCTTTGACAGGCACAAGTCACTTGTTGGTTGGTTACCGCAATTCAAGCACCAGGGCTGCATGCCACTTGCAGTAATTCACAGTTTACGTCTTTCAGTTTAAGCTAAGAACAGATACAATTTCACTCAAGTTTACATTATCGATTCATATCAATTATTAACAACATCAGGACTTCAACTGCGCCTTCAACTGGTGACTTGCGATATGTGTTTACAAATTCTTCACATAGTGGCATAGGTATTATAATAAGGAACACTGCAGTAAATACAGGGAGGGAGGGCCAGGTTTTTTTCAAATAGCGGGCCTTCAAAAGTGTTTGCAAAATAAAGTCAATCTCCACTTCTCATGAGCCTCCCCCATATGTCATAATCCACACCTTGCAATCATTAACGATTTTAATTCAAAACGTGACCTTCTTTGCATCAAAATTAATCAATCGAAGATATTTACAAATGATTTGTAGATCGTAGAACAAATGTTCCTGAGTGCTGGTTTCAAGGTCACAGGCCCTATAAATTTGAGAAGAATATTTTGAAAGTAATATTTTTCATCATTTTTAATGACCTTTGACCTGCTCTACAGGTCTGCAGCTAAGCTATGGCTCTATCTTATCCAGCATAAAACTCCGAGAAGGCTAGTGTTTGATGAAGACTGACTTGAATTGCACACCAAATTTTGGGGTTGCTCCTGACCCTTTGACCCTAATATATTAATGTACCTAATTAATTGTGAGCATATCTAATTCTCAGCTTGCCGATAGAGCTAGAAGTGTTATTTTCTGTGGAGAGAGGTAGAAGTAAATTTTGAAGGGTCACTTTTTACACACAATGTCATTTTGAAAAAACGGTCCTTCCAGCATATTATTTCTATTCAGTACCCTGCTGCAGTAACCTTGGTCCTCATAGCATAGATTTCGTAAACACGGATGTTGTGGGTCACCACCTTATACGTATAGAAGGCATCATTGGAGCTCTAATGATGATTTATCAGTGAACATGAATCGATATAGAAAAAGTAGAGTGGAAATGCACTTGTTTCTTGCTTACACTGCAGAACATGTACCATGGCTTGTGGCATTCGGCAAGCAGAGATGTGGTGCTTGAATTAGGCCTACCTCTTGCCGGTGGCTGGCTTGTTAGAATTTCTGGACCACAGGTCCGAAACCCTCTAGTAATTGTTCTGTTTATTATTATTATTATTATTATTATTATTATATTATTATTATTATTATTATTATTATTATTATTAATATTATTGTTAGGATTTCGAGACAATGGGTCCAAAACCCACTAGTAATAGTTCTGTTTTTTTTTTTCTTCTTCTTCTTCTTCTTCTTCTTTCTTCCGCCATATTGGATAGACGTACAGAAGAAGGGCTCCTACTTGTTTTGTTTTTCTACCTGTGAGAAGTGCCATCCTTCGTCAATTGTCATCAGTTTATGTTGTGAGTAGTGTTAAGTTCTTTTGGGTCTTGTCTCCGGTCCGGTTTCATCTTCGATTAGGTGGATTTCCTTCGATTTTATTTTTTGTCATTTGTTAACCCGTGGTCGGCAATATGGCCGCCGGGAGGACAAGCCATTTCGGAATCTGACACGCAAGCATGCTGTCAGGTGTACTAATATTGAAGGTGTCCCTGTTCAAAGCTATGTTGAAGAGATTGCAAAGAAAGTCGGAAGTGAAAATGTTATTGCTGCATCTAGAATGAATAAGTCCGTGGTTGTGTTCTTAGCAACACTCGGTAATGTTGAAAGTATTGTTGAGTCAAGTTTGCTTTGTTTGATAAATTAGTCGATGTGGAACACATGGTGAAACTGGCCTCAAAATTAATTCTGTCAAATGTTCCTCCGTTCATTCCTGATGAAGTTTTGGAGGAACATTTATGGAAACTTGGTAGAGTTGTTGGTCACCTAAGAGCAATCCCTCTTGGTTGTAAAAATGCTTCGCTGAAGCATGTGAAGTCGTTTAGACGACAAGTTCATGTTTTGTTACACAATGAGAACATCAGTGGTGTAATTCAAATCAAATATGATGATCGTTTTTATTCCGTTTACGTTTCTATTGATGAACTGCGTTGTTTTCATTGTGGACTAAAAGGTCATATCCGTAAACGTTGTCCAAACTATAGATCTTCAGAAAACAACGATAATGACACTGAAAATGTTCAAAAAGACAATAATGGTGTGGATGAAAACTCAGGTTTAATGGATGTTGTCGAAAGTGAAGCAAATGCAAATGAAGGTTTCAATCAGCATATCAATATTACAGAAATTAACACCTCAACTTCAAGTAACGCCTTAACGTCAACTCGCTTTGTCGAAAACAATGAGGCACAATCAGAGTCCGCTCACAAAGTCACATCTGTTGATGAAAATTCTGTTGATCAAAGACCTCTCACCAGTAAAAACAGTCAACCCACTGACGCTCAAAAGAAAGACAAAAATGTTAACGTCCATGCCGATGAAGACAGGGTACGAACCCCTGCTTCGCCTTCGTATTCTCCGCTCCCCTCTACTCCCGTTTTATCATTCGACCCCCCTTCTTCGTCATCATCTTCACTTATTGAGTCTCAATCACTTGAGTTTCCCGAGACTCCTTTTTCAGATATCAATGTAAATGAGTCTCAGGATTTGTTTATTTCTCAGTCACAGTCTCCAAGAAAAGCTTCTCAAAATCAGCTTATTTGGTCAGGAGTGAAAACATCAAACTCCTTTGATGTTCTCAGCGAAATGTCTGATCATGACAATGAGTCTGTTGCGTCTGAAATGTCTGACTTATCAGAATTTCAAGAAAAGCTACAAATCAAGCCGTCTAATTTGCTTGAGTTTTTAGAAGACATTAAAGGCTCTAAAAATATGATAGAAAAATGTAAAGATTACTGCTCAGATTTTAAGGTTCTCATAAAGTCATTTGCTAACTTACGCAGGTCAGATATTGTCACTAGTCAACAAAAAGTTCGTATCCATAAACTTGTGGCAAAGTTACAACAACATGTTAGACAATGTAAAGCTTGGCTATTACGAAACATGGGAAGTAAAATCGTTCTTGTTTTTGCTTGTCTAGTGATGGCAAGTTTCATTTCTTGGAACGTAAATGGTTGCCGTGATTCTTTGAAACGGTATAACATTTTGTCTTCGTTGAAGTCCAATCATTTTGCTGATTTTTATTTTTTACAAGAAACCCATTCTACAGTGGCTAATCAGGCGCAGTGGCAAGTAGTTTGGCGCGCGCCTATTTATTTCTCACATGGTACTAGTAATTCTGCTGGGGTTGCAGTGCTGTTTCCACGAAACAAAAATATTGATGTTGTTTCTGTAAAAAGTGTCGTCCAGGGTCGTCTACTTCATTTGCATATTAAAATGGATGACACTTCCTTTCATTTGCTTAATATTTATGCTCCTTCAAGTGGAGATGATCGTTGTATTTTCTTTGAAAGTCTTCGTAAATTTCTCCTTGATTTTGATCTTGATAATGAAATATGTCATAGGGGGCGACTTTAATTGTACTCTTGTTCCTGATTTAGATAGGTCGTCTCATATTGAACCACATTTAAAGTCTTCGCAAGTTTTTTCTTCTCTTGTTCATCGCTGTAAGCTTTCTGATGCCTGGCGTTATTTTCATAAGCAGGCTCAAAATTTTACGTGGCAGAGAGGAGAGCAAAAAAGTCGCATTGATACTTTCTTCATCAACAAGAGGTTGACTTCGAAAATTAAATCTGTGTCTATTGACTCTCCTACTGATTTATCTGATCACTCTCTTGTTTCTCTTGTTTTAACTATGAATTCGAGTGTCAACAAAAATCCAGTTTGGTGTCTCAATACCAGTCTTCTTAACGATGAAAATTACTGCACTTTAATTAAGGAATTCTGGGAGGGTTGGCGTAATGAGAAGGATAGGTTTTCTTCTCTTCAGTGTTGGTGGGATATAGGAAAACAAAAGATTAAAGAATTAAGTCAGCAGTACAGCGCTGAACGAGTTCATCACTTTAAACCTTCAAAACAAAAGCTTATTGAGGAAATTTGTACTTTAGAAACATTGATTCATACACAGCCTTCTCTGGAAACAAGATATCATCAGCAAAAGACCTGTTCGACAGTTTTAAGAAACTTGATACCAGAGGTGCAGTTATTCGTTCTCTTTTTCAACAGCTCAATAATTCTGATACTAATTCACAGTTTTTCTTTTCTCTTAAAAATACAAAGGCTGTCGTAAATCAATTACTCATCTCCAACGTGAAGATCATACAATAACTGAAAATCAGAGAGAAATTCGTCAACTTACTCGCCAGTTTTATCAAAACTGTTTACTGCTGAGCCTGTTTCGCCCGAAGCACAAATACTTTGCTTCATGATCTCCCTCAATTACCTGCTGAGAAAGTTACGCAACTTGATGAACCCATTAGTCTTGACGAGTACACCTTTGCACTCAAGAACATTGCGAATGGTAAAACACCTGGTGTTGATGGCATTCCTTGTGAATTTTATAAAAAATTCTGGTCTCTATTGGGGAACGATTTTCACCAGGTTTTTCAAAAGTCAATTTCGATGGCCTTCTTCCAACGTCCTGTCGTAGAGCTGTTATCACACTCCTTCCGAAACAAGGTGATAACTCCCTTCTTAAGAACTGGAGACCTATCAGTTTGCTTTGCTCTGATTATAAAATTTTCACTAAAGCTTTATCGCTTCGCTTAAAGCAGGTTTTGCAAGATATCATTCATGTAGATCAAAGTTATACTGTTCCAGGCAGACAGATTTTTGACAATATTCATTTAATTAGGGATTGCATTCATTTTCATAATGACATGAATCTTCCTCTTGGTATTCTTTCTTTAGATCAGGAAAAAGCTTTTGATCGTGTCAGTCATCATTATCTTTTTCAAACTCTGCATGCGTTCGGGTTTGGTGAAAATTTCATCAATTTTATTAAACTTCTGTATACTCAAACTGATAGTCTTGTTCGTGTTAACAGTTCCCTTACTGCTCCAGTTCAGTTTTCACGTGGTATAAGGCAAGGTTGCTCATTATCGGGGCAGCTGTATGCAATTGTTATTGAACCTCTTTTACACAGAATAAGACAAGACGACAGTATTCAAGGTGTTATGATTCCAAATTCAAGTGATCGTAAATGTAAACTTTCAGCTTATGCTGATGACGTTAATACTCTTGTAACTTGTGATACTGATTTTTTGAGGTTTAAATATTGGTTTTCTGTCTATGAGCATGCCAGTAATGCAAAAATTAACTATCGTAAGTCCCAAGGTCTTTGGGTCGGCTCATGGCGTGGGCGTGCTGATCATCCGCTTGAAATTCTTTGGAATAGTATAGGTCTCAAAGTCCTTGGTACTTATTTAGGTAACAGTAACGAGTATTTTTCAAAAACTGGAGTGAGTGTGTTACAAAGATTGACAATAAGTTATCTTGGTGGAATAGATATGCTCCTGCTATGTCATTCCAAGGCCGTGTTATCGTTATTAATCAACTTGCTGCAACTAAACTCTTTCACCGTTTAATTTGCCTCTGTCCTCCTGCTTTTATCATTGATGAAATTCAGCACAAATTTCTTGATTTCTTCTGGCAAGGAAAACATTGGTTGCCAAGTCGTACAATTTTTGCTCCATTGAAGTCAGGAGGGCAAAATCTCATCGATCTCTCTTCACGTGTGAAAGCTTTCAGATTAAATTATCTTCAAAGATACTTGTATTCAGGTCTGGATCATCCTTCATTTTTGTTTGCTGATTTTTATTTTCGGAATGTTGGTAATCTCAAGTACACCTCTCAACTTTTTACAGTGAATTATCAGTCTGTTCCAGATTATCTTCCTAATTTTTATCTTGAACTTTTGAGAGTCTGGAAGTCATGTATTTTCCTGAGAAAAGGTGGACCCCTTTCAATCAAAGATATCTTCCATGAAGCCTTTTTTTTCAACGATTGTGTTAGTTTTACAAACCCTCTTGATAGTACTCTTGTTAATCACTTTATCAGTGCTGGCATTACAAAAGTTGGAGATCTTTTTGACCCTTTCCAAAAATCTTGGCGCTCCCCAAGCCATTTTAAAAACATTGTTTCTATTCATTCGGATAGAATTTTAACAAATACTGTCAAGACGTTGGTCGACTCTATTCCCTGTGATTGGAAAAACAAAATCCAAAGTTATTTTGAAGAGGAAGTTGATTTGGATGACGTTCATTCTTGTCATCGTCCTTCGTACTCTTTCGAACTTATTTGTAAAGGCACTGATGACCATATTATTTTGAATTGTCCCTTGTATAAATTTGAAAAGGGTAGCATTTATAAATTCTTGATTATGTCAAATTTTCATAGGAATAATAAACGTCAAGATACAGTTTGGAGAGATCTGCTTTCACTTACGGAAAATATCAAACCTTTATTCACTTCTTGTTATCTCAGTCCAATTCCCAAAAAAGAAGGAGATCTTCAATGGCGTCTTCTCCACGGTGCGTACGCAACTGGCTCGTTTATGTTCCATTCTGGGTATAGCTCATCCTCTGATTGTATTTTCTGTAGTGCCAGAGATGACCTTTTACACATATTTTTAGAATGCCCTCGTCTTTCTCCCTTGTTCATTCTCCTTCGTAAACTCTGTCACCTTTTTCTTGGTCAGGAATGCAAGATTTTATTCTGGTGGTTTGTTTTAGGCCCACCCTTTGATAAATCATACATGGACAAGAATACCTTTGCGCTTTTAAATTTTCTTTTTACGACAGCTTAAATTGCAATTCATGTAACAAGACGAAATGCAATTAATGGTCATGATCCCTCAATCAGTAATATGCTTGTTTCTGTTTTTAAAAGGCGAGTTTGTGCTCGCATTTTAGAAGAATATAATTACTTCACGCTCAATTCAACATAAGTGCTTTCAAAAACATTTGGTGTATTAATGACGTCATTGCTTCTGTAGACATTGATGGAACTTTTACTATTGATTCAATTTTGTTGTAAAGAAAATGCTTTCACCTCTAAGCACACTTTCCCTTTTGCCAATTCCTATCTCGTCCTGGGCACCGTACTCCTCACGGAATGGAAGGGGGTGGTCAGTTGGGAGGATTCTTCGTAAGCATGTACATGCCAACGAAAAGTTTTCTCAATATACCCCTTCTCATTGGCGGTTAGGTGGCTTTTTTCTGCAAGATGTAAGGTGTTCCTGTCCTATTTCCTCTCAAATTCTGTCACTTTTTCTTGTTTCGGATGTTTGTTTCGCTTTCTCCTATTCAGTGGAGATTTTTCATGCACCTCGCATCTTGCCTTTTGTCATTAACAAAATTGTGCTTTTTTTCAGATTTAATTGGTTTCCTTCCCATGTTGCAAGTGATATAGCTACCTGTTTGCCTTTTCACCAGTTCTCTCCGTCTCGCTCCAGCATCAGTATCATAGCCATTTTGCAGTTTTTGCTGATTTTTTACAGTCCAATTTTGTTTAGTATTTTCAGTAATTGACCATCATTTGCTATAAAGCATTTGTCAGATTTCATTTTTGCTTTTTGTCTCAAAATTTGAATTGTTTTGATTTGTACTTGTCTGTACAGGAGACTATTTTTAGTAATAAACGTTTATTTGAAAAATCAAAAATCTTCTTCTTCTTCTTCTTCTTCTTCTTCTTCTTCTACTGCCTAGGGACTTCAAATGTGGCACAAAGGTAAAACTTCGCGCAAGCATTTTTTGATCACACGACCATAACAATGGGTCTCGTGATCTGGCGGTCATTTTGAAATTAAAGTTGAAAATCGACTTCATTTGCAATAAATTAATCAATCAAAATTCTGTCCTAATTTTTGTAGACTATAGGGCTTGGTTCTTTCATGCCAAATCTCAAGGTCATAGCCCTACCGATTTTGATTAGAAGATTTTTTAAAGTATTATTTTTCGGATTTTTCAATGACCTTTGACTTCCCCTATATCTATGCAGCTAAGCTATGGCAATGGCTTATTCTGACCTATGTTGAAGTCCGAGAAAGCCAGCGTCTATTGGACAATGACCAGTAGGGGTCCAAATTCCACTTCACAATTTTGGAGATTTCACTTGACCTTCGACGTTGGCATCTTCCTGCAACTCATGTATTATGCACATATCTAATTCTTGGCTTGTCAATAAAGCTGGAGGTTGTTTTTTAAGTACAAGGAATAACTATGGAAGCAAAGTTTTTTGCCAAATGCCACATGACTTCCTGTACCTTATGTTGACACATCCTGTACTTCATAAATAATGCACATATCTAATTCTGGGCAGGCCAATAGAGTTAAAGGTCTGCTTTTTGTATATAAGGATAACATGGGATACAAATTTTGACAAATATTACGTGATCTCTATGACCTTTGACCCCAATGATACATATATGTGCACAACCCAGTAGGCACAAGACCACTAATTAATTTTCCATAGGCCACCACAGTAGCGTTGAGCTCGATTTTCCTATTTTAAAACATTCAGCGGCACGAATCCTCTTAACAGGTGTTAGGTCAATGTCAGCTTGACTACTGATTAATTTTTCGTGTGGGCAAGTCCACGGAAATTTTGAGATAGCGATGAAAATAGTGCCCTCAGTGGTGTTTTTGACAAAATTCAGGCTTATTGTTATGATTTCTATTAGCCCTAGAACTCCTCATATTACCACCAAATGCTTCAGCCATTTTTCACAACAGTCTGCATTTTGATTCAGGCAGAAAAATATCTTTACAAAAATTCTTGACGTTAAAGTTCAAACTAAACAAGCATCCATACAGATCAAGGTCTGCACTATTTTTCTTCCAAACTATCTTCGTGGGTAACCAACCCGGAAGTGAATTAGTGGGCTTGTGCCAGTAACCACAAGTGCTACACCTTTTATATTAGGTATTATGGGACATCTTATGTTGAAACATCCTGTACCTCATAGAAAAGATCTTGAGAGCACAAGAAAAGATCTTGTTATCACAAGAAAAGATCTCGTGTGCACAAGATCTTTTCTTGTGTGCACAAGAAAAGATCTTGTGATGACAAGATAGTTTCTTTATCACAAGAAAAGAACTCGTGCGCCCAAGAAAAGATCTTGTGTTCACAAGAAAGGTCTCATGTGCACATTAAAAGATCTTGTGATCACAAGAAAATATCTTGTGAGCATAAGAAAAGACCTTGAGAGCACAAGAAAAGATAGTTTGCACACAAGAAAAGATCTTACGGCCGCAAGAAAAGATCTTGCGATCACAATACAAAGATCTGGTGAGCACAAGAAAATATCTCATGCGCACACAAAAGATCTTGTGATCACAAAAAAGATCTCATGAGCACAAGAAAGATTTCGTGCGCACAAGAAAATATCTTGTTAGCACGAGATGCTTTCTTGTGAGGACAAAAAAGATCTTAAGAGCACAAAAAAAGATCTTGAGAGCACAAGAAAAGATCTTGTGATCACAAGAAAAGATCTCGTGAGCACAAGAAAGATCTCGTGCGCACAAGAAAAGATCTTGTGAGCAAGAGAAAAGATCTTGAGATCACAAGATACTTTCTTGCGATCACAAGAAAAATATCGCGCACACAAGAAAATATCTTGTGCGCCCAAGGAAAATCTTATGATCACAAGAAAAGATGTCGAGCGCACACAGAAAGATCTTGTTATCACGAGATAGTTTCTCGTAAGCACAAGAAAAGATTTCGGGAGCACAAGAAATGATCTTGTGATCATAAATCAACATCTTGTGCGCACAAGAAAAGATCTTGCAATCACAAGAAAAGATCTCGTGCGCACAAGATATTTTCTTGATGGCACAAGAGAAGATCTTGCGATCACAAGAAAGGTCTTACGAGCACCAGAAAGATCCTGAGAGCACAAGAAAGAGATGTCATGCGCAGAAGAAAAGATCTTGTGATCACGAGATACTTTCTCGTGAGCACAAGAAAAGACCTTGTGCACACAAGAAAAGTTCTTGTGATCACAAGATAGTTTCTTGTTATCACAAGAAAAGATCCTGTGCGCACAAGAAAGATCTTGTGATCACAAGAAAAGATCTTGTTATCACGAGATCTTTTCACGTTTGCAGGAGATAATTTCGTGTGATCTCAGGATAGTATATCATTCGCTAATTATCTTTTCTTGTGTGGACAAGTGGAAATATTATTCTATAATTCTATAATTTTACTATAGTTGAGATCTCAAGGATTATAGGCCTAGACTTAATTATGATAGAATAATTGACTTTTTTCTTCATGTAAATTGAAAATCGAGAAATAACAATAATTTAGATTAAATTTGTTGGAGAGACAATTTCGACCAAAACGTATCATCCCCACAGCAGTATCAACCTATTCTAATATTTTACAGAATTTTGAAAATTTGATATTTAACAAATAGCAATGACACTAGGTCAGAATTCATAAGACAATAGTTTTAAACACTGACACAAAACAATACATGTTGACATTTATTAACTTGAATATTGAATTATTCATTTCCTGAAAGTTACAAATAAATGTTGAATTTCATCACTCTTTCAATGTTCACTATATGATAAGATCAGTTAACATTTTGAAAAAGTAAACATACAATGTAAAGTTTACATTGATCAAAGTCAAAGTAATATAAAAATACTTGTAGCACATTATATTGCTGAATAGAATACTGTTAACTAATAACAGTAAATGAATTGACCATTCTTGGATATTTCAATGTTGGAAGACTTTCAACACTGTGATTTACGTGACCTTATGTCATCTTTTCAGTTGGATCTGCTTATTAACAAACAACCAGAGTAACTGGTCAATCAGCATGACTGTTAGATCATATTTATGTAAGTAATGCTGAGTATGTTCGTTGCGTCAATATACCTATTTTAGGAATAAGCGATGATAATCCTACCATCATAGTCAGGAAAAGAAACATGACAGCCCTGCGCCCACACAGAACTTGACGGGGCTCAGAGTGTCGTTTGGGCCTGAAACGACGTTTTTGGCCCCGTCTATTAGTTATGCATAGTTTACTTTACTACTTTAATCGGAGGCGCACTCGACACCTTTTGATCGTCACAGCAAACGATCGGCTGTTCCAGTTATACGGTAACCACCCGACTAAGACTTATCAAGTGCAGCGCCACTGCCAGTCGCGACGCGTCGACGGCCACTTTCACCTAATTACATATTCATGACATCATCAGCAGATTTGTATAACTATCCAAAATGTTTTTGTGTCGAGTTTGTGTACGGTTCGTTTCAAAAATGTGTTCCTACATTCTTATCCGATTGTTTGCGTTAATAAAAAATGTTTGTTTCGCCTCGGATATTTGTAGGGAAGTTTGGATTAGTGTGTACGGTAATGTTTTGTTTGTGTGGTGGAAAGCTTATGGCGAGACGCAACCGGACCTATGGTGTTACAAAGTTGATAGAGTGGCCCTTTGACACTTGCGTTTCGAAACCCGAGTGTGGTTTCTCATCGGTCGCAATGTAGATTCTTTCCTCAGTTTGTGTTGTGAATATTTATTTTTATGTGTTTGTGAATATTTATTTTAATGTGTTTTAGTGATCTTGCTCATCGAATAGCGAGGCAAGAATATCAATGTTTGGGTCTCGTTGTGAGTCCATTTGGTGGTCTGGTCTGTTTGTTTTTTGTTTCTTTACTTCTGTGAATTTTGTTTTGACTAGTTGGGGGACATTTGTTTTTTCAATTTCTTGTATGAAGTTTGTTGTATCTTTTAAATACGTTGGTTGTTGCTGGACCAATGGTTTTATGAAGTAATCCAAGAATTCTGAGATTCTGTTAGTGGGACTAGAGCAGCCGCTAATTATTGGTCTCCCTGCAACCATTGAGTTTTCGGGCGGCGGTTTGTGAATTTTAGGTACCGTAGTAAGTACCACTGCGGGGTACGGATTTTTATGTTTTTGGATAGAGATACTTATAAGTATCATGGTCGATGTGTTTTTTCTCGTACATTTTGTTTAATAGTTCGTGTACTTTGTTTACTGTTTGTTCTGTGTCGTCATTGTCTAGTTGTGTATAATACTGGGTGTTGCGTAATTGTCTTTCGCATTCATGTACGTAATCTTTTGTGTTTACAATGACGATGCCTCGACCCTTGTCGAAGGGTTTTATTGTAATTAGCCTATTGTTTGCAAGCTTGTTTATCGCGATTCTTTGAGCACGCGACATGTTCTGTTTCCTTGTTTGAAAGGGTATCTCTAGAAGTGCGAGTTTTGTCGCTTCTAGATAGCTTTCGAGTTTTGTGTTTTCTGTTGTTCGAGGAGTCCAGTTTGACTTTTTTTTGCCGACCAGCCATCAAACCCAACTAGATACGTGCATGTCCCTTCGTTTTGAATCACTTCCTTCACAATGCCTTTGGACCACCAGTTACCATCGTCAAGAGCTTCTACCTTACAGCCAAGCGCGAAACCTTCCATGGTGTCTCAACCGATGCTATGCAGTTGTAATACTGATCACTTGTGTATAGCTGAGACTATACTACTGTTAAAAAGAAGTTTAACACCTCACCAGCACGAGGGGTCATAAAAAATTATCAGAAGAGCCCTTTAGACCAACCAGGTACAAGTTTCCCGAAAGGTGTCAAGTACATAGGACTAACCAAACATTTAAGGAAAAAACAGCAGGAACAATGAAATTGGTTGATAAGCCATAATCCCAAATTGGTCAATTTTTGTGTGGGCGCGGGGCTGGAATGAATGTAGCCCGAAAAGATACTTTAATCGAAAATAAATATCGATGCTACAAATTTTTTATGAAACAAATTTTATCAGGGAGCTTGATGAGCTCCAATTGCCAGTTTCGGAAGTGTTCGATAAACCAAATGATTATTTAGAAAGTTGGTATTTAAATGTATATCAGTCCGGGTAATGACCATATTGAGGATATATGATAAACCAATCAGCGAACCTGCCGTCGCAACGTCATGAATAATTAACCACGCGAACCTGCGATCGTACATTGCAACGAGTTCGGAATTTTCGGCTTGATTTCACCCTTTATTTTTAGCACTGGGTAGTTTTTAGATGTAGACGTTACGCACAATATTCAGTACGGTCGAAATGGTAAGCGACACAAGTGGTTACTACATCGAAAATGACTTCTTTGGATGATATTCTTGGCCAGGTACCGCTCCTAGAAATCAGGATTTGACCCTTGTAAATATACAGTAACGTATTTGTCGCAAATTGTCGCCTATCTTTGGTCAAATTTCAGTTTAATATTGCCATCTGCAGTATGGAGAATGTTTCTAGCTTTGCAAAGATGGGTCAACTGTTTTCGTCGGTCATGGGAGCACGATGGAGCACGATTTTTTTCGATCACCGTGCATTTGCCTGTACGATTGACCCTTCGCTCAGAAAAAAAACGCGCGCTGGATCAATCGCCGAGAAGTAGACCAAAAGCTGGAAAAGAGAACGAAAAACGTCCATAATTCTTTGTCGAACATGGTAAAAGGTAAATAAACTCAGAAAGCTAGGCGATGTTGCCGTGAGTGCGTCGGGTTCGAATCCCGTTTGGGTTATAGTAAAAATTATATTTCAGAATATATTCCTGAAGAAATCTGACAATTTTTAACACCGTAGAACGACGCGAATCGAATCGGGCTGAGACACTTCCGGGTAGCCAACATTCTCACTCGATCGGTGGATCTTTCTGGTCAGATCGCGATCTGAGCATAACATTTCAAAGGAAACCAATGTAACCTTTGACCCTTGTTACATATGCAGTACGTGATTAGTTCTTGTCTTAACCTCATAACATATACGGTACGCCATTGGCTCTTCCCAACTATCCTCTATATGGACATTACCCGGACTGGTATATTTGTGTGTTGCATAAATATGCTCCGTGGCAAGAAATACGTGTCAAGAAACCAATGAAACGAGAATGGTTTTCTAATGATAATTCTGAATGCCAATTAAACTAGAGATAGATTTAAGGCATTGAAAAATCATAATGAATATATAAAATCTGGAGACAGAATATTAATCAAATGGTTAAAGAGACAAAGTCGGCGATTTTTCATGAATTTGGTTTGATACGAGACACTATCGATATTGTTTGACATGTTGAAAGATACTGAATGAATGGGTGAGCATTCATATATTCCATCCCGGTTTTAGACACGATAAATAAAATCATCACGAGAAAGAAAAAATTCTGAGGGCCAACATCTCGGCTGTTCACCGCTTTGAGAAGTGTGAGCATCTGCGTGTGAAAAAACACACACACTGACACGTCCCGCTTATAATTATATGGCTCCAGGTCAAGAACACAGTGTTTGGGATTCACCTAAGCTTACTATCGATGCCGTTTGCTGAAGTTACATTTTGACGGTCATCTTTGCATGCAGACCTTGACGACCAATCTTGTTCTTCGATACACTGTTCTTTGCTGCAAAAGAGCACATTTTTCGAAATGGCATTTCAAATGCCTACAAGCTGCAACAATCACGGAGCCGTTTGCCGACGACAGTACTTAATCACAGTGGTGGCAGATCGTCTACAGTCTCTCTCACTGTGACCTATTGCCTAAATAGCGGATTGTTTTTGTCTCGTTTGTACCTCCATGTAGACTTACTTGCCCATGGACTGTGGGTATAGAAATATCAAAAGGGAGTAAAATGAAGGAAGAAACTTCAGCAGACTGTCACGTTAGTATTGAGGTGATCGCCAGATTGAAGCAATATACTTTGGCGACTGACGCATACATTGTGGAACTGCTACAAGCTGTGTATGCCCGGTCCTCTGGTCATGACTGCCTGAATATGCCGTACGATACTGTTTCGATCCGATGAGACACGCTCTACTGAGACTAAGAACTTCATCCCCAGAAATCTGATTCACTCCAGGGTATAGGTTTTAACCCAGGCTTCGTCTATACAAAATGTTCTGCTGTAGTTACTAAGGTATTTACAGTAATTAGTGATAAAGGCCGATTTCCTGTAAGCGGCTATTTGTTTTGGTTTAGCGGTTGGGCAAACCACTATCAGTCAGCGCAGCAAACGCTGCAAAAACTGCCATGCGATGCGAGTGACCGGAAGACAAGAGCGAATGCTACTATTTTAAGTCGCGGTCATTGCCATCATGTACTCACTTGTAGTTCCTAATACCGTTCAACTGTAACAAATAGTTACACGAGGCACAGAGAAATCCGCCATTCGATAACATTCGCACAAATTGTGTTTGTCAAGAGGTAACTAGCGATCGACAGTGCCACGATGTCACCGATGTTCAGTCGCATCTCCGGGTGCGATGATTCAACGTTCATATGACGTTTGCAAAAAAAAATCGGAATGGCAGAAAGATGCCCTAAATAAAAGTCTTCGAAGATGCAGGTTTATGATCAGGATTTGTTAACCATAAAATGCAGAGAAAATGTATTACTCTGCAGTATCAAGGTAGCAATCTTACATGGTACGTTTTAGTTTTATCGTAGAACAATTTGGTCTGTGGTATACTTCTGTTTCACAGTCCGTGTCATTCGATAGTTTAACGAGCAAATTCTCTTTTAAGTTCCACTGTTTCACTAGTTCGTTTTGTCGTGTGGTCCTTGTTATCCTTTGTATTGAAGGTTGTATGAAGGTTACAGGCCGCTCACGCACTCTTCCAAACGATGATCTGAAGTAGTTTGCGCATTAATTCATTATGTGATGGGGTTCAACTATGGCGGTTAATTCAAATCGCCTGGACGCCCAGGCAAACATTGAACATTGCTGTAAAGAGTAAGAAAGCGCTTTAATATCCATGAAGCCATATATGGTCACTAGTTGGGTCGAATATTGTTTTGACTATGGAATTTTGCTCTCGAAAAATGTGTAGAAAATGGCCGACTTTGTTCCTTTAAAAGGCTACAATTGGTCGCTCATAGAGGAAAACAATACAAATACTAAAGAGCTATGAAAGTACATGTCTGATCTGGTGCCTAAAATGTCAAACACTTGCCCCGCTTTATTGAAAGTAGAGGGATCAAATTTACAGATCCAATTGAAATAGCAAATCCTTTCAATAATTTTTTCACAGAGATAGTGAACAAGTTTACTACAGAGTTTACAGATTCAGAAACAGATTTTAAAAAACTTAGAATCATGTTCATGACATTTTGGGTCCAGGTGTGCGTTTTAAAATCCCTCCACTTAGCGAGGAATTTGTGTTAAAAGAATTATCAACTTTTAATACACCTAAAGCTACTTTATTAGATACCGAATTCCTTAGATTCTAAAACCCCGTCCGTTTATAACAACCTCCAGGATTATTTTATCAATTCGTAATTGGCCGTTAGTTCGTATATAACACCCCCAGGGGTACACCAAAATTCTGACTGGAACAATAGAGCCATTGTAATGTAATGAGACAAGGATATCAGCAACACCTACGCTGCTTATCAAAGTCACAAACAAGTGCTGAAGTGAAGGGTCAAACCTCAAAATAAGCATAAAATTGTTGGCGTTTGGAACGTGTCAATCGGGAACGGTTCTATCGTTCCTGGCGATAAAATTCCACTTGGTCATTAAAAGAGTTGGATTTTTGAGCGTCTCGATCTAGTAAAATGCCGTCTTTTCGTCACTGTCATTTTGCTACCGTCAATATAAGCAGATTTTTGAACATCTTGATCAAGAACGAATCGAATATTTCGATGCCATTTGGCTACCATAACACGAACATTACGATAGTTGGGTTTTTGAACGTGTTGATCAAGTACAATTCGCTCATTTCATCACGACCAAACAACCACTCACACAAACACAAACAAGTTTGAGTATCGGAAGATGACGATGACGAGGGGAAAGATGACGATATAGACTTTGACGGGTTTGATTTCGATGAAGAGGCAGGTGTATCGATAAACAGACACCCATAGTTTCTTCCGCGCATGAACTGAATTACTTTCGTTAGTGTTTTATCAATTTTGTACATAGTTTTTCTCATGTAATAAAGGTATTTATTGTTTGAACTGCATTTCTTGTTTGTGTGTGTCCTTTTGAGTAGGCGATAGTGTAACAGATTTCAAGATTATACATGCTTTCGAAGTCTTGCGAGGGAAAAATACCCAACTTCAACAATCTGAATTCCACATCAAGAGACATTTCGTTCATCGATACAAGTAATAAAAAAAACTTCAAAGATTTATTGCCAAAAATTCAATTCATCAAATTGTAAGCAGATTGGCGTAGCAATCTTTCGTCTTGGCCAGCCGATGCTTCAACACTTTATCAGTTCGAGCCTGCCTGTTCGTAAGATCACATTTCGTTTTGAGATACAGTTAGACTTTTTGAAACTACCGTAGGAGCAAAATAATAAAACTCACAACGTGTAATTGATCGTTTATTTTAAGGAGTACGGTAATTGAAAATCATAAATAGAAAACATCGGACGGACACCATCACACTGTATGCACTTAGAATTTTACCATGACTTCATGCACTGACACCTTTGACCTATTGCGTGAATTGACCAATCACAGCCAGCGGAACTTTAGGGATTTCCCTTTACTCATTGTCTGACCTTTGCGGCCATGCTATGGGGAGCTAGCTAAAGTTGGGGAGCGTACTTGTATCAACGAAGTATCGTGGTGATTATCTATACGCAAAATACGAAGATTTATTGCTATCGTATTGTTTAGGAAAATTTCAAAACTTGTCGATCTCCATTAAGTTACACTGTACAGATTCGACTGCCAGTATCGACGCAGCATGGCAATGGGTCAATATCACAAAGTATGAGTTGTCTGCAGCGCTTGCTCGCGTGAATAAAAAACTATTGGCATAAAACGTATAATACCATTGCATTAATTAGCATAAATTAACTTAGTCGTTCGATTTCGCGGTGACATCCGTTTATACGATCCACACATGTTTTCCGCCTCTGAACAGGGGGTTTTGGAATCGGAGGAATACGGTAAGTCCTAAGATTCTTAAATTATCATCGAACACTATAGATTGATCTTTATGCTACATTTGTAATTTAAGATTAAAAACAGGTGTGTTTCCAGATGTGTCGAAAGGAGCAAAGGTTACCCCTTTGCACAAGATCGTGGAAACTACAGACCTGTTTCAGTACTCCCGATCCTTTCAAAGATATTTGATAAACATGTTCATAGTCATTTATACGGGTTCTTAAACCTATGGTTAGTGACTCACAGTCAGGTTTCCGAAAAGGTTTCACATGTGAGACAGTTTTATGTACAACGGTTCAAAACTGGTCTAAGGCTATGGACAATGGTGATCTTAATGGTGCAATTTTTATTGATTTACGCAAATCTTTTGACCTGGTAAACCATGATGTGTTTACTAAAAAGCTTGAAATCTAAACTGGTTTCATTCATATCTCTCAAACAGGAAACAAGTTGTGTGTTTTCAAGATCAAATTTCTGATGCTCTACCGATATCTACTGGGGTTCCTCAAGGTAGCATACTTGGGCCCCATTTTTTCATATTGTTTATTAATGATTTACCTTTAGCTGTCAACAACACCATTGAAATGTATGCCGATGATTCTACAATCATGACAAAAGAAAAGAACCTGGCAGAAATTGAAAAAGCACTCAATGATGATCTTGAATCAGTAAGACATTGGTGTATGCAAAATAAAATGCTATATGTTATATGTTACCATACTCCAACGTGAACATGATAGATGGGTGTATACTGTTAAGATATTTGTAATATCGGAGCAATTTGTCTTCGCCTAGTGCCCATATCCTTGAAGATCATCAATAAATCTTTTGAGCAGATCGGGTTGGTCAGTATAATTTTCGGTTTTTCTTCAGAACAAGCTCATAAAAATGTTGGCATACATTGGGGGCGAAAGACGTACCCATAGCTGTTCCACGGATTTGAATATAATGTTCTCCACAGAACCATGTTTACATAAGACTATATCGGCTAACTCAATGATGTCATCAATATTGGTAGCATTGAAATTGGTACATGTTTCGAATGCATGTTTAAGTGATGCCAGGCCTTCATCAATCGGGACATTGGGATATAAACTAATTACATCCAAACAGAACAGAAGGGAGTCCGGCGGTAACGTAATTTATTTATAATATCTATATAAGTAATATATATATATATATATATATATATATATATATATATATATATATATATATATATATATATATATATATATATATATATATATATATATATATATATATATATATATATATATATATATATATATATATATATATATATATATATATATACAAAATGTATACAATGTGCCCTCCCGGTTATCACCATAATGGCTTTATGGCAACCTCTGAACTTGGGCACAGAGAGTATATATATATATATATATATATATATATATATATATATATATATATATATATATATATATATATATATATATATATATATATATATATATATATATATATATATATATATATATATATATATATATATATATATATATATATATATATATATATATATATATAATATATATATATATATATATATATAATATATATATATATATATTATATATATATATATATATATATATGGTTTTTCACCCCTGAGTGCCTTGTTTCCTCAGTTTGCAGGCCTCAATACCTGGAAATGCTCCTCCACACATCCAATTCAATATTCGAGGTGCAAAGTTCTATGGAAATGAGAACAAGTGTTGCGAAGTTAAATTAACACTACAATCCAAAGCTTAAAAGTTATTTTTAGAAGTGTTGGATTATACTGTATAAAGCATTCTGTAAAATTTGTACATTCAGGTTCTTTTATGTATTGTCAAAATAAATCAAGAATGGCGCAGATGATTGCTTGTCATATGCCTGTGTAAAGTTGGCGTATTTGTACCGGTGAATGCACGGTCAGCGCGGTGACCGATACGATGGATTACGGAGAGTCCCATTGCGAAAGTAACCAAGTCTCACCATTGTTGGTTAACAGCTGATGATCACGTATTTGCCTCAAGTAGCGAAGTACATCCTCCTACATAAGTACCTGGATACTACGATTAAATTATATAGCTCTGCATTGCTGTGTGTTAACATACATACAGCCCTGCCAGCAGAACCACGCTTGGTCATATTGCACTCGAATTGACTAAATTGATATTTTAATCCTACTGATTTCGGTATATGTGTTGTATCAGTTTTGTGAACATACGGTTACAAGAGACGTACAAATGTATAGTATATTATCAGAAAACGACAGCACAAGGAGCACTAGACAAAGTTCTTGAATTTTTTTGAACGGAAAAGAACGAAAGAGAGTTGCACCCACAGGTTATTCACGGCATGGAAATTTCGCATGATATCATTCGTCATCTGACGTAACCTGACGATTCACCGTAGCAAAGTGCTTAGTCACACAAGTACATATTTGTGTTCTTGTCTTAGGGGTTTTTACATATATGGAACACGAGAGCTGAATTGCATTGCAAACGCTTTTGATTCAAGTACTGTTAAGAGATGTTTAATTAAACAATATGGCATTAGCCATAAGCGCCCAGGAGATATCATACGAATACAGGTCACACTGTGAGATCAATTTTGTTCTCATGGAATGCAGCTCTGGTAAGCTACTATGTGTTTTACATTCGGACAGTGCATGCACTGACAAAACATTTGTCACGTAATTTGGTGCATGTATGGTCAATCTTTTTTAAAACGATGTTGGTGTCTTTTTTCACTACGCGTGAGTGTGTGTTTACAGTTTCTTTACAACACTCATTGGAATAGAAACGGATGTGCTAAACTGGAGTAGGTGTTTATACTTTATGTATAAAAATTTAAGTGTGTGCATAATTTATATTTAACTTTCAAATTATTGTGTAACTTCCACGGAGTAACAGATTTGATACTCATTGTCATTCTAAAGTCCACTCTACAATTTAATGTTTTTAGTTCTGGGAGATCAATAGAACGTTAGCGGATACTTATTTTAAACTCACTTTTCTCAATAAATTTCACTTTTGGAACCCACATATATTTCTGTTAGCCCTATATCTCAACATTATGAAAAATATCTTTATTTTCCAAAACACTGTATCTGTGTCCATTTCTCTCAAAAAATATGCGTTTTTGAGTTTTTTTTACAAAAAAAAGGTGTGCAAGGACTATGCCGACTTGAGATATTTCAACAGAAATCAACAATTGAGTACTCTGGGGAAAATCGGTTTCCCAGATTTTTTCTATTCCCTTTACTTTTAGCACAATAAGGTGTGTGAGTAACAGCTCTGGGTTTTTGAATAAATCATTTCAGCAAAAATTTCTCTTGTTCCACAAATTTTACCAAAAAACTGAGACACTGTTTTACAGATATGTATTGCTACTGTGACCTGGTAAAAAATCAGACCTATCTGTGCACCCTACTTCAACCTAATTTACTTTGAAGTTACGCTTGTCAGGCCAAATCGGAAGAGAGATAATCAAAGAATTGTGTTAACACCCCAATACGTACAAAAATCGATCGTGGATATGACTTTCCGGGCGATTTTATTCATTTTCACGAACTTGCATCAAGCAGGAGACTAGATGTTTTGTATTTTACTTCAAATACCCTTTCGAAAATCATTAATGGCGAGAAGATCGGGAAAAGCACACACAAACTGTTGAGCTGTAGGAGTAATGAGGGCGGTTGATTTACATAAGAAACACTGCCACGGCTAATCTGTTTTTTCTAAAATTAGAGAGTAAGCTTGTTAGCGTAACTGTAAATGGTTGTCAAGCTCTATCAATCCGTTTCTCTTTGGTTTAGAAGTATCTTTTACGCCATCGGAGGCGAATTGCGATAATTTACGTTTGCGAGAGTCTCAGTGGACCACGTTGATTTCGACATCACGGCGTCACGGAAGCCATGGCTATGGCGGTGACTATTCAAGTTCGTCATTCGGCCCGACCGCCTGTTTAACTTCACCTGGAAGATGAAAATTCATGCATACGCATCGCTTGACATGTCTACCAGTTTTCATTCACAAATGTTTCCACTTATCGCCGACCTTCGGAATGAGCATACTGTGGTAGACAGACTCTGTCGCTAACTTTCACGTTGGAGAATTTACTTCGATGGAGACGGGTAAGGTAACAGTGGCAGTTGCCGTGATCGTAAATAACTTTCAAATGCAGTTTTTTTATCACAATTTACACAAGAGGGTAAGAAATTGCTTATTTTATTTTCATTAATCTTTGACATTTGGTCTTCAGTTTGCTTCATACTGCAGCAGTCTTCCATAGAATGTGCCGGTACTCACTGGGACTTGACTCAAATAAGCTTATGGTAGCCTACCCGATCGCATAACGATCAAATAAAGTCAACAGCTACGTACTGTTGCCGCGATTGTAAATGTGTAAGAAGTGGAAGAAGTAGGTTTGATATCACAATCCTAACATCAGAATTCGACTTTACGGATGTAATTCTCAAATCTTAAACATAAGTTTGGTTTTGTACGGTTACGCTGTAACTACTATTTTGCCAATGCCGATGTCGATTGCGCGCCAGGCACAATTTCAAATATGGAGCCGATTTCTGTCTCACAATAATAAACACACCCGTCGCTATAAATCGAGTACCCCGAAATGAAGAGGTTGACCCAGTACGAACAGCTATCACATATACAAAATGTTACATGTAGATTAAATTAAAGTTATGTTCAACCATGGGGAAATTTATTTCGAATAAATTATCATAGAATTCGGCTGTGACCCTGATGGCAAAATATTCCTAACAGGTAGCTTGTCGAAGCAATATTAATGCTTGTACGTTTGCAAACATCGCCCATTATTCAAAAAATCATAGAATTCTCAACAAAATGGCGGCAACAAAATATTGCCAAATAAATGCGGAAATGACGACAAAACCTACTGAATTTCAGGTTATTCTAGAATTTGGAACATTTTCAACAGAAAGATGGAACACAGAATGATCTGGAATGAAAATCAGGTTTTCTTCTCGCTTGATTAATGAGACTTAATGAGACTTAAATTGCCAAAACGCGTGTTTGTTGGTTGTTTGACGGCTCAAACTATTTTATCGATTATTGCCAGAAAAAAAGAGATGTGACCCGACGACATGGACGAATCAGAGATGAACTGATACTCTTACCACATGATGCTTGCGGTAATGCACATAAATACAAACTTTTGAAATAGAATCGATGAATGGAATAATAAAACCCCGAGTACAGAGCTTTTGTTGATGAATGAGGGATTGAAAATATGCGTGTTAACAAGCTGTACAATGAAAGAGACAAATTCTGTCAGAGAAAAGAGGAAAAGAAAAACAGTTAGAGGAAATTCCTGAAAATCACACGAAGAGAAAAAAGCCAAAAAAGAACTAGCTGAGTCAAAAAAGAAAAGCTAAAATTAATAATCGAATAGAAGTGCTATATGATATGATCAGTGGGGCACGTGAAAGACTGGCTACAACAAGGTCACTTCGTGATGTAATTTCCGGTCTAGAATTGTCACTCAGGCTAAAGCTGACAGAGTTATTTAAACGGAATGGTATAACAATCGCTGTATTACTTACTGCCCTAGGAATGACAATACAAACAATTGACCTGGCTGTGACAAAAGGGGGTCGGTTGGCTGGAACTGGTGGCTCTGGAATAATAGACCAGACATTGGCTCAGGCCCGCCAATAAGTATACACAACAGTGAAGGAAATAGTTAAGCAGTTTGGCAAACTGTTATAAGCGCTGGCCGCAAAAAGTGCTGCCGCAATACCTTGTTTAATAGGATCCCTTGTCAGTTTTCTATAAAAACAGCAGGATCAGTTGTTGGATTGGAGAGCAGCTATGGTTTAACACTGGTCTTAATAAATAAAATTATGTATTGATAGAGAGTCTAACGAATTCTGAAGACGATAATAAATAAAATGATGTATTGATAGATGGCCTACGGAGTCAGCATGTTTGGCAAAATAATATTGCCAAGTTCCTTTCGAAAAATGAAGACCTCTTTTATTTCTCTGTCGAATTGCAATGGTGTAAACTCTGATTGGTAAATCGGAACATCCTTCGAGCACATCTAGGTGTAAGACTCAAAGATGATATCTATATCATAACATATTAGCTTTCATCAAGGAATGTCAAAAGACTATTTTCTTTATGCGTCTAGAATTCATAGCCGTATTCCAGACGTTGAGGATGACCAGGAGGCTATTGGGTCCTTTGACTTATTCACGACACAGGTAATCGATTTATATTTAAGACATATCGAAATATTTATGTAAAGATGTGATTTTTTCTTTTCACTGTGATTTGTTTCTTCTGACTTACTATAAAGCCTACATAGATACTGATAGCTTCATCTACAGAGTGCCTCTCCCCTCCCCAAACATAACTTTCAATGGCATAGATATAGAGCAGAATGGTAAGGAATCGATATATGATACCAGTGGGATGGTCGGCTCTGTGGTAGACACCGATTTTCCTAAGATTAACAAAGAAGTGATAGGCAAATTTAAAGATGAATGGAGTACCTATTCTTGATTTTGTTGGCATTTGTTCAAAAGTGTATGGTTTTCAGACTCCAACTTTGGTCACGAAAAAAATAAGGGGATAAAGATGTTTGTGTTAATAAACATCTAAATTTTCAAGACTATAAAGATCTGTTTGAAACTGGTGAGGAGCCGGAGGAGGCGCATTTTATGTCGTTTGTACGTATCACATGTGTGATTTACTCATTTTTTATTTAATAGAGAAAAAGTAACTTCCATATGTTGTCAGACAATTTCTACACGTATGATTGAGTGAATGTAATTTGTGCACTCAGTACACTTACACAATACTAAAATGATTGTTCGGAGGATAAGCGATGTTATATTGCTGGAGATATAGACTCTATGAATCTTCGTACCTTTGGATGGAAACGATGAATTCAAAAACTTATTGTTGGTCTTGTGTGGTGGCCAGCGAACAGAACACCAGCTTAGAAAGTTTGAGCGGCTAAGTTCCAATGATTGGCGGGCTATGACGTATATTTCACATGTCTGGTGACGTAGAAGAAGAAGCTGGAAGACGGCATGGGGCCAGACGCCACTTGTGTCAGTCGAATTTCAAACTTTCTGTTCCGACGTTGTGAACGTCGGAACTGACTCAACCATCACACCGTCTAGTACGGGTGAGACTCAAGAACATTTAGAGAACATTCATATGTGGTAAGAGAGACAATTTCTGACAGAACAATCCGTCGAGCCCCTACCACATGTGGGAGAGTGACGTAGCTACGAGTGAAAATACGGACCAGAAGCTTCAGCGAGTGGAAACTCACCAGCCTGTATATGGAACTTCTATGCACCTTGAACGCTACGCCGCGCTACCGGACCGGACGGCAGGAACAGTAACGATCAGGTTACTAGATATACACGCTTGTAGGATAACACGGATTCTGTCCTCGTCCTTCGAACCGTGTATACTTTGCCTACAAATCAGAACTTTCGGCAGAATAGAAATCATGCTTTAATAATCTCACACACACGAGTGTAAGTCGATTTTGCATGAGTGATTCTTCGCCGCTTGGAGGGACGTTTATAGTTTGGATCATGGGTGAAAGTGGTTCGAAAAGTGGGCGATTGTTATTTCCCTACAAGAAGGCTTGGAATAGCAAGAGTGTTGTACAAGTTAACTGACACTGAGATACTGTTGTATTGTTCAAATATCAGTTTTGAGCCAAGCCTAGCTGTTAGGCCTACGCTACTTTTATTTTCTGTACACTTGTAATTTACTACAGTGTTTTCTACTTTGAGGTAGCGACATTTTGTTGTAATAGTGACCAAAATAGAGTTGTCACTATTAGACTACTGAGTTTTGTGAGTGTACACCATATGAACAGAGAACCGGTGTATTTCTATGTATTGTGAGTACAGCCAGTTTCAAGACATTAGGGCTTACTAGCACATAGCTACCATATTTTCAGGTTTATTCAAGCAATTTGTGACATCACTGAAACAATTTCTTTGGTGTAGTACTGTCATTCGGTGCTATAATTGTTAGCGAGTTGTCAATCATTGTACAATACAGGGGTATCTGTAAATACCCACTGTTGTTGTTGATTTATTCTTTAGTAATAAATATTGTTGTTGGCGGAACTGTTATGCCAATGAATATAATTGTGAGATCGCTTTCTATTGTACATTTAGAAGTAAATACCACCTATCTGAGTGAACTATCGCGACCAGGTTAAGAGGTCTCAGTGGAGCGAAAGTGAGGAACATTTTGATTGTCAGTTCAGGCACGGACTTTCTTGCCGTATGACATATATTTTCTTGTAGTCACACCTAGCACAACTCAAACAAATTTTTGTCAACTCTCAGGTGTGACACATAAATGGCGCCCAACGTGGGGCTCGACTTGAAAGAGGTTGTGCCCAGTATCCAGATCAGGTGGTAAACAGTTGATAAAATAATTATTTAACCAGCTCTGTCTGATCTTAAGAATAGTTAGCATTATCAAGTGTATAGTATTACATAAGTTTCAAAGTGATTTACTGTAAGTTGCGTGCTCTGTATGTCGCTGTGCGAGTGGCTTATGTTCGCGACTGTCATTTGCACAACGACTAGAATGGCATCTGATCAAACAACCCCTCATTCGTTGGGCATGACTGGCCGGGGAGTGAGGCGCTTGCAAGGAGTGTCATCTGTCCCTTCAGCAGATACAGCAGTCGGTAGGAGAGCTGGCGAGCCACAAGACTTTACCCAAACAAATATAGAGAGAGATTTCACTCAGGCTAGAGCAAGAGAAACAAAGATGGAGAGTCGAAGAGAGTGAACGGTTAAACCAGGCAAAGGAGCAATGGTTGTCAGATGAAAGACAAGCAAGAGAGGCTTGGAAGATAGCCATGCGGGCAGAAGAGAATGAGAAAATTAAAATGTTCAATTTCAGAAAGAAGTAGAAGAGAGGTATAGACAACGGGAAATTGAACGGCATGATTGGGAACATAGAGAACAGTGCAGGTGTGTGAAGGGAAACTGGGATGCCTATGATGGAGTCTGTGGTGCGGTAGGAGGAACTAGTGTGGCACAGAGTACGCCTGCGCGACCAGACTGATCCAGATCGCCCAATTTCACACCTGCTACAGGAGAGACTCTGCGCCCCAGATCAACGAGGCCAAGTATAGGAGAGTACAACATACCCACTTCTTTGCGTCAAGACTTGTTTGAAGATGAGATCGCTCGTCTAGACAGTGCATTAGAGAAGAAAAGACGACCATGGGCCTGTATGGTAAGAAGTGGCAAACTGCTGACACTACACCTACGACTTACAGAGACAGCAATGGTAATTATACAGCCGTGTACTTGGGCGACAAACACAAGTTAAGTACATTTTCTGGTGATGTAAACCGCAAGTCTGGTGTAGATTTGCAGACATGAGAAGGGGAGGTCATGACGTACATACATGGAAATAAAGAGTCTGCCATGTCAATATTACGAAGTATTAGAGCGTCATTGAAAGGCTGTGCAGTCCGACTAGTTGATGGAATGTGACCGACAGTCACATTTGACCAAATGTTGAGAAAATTACACAAACGCTATGGTAACGTTCAATCAGCAGAAACCCTGCTAGTGAATTTTTATAGTAAGGGTCTACAAAGAGACAATGAGAGTATAGCCGACTTGCTAATGGCTTGGGGGAGGAATTGAATAAGGTACAGCGAAAGGGTGGTATACCTAAATCAGCAATTGATGAACAGCTGAGAAACACATTCTGGAGAGGTTTACTAGACGAAGATGTTAGAGATAGTATTCGTCATTGCATTAGCCAAGTTAACGATTTTGACGAATTGGCTGTGGAAGAGGCTGCGAGCGGAGACAGCCCTGTCCTTCAACATTGCATTCCAAACCAGCTGCTGCCCACCAAATGGTTGCTGATGAAGAGGAGCAAATGGCAGAAAACTCAAAGAAGACACTGCTTTCTGAAAAGGACATCAAAGACGGTACGGCTAGGGAAATTGCCCGACAACTTGAGCCATCTCTGAATTCGGTTATGCGACGCTTGGACATGTTAGAGGCAGAAGTAAGTTCCACTTGTGGTTGTGGCCGACAAGGTTCAAGCTCTGCTAGCAATGCCAACCAACCCGGACTTAAGCAATGAACAGATAGACAGTTTGCGGCTAGCCCCAGCGCACCTTGACGTTGTTTCGGATGTGGCAATGTTGGCCACCTGGTGCGAGAATGTCCAAACCCCAAGCAACAGAGCTCAACATGCTACCGCTGTGGATAGGAAGGACACTTCTCCAGGGACTGTCCACAAAATACAAAAAAACAACTCGAAACAAACATCATCGGCATCTAGCAAGTCAAATAACAAGGCCCGTAAGTCTGACAGGAGTCAAACCAAAAATGTTTGGCCAGAAAGTGACCCACCTGCTAGGTATCAGTGCAGGCAATTACAACGTAGAAAACAGTATCATGCATCAAACGAAGATGACAGAACGACACAGTCGGATGTAGACACAACTGACCAAACCCTGCGGATGATGCATACAGATATACGCTGCAGAGTGGTTGGACCAGCATATGAAGAGACGATTGCAGTAGATGGCCATGACACTCGCTGCCTAATGGACACAGGTTTGCAAGTTACTACTTTGAGTAAGTGGTTTTATGATAAACACTTTTCGGACCGCCCGCTGGAAGCATCAGCTGATGATTTGCATATACTTTGAGCCGGTGACCAGGCAGTTCCAGTATTGGGGATTCTTGAAGTACAAGTAAGGCTGCCATCGGCGATATATGGCGTACAACAGACGATGGATGCCCTGGTGATAGTTGCTCCCGACACCGAGTATGGAGACCGGATACCCATAATACTTTGCACGAATGTGTTAGAACCATGTATGCGAGCTGCGGCAGTCATCAGGAAATCAAATCACAATATAGTTGACAAGATGTCCATCCTAGGAAGGAGAGCCTATGACAGAATTTGGTCCAGGTACTGTTTCACTGGCAAGGATGGCCATGTGGGGTCAGCACATGCTCTTCTGAAGAGACCAGTTATGATTCGCCATAAAGTTACGATGCCTTGGCAAGTGGATCAGTCTACAGTTCCTGTCAGGTTATACAACGGTAACAATAACAACATAACAGTCAGACCTGGCAGTGTTATCACTGAAATCAATGCAGTAACAACTATAGAAAGTGTCCCTATGAGTAAACTAGATGCAACCGATAACAGTATACAGGCTGATACTAACAGTGACTCATTTGATGACATTAAAGGCACTACTATAAAGGGTGTCAATTTGACCTAGAACCAACATTGTTGTCCAAGGAACGTCTTTGAGTGGCGCGTGATTTGTTTTGTCAGAACTTGGGTACATTTTCTACTGGCGATACAGACCTAGGGAAGTGTGACCTAGTGAAACATCAAATTAGACTCACAGATGACATACCAACGCAAGAAAGGCATCGTCGACTACCACCAGCAAAGTACGCAGAGCTTCATCGATTGATACAAGATATGATGGATTGTGGCATCATAAGGGAGTCCAACTCGCCGTACGCAGCGCCGATTGTCTTAGTTTGAAGAGAGACGGGACAACCTGGCTATGTATTGATTATAGACGCTTGAACAGCAAGACAATCTGGGACGCCTAGGCACTTCCAAGGATGATGGAAAGTATGGAATGCTTGAAGGGAGCCAATTGGTTTTCCACAGTTGACCTCAAGTCGTCCTACTGGCAACTATTGATGCACGAAGATGATATCGAGAAAACAGCCTCAGATTGGGCATTACGAATGTCTCCGTTTACCCATGGGGCTGTGTAACAGCACTAGCAGCTTTCAACGTGCAATGGAGAAGTGCCTCGGAGACTTGGTTTATCGCACGTGTATAGTCTACCTTGACGATATTGTGATATTTGCTTCAACATTTGAGGAGCACTGCCAGCGTCTTGATGAGGTACTCAAATGGTTGAAGAAGCACGGGTTGAAAGTGAAGGCTTTTAAGTGCCAGTTTTTTCGGCGAGAGGTCAGCTTCTTGGGACACATTGTGTCGCATGAGGGCGTGAAGACCAACCCAGCAAAGACTGAAGCAATTAGGACCTGGCCTGTACCCCACAGTGCTAAAGAAGTCAAAGTTTTCCTGGGTGTGTGCGGCTATTACCGCAGATTCGTAGAAGGCTTCTCCAAAACCGCGAAGCCCCTGAATGACTTGACCCAGGACTCTGCAGTAGAGCACAAGACTAAGGGTGGGAGGATGGTACGACAGAAGCCACCAGAATTTGTGTGGACAGAAAAGTGTCAAGTGGAATTCGACACCTTAGTTGCGCATCTCACAAACCCACCCATCCTCGCACATCCTGATTACTCACTCCCTTTCGAGCTGCACACTGACGCAAGCCTACTCGGGCTTGGAGCAGCACTATACCAGGTACACTAAGGAAATGTAAAGAGAGTAGTTGCATATGCCAGTCGTGGGTTCTCGAAAAGTGAGAGGAAATACCCAGCCCACAAGCTGGAGTTTTTAGCGCTAAAGTGGGCTGTGATGGATAAGTTCTCTGACATGCTGCTAGGCCGCCATTTCCTGGTATTGACTGACAACAATCCCCGAGCGTACGTTACCACCAGTGCGAAGCTAGATGCTTCCGGACATCGTTGGATATGGCAAGGTTGGCAGATTATGACTTTTGGATTGAATATCGGTGTGGAGTACTCAACAGAGGTGATCTCTAGAAAACCAGAGTCGGGATACTCAACAGATGCAGAAGGACATCCTCACTGGCTTGATTGGGTCCCTCCAACCCCTCAAGAAACAACAGTAATGAGCAGCAAGATGGTCGTGGCAATTCTTGAAAGTTAACTTGTCTCCATTGTACCAGCCATGGAAATTATCGGCAAAATTCCAAGATGTAATGTCCAGACATTGACTGACATGGTGCCAGAAGGTACTACGACATTACCCACCATTAGTCCTGCTGAGTGGAAGGATCTACAACTGGCAGATCCGACGATTGGTGCGATATACAACTATTTCCAAAGAGGTGAACCGCCTGACCGTCAGCAACGTTCCACAGACCCACCAAGTATCTGCAGCATTGCAAAAATGGAAGAAATATAGGTTGCGTAATGGTGTGCTGGACAGGCAAAGAACAGAAAAAGCGGCAGGACAGTATACCAGCTATACTTACCACCCGGCCATTAAGAGACTGCCACGGATGCATTACACAACGAGATGAGTCATCTAGGAGCGTAGTATAGAACTGATGAGGTCACGATTTACTGGCCAGGTATGACAGATGACATCATCGAGAGGTGCACACGTCAGAAGATTGCAGCTGGATATCGTATAGTTGCTCCCTTGGTGCCGTTATTGACAACAATGCCCTTAGAGTTACTGTGCATCGACTTCCTCTCCCTTGAACGGTCAAAGGAGGATACCAGGATATCTTGGTCATGACAGACCATTTTACTAAATATGCCATAGCAGTGCCGACTAGAAATCAACTGCGAAGGTCTTGATGACACATTCTTGCAGGAAGTCAGCATCCCAACCAGAATCCACTCCGATCAAAGAGGAGTTTTGAGAGTCGGTTGATTGTTCACCTTTGCACTTTGTATGGCGTGAAGAGTCGCATTCATCCCCATACCGCCCTCAAGGTGCGGGAATCGTCGAACTCTTAAACCAGACTTTACTAGGCATGTTAGGTACATTGCAGCCAGAACAGAAGCAGAATTGGGCTCAACAAGTCAAAATGCTGACTTATGCATACAACTGCACAACGCATGAGGTCACAGGTTATCCCCCTTTTATCTGATGCATGGACAACACCCGAAATTGCCGATAGACTTATACCTTGGGTTGGAGCCTACTGATGAAGCAGAAGGGACATATGACCAGTACGTGGAGAAGTTGCGAAAAGACTTGCAAATGGCTTACATGATAGCAGGCAGCAGAATAGCTAGTAAGGTGCAGAAGAATAAGTACCTGTATGACAAGAAGGCAAAAGAAGCTGAATTGGAACAAGGTGATCGTGTGTTGGTGCGCAATGTTTCTATCCGAGGAAAACAGAAGCTTGCTGACAAGTGGCAACACAGTCCTTATCTAGTCGTGAAAAGGGTGAACCCTAACATCCAAGTCTATGTACTCAAGCCAGAGTTTGGAGGGAAGCATAAGACAGTCCATTATAATTTACTGATGCCCTGCTACGCACTACCAGCAATTCCTCCAGACCACCCTATGCACATACCAAGGAGACAACCCTTTCGACCAAATACCCGCATACAAACTCCAACGAGACATACAAATAGAGCAGCTGCAGCACAGAGCGACGCAGAAAGTGAAAGTTCTTCCAGTGATGAAGATTGGGCTCAAAGAATAAGAGTACAATGAACTAGTCCAACAAGACCCTCAGAAGTACAGATGCCAGAAGCCAATCCACCTGAGCAAGAGTCACATTCTGATGGTGACACAGGTGGCACCAGTCCGACTCACAATCTACAACAAAACGAGTCAGCACAGATGGTGAAGCATCGTTAGACAACAACCTAAACAGCCAGGTGATGCTACCCACTCCACCAAGTGATAATGTGGAAATGGCAGGTACAGACGTTCAACCAGATGATGCAGCTAAGATGTAATTTGGTACTGACCATGACGACAAAAGCGCTGGGTGTACAGATATGTCAGACACCCAAATCAGCAATTCAAATGTGAATGCGACTGCCCAGAGTGATGCAGTGAGTTCCGTGCATTGTGAAGAGGATGTGGTGAATGTTACTAGTCAGGCATCAGAATCAAGTCAATGTGGCAAAGATGTGACTGATTCCCCTAGTGTCAAGGTTGGAACAGAAGTAGCAGATGACACAGCTACAGAACGGCGGTATCCAGCTAGAAATCGACAGAAACCACAGTATTATGGCTACAGTAATGCGAGATATGTTGTCGACCACGGGTTGAATGCAGAAGCACCAGCGTTTATGCCGAACAGCGAATTAGTAGCAGCCGAACCATTTCAGATGCTGGCTACCCTGTGGTCCAAGGGATGAGAATGAAAATAGAATTATCAAGAGTGACAGATAGAGAAGTGTACAGTTATCAACTTTCTGCGAGAAAGCTGGCTGCAAGGAGAAATTCTAAGAGAAAACCGAGTTATGTTGGAGTTTGCAAGAGGGATGAGATTCGTCGCATGCCGACTTCACAGCCAAAGCCACCTATTTTGGGAAACAGTCCATATCTATCAGACTGGCGATATATACCATTACTGACAGTCATCCATGGACGACTATAGAGTTATATTACCAAACAATTTTAAGTTATGTGTACAGCGCTTCACTTGCCAATTAATTTACAGGTTGTGTGTGCCATATAGCTACTATGTAACGAATTCTCACCCTGCTGCATTGTTCCCGTGCACGTTATCGTTTAGCGTAATTGCAAGATTTCGAGTTGACATTTATCCTTCTCATATGGCTTAGCAAGCTGGGGGACAGTGTAACATGTGGCGGAGAGGTAGTTGGCCTTGGCACAAGTCAGTGACAGAGTGCCAGAGATGTGTTGGTACAGGTTGGATGCGGAGACGCGTTGAACATTGGTCAAACAAATTATACGCAGCACAAATATATAGACGGCGGCAACCTGACAAGTCGCTAGCCTGCGTGTTTGCCAAAGTCTATGCTTTGCTTTGTTCTTTTGTGTTAACAGAATTTCTTACAGTATCCTTTTTAGGTGTAGTCAGCACTGACTGTTTGCAGCAGAGGAGCCAGTCATTCATTACCCTATATGGCTTCAATCTCTTTTGCTTGCAGGGTTACCAGTGGAGTGTTGTAGAGTCACCCCAACAGTGCCAAACTGGATTGTCCTTGGACGACCCTTGGTCATATCTGTGCAAATTCGTATTATGTAACTGTTCTACTGCATGTATTTACACCTCACCCCTGAAAGAGCTTACCTGGTATACCTTAGGTACTAGGGTGGTTACTTGTAGGTAGGACTTCCAGATAATCAAGGAAGAGCAAACGCATCCTTATTAGACTGCGATGTAATAGGTCTGTATTAAGATGAAGTTTAGCAATTGTAGTCAAAGCCACTGTAAAGAGTTGTGTGGTACAATTATTTCCATGTACGGGCAGTTCCAGGGAGGGTTGTTGGCATGTCTCCCCTTACACTCCCAGTCGGCCAATTATCGACCGATGGTGGAAATGGAGGATAAGGGATGACATACTTTCGGGAGGGAGGGTATCACATGTGTGATTTCACTCATTTTTTTTTAATAGAGAAAAAGTAACTTCCATATGTTGTCAGACAATTTCTAAGCGCCAATGATTGGCGGGCTATGACGTATATGTCACATATCTGGTGACGTAGCAGAAGAAGCTGGAAGACGGCATGGGGCCAGACGCGACTTGTGTACAGTCGAATTTCAAACTTTCTGTTCCGACATTGTGAACGTCGGAACTGACTCAACCATCATACCGTCTAGTGCAGGTGAGACTCAAGAACATTTAGAGAACATTCATATGTGGTAAGAGAGATAATTTCTGACAGAACAATCCGTCGAGCCCTAACCACGTTGGGCGAGTGACGTACTACTAGTGAAAGACGGACCGGAAGCTTAAGCGTGAGTGGGAACTCACCAGCCTGTATATGAAACTTATATGCACCTTCAATGCTACGCCACGCTACAAGACCGGGCGTCAGGAACAGTATCGATCAGGTCTAGTAGATATACACACTTTTAGGATAACAAGGATTCTGTTCTCGTCCTTCGAACCGTGTAAACTTTGCCTACAAATCAGAACTTTCAGCAGAATCAAAATCGTGCATTAATAATCTCACACACACAAGTGTAGTCGATTTTGTATAAGTAATTCTTTGCCACTTGGAGGGACGTTTATAGTTTGGATTGTGGGTGAAATTGGTTCGAAAAGTGGGCGATTGTTATTTCCCTATAACAAGGCTTAGAATAGCATGAGTGTTTGTACAAGTTGTCTGACACTGAGATACTATTGTATTGTTCAAATATCATTTTCAAGCCAAGCCTAGCTTTTAGGCTTACAGGCTACTTTTATTTTCTGTACACTTGTAAATTTACTACTACAGTGTTTTCTACTTTGAGGTAGCGACATTTTGTTGTCATAGTGACCAAATAGAGTTGTCACTATTAGACTACTTAGTTTTGTGAGTGTACACCATATGAACAGAGAACTGGTGTATTTCTATGTGTTATGAGTAAGCCAGTTCAAAGACATTAAGGCGTACTAGCACATAGCTACCATATTTTCAGTGTAATTCAAGCTTACTAGCATATAGCTACCATATTTTCAGGGTGTTTCAAGCAATTTGTGACATCACTGAAACAATTTCTTTGGTGTAGTACTGTCAGTCGTTGTTATAATTGTTAGCGAGTTGTCAATCATTGTACAATACAGGGATATCTGTGAATACCCGCTGTTGTTGTTGATTTATTCTTTAGTAATAAATATTGTTGTCGGCGGAACTGTTATGCCAATGAATATAATTGTGAGATCGCTTTCTATTGTACATTTAGAAGTAAATACCACCTATCTAAGCGAACTATCGCAACCAGGTTAAGAGGTTTCAGTGGAGCGAAAGTGAGGAACATTTTAATTGTCAGTTCAGGCACGGACTTTCATGCCGTATGACAATATATTTTCTTATAGTCACGCCTAGCACAACTCAAACAAGTTTTTGTCAACTCTCAGGTGTGACATACAGAAAGCTGTGAAAAAAGAGTAAAAAGCATAGCAAAATCATGATGGCGGCCAATGATATCAAACGTGTACAGTTATATGATCCAGACACTGGCGAATGGCTGGCAGAAACTTGGCCGATTGAATGGGCCAGCTATCGCACAGGCCTCTAAAATAGTATAGACTTTAATCTACTATTCTCAACAGAGACCATTGCATCACTGATAACATAAACCTGAGCAAATATTTTATCATCGTGAGCGTCGGCGCTAGCACCCTTCATTGATATATCTGTTTTTAAGATTTCAAGTGTTACACCATCTTTTGTGTTAATTACTTTTAGACCATTTCCGCGAAAATCAATATTTTTAAGCTACGCAAATCAATTAATAGAAAGAATATATTCTTCAAATAATCGTCTTCCTCCAAATCAATGTCACACTAAAAACGCAGATTGATAAATAGACAGAATTTATTCTTCAAATAATTGACTTCAGCCATATCAATTTCACACCAATCTTTATCTTCAGCAAAATATCGCCGTGTTTCTGCCCAAAATTGTCTTGGCATCATCTTCTTAGCATGTATTTCATTTGCAATACCATCAATTGGTACAGTCACAGATTCAATAGATGGATTATAGAAAAGTTTGCTATTCATTCTGACATATTCTGATCTTTATTGAAGAGTACTAATATACCTCTCATGCTACGATGTGGTACATTAACATTTTCATTTATAATGGTGTCCGATTCATTAAATGGGATTGTTCTAAAATGTTGTACATGTTCGTAGAGAAAACTTTTACCATTGTTGTAATACCCGGCTGTATCTCTCGTGAGGACGTCATCCTTAAGCGTTTCATACTCCATCTGAATGTTTGCCAATTTATAACCGGCTCCCCTGGCTGTGACAATCAATTGGAAGCGGGCGCATGTGTAATTTCCCATTCTATATGACTACCTAGCGCCGTCGGATAGGTAACCCCACGGCCTGTGATGAAGGGATGGGTCAGTCGAATAGCATATTTTGAATAGTATACATGAACAAGTAAATTGTCATCAGCAACATTAATATCTGCATCATTTGCCCAACTTCTTTATTTTCTCAGATTCTCGTCCTTATTCCATAAAGCAACATGTTTGTTATACTCTCCTTTTTATGTTTGTAGAGATCACGATAACATTCAATAAAGTGGTAGTTATTCAAATCGAGAAGTATCTGCCCATCAAATTCGAGGACCATGTGCTTGATTAAATTTTTTGCAACATTTTTAACTACTCGATTATTTTCGTGGCCCGTTACTGCGAGATCAAAAACCAGATCGCAAGTATCCGGAACTAAAACTACTCCGCTTTCCAACTTTGGACAACGTCTGTAAAGCGTCTCTTCTGACTGTGCCGACTTGGATTATGAGTAACCACATGATAGATCCTTTCTGCCTTAGTTCCCTGCAGTATTCGGCTGCTGAAAGTCGGGAACAATGATCTAACATACCGCATTTTGTTTTCGTGTATTGTACATAGTAAGTCAGAAGAAAAAAAATCACATGTTCACATAAATATTTCCATCTGCCCAAATTCACATCTTCACTTAAATCTTTCAATCTGACTGAAATATAAATGGATTACCTGTGTCACGAAGAAGTCAAAGGACCCAATATCCTTGGATTGATGAGTCTCCTGATCATCCTGGAATACAGCCATGAATTCTAGACGCTTCAAAAAGTTACTCTTTTGACATTACTTAATGAAAGCTAATGATAATGAAGTTATGATATAGATTATCATCTTTGAGTCTCACACCTGGATTTGTTTGATGGATATGTCAATCTACCCGATGGAGTTAACACCATTCCAATTCGACAGAGAAACAAAAGAGATTTATTTTCAGAAAGAAACTTTGCAGTATGCTTTTCACCAACATGCTTCCATATATCAATACATAATTTTATTTATTATGACTAATGTTAGACCTGTCAAAAATATCCATAGCTGTTCTCCAATGAGCCGGCAACTGATTTTGCTGTTTTCAATAGAGAACTGACGAGGGGGCCAATTAAACCTGGTATTGCTGCAGCACTTTTAGCGGCCAGGGTTTTTAACCATTTGCCAAAGTGTTTTACAATTTCCTTCACTTTTGTGTATATATTGGCAGGCTTGAGCTATTGTTTGACCCTTAGCCACCAGTTTCAGCCAATCACCACCCTTTAGTCACAGCCAGGGCAATTGTTGATATTGTCATTTCAAGGGCAGTAAGTAATAAACTGATTGTTATACCATTCCGTTTAAATAATTTTTGTCGACTTCAACCTGAGTGACGATTCTGGATCTGAAATTACATCACGAAGACACCTGGTCATCGCCAGTCTTTCAATTGCCTCCTGATCTTATCATGCTCATATTCATTTGATTGATAATTTGAGTTCTCTTGTTATGAGTTCAGCTAGTAGTTTTTCAGCTTTTTCTTTTTCTGGGTATGCGTTCAGGAATTTTCTTTAACTGTTTTTCAAATTCTCTTTTCTCTAGCCTTATTTTGTCTAATTCATTGTTAATCTTGCTAATACATATATTCTCAATACTTAATACATCATTAATAGCTCTATATATGGGGCTTAGATTGTTCCATTTATCGATTTTATTTTTAAAAGTGTGTATTTTATGAGCATTGCCACTAACATCATGTCGTAAGAGTGTCAGTTCCTCTTTGGTACGTCCTATGTCGACGGTTGTCAGCTTTTAGACCAGTATTCTATTGTTTAACACATATTCTAAACGCAATGTAGAACTTGCAAAGTCAGGCTCTGTGCTAGAGCGATAGCTGTTGGCCCCTTCACTGAATACATTTTTAACAATTCAGATCTGCCTGGGTATCTATTATTGTCATGGGCATATAAAGTTTCTCTCCATATTTCATTTGCAGCGGGATATCTTTGAAATACAGTTTCCAATACTTATTCTAGTTTAATTAATCATATATTCTCTTACGAACGGATCAGTGATATATGATATTTTAAGAATTTATCAAACAATTGCACTTTCACTTCTCCCATCTGACCAGAAATCTTATCACCCACCTGTGGGCTGTCGCGTGAGCTGACCTGGAAAGAGTCAGCTTCTGCAGGGGTATTATTGCTATTGAAGGATGTTTCATCATCATCATCATCATCATCATCATCATCATCATCATCATCACCTAAAGGAATAATCATCGAGTTCAATATCTTTTCCTCCATATTGTGTCTCTACATTACTTCAATGTTTTTTTCATTCCTTACATATACTGTAAAAATGCAAATCTCAGTTAGGGAAAGTGTTGAACACCTTGGCCGACTATATCAAAAGAACTAGCGCTGCATATCGCCGTGTTATAAATCTGGTGGGCCAAATTGATATTGTTCTTAATGAAACTAAGGGAATTCTTGTAAATTGTGCTGTCATAGCAACCATTCCAGCAGTTCCGGTACTGTTGCCTTAACTCCTATACCAGGTGTTGTTATTGATGTAATACAAGGGAAAACGGGTGCAGCAAAGAAACGGGAGAAGTATAAACATTATTATGTTCAATATAAGCAATTGCTTACTCAAATACAAGAAAAAGCCACAACAACAGAAAACGCCTTAGACCTTATTAAGGACATATTTCATCAGGCACTAGAAATTCAAAAACAGGAAGGATTTAGTCCCCCTCTCGAGCATTACATGAGGCTTTATGATTAAATGGTTATGAAAATTGAGCTCGGAGGAAATACTTCGTAGGTTTCTAAAAATTACAGCTTTTGCATGAGCCATGTGACTTTGTAGGGTCTTCTAAAGGGACTCTGTAGGGAACCCATGTATACGGTATCCAGGGGACCAAGACAGTTGACTCCATATGGACTCCGTAGGAACACCCAGGGGTCTTACCAGTAGGTATTTTTTGAGGCCGACTCTGTAGGGGTAGGTATTTTTGAGGGCAGCAGGGAAGGGAGGATGTAGTCATCTTCCGAATCTATCCCAGATGCCAAATAATTCTTACTACTCATTTAAAACTAGTGAAGCTAAACAGTTACCAGTTGATACTTTGTGTAATGATCAATGCTGATAAAGTTTCACTGTCTGATCATCAAGTGTGAGCACTCAATGTTCTGTTCCAGCTAACTAGTGTCCCTTATTCAATCAGTCAGTCAAACGTTATTGATGTAGATAGGACAGCCTCTTACACTCTTCAGCGGAAACTTAGAAATGAAGTAGTTCTCAACATGCTGCATGCACACAGTTGTATCTTACTTGGTTCACAACCTACAACACTTCTTGCTTCGTTATTTTGGAATACATCGAGTCTGTATAACATGGGGAAATTTTGTATGGCCACTTCCACAGATAGCAGCTTCCTAACAAAATACAAAGAGCGCTTGCACGTTTTATACTTTGACAAACACTTGAAACGCTTTCTCATTATTTTAGCCTTCAACAGTCATAGGTCTAGTGTGGGAAAAAGTAAACTAGTGGCATACATATAGTCCAGTTCACTCATCTGAATGTAAATTATTCTGTGTTTGAATAAAGAATCAGAAAGCTAATGGAGTATTGTGCCCTTGGATTTCAAATGTGGGGGCCTTTTTAAAAGTTATTGGGGCATTTTTTTATTAATTAACATTCATAAGCTTAACTAATTTTCATGTTTCTTATTGTTATTATGCATAATAGCCATATAGGCCCATTCTGGTTTTCTGAGACCTCCCAAAGACAAACAGTTTACAAACAAAATGAATTTCAATCATTAAGACAAGTTAGTTTACTTGACAAATTTTTCACAAAGTTTTAGCAAAAATTAAAATCTCAGGGTGATCGATACTGTCATTTACACTAGCTCATTAAGTAAAGTATCCATAGCAGATCATGTCATCCACATATTTTCTGAACAACTAAGGTAGCCAATCCAGCTGTTTTATAAGATTTACAGTGACCCGAGGAGCCTTTTGACATTCTTTTCACATGCAAATAAGGTCAAAAGTAGATGACCTTTGCCAATGATGCGTATTTGCCGTAGCAATGTTGGCAAGTAAGATTTGCTGTTTTCCCTGCTTTGACTGGTACTTTTTGAACTGTAGCTTACTCATAAGTGAAGTTGGAAATTGTCATCATATCTAAGAGGCTATTTTGGCCTGACAGAATGAAAACAGGATTGTATACTGCATGCACTGCCATGCATGACGGACTGAGTTTATTGACGGACCATGGACCTTGAAACGGACGTACTGTACTGCATCAGTAAACCATCGTTTAAAAAGAAGAATTTAATTCCGAACAAATTGTCTTTGTGTCATTGATAGCCTTGATTTTTTCTGGTTAATAAATAGACAGATTTATGAAAGATGTCACTCTCGTTGGTCCGTGACAGTGATTTAATTTCTGTGGAAACTCAGTTGGTCCAGCCGCAGGGTCATACAGCGTTATCAGTCATAACAAGAGTGGAAAAAATTAATAAATTTATGATTACGAATACTGCAAATAAAAATTACGTATTCCTTTCATTGTTGTATACTTACAAAAGAACCCAGATGTACTCGAATCCTGAATGACGATTAGTTTTCTTGCCAAATTCACGCAGTTGTTCTACAGACCCTGTTATGATAATGAATATTCTTGCTTTAAGAAAATGTTTCTGTCATTATTTTACAGTTACAAAAGTACTCTGCAGCACTCGAATCCTGAATGATGATCAGTATTTGTGCCAAACTCACGCAGTTGTAGCACAGACCACTAGAAATATGGTCAATATAGTGCAGCAGCAGTAGCATTGCATGGTAACTAGATGCGCGCTGTCACTGTACTGCCTCGGCAGACTCTCTGGACAGCAAATAATAAGAAGGGGGCAAACTCTGACCATGCATCCAAGCAGTGCACTGGCTTTTAAACAACCACGATTTCTTCCTTGCTGCTTGTTGATTTCCAAAATTTTTACTGCACTGGGGCAAGTCGATAGGTCAGGCATCGAACTGGCCTGGTTTTAGACCCTTGGCCGTGCGACATGTAAAGCCTGGGCCATCAAGAAATGATGCATCGTTGAGAGTTCAGGCCATTTTCAAAGCATTCCCTTACCACTCTACCGGCAACGTATCTGATTTGCATAGATTCAAATTTGGCGCATTTCACTTTCATGACGTTTGCGGTGGTGGATTGATTTTTAGCATTTACAAAGTACGCTGGCATCATTGACAAAACGGCCAAATAACCCCTTAAGTGGCTGCACATACTGTACAATTCAAGGGTTTATTTGCGTCAAGAACATATTAGAAACTTGAAATAAAATTTTAATTGTTATCTGTGTTTTGTCAGAGATGTGTTTTGTGGACTCGCCACACTGCTACTTTCGGCGTCCAGATGCTATCAAACGTAGCACATCTCTTGAGATACTCTCTATCTGCCTATCAGCTCCTCTGCACACGGCACACAGCCTCATTCATCCTTTGTTCTTGCCACATTTCATTCATTCAGTTTTCATTGTTCGCTGTGTGTAGACTGCCGTCAATTCTCACTTCTGCAGCTCATTCACACCTTCAAGTCGATAACCAGCGGTAAATTTCTGTGCGTACATGAATGAACATACATGCCATTGCCAGGCAAAAAGACGACACTTATGAAGGCTCCATCAACCAGACTCTTTTACTCTGCCTAATCTCTGGCACATTCCCGCTCGTCTGTACTAACTAGAACGTACTACCGTACGTTGGACAAGCTGCAGGCTGACTACTGACCAAAGACGTGGAGTAAGACTTTGGCACGTCTTCGAGTTCAACCATAAGGCATCAGACTCTTTACTCTGCCTAATCTCTGGCAAAATCCAGCTCGTCTGTACGTTGGACAAGTTGCAGGCTGACTACGAGTATTAAACTGACTTTGCTTGGCCATATACCGCCCATGGCGATGGTTTCCTGGCCTATGTTTAGCCCGGCTTTTCTGTCACATCCGACCGCTCAATCCGACCCATCGTACCCATCCAGCCCCGCAAGAATTTCATAAGCATTATTCAGATGCATGCGAATCAACAGGACACAACAGCCAGACGCTGTCAAGAAGCGAACGTAACGACGGTCATAGTATACCACATTGACTCTAGACTCGGTCGACCTGCCTGTTTTGGTGGCAGGCCCAGAAACCTCATCAAACCTGATGTCAACAGTTCCTATCGCGTACATAGTATCACGCGACACCAACGTCCAGCAAGAATTGACAAAAGGATCAGTTGACTGACTGACTGTATAAGTGTCCGAATTCAGAATAGTAATAAGTCATGCGCAGTAGTGACCTAAGGACCAAAGATGGCGGCGCCCATGGTGTCTAGCTGCCACAGCGTCACTTAACTTTATGTCGAGCAAAGATCAGAGGGGACCAAAGTAACATCTGCATGAGTTCACGCATACTAACGAGTCCTTCCGACCAGCAGTTCACAACGATCTACACACGGCTTCACTTCCTGTTTGATTGGAAAACGAAACAAGGTAGAGTTACAAGATTGCGTGGTGAACAGTTCAATTCGTATCAACATGACATTGCAGACAAAATTGGACTCGTGTTACTCCTGTTTACGCGGTCGATCAACAATGACTAGCAAATTATCTCCACGCTGTGTTAAAAGCTCAGCGCTGTGTTGAATTTGTCTCCGCACTGTGTAAAACTCTACGCGCTGTGTTAAATTTATCTCCACGCTGTGTAAATTTTTTCAAACTTTTCTCAAGGACTCTTTCCACCATTTTCTTTCAAAATCAAGAATAACAATCAGGGGTCGCCGTGCAAATTTTGGTACTAGAGAAATAAATGACCAAAGATTTACCGATATTTGACATCAAAAATGGCAACCATCACTGTGCTAACTCTATGAAGAACAATAAAGTTTAAGGTTTTTGAAAAAATAAGTCGGTGACAATTTTTCTTATACCAAGAGCGTTAACATGAGACCCCACAAACTATGGGTTTCATTAAAACCCAATAATAGGTATGAGTGGGGGTTAAGGCATTCTGCTTGAAAAGGGTGAAACTTTTAATTTCGGGGGGGGGGGGGAGGCTGGAGGATTTTCGGGGAAAACCCTTTGTTGCTGGTCATTTTGAGAGAAAAAATGTGTCTACCTAGCGTATATGGGAAAAAAGTACTTCAAGGCTGTACAAAATATAATTGTTTCCACTGGCAGGTACCCTGAGACAGTAGACTGTCTTCAGCAGTCTCTGGAGGTGCCACCTACAGTGGTTAATTACGGCTCAGTTTCAATATATTAGTTGATAATTAAGCTGCTAATTACATCTGCTCCATAAGATATGTGGCATGAATAAGCAGAAACTTGAGTATGCATGTTTGTGTACTAGTGTTCTCTTTGCTTGCAAGTTGTTTACAAATGTATATGTATTATAACTGCTAACTTTCGTAAACCAAAAGATTACGAGCATTGTACTTCAGGAAGAGGTAAGGGGAACTTTTTTCCATTTAAAAACTTATTAAAAGGGACAGTCTTAAATCCCTGGTTGTTGCATTGGTGGTTGTTGACACTGACTGATAATGTGAATGTCGTGCATTCTCCTTTCAAATTTGTGCACAGTTAGTCAATTTGCTCAGAGATAAAGTTGATAAAAAACCTGTACCTTTAACAAGTTCATATAAAACAGCAAATTTCTTTGAATGCTTGGAAACAAAAGTGCCAACAGCAAGCAATCAGAAAGGATTTTTCTGCATAAATATTCAACAAGGGCTGAGCTATTCTCAAATCAACACAGCTAATTTTGTGACATTGACCTGCATGTTGAAACATCTACACATGAACATCTCAGTGTGTGAAACTCACGCAAAATCTCCACTGGCCAAGCGTGCCAGCAACTTTAAAAAATCACTGGCCCTGAACCGCTCTCAGGGGGGCCTAGAACATTTTATATAAAACATAAAAGGACACCACTTCAACATCATAACATCAAAATTTTTTGGGCCTTTTCATTTATTTAAAGGAAAGCAAATGATGATGACTATCAACACCAAAAGTTTGGGCTACTGATCTCAGTGCCAAAAACATATGAAATCAGTGAAAGGTTAAACAAAAACACATAAACGTTTGTATATTTTAAAACAGCTTTCCTAACAAGTATTTCTAACATTGAGAAAAAGAGCACATGCGTGGGCTTGAAGTTGAAATATGTCCATACACAAAAAAGCTAGGCGTCAAGAACTCCGATCCGATTGAGTGAATGTATTTTGTGCACTCAGTACACTTACACAATACTAAAATGATTGTTCGGAGGATACGCGATGTTATATTGCTGGAGATATAGACTCTATAAATCTTTGTACCTTTGGATGGAGACGATGAATTCAAAAACTTATTGTTGGTCTTGTGTGGTGGCCAGCGAACAGAACACTAGCCTAGAAAGTTTGAGCGCTAAGCGCCAATGATTGGCGGGCTATGACGTATACTATGTCACATGTCTGGTGACGTAGAAGAAGAAGCTGGAAGACGGCATGGGGCCGGACGTGACTTGTGTCTAGTCGAATTTCAAACTTTCCGTTCCGACGTTGTGAACGTCGGAACTGACTCAATCATCACACTGTCTAGTACAGGTGAGACTCAAGAACATTTAGAGAACATTCATATGTGGTAAGAGAGACAATTTCTGACAGAACGATCCATCGAGCCCCAACCACGTGTGGGCGAGTGACGTAGCTACGAGTGAAAAGACGGACAAGAAGCTTCGGCGCGAGTGGGAACTCACAAGCTGTATATGGAACTTATATGCACCTTCAACGCTATGCCGCGCTACCGGACCGGACGTCAGGAACAGTATCGATCAGGTCTAGTAAATATACACGCTTGTAGGATAACAAGGAGTCTGTCCTCGTCCTTCGAACCGTGTAAACTTTGCCTACAAATCCGAACTTTCGGCAGAATCGAAATCGTGCTTTAATAATCTCACACACATGAGTGTAAGTCGATTTTGTATGAGTGATTCTTCGCTGCTTGGAGGAACGTTTATAGTTTGGATCGTGGGTGAAATCGGTTCGAAAAATAGGCGATTGCTATTTCCCTACAAGAAGGCTTAGAATAGCATGAGTGTTTGTACAAGTTGACTGACACTGAGATACTGTTGTATTGTTCAAATATCAGTTTTGAGCCAAGCCTAGCTTTTAGGCCTACAGGCTACTTTTATTTTCTGTACACTTGTAAATTTACTACAGTGTTTTCTACCTTGAGGTAGCGATATTTTGTTGTCATAGTGACCAAAATAGGGTTGTCACTATTAGACTACTTAGTTTTGTGAGTGTACACCATATGAACAGAGAACTGGTGTATTTCTATGTATTGTGAGTACAGCCAGTTTAAAGGCGCCCTTCTCTATCCCAGGTTCTCGCATTAGCAAATGTGTCAATAGCCCATTAACAGTTTGTCATTCTTTTGTTTTCCATTGAATATTTCATCAAGTAACTAATATTTATATTAGATAAATCCCATAATTGAGTGGGGGCTTTAAAGACATAAGGGATTACTAGAGCATAGCTACCATATTTTCAGGGTGTTTCAAGCAATTTGTGACATCACTGAAACAATTTCTTTGGTGTAGTACTGTCATTCGGTGCTATAATTGTTAGCGAGTTGTCAATCATTGTACAATACAGGGGTATCTGTAAATACCCGCTGTTGTTGTTGATTTATTCTTTAGTAATAAATATTGTTGTTGGCGGAACTGTTATGCTAACGGATACAATTGTGAGATCGCTTTCTATTGTACATTTAGAAGTAAATACCACCTATCTGAGCGAACTATCGCAACCAGGTTAAGAGGTCTCAGTGGAGTGAAAGTGAGGAACATTTTAATTGTCAGTTCAGGCACGGACTTTCATGCCGTATGACAATATATTTTCTTATAGTCACACCTAGCACAACTCAAACAAATTTTTGTCAACTCTCAGTGTGACATATAAATGGCACCAGACGTTGGGCTCGACTTGAAAAAGGTTGTGCCCAGTATCCAGATAAGGTGGTAAACAGTTGATAAAATAATTATTTAACCAGCTCTGTCTGATCTTAAGAATAGTTACATTTCATAGCATTATCAAGTGTATAAATTTACATAAGTTTCAAAGTGATTTACTGTAAGTTGCATGCTCTGTATGTCACTGTGCGAGTGGCTTGTGTTCGCGACTGTCATTTGCACAACAACTAGAATGACATCTGATCAAACAACCCCTCGTTCGTTGGGCTTGGCTGGTCGGGGAGTGAGGCGCTTGCCAGGAGTGTCATCTGTCCCTTCAGCAGATACAGCAGTCGGTAGGAGAGCTGGCGATCCTCAAGACTTTACCTTAACAAATATAGAGAGAGAGAGAGAGATTTCACTCAGGCTAGAGCAAGAGAAACAAAGATGGAGAGTCAAAGAGAGTGAACGGTTAAACCAGGCAAAGGAGCAATGGTTGTCAAATGAAAGACAAGCAAGAGAGGCTTGGAAGGTAGCCATGCGGGCAGAAGAAATGAGAAAAATGTCCAATTTCAGGAAGAAGTAGAAGAGAGGTATAGACAACAGGAAATTGAACGGCATGATTGGGAACATAGAGAACAGACAGGTGAGTGAAGGAAAACTTGGATGCTGATGATGGAGTCTGTGGTGCGGTAGGAGGAACTAGTGGGGCATAGAGTACGCCTGCGCGACCAGACCGATCCAGATCGCCCAATTTCACACCTGCTACAGGAGAGATTCTGCGCTCCAGATCAATGAGGCCAAGTACAGGAGAGTACAACATACCCACCTCTTTGTGTCTAGACTTATTTGAAGATGAGATCGCTCATGTAGACAGTGCATTAGAGAAAGAAAAGACGACCATGGGCCTGTATGGGGTAAGAAGTGGCAAACTGCTGACGCTACATCTACAACTTACAGAGACAGTGATGGTAATTATACAGCCTTGTACTTGGGAGACAAACACAAGTTAAGTACATTTTCTGGTGATGTAAACCGCAAGTCTGATGTAGACTTCCAGACATGGGAAGGGGAAGTCATGACGTACATACATGAAAATAAAGAGTCTGCCATGTCGATATTACGAACTATCAGAGCATCGTTGAAAGGCAGGGCAGTCAGACTAGTTGATGGAATGGCATCGACAGTCACATTTGACCAAATGTTGAGAAAATCACACATACGCTACAGTAACATTCAGTCAGCAGAAACATTACTGGTGAACTTTTATAGTAAGGGTCTTCAAAGAGACAATGAGAGTATAGCCGACTTCACTAACCGCTTGGAGGAGGAATTGAATAAGGTACAGCGAAAGGGTGGTATAGCCAAGTCAGCGATGGACGAAAGGCTGAGAAACACATTCTGGAGACGTTTGCAAGACGAAGGCATTAGAGACAGTATTCGCCATCGCCTAAGCCAAGTTAATGATTTTGACAAGATGGTAGGGCTTGCACGAGAGGCTTAGGAAGAAGTCCGCGAGCGAAGACAGCCCCGTCCTTTGACATCGCGTTCCAGATCAGCTGCTGCCCACAAAATGATTGCCAATGAAGACGAGGAGATGGAAGACAACTCAAAGAGGACACTGCTTTCTGAAGAGGACGTCATAGACGGTACAGCGAGAGAGTTTTGCCCGACAACTTGAGCCATCTCTGATTCGGTTATGCGACCCTTGGACATGTTAGAGGCAAAAGTAAGTTCCACTTGTGGGTGTGGCTGACATGGTTCAAGCTCCGCTAGCAATGCCAACCAACCCAGACTTAAGCAACGAACAGATAGACAGTATGCGGCTAGCCCCAGCGCACCTTGACGTTGTTTCGGATGTGGCAATGTTGGCCACCTGGTGAGAGACTGTCCAAACCCCAAGCAACAGAGCTCAACATGCTACTGCTGTAGATAGGAAGGACACTTCTCCAGGGAATGTCCACAAATACAAAAACAACTCGAAACAAACATCATTGGCATCTAGCAAGTCAAATAACAAGGCCCGTAAGTCTGACAGGAGTCAAACCAAAAATATTGGCCAGAACGTGACCCACCTGCTAGGTATCAGCGCAGGCAAGTACAACGTAGGAAATGGTATCATGCATCAAACGAAGATGACAGAACGACACAGTTGGATGTAGACACAACTGACCAAACCCTGCGGATGATGCATACAGATATACGCTGCAGAGTGGTTGGACCAGCATATGATGAGACGATTGCAGTAGATGGCCTTGACGCTCGCTGCCTAATGGACACAGGTTCGCAAGATACTACTTTGAGTAAGTGGTTTTATGATAAACACTTTTTGGACCCCCCCCCCTTCCTGGAAGCATCGTCTGATGATTTGCATATACTTTGAGCCGGTGACCAGGCAGTTCCTGTATTGGGATTCTTGAAGTACAAGTAAGGCTGCCATCGGCAATATATGGCATAGAACAGATGATGGACGCCCTGGTGATAGTTGTCCCCGACACCGAGTATGGAGAACGGATACCCATAACACTTGGCTCGAATGTGTTAGAACCATGTATGCGAGCTGCGGCAGTCATCAGGAAATCAATTCACAATAAAGTTGACAAGACGTCCTTCCCAGAAAGGCAGCCTATGACAGAATTCGGTCCAGGTACTGTTTCACTGGCAAGGATGGCCATGTGGGGTCGGCATGTGCTCTTCTGAAGAGACCAGTTACGATTCGCCGGGAAAGTAGCGTCATAGTGACCGGCAAATTGTCAGGCGCAACTGTGAATGATGAGTAAATAGTCAGCATTGAACCAGCATTGTCACCCAGCTGTGCAGCAACGGCCAGTCCAGTTTTTACAGCGATGCCTTGCCAAGTGGATCAGTCTACAGTTCCTGTCAGGTTATACAACAGTATCAACAACAACATAACAGTCAGACCTGGCAGTGTTATCGCTGAAATCGATGCAGTAACAACTATAGAAAGTGTCCCTATGAGTAAACTGGATGCAACCGTAAACAGTATACAGGCTGATACTAACAGTGACTCATGTGATGACATTAAAGCACTACTATAAAGGGTGTCAAATTTGACCTAGAACCAACATTGTTGTCCAAGGAACGTCTTGGAGTGGCGCGTGATTTGTTTCGTCGGAACTTGGGTACATTTTCTACTGGCGATACAGACCTAGGGAAGTGTGACCTAGTGAAACATCGCATTAGACTCACAGATGACATACCAATGCAAGAAAGGCATCGTCAACTACCACCAGCAAAGTACGCAGAGCTTCATCGATTGATACAAGATATGATGGATTTTGGCATCATAAGGGAGTCCAACTCGCCGTACGCAGCGCAGATTGTCATAGTTGGGAAGAGAGATGGGACAACCCGGCTATGTATTGATTATAGACGCTTGAACAGCAAGACAATCCGGGATGCCTACGCACTTCCAAGGATCGAGGAAAGTATGGAATGCTTGAAGGGAGCCGATTGGTTTTCCACAGTTGACCTCAAGTCATCCTACTTGCAACTATTGATGTACGAATATGATATTGAGAAAACAGCCTTCGTGACTCTGGTTGGGCATTACGAATGTCTCCGTTTACCCATGGGGCTGTGTAACAGCGCTAGCAGCTTTCAATGTGCAATGGAAAAGTGCCTGGGAGACTTTGTTAATCGCACGTGTATAGTCTACCTTGACGATATTGTGATATTTGCTTCAACATTTGAGGAGCACTGCCAGCGTCTTGATGAGGTACTCAAATGGTTGAAGAAGCACGGGTTGAAAGTGAAGGCTTATAAGTGCCAGTTTTTTTGGCGAGAGGTCAGCTTCTTGGGACACATTGCGTCGCATGAGGCGTGAAGACCAACCTAGCAAAAACTGAAGCAATTAAGACCTTGCCTGAACCCCGCAGTGCTAAAGAAGTCAAAGTTTTCCTGGGAGTGTGTGGCTATAAGAGCAGATTCGTAGAAGGCTTCTCCAAAATCGCGAAGCCCTGAATGACTTGACCACAGACTCGACGTAAAGCACAGGACGAAGGGTGGGAGGATGGTATGACAGAAGCCACCAGTGTGTGGACAGAGAAGTGTCAGGTGGCATTTGACACCTTAGTTGGGCGTCTCACAAACCCACCCATCCTCGCATATACTGATTACTCACTCCCTTTCGAGCTGCACACTGACGCAAGCCTACTCGGGCTTGGAGCAGCACTATACCAGGTACACGAAGGAAATGGAAAGAGAGTAGTTGCATATGCCAGTCGTGGGCTCTCGAAAAGGGTGGTATAGCCAAGTCAGCGATGGACGAAAGGCTGAGAAACACATTCTGGAGACGTTTGCAAGACGAAGGCATTAGAGACAGTATTCGCCATCGCCTAAGCCAAGTTAATGATTTTGACAAGATGGTAGGGCTTGCACGAGAGGCTTAGGAAGAAGTCCGCGAGCGAAGACAGCCCCGTCCTTTGACATCGCGTTCCAGATCAGCTGCTGCCCACAAAATGATTGCCGATGAAGACGAGGAGATGGAAGACAACTCAAAGAGGACACTGCTTTCTGAAGAGGACGTCATAGACGGTACAGCGAGAGAGTTTGCCCGACAACTTGAGCCATCTCTGAATTCGGTTATGCGACCCTTGGACATGTTAGAGGCAAAAGTAAGTTCCACTTGTGGGTGTGGCTGACATGGTTCAAGCTCCGCTAGCAATGCCAACCAACCCAGACTTAAGCAACGAACAGATAGACAGTATGCGGCTAGCCCCAGCGCATCTTGACGTTGTTTCGGATGTGGCAATGTTGGCCACCTGGTGAGAGACTGTCCAAACCCCAAGCAACAGAGCTCAACATGCTACTGCTGTAGATAGGAAGGACACTTCTCCAGGGAATGTCCACAAAATACAAAAAACAACTCGAAACAAACATCATTGGCATCTAGCAAGTCAAATAACAAGGCCCGTAAGTCTGACAGGAGTCAAACCAAAAATATTTGGCCAGAACGTGACCCACCTGCTAGGTATCAGCGCAGGCAAGTACAACGTAGGAAATGGTATCATGCATCAAACGAAGATGACAGAACGACACAGTTGGATGTAGACACAACTGACCAAACCCTGCGGATGATGCATACAGATATACGCTGCAGAGTGGTTGGACCAGCATATGATGAGACGATTGCAGTAGATGGCCTTGACGCTTGCTGCCTAATGGACACAGGTTCGCAAGATACTACTTTGAGTAAGTGGTTTTATGATAAACACTTTTTGGACCCCCCCCTTCCTGGAAGCATCGTCTGATGATTTGCATATACTTTGAGCCGGTGACCAGGCAGTTCCTGTATTGGGGATTCTTGAAGTACAAGTAAGGCTGCCATCGGCAATATATGGCATAGAACAGATGATGGACGCCCTGGTGATAGTTGTCCCCGACACCGAGTATGGAGAACGGATACCCATAACACTTGGCTCGAATGTGTTAGAACCATGTATGCGAGCTGCGGCAGTCATCAGGAAATCAATTCACAATAAAGTTGACAAGACGTCCTTCCCAGAAAGGCAAGCCTATGACAGAATTCGGTCCAGGTACTGTTTCACTGGCAAGGATGGCCATGTGGGGTCGGCACGTGCTCTTCTGAAGAGACCAGTTACGATTCGCCGGGAAAGTAGCGTCATAGTGACCGGCAAATTGTCAGGCGCAACTGTGAATGATGAGTAAATAGTCAGCATTGAACCAGCATTGTCACCCAGCTGTGCAGCAATGGCCAGTCCAGTTTTTACAGCGATGCCTTGCCAAGTGGATCAGTCTACAGTTCCTGTCAGGTTATACAACAGTATCAACAACAACATAACAGTCAGACCTGGCAGTGTTATCGCTGAAATCGATGCAGTAACAACTATAGAAAGTGTCCCTATGAGTAAACTGGATGCAACCGTAACAGTATACAGGCTGATACTAACAGTGACTCATGTGATGACATTAAAGGCACTACTATAAAGGGTGTCAAATTGACCTAGAACCAACATTGTTGTCCAAGGAACGTCTTGGAGTGGCGCGTGATTTGTTTCGTCGGAACTTGGGTACATTTTCTACTGGCGATACAGACCTAGGGAAGTGTGACCTAGTGAAACATCGCATTAGACTCACAGATGACATACCAATGCAAGAAAGGCATCGTCAACTACCACCAGCAAAGTACGCAGAGCTTCATCAATTGATACAAGATATGATGGATTTTGGATCATAAGGGAGTCCAACTCGCCGTACGAAGCGCAGATTGTCATAGTTGGGAAGAGAGATGGGACAACCCGGCTATGTATTGATTATAGACGCTTGAACAGCAAGACAATCCGGGATGCCTACGCACTTCCAAGGATCGAGGAAAGTATGGAATGCTTGAAGGGAGCCGATTGGTTTTCCACAGTTGACCTCAAGTCATCCTACTTGCAACTATTGATGTACGAATATGATATTGAGAAAACAGCCTTCGTGACTCTGGTTGGGCATTACGAATGTCTCCGTTTACCCATGGGGCTGTGTAACAGCGCTAGCAGCTTTCAATGTGCAATGGAAAAGTGCCTGGGAGACTTTGTTAATCGCACAGTGTATAGTCTACCTTGACGATATTGTGATATTTGCTTCAACATTTGAGGAGCACTGCCAGCGTCTTGATGAGGTACTCAATGGTTGAAGAAGCACGGGTTGAAAGTGAAGGCTTATAAGTGCCAGTTTTTTTTGGCGAGAGGTCAGCTTCTTGGGACACATTGCGTCGCATTAGGGCGTGAAGACCAACCTAGCAAAAACTGAAGCAATTAAGACCTTGCCTGAACCCCGCAGTGCTAAAGAAGTCAAAGTTTCCTGGGAGTGTGTGGCTATAAGAGCAGATTCGTAGAAGGCTTCTCCAAATCGCGCAGCCCCTGAATGACTTGACCACAGGACTCGACGTAAAGCACAGGACGAAGGGTGGGAGGATGGTATGACAGAAGCCACCAGTGTGTGTGGACAGAGAAGTGTCAGGTGGCATTTGACACCTTAGTTGGGCGTCTCACAAACCCACCCATCCTCGCATATACTGATTACTCACTCCCTTTCGAGCTGCACACTGACGCAAGCCTACTCGGGCTTGGAGCAGCACTATACCAGGTACACGAAGGAAATGTAAAGAGAGTAGTTGCATATGCCAGTCGTGGGCTCTCGAAAAGTGAGAGGAAATACCCAGCCCACAAGCTGGAGTTTTTGAGCGCTAAAGTGGGCTGTGATGGATAAGTTCTCTGACATGCTGCTAGGCCGCCATTTCCTGGTATTGACTGACAACAATCCCCGAGCATACGTTACCACCAGTGCCAAGCTAGATGCTTCCGGACATCGTTGGATGGCAAGGTTGGCAGATTATGACTTTTGGATTGAATATCGGCGTGGAGTACTCAACAGAGGCGCTCTCTAGAAAAAACCACAGTTGGGATACTCAACAGATGCAGAAGGACATCCTCACTGGCTTGATTGGGTCCCTCCAACCCCTCAAGAAACAACAGTAATGAGCAGCCAGATGGTCGTGGCAATTCTTGAAAGTAAACTTGTCTCCATGGTACCAGCCATGGAAATTATCGGCAAAATTCCAAGATGTAATGTCCAGACATTGACTGACATGGTGCCAGAAGGTACTACGACATTACCCACCATTAGTCGTGCTAAGTGGAAGGATCTACAACTGGCAGATCCGACGATTGGTGCGACATACAACTATGTCCAAAGAGGTGAACCGCCTGACTGTCAGCAACGTGCGTCACAGACCCACCGCGTATCTGCAGCATTGCGAGAATGGAAGAAATATAGGTTGCGTAATGGTGTGCTGTACAGGCAAAGAACAGAAAAAAGCGGCAGGACAGTATACCAGCTATACTTACCACCCAGCCATAGAGAGACTGCCATGGGTGCATTACACGACGAGATGGGTCATCAAGGCCAGGAGCATAGTATAGAACTGATGAGGTCACGATTTTACTGGCCAGGTATGACAGATGACATCATCGACATAATCCGTCGATGTGAGAGGTGCACACGCCAGAAGATTGCAGCTGGAGGTCGTGTAGTTGCTCCCTTGGTGCTGATATTGACAACAATGCCCCTAGAGTTACTGTGCATTGACTTCCTCTCCCTTGAACGGTCAAAAGGAGGAAACCAGGATATCTTGGTCATGACAGACCATTTTACTAAGTATGCCATAGCAGTGCCAACTAGAAATCAACTGCGAAGGTCTTGATGAACACATTCTTGCAGGAAGTCGGCATCCCAACCAGAATCCACTCCGATCAAGGGAGGAATTTTGAGAGTCAGTTGATTGCTCACCTTTGCACTTTGTTTGGCGTGAAGAAGTTGCATTCATCCCCATACCGCCCTCAAGGTGCGGGAATCGTCGAACTCTTAACCAGACTTTGCTAGGCATGTTAGGTACATTGCAGCCAGAACAGAAGCAGAATTGGGCTCAACAAGACAAAATACTGACTCATGCATACAACTGCACAATGCATGAGGTCACAGGTTATTCCCCTGGTATTTGATGCATCGACAGCACCCGAAATTGCCAATAGACTTATACCTTGGTTGGAGCCTACTGATGAACAGAAGGGACATATGACCAGTACGTGGAGAAGTTGCGAAAAGACTTGCAAATGGCTTACAGGATACATGACGGGACGTTCCCATCTAAATAACAGTGCATTTTCAAGGCATATACACCCCGGCAAATGGGCTTTTGAACGGGTATGGAGCTTCTAATTAAAGTTATTTGCCATCTCGTAAGCTGTTTGCAAAATGTGATTAGAGATAGCAATTAAAGCCAGTGTGTGGGGAAGAGATTTTGCCTTACACACTTCACTCATACAGATAATCGTTCGCCTTGAACTTCTTTACCCTAATTTTCACAGAATAGGACCTATAAATATACTACAAGCCACATTTTAGTTCAAATTAATAAAACTAGGAACAAATTCCGATGTCCTGAAATGATAATACTGTCAAGGTTTACACGATACTGAGTTTGTGCCGCTTCACTGTACAATACATTGACGCGTATGCATACAAGCTACCCATGGAGAGATAATCATGCCGATTTCAAATTGGCATTCAACGGTTGGCCGCTGTCCTGCTTGCACGCTACTTCCACTCGTCGAACTGTGTGTCTGACTAACTTCTCGACATCGCATAAGTATGGCCACTTTCACACTTGAACGAGGGAATGACATTGAAGCAGTGGACTCTGTAGGTCGCTGTCAAGAGCTAAAGTCCTAGAACTTCACGAAGATGGTAATATAAAAGTTACCTTCCCGGGGTGGTCAAAACGGTTTGATTTGACCGTATTACCAGACATGGTCAGACCAAAGTCTCCTGTTATTGAGGGTAAGTACATTTTTATTCATACACGAGGGTTTTTAGAGGAATTTCTTCTTTAAAGTTTCGTTGGAATAGTATAGAAGTAAGCGAAATATACGAGATGCCGACTGTATTAGTTCCGTCTGAGTCACGTGTTAAATTAGCATACGGTACACGTCATGGTAGGCTACTCATGTTAGTTGTGAAGTTTAACACATTTGTCTGCTAATTGTCATCAAACTGCTCATAGAATGGTAATTTTACTTGTATCGTAAACTAAATCTTGCAATTTTCATGTCAGATGAACGAAATTATAAACGAAATGCCTTCGCTCAGCTATCAGAGCACATGCCATCTATATCTGCTGATCCAATCCCCGGAGCTAGAGGCGCGGCGTAACGCATTCAGGCACAGAGGTCGTCCATTGTGCATGCTGACTTGAGTCTGTGAGCCTGTAAATTAGTTTCATCTCTTTGTACAACGTGGTCTAGCGTTAAATTCTTTAAAAGTGTGAGGCAAGCCCGTATTCAACCATTTGCATGATCAGTAATATGGTAAGCCGTACGTGTTTGTTTTCACAGTGCTAATCTGGTCACGTGTCTGCTTGACTCTGCAAGTTTTTATGTGCCAATGCTGCGCGCTGTGCATGTGAACATCTTCATCGTATAATCTTATCGGCGGCCGGCGAAATTGACCGGTAACTCTAACAGTTTCGCCGGCTACTTTTAGGGACTCTTCAATTGCTAAAATAATTTTTACCTTCACAAATGCTACGGACCAGTATTACAAGCTGTGTTATCAAACTATTCAACGGCGACTGCAATTCAATTGCTTTGTAACACGTCTTGCGTGTATTGCCTGAATGAAAATTTGAATAGGCCAAACCCGGAGTAGAACCATTGCAATGGACGATTCTATTAGCCACTGCAATTGCCCACCCTTATGTGGTGACCTTGATATCTACCAATGAAAACGTGCGTACTACCCCTATCGGTCCTCATAAGCTGTATTCAAAATGGCGGAAACAATGGAAAGGTGCGAACGCGAGGTCAAACTTTGCTGTACGATCGTGGGTTTTAAAAGCGCACCAAGGAACAAGAGGACGATTATTACGTGGGTTTAAACTGTTTTCGAAGGCAATGGCCTGAGTTTTTCTCACGAAAAACTTCTCGATTTATTACAGTTTGAATGTTAGTGTATAAAGCTGGAGGTAAATGTCGAACATCACCCAGAGTCAAACTCAAAATACGAGCGGACCTTCGAACTGACTTCAAAAATGATAGTCAGGTTAAATGAATCATCCATGATGTGAGCTTCTAAACGTACGAATTTTTTATATCCCATACTCAAGGTTCTTTGTGAACTACGATAAATGTAATCATATTTAATCATTATTTTAAATGCATTAAAGAATATAGAGTAATTTTTATGACACACAAATTGTATTTAGAATGTTTGTGTATATAGCAATTTCTTCTTTTAATGAAAGGATGTTTACCTACAGGTACCAAGAGATGTAGAGTTATACGTTGAACTGATATCACATCAAATTGATTGGTAGTGATGTAGTCTATTGGAACAATCAGCCTATTGTGATTGACATTGTTGACCCTATCAGAAAGCAGATTCTGTCAACTGATGGAGAAATAATTCAGTCCTCAGACATTCGCTCTTTGCAAGGTATGTTTTCTAATATTTTGCTGTGCATATATCAGTCATAGGTCTCAGAATACTTAATAGCCACATCTTTGCCTTAGTGTCAAAACATTAATTTCGCTTCTATTTTATATCTTCATCTTCATGTAGCAGTTGAAATCATCAGAAAAAATTATTAGTCAGGGGACTTTGTACAGGAAACCTGTCTCAGTTTATTTGTTTTGTTTCGTTTATTTTGTGGAAGGTAAATATTTTCATGGATTCAAATTGAAATGGTCAATGAAAATAAATCAATTGTTATTGTGATTATACAAGTGTCCATGAAGCCTGTCACAGTTTCTTGTAGTTATTATTTTGTGAAAGGTAAATGCTGTGACAAGTAAAAGGTTCATAATTATTATTTTCATGGCAAGCAATACCTGTAAGTTATTAACATTTTTTTTTATACATTTGGTCCGTAGTTGAAGTGGCTGATCCTGAGAAGAGAGTGCAAAGAAGAAAGCGAAAACCTGTTTCACAGCCCAGTGTTGCAAGGGAGGATGTGAGACACAGTGGATTTCTTTATGATCACATGTCAGCACGAATTCGTAATAATCTTCCGCTGGAAGCAGTGATCAGTGAAAATGGTGTTGTTATACAGTGTGGAAAGGTGTACAGCGCATTGGGGGTCAGATTTTTATGTGAATCTATAATCACAAATGGAACTGATCCTATCTGCCGTGGCTATATTATATACAACTCTACCGTGTGCAAGGAATCCACGATCTCTATACCTGCTTCAAGGGTTATTATACCTGATACAAATGTGGCAGTACACAGTCTTGCTGCTGTAGCTGCAGAAGTTAAGAGGAGAGCAGCCATCCTAGTTATGGACGCATTGCAGAAGGAAGACGACAACACATATTCAAGTTATGTTAGAAGACACCATCTGGCGGTACAAATCCGATCTGAGGCACGGGCGTGTATGAAAAGCAAGTCAATGAAAAAGACAGTGAACCTAGGCCTGTGTTATCCCACCACTGACTTACCTGCTTTACATCTAGCAGCACCAAACTATGCAAATGTACTAGACTATGTATCAAACTCAATTCATAGATTAGACCAATTGCTATGTAGAGGTTGGGATGTGTATCCATTGGAACATTTCTTCTACTACATCATCAAATTGAAAATCGTCAAGACATCAGCAAACATGATTTCATTGCAGCTGAGGAGTGCTATATGTCGTCAACCGTTTTCTGACAACTACCGCAATACAGTGATGTGTGATCTCAGTAGAGAGTTGACCACACAGGAGGCAGAGTAATTCAAGTAAGTCACAATGTATGTGTAGATGCAGTTTATGACTGGGCAAAATCTGCTCTGTAGTGTTACATTGAAGCTTATTTAGGAGACGATTTTCAGGCATTGTCAAACTGTAATCGGCACAATAAACTGCTGATATGGTACTGTTGGAGTGTAATAATAATCACACAAAAACGGTATTACACATAAGTTTTATTCAAAAGGCATAAGTTTGCCTATAGGTTGTTGGTGACAAGATCTGGCTCATGCAGTTTATTGTGTCTGTTACAAAATGTTTACGTGTGAAAGTGGCCATACTTATGCACTGTATATTTTATGTTTAATTGTTACATGATAAGAATTGTTCCATTCCTTAATGAGTGTAAATCTGGTACAGGCAAGTTCAGCTGTGCTATTGACAGCTTCTTGGAAGTTTATTGTTTTGCAATGTATCGTAAAAGTCAGGTTATTCATTCTTTGCAAACAGGTCTACCCTATGTTGCCAATGAAATGTGTAGATTACGTGAAAAGATACTTACTCGGCAACAGCTGAGAGGGGCTAGAAAGCCAGTTTGGGATTGGCTTGTGGAAAATATCCCAGATGCATTCCGTCCCTTTGGAAGAAACGATGCAGAATGTTTTGCTGCATTTAATGCTTTAACTAGCAATGATTATACCAATGTATTTACTACATCTGTGTCACTAACCCTTAAGTGTACAATATGTAGGCACGAGTATTCATTTGAAAGGAATTTTGGCTGTTTGACCTTAACTTATCCTGTAGGTCAAAATTCAAATGGTAGTTTACCACTGATGGTTACAGAGACAATCAGAGAGTCATTAAATAGGTTACACAGGCGTGGATGTGAGAAATGTAGTAACAATATAGTTGTCAGTAGAGGATCGGTTGCACTACCACTTTTTTTACATTATTGAATTAGGTGTTTTAGATGGAAAGAATGTACAGAGTCCCCCAGTAGTAATTCCTGAATTGAGTACTTTTTTCAATATTCAATATCAACTCACAGGGGCTGTTCAATTAGTACCTGGTCACTTCTGGGCAATTATTAATGCAAGTAATAGGTACTTTGTCTTGGATGACATGAGTTGTGCCACACCATCCTATAGTACTTTTTCTGGCGCTGTATATAAAGATGACAGAATTGCATCCACAGAACACAGAACAAGTACAAATCATTCAGCACTGCAAGTCTTAGTATATCAGAGACAGTCTTTGAAAGAAACTGTAATAGATTTAACTGGTCAAGCTTTTCCATTATCAGATAGCAGTTTTTGTGTCAAAATGGCAAGTCATAGTAGCAATCACAGTGACAGACAATCCTCTAAACCAGCACTGTCAAATCATTTGCATGACACACAGCTTCCAACTGCTGGTGGTCACTATACTGCATCTACCCCAAATAATCCTAGGTCTCAGTTCTTCAGTTTATGGTCACATTTAGAACTTGATCCTCCGGAGACATCCAACTGTCAGATCAGTAATGGGGAATATGATTCATCAGTAATGCTGTCAGACGTCTATAGTACATTGTCAACGCATAATATTTCTAAAAAGCCAAATGGTCTTCCTCCATTGGATTGTTTATCAAATGACCATCAAAATTGCAATGTACAAATCCAACCATTAGGAACAGAAGCAAAAGAATCAGTATCCCGGCCATGTCAAAATAACTCTCATGAATATGTATCAACCAATTCCCAACTTTATCCAATGCAACACCTTGTCCCTGGCAAGTCATCACTTTCTCAGCCATGTCTCAGTAGTATTTCTGTGTCAGAAAACTTGTTCTTACCCAATAATAAAAACCTAACTGTCACCAGTGCACCATCAACTACTCACACCTTTTCAGGTAAAATGGCTCTGTCAGATAATGTGTCAGAGGCCAATGTGGAGAATCTCTCTGTTGACAGCAAGCCATCTCTGATAAAGCCCTGTTTGAGTAATGTGACAGAGTCAGACAACATTTCATGGCCCCAGCATGCATGTGTGAAAAACACTATTCCAAGTGAAACTGCAGTTCCTAGGACCAGCACACCTCATTCCCCTGTACAGAATAAGTTGTCAAATCTGAACCCAGCTAACCGCACTGCCCCTGCAAAGATGTCCCATACAAAGTCAAGCCATTGTGTCCAAAACAAAGTAATGGAAAATAGCAGGAAAAAAGGAAAAATTAAAATTGGTAGAAAGGATATTGATTACATATATGAAGAAAGACAGCTGTATTTAAATGCAAAAACTTGTTTAGAAGAGGCAGGGTTATCAAAATACTTAAAAAAGGCAGGCTACAAAAGCTTTAAAAATGTTGTGGAGCATGCATATCCCAATACTAACAATTTCATTGAAGGAATTAAACAAACATTTGTGACAATGAAGGCACTAGACTATTTTCTATTGAAGTTCAAAGGTAGGAATAAGGACAAGCGAGAAAAATTCAGGAACAACTTAAATTCTGTTCTAGAAAGGGAATTATTACCAAACATCATCAGTCGCAGTCACTTAACAACACCAAAGAGAAAAGATGTTCAAAATTATTCCTCACTGACTTGTGGCTCTCCTGTTAGCACCCCAAGTACCAGTACAAAGGCCACTTCAAAAGCACTTCAGGTTAAACGTAAATTGGAACTATCAAATGCGAAAAAAAGGGTCCAGAACTATCAAATAAAGAAAAAAACAAGGCATTGGAACTGTTAAATAAAAGAAACAACAAGGCAGTAGAACTCTGTAACAGAGGTAAAAAAGAAAGCAATAGAACCGTCTAAAAGAAGAAAAACAAAGCCTCAAATTGCCAGAGATTTGGCCAGTACCATAGCCAAATTTGCCGAGCAGCACTTCATGGCGAGACGGAGAAAAACCAAAATGCTTAACACACTATCAAAGCTTATAAAACTAAAGAGACAGCAAGACAACACATTCACTGGCTACTTTAATGAGAAAGATATAGTGACTATACTTAAAAACGCAAGATCATCTGGCAAATGTAAGACGTTGTTGGAAGTAGTGGTCAAAAGTCATTGCAGATCTTTCGTTAAATTATCAGAGGCAGATTGTGTCTTCCTGGAAGAGAACAAGTCAGGAAAAAGACTTATTCTGGAACTCAGAAAGTTGATATCCCCTGTTATTCCAAGCTATGACAGTATACGAAATACAAAAGTAAATGTAATATGGATTTCAATTCAGTTTTACTGCCAAGAAGGACATCGATGGGTTGGCGTATAGACCCAGAACGACTAGTAGAGGTGCTGATGTTAAGTATAGTTTCCTTACAAGTGAAACAATTTTACACTGGAAATTGTACGGAGATGGCAAGGAAATCGGGGGGTGCATGAGCACATTTGTCGCATTGAACTGCATGAACAATGAGCTAATGCTTCATGACATTAGTTATCAGAGTACCAATGATACTTGGCCAATCCATATATTTTATGAGAGTGATTCTAGGGATAACCTTGAGGAAAATATCCGTTCCTTAAATTCATTCACCTACAGCATTTGTAAACGTGGGCATTCGGTTTATCTTGGTGGTGATGAAATGTTTCTTGAGGCCATACTTTCCGATGAAGAGCTTGGTCCAACCACAGACTCTGGATGGAATATATGTCAAATATAGTAAAGAGTCAAGAAAATTCACATGTTCAAACACAGGGCTGAGAACAAAATTTGTCCAGCCTATTGCCAGACAGCATCCAAATTCCTTGTTACCAGGTATTTCAATTGATAATACTGTCAAGCAGCAGAAGAGACCAGTTACGATTCGCCGGGAAAGTAGCGTCATAGTGACCGGCAAATTGTCAGGCGCAACTGTGAATGATGAGTAAATAGTCAGCATTGAACCAGCATTGTCACCCAGCTGTGCAGCAATGGCCAGTCCAGTTTTTACAGCGATGCCTTGCCAAGTGGATCAGTCTACAGTTCCTGTCAGGTTATACAACAGTATCAACAACAACATAACAGTCAGACCTGGCAGTGTTATCGCTGAAATCGATGCAGTAACAACTATAGAAAGTGTCCCTATGAGTGAACTGGATGCAACCGTAAACAGTATACAGGCTGATACTAACAGTGACTCATGTGATGACATTAAAGGCACTACTATAAAGGGTGTCAAATTTGACCTAGAACCAACATTGTTGTCCAAGGAACGTCTTGGAGTGGCGCGTGATTTGTTTCGTCGGAACTTGGGTACATTTTCTACTGGCGATACAGACCTAGGGAAGTGTGACCTAGTGAAACATCGCATTAGACTCACAGATGACATACCAATGCAAGAAAGGCATCGTCAACTACCACCAGCAAAGTACGCAGAGCTTCATCGATTGATACAAGATATGATGGATTTTGGCATCATAAGGGAGTCCAACTCGCCGTACGCAGCGCAGATTGTCATAGTTGGGAAGAGAGATGGGACAACCCGGCTATGTATTGATTATAGACGCTTGAACAGCAAGACAATCCGGGATGCCTACGCACTTCCAAGGATCGAGGAAAGTATGGAATGCTTGAAGGGAGCCGATTGGTTTTCCACAGTTGACCTCAAGTCGTCCTACTGGCAACTATTGATGTACGAATATGATATTGAGAAAACAGCCTTCGTGACTCTGGTTGGGCATTACGAATGTCTGTGTTTTCCCATGGGGCTGTGTAACAGCGCTAGCAGCTTTCAATGTGCAATGGAGGAGTGCCTGGGAGACTTTGTTAATCGCAAGTGTATAGTCTACCTTGATGATATTGTGATATTTGCTTCAACATTTGAGGAGCACTGCCAGCATCTTGATGAGGTACTCAAATGGTTGAATAAGCACGGGTTGAAAGTGAAGGCTTATAAGTGCCAGTTTTTTTTGGCGAGAGGTCAGCTTCTTGGGACACATTGCGTCGCATTAGGGCGTGAAGACCAACCTAGCAAAAACTGAAGAATTAAGACCTTGCCTGAACCCCGCAGTGCTAAAGAAGTCAAAGTTTCCTGGGAGTGTGTGGCTATAAGAGCAGATTCGTAGAAGGCTTCTCCAAAATCGCGAAGCCCCTGAATGACTTGACCACAGGACTCGACGTAAAGCACAGGACGAAGGGTGGGAGGATGGTATGACAGAAGCCACCAGAATTTGTGTGGACAGAGAAGTGTCAGGTGGCATTTGACACCTTAGTTGGGCGTCTCACAAACCCACCCATCCTCGCATATACTGATTACTCACTCCCTTTCGAGCTGCACACTGACGCAAGCCTACTCGGGCTTGGAGCAGCACTATACCAGGTACACGAAGGAAATGTAAAGAGAGTAGTTGCATATGCCAGTCGTGGGCTCTCGAAAAGTGAGAGGAAATACCCAGCCCACAAGCTGGAGTTTTAGCGCTAAAGTGGGCTGTGATGGATAAGTTCTCTGACATGCTGCTAGGCCGCCATTTCCTGGTATTGACTGACAACAATCCCCGAGCATACGTTACCACCAGTGCCAAGCTAGATGCTTCCGGACATCGTTGGATGGCAAGGTTGGCAGATTATGACTTTTGGATTGAATATCGGCGTGGAGTACTCAACAGAGGCGCTCTCTAGAAAAAACCACAGTTGGGATACTCAACAGATGCAGAAGGACATCCTCACTGGCTTGATTGGGTCCCTCCAACCCCTCAAGAAACAACAGTAATGAGCAGCCAGATGGTCGTGGCAATTCTTGAAAGTAAACTTGTCTCCATGGTACCAGCCATGGAAATTATCGGCAAAATTCCAAGATGTAATGTCCAGACATTGACTGACATGGTGCCAGAAGGTACTACGACATTACCCACCATTAGTCGTGCTAAGTGGAAGGATCTACAACTGGCAGATCCGACGATTGGTGCGACATACAACTATGTCCAAAGAGGTGAACCGCCTGACTGTCAGCAACGTGCGTCACAGACCCACCGCGTATCTGCAGCATTGCGAGAATGGAAGAAATATAGGTTGCGTAATGGTGTGCTGTACAGGCAAAGAACAGAAAAAAGCGGCAGGACAGTATACCAGCTATACTTACCACCCAGCCATAGAGAGACTGCCATGGGTGCATTACACGACGAGATGGGTCATCAAGGCCAGGAGCATAGTATAGAACTGATGAGGTCACGATTTTACTGGCCAGGTATGACAGATGACATCATCGACATAATCCGTCGATGTGAGAGGTGCACACGCCAGAAGATTGCAGCTGGAGGTCGTGTAGTTGCTCCCTTGGTGCTGATATTGACAACAATGCCCCTAGAGTTACTGTGCATTGACTTCCTCTCCCTTGAACGGTCAAAAGGAGGAAACCAGGATATCTTGGTCATGACAGACCATTTTACTAAGTATGCCATAGCAGTGCCAACTAGAAATCAACTGCGAAGGTCTTGATGAACACATTCTTGCAGGAAGTCGGCATCCCAACCAGAATCCACTCCGATCAAGGGAGGAATTTTGAGAGTCAGTTGATTGCTCACCTTTGCACTTTGTTTGGCGTGAAGAAGTTGCATTCATCCCCATACCGCCCTCAAGGTGCGGGAATCGTTGAACTCTTAAACCAGACTTTGCTAGGCATGTTAGGTACATTGCAGCCAGAACAGAAGCAGAATTGGGCTCAACAAGACAAAATACTGACTCATGCATACAACTGCACAATGCATGAGGTCACAGGTTATTCCCCCTGGTATTTGATGCATCGACAGCACCCGAAATTGCCAATAGACTTATACCTTGGGTTGGAGCCTACTGATGAAACAGAAGGGACATATGACCAGTACGTGGAGAAGTTGCGAAAAGACTTGCAAATGGCTTACAGGATACATGACGGGACGTTCCCATCTAAATAACAGTGCATTTTCAAGGCATATACACCCCGGCAAATGGGCTTTTGAACGGGTATGGAGCTTCTAATTAAAGTTATTTGCCATCTCGTAAGCTGTTTGCAAAATGTGATTAGAGATAGCGATTAAAGCCAGTGTGCGGGGAAGAGATTTTGCCTTACACACTTCACTCATACAGATAATCGTTCGCCTTGAACTTCTTTACCCTAATTTTCACAGAATAGGACCTATAAATATACTACAAGCCACATTTTAGTTCAAATTAATAAAACTAGGAGCAAATTCCGATGTCCTGAAATGATAATACTGTCAAGGTTTACACGATACTGAGTTTGTGCCGCTTCACTGTACAATACATTGACGCGTATGCATACAAGCTACCCATGGAGAGATAATCACGCCGATTTCAAATTGGCATTCAACGGTTGGCCGCTGTCCTGCTTGCACGCTACTTCCACTCGTCGAACTGTGTGTCTGACTAACTTCTCGACATCGCATAAGTATGACCACTTTCACACTTGAACGAGGGAATGACATTGAAGCAGTGGACTCTGTAGGTCGCTGGTCAAGAGCTAAAGTCCTAGAACTTCACGAAGATGGTAATATAAAAGTTACCTTCCCGGGGTGGTCAAAACGGTTTGATTTGACCGTATCACCAGACATGGTCAGACCAAAGTCTCCTGTTATTGAGGGTAAGTACATTTTTATTCATACACGAGGGTTTTAAGATGAATTTCTTCTTTAAAGTTTCGTTGGAATAGTATAGAAGTAAGCGAAATATACGAGGTGCCGACTGTATTAGTTCCGTCTGAGTCACGTGTTAAATTAGCATACGGTACACGTCATGGTAGGCTACTCATGTTAGTTGTGAAGTTTAACACATTTGTCTGCTAATTGTCATCAAACTGCTCATAGAATGGTAATTTTACTTGTATCGTAAACTAAATCTTGCAATTTTCATGTCAGATGAACGAAATTATAAACGAAATGCCTTCGCTCAGCTATCAGAGCACATGCCATCTATATCTGCTGATCCAATCCCCGGAGCTAGAGGCGCGGCGTAACGCATTCAGGCACAGAGCTAGGTCGTCCATTGTGCATGCTGACTTGAGTCTGTGAGCCTGTAAATTAGTTTCATCTCTTTGTACAACGTGGTCTAGCGTTAAATTCTCTAAAAGTGTGAGACAAGCCCGTATTCAACCATTTGCATGATCAGTAATGTGGTAAGCCGTACGTGTTTGTTTTCACAGCGCTAATCTGGTCACGTGTCTGCTTGACTCTGCAAGTTTTTATGTGCCAACGCTGCGCGCTGTGCATGTGAACATCTTCGATCGTATAATCTTATCGGCGGCCGGCGAAATTGACCGGTAACTCTAACAGTTTCGCCGGCTACTTTTAGGGACTCTTCAATTGCTAAAATAATTTTTACCTTCAGAAATGCTACGGACCAGTATTACAAGCTGTGTTATCAAACTATTCAACGGCGACTGCAATTCAATTGCTTTGTAACACGTCTTGCGTGTATTGCCTGAATGAAAATTTGAATAGGCCAAACCCGGAGTAGAACCATTGCAATGGACGATTCTATTAGCCACTGCAATTGCCCACCCTTATGTGGTGACCTTGATATCTACCAATGAAAACGTGCGTACTACCCCTATCGGTCCTCATAAGCTGTATTCAAAATGGCGGAAACAATGGAAAGTGCGAACGCGAGGTCAAACTTTGCTGTACGATCGTGGGTTTTAAAAGCGCACCAAGGAACAAGAGGACGATAATTACGTGGGTTTAAACTGTTTTCGAAGGCAATGGCCTGAGTTTTTCTCACGAAAAACTTCTCGATTTATTACAGTTTGAATGTTAGTACATAAAGCTGGAGGTAAATGTCGAACATCACCCAGAGTCAAACTCAAAATACGAGCGGACCTTCGAACTGACTTCAAAAACGATAGTCAGGTTAAATGAATCAATCCATTATGTGAGCTTCTAAACGTACGAATTTTTCATATCCCATACTCAAGGTTCTTTGTGAACTAACGATAAATGTAATCATATTTAATCATTATTTTAAATGCGTTAAAGAATATAGAGTAATTTTTATGACATACAAATTATTTAGAATGTTTGTGTATATAGCAATTTCTTCTTTTAATGAAAGGATGTTTACCTACAGGTACAAAGAGATGTAGAGTTATACGTGGAACTGATATCACATCAAATTGATTGGTGTGATGTAGTCTATTGGAACAATCAGCCTATTGTGATTGACATTGTTGACCCTATCAGAAAGCAGATTCTGTCAACTGATGGAGAAATAATTCAGTCCTCAGACATTCGCTCTTTGCAAGGTATGTTTTCTAATATTTTGCTGTGCATATATCAGTCATAGGTCTCAGAATACTTAATAGCCACATCTTTGCCTTAGTGTCAAAACATTAATTTCGCTTCTATTTTATATCTTCACCTTCATGTAGCAGTTGAAATCATCAGAAAAAAATTATTAGTCAGGGGACTTTGTACAGGAAACCTGTCTCAGTTTATTTGTTTTGTTTCGTTTATTTTGTGGAAGATAAATATTTTCATGGATTCAAATTGAAATGGTCAATGAAAATAAATCAATTGTTATTGTGATTATACAAGTGTCCATGAAGCCTGTCACAGTTTCTTGTAGTTATTATTTTTTGAAAGGTAAATGCTGTGACAAGTAAAAGGTTCATAATTATTATTTTCATGGCAAGCAATACCTGTAAGTTATTAACATTTTTTTCATACATTTGGTCCGTAGTTGAAGTGGCTGATCCTGAGAAGAGAGTGCAAAGAAGAAAGCGAAAACGTGTTTCACAGCCCAGTGTTGCAAGGGAGGATGTGAGACACAGTGGATTTCTTTATGATCACATGTCAGCAAGAGTTCGTGATAATCTTCCGCTGGAAGCAGTGATCAGTGAAAATGGTGTTGTTATACAGTGTGGAAAGGTGTACAGCGCATTGGAGGTCACATTTTTATGTGAATCTATAACCACAAATGGAACTGATCCTATCTGCCGTGGCTATATTATATACAACTCTACCGTGTGCAAGGAATCCACGATCTCTATACCTGCTTCAAGGGTTATTATACCTGATACAAATGTGGCAGTACACAGTCTTGCTGCTGTAGCTGCAGAAGTTAAGAGGAGAGCAGCAATCCTAGTTATGGACGCATTGCAGAAGGAAGACGACAACACATATTCAAGTTATGTTAGAAGACACCATCTGGCGGTACAAATCCGATCTGAGGCACGGGCGTGTATGAAAAGCAAGTCAATGAAAAAGACAGTGAACCTAGGCCTGTGTTATCCCACCACTGACTTACCTGCTTTAAATCTAGCAGCACCAAACTATGCAAATGTACTAGACTATGTATCAAACTCAATTCATAGATTAGACCAATTGCTATGTAGAGGTTGGGATGTGTATCCATTGGAACATTTCTTCTACTACATCATCAAATTGAAAATCGTCAAGACATCAGCAAACATGATTTCATTGCAGCTGAGGAGTGCTATATGTCGTCAACCGTTTTCTGACAACTACCGCAATACAGTGATGTGTGATCTCAGTAGAGAGTTGACCACACAGGAGGCAGAGTAATTCAAGTAAGTCACAATGTATGTGTAGATGCAGTTTATGACTGGGCAAAATCTGCTCTGTAGTGTTACATTGAAGCTTATTTAGGAGACGATTTTCAGGCATTGTCAAACTGTAATCGGCACAATAAACTGCTGATATGGTACTGTTGGAGTGTAATAATAATCACACAAAACGGTATTACACATAAGTTTTATTCAAAAGGCATAAGTGTGCCTATAGGTTGTTGGTGACATGATCTGGCTCATGCAGTTTATTTTGTCGGTTACAAAATGTTTACGTGTGAAAGTGGCCATACTTATGCACTGTATATTTTATGTTTAATTGTTACATGATGAGAATTGTTCCATTCCTTAATGAGTGTAAATCTGGTACAGGCAAGTTCAGCTGTGCTATTGACAGCTTCTTGGAAGTTTATTGTTTTGCAATGTATCGTAAAAGTCAGGTTATTCATTCTTTGCAAACAGGTCTACCCTATGTTGCCAATGAAATGTGTAGATTACGTGAAAAGATACTTACTCGGCAACAGCTGAGAGGGGCTAGAAAGCCAGTTTGGGATTGGCTTGTGGAAAATATCCCAGATGCATTCCGTCCCTTTGGAAGAAACGATGCAGAATGTTTTGCTGCATTTAATGCTTTAACTAGCAATGATTATACCAATGTATTTACTACATCTGTGTCACTAACCCTTAAGTGTACAATATGTAGGCACGAGTATTCATTTGAAAGGAATTTTGGCTGTTTGACCTTAACTTATCCTGTAGGTCAAAATTCAAATGGCAGTTTACCACTGATGATTACAGAGACAATCAGAGAGTCATTAAATAGGTTACACAGGCGTGGATGTGAGAAATGTAGTAACAATATAGTTGTCAGTAGAGGATCGGTTGCACTACCACTTTTTTACATTATTGAATTAGGTGTTTTAGATGGAAAGAATGTACAGAGTCCCCCAGTAGTAATTCCTGAATTGAGTACTTTTTTCAATATTCAATATCAACTCACAGGGGCTGTTCAATTAGTACCTGGTCACTTCTGGGCAATTATTAATGCAAGTAATAGGTACTTTGTCTTGGATGACATGAGTTGTGCCACACCATCCTATAGTACTTTTTCTGGCGCTGTATATAAAGATGACAGAATTGCATCCACAGAACACAGAACAAGTACAAATCATTCAGCACTGCAAGTCTTAGTATATCAGAGACAGTCTTTGAAAGAAACTGTAATAGATTTAACTGGTCAAGCTTTTCCATGATCAGATAGCAGTTTTTTGTGTCAAAATGGCAAGTCATAGTAGCAATCACAGTGACAGACAATCCTCTAAACCACTGTCAAATCATTTGCATGACACACAGCTTCCAACTGCTGGTGGTCACTATACTGCATCTACCCCAAATAATCCTAGGTCTCAGTTCTTCAGTTTATGGTCACATTTAGAACTTGATCCTCCGGAGACATCCAACTGTCAGATCAGTAATGGGGAATATGATTCATCAGTAATGCTGTCAGACGTCTATAGTACATTGTCAACGCATAATATTTCTAAAAAGCCAAATGGTCTTCCTCCATTGGATTGTTTATCAAATGACCATCAAAATTGCAATGTACAAATCCAACCATTAGGAACAGAAGCAAAAGAATCAGTATCCCGGCCATGTCAAAATAACTCTCATGAATATGTATCAACCAATTCCCAACTTTATCCAATGCAACACCTTGTCCCTGGCAAGTCATCACTTTCTCAGCCATGTCTCAGTAGTATTTCTGTGTCAGAAAACTTGTTCTTACCCAATAATAAAAACCTAACTGTCACCAGTGCACCATCAACTACTCACACCTTTTCAGGTAAAATGGCTCTGTCAGATAATGTGTCAGAGGCCAATGTGGAGAATCTCTCTGTTGACAGCAAGCCATCTCTGATAAAGCCCTGTTTTAGTAATGTGACAGAGTCAGACAACATTTCAAGGCCCCAGCATGCATGTGTGAAAAACACTATTCCAAGTGAAACTGCAGTTCCTAGGACCAGCACACCTCATTCCCCTGTACAGAATAAGTTGTCAAATCTGAACCCAGCTAACCGCACTGCCCCTGCAAAGATGTCCCATACAAAGTCAAGCCATTGTGTCCAAAACAAAGTAATGGAAAATAGCAGGAAAAAAGGAAAAATTAAAATTGGTAGAAAGGATATTGATTACATATATGAAGAAAGACAGCTGTATTTAAATGCAAAAACTTGTTTAGAAGAGGCAGGGTTATCAAAATACTTAAAAAGGCAGGCTACAAAAGCTTTAAAAATGTTGTGGAGCATGCATATCCCAATACTAACAATTTCATTGAAGGAATTCCACAAACATTTGTGAAAATGAAGGCACTAGACTATTTTCTATTGAAGTTCAAAGGTAGGAATAAGGACAAGCGAGAAAAATTCAGGAACAACTTAAATTCTGTTCTAGAAAGGGAATTATTACCAAACATCATCAGTCGCAGTCACTTAACAACACCAAAGAGAAAAGATGTTCAAAATTATTCCTCACTGACTTGTGGCTCTCCTGTTAGCACCCCAAGTACCAGTACAAAGGCCACTTCAAAAGCACTTCAGGTTAAACGTAAATTGTGGAACTATCAAATGCGAAAAAAAAGGGTCCAGAACTATCAAATAAAGAAAAAAAACAAGGCATTGGAACTGTTAAATAAAAGAAAAAACAATGCAGTAGAACTCTGTAACAGAGGTAAAAAGAAAGCATTAGAACCGTATAAAAGAAGAAAAACAAAGCCTCAAATTGCCAGAGATTTGGCCAGTACCATAGCCAAATTTGCCGAGCAGCACTTCATGGCGAGACGGAGAAAAACCAAAATGCTTAACACACTATCAAAGCTTATAAAACTAAAGAGACAGCAAGACAACACATTCACTGGCTACTTTAATGAGAAAGATATAGTGACTATACTTAAAAACGCAAGATCATCTGGCAAATGTAAGACGTTGTTGGAAGTAGTGGTCAAAAGTCATTGCAGATCTTTCGTTAAATTATCAGAGGCAGATTGTGTCTTCCTGGAAGAGAACAAGTCAGGAAAAAGACTTATTCTGGAACTCAGAAAGTTGATATCCCCTGTTATTCCAAGCTATGACAGTATACGGAAATACAAAAGTAAATGTAAAATGGATTTCAATTCAGTTTACTGCCAAGAAGGACATCAATGGGTTGGCGTATAGACCCAGAACGACTAGTAGAGGTGCTGATGTTTAAATATAGTTTCCTTACAAGTGAAACAATTTTACACTGGAAATTGTACGGAGATGGCAGGAAATCGGGGGGTGCATGAGCACATTTGTCGCATTGAACTGCATGAACAATGAGCTAATGCTTCATGACATTAGTTATCAGAGTACCAATGATACTTGGCCAATCCATATATTTTATGAGAGTGATTCTAGGGATAACCTTGAGGAAAATATCCGTTCCTTAAATTCATTCACCTACAGCATTTGTAAACGTGGGCATTCTGTTTATCTTGGTGGTGATGAAATGTTTATTGAGGCCATTACTTTCCGATGAAGAGCTTGGTCCAACCACAGACTCTGGATGGAATATATATGTCAAATGTAGTAAAGAGTCAAGAAAATTCACATGTTCAAACACAGGGCTGAGAACAAAATTTGTCCAGTCTATTGCCAGACAGCATCCAAATTCCTTGTTACCAGGTATTTCAATTGATAATACTGTCATGTGTACATTGCATGGGTTGGCAAGGTGTGCAGAAAAATTACTCACCCTGGTAGTAACCCAGAACATAATATCAAGTGGCAACACAACAGGACATATGAAAACGCTTCGACCACAAGAGATTGTTAGTGATAAAATACTGCTTCTTGAACAAAACATAAGTAGGAGAGGTGTATGCAATAGTAATTTTAAAATTTATTTCAATATTAAAGGTGACTTGGAGCCCATAACTCTTAATGCAACTCATGCACAGTCACTGTTAAGCCCTCCCCCATCTGGTCTTGAAAATAAGTACCCACACCCACTTAAGGGTGTCCTTGATACACAAAAGGTTATTGCCTTACCTTTGGCGCAGACGGTGAAAGATTTCATTGGTATGACTGAAGATAAATATTCAGAATTTGAAATTGTGAAAAGTATTTGGTGCAGCTTTTTTCAAATGTTCAGTATTGCAAATTCTGATTCCCAGCCAAAAATCCTTCCTGGCAAACCTGAAGGCTCTCTCAGAGTTGAGGATTATAAATTTGGATATGATAGTTCAGATCTGAAAAACTACACAGTACATGCTGAGAAATTTTATCAGTTATTCTGTTGTCATTATGGTTATCATAATTTGACTCCATACATGATGAAATTCATAGATATTGTACCACAATTGATGCAAGATTTACCATTTCCACTAGGACGATTTCAGTCTCAGGGTGGTGAGCACACTAATTATCAACATGCACGATTCTATTTTCAACATACCACAAGACATGGTGGGACTTCTAAGCAGAATGACCCCATTTACTCTACTTTTTTCCATATTTGGAAAAAAATTGTCATATCAAATACAAACTTCAACAGATCACTCGGTGAATGAAACATTCTATAGATACTGCCAACAACATACTGCTGCCACGGTTGTACAAAAAGTCTTTAAAGGGTATTTAGTAAGAAAAAAAGTGAAACAAGGTATTGACCTCAAAGATTGCCAAACGTCGGGTGCAAAAGGTGGAATTCTGCCAATTTTCCAAAATATGGTATTTGTTATTGTTGGTACTGTTCCAAAGCATGGCACCCAAAAATTCACTCAAAAGTCTTTCAGAGAATTAATTGTGAGACATGGTGGAGTTGTTCGAAAGTCACTTCCCAGTGGAAAGCAAAAGGGACGATCAACAAAAACATACCATGTATTGGTCAATAAATCTTCTTTCACTTTCAAGAACATGCCTGCTGCATTAAAAGTTGCCATGCGTAGGAAACATATCATATTAGACGCATCTTTCATTTTTGAAAGTATCAATGGGAACTTGCGACTGCCTTTTACACAATATTTATTTGATATTACTTCACTGGCTAAGGGAACACCTTCAGTCCAGGTATCCTTATATGACCAACATTTTAGACGAACAAAGACAATGTTATCTGTCATTAGAGATCGCAGGAAGAAATTGTCTAAGAAAGAAGATTGCAGGAAGGGAAGGTTTTCTCAAAAGATTCAAAAGTTTAAACGTGTACCCCGTAATCCAGCACAGTACTTTGCATTTAGGAAGAGAGCAGAAATTATGAAAAGACAAAAAAATAAGTCCACATTTTGTGGGGCACGACAGCTTTTTAAGAAAGTGTTCAACGATTGGAAAAACCTCTCTGCAGAGGAGAAATTGAAATACAAAGAAATGTGGTTGGCGGAAAAAAAGTCTGTAGAAGAAATGAAGGAATTACCATTAAATGCCTCCCAAGAGTCAGTTATTATCCCTATGTACAAAAAAATTATGCAGTGACACTTTTTCAAATCTAGTGCCCTGGTAAGGTAGTGTAAATTTTAATTGTTTGTTTCTCCATTACAATTACTTTGTTTTCCACATACATGTACAAAGCAATGCAATCCTATTAGTTTACAACAAATGGTGTACAGTGGTTCAGAAAGTAAGCACCTACATGCTCAGACATATGTAAAAGTACTTGGTGATAGAAATAGACTGCTTTTTTAAGTTAGTATTCTGTTTTGTATGTGTATGTACACGTACATGCACATATATACATTTGAGAACATGCTTATTGGCAATGGAACAATTCTGTCATGGCTTGCAACAATTCTCCTACAGTTTTATACATTACAAAGTTAAACAAATACTCGCACAGCTAATTCCTTTTTTCGAACTCTATATGACTCTCGTGGTCTACTTGAAAATTGATATACATCAATCTGTCAATGGTCAATGTCATGATGGTTTATATTGTTGCGATACCGCACAAAACTACCAAGCGAATTTTTTTAAAAACTGATGATTTTTGCAATTTGAAAGTTGTATCAAAACATTGTATGTTTACTGTATGTTGTCAAGTTACACAAAATATGTTTGTTAGTTGCAACCCACCAACTCGACGCAATTTAGCAATTTTTGTTTTCAATTTTTTAAACTAACTCAGCATAACATTCTGAAGATTCAACTTCAATGTCTTTGATCTATCATTGTCCCGATAGATATCAGGTAGCTTTTGTAATTTTCTAGGTTAGAAGTATATACAACTGGGCTGTTGTTGTACTTTTGTTGAACTATAAAATGTGATTGTCTTTGCTGTAGCCAATCAAAAATTACAAAATTTGGCAAATTGATATATACATATTCACATACAGAAACATGGTCTAGGAACGAGTAACTGGGTATACCTTGAAGCACACCAGCAGTGTACTCTTTACAGTCAAATGTGAATTGTACCTACAAGAAAAAGTTTATTTTCCTTGATTTTAATCAAAGTAAGATGAGTTTGTCACACTTTGTGACATAATATTTTTTCTGTTTTGGCTACACACCAAGAAATGCAAAAATGCATTGATTTATAAGTAAAACTCTTTTGAAGGGACAGGTTGTATGGGATCTGTTTGCTTGCAGGAACTTATGCACATGTAATTTTTTTTAACAAAAGTGAGGTCTGCACTAACGTATAGCTAGCACTGTTACTTTTTAACTTTTTTTAGATCATGTTAGAACTTTCAAAATGATTTTCCATGCTATCTTGGCTTTTGTTAATGCAATTTTTACAATTTTGTACACAGTACTACATTAATTTCTACATTTGAAATATTTAGCTGTAGACAATGTCATAATATGATTTTATGTGAATTTACATTCATCCATGTGCAACTTTATAGACAAATTTTACAACAGTACTCACCTGAATAAGAAATTTCATCATTATTTGGGTATCTAAGCAAATCCTTGCAATGTAGTGAATTATAACTGGACAAGTATAGGTTTAATGTTCATACAATATTTATTCCTTCATGCTCAGAATTTGTCATTTCTTACTTATCTCAGGTTTTATTTTGTATTGCTATGTCCCCTTTCAACTTACGTCAAGTAGAGTATATTTTGTTTTGCCCTTTATTATTACTTATCTCAGGTATTCTCTGCATTTCCAAGATACTGTGCTCTACTTAACTCAGGTCAGTCTGTTTTTATCCAGTATGAACTATCTCAGGTATTGTCTGCATTTCCAGCATTTGCTACTTAACTCAGGTATTGTCTGTGATCTCCAACATTTGCTACGCAACTCAGGTAAATCTTATTGAATTTGTCCATTTTTATTTATCTCAGGTATTTTTGAATTTCCACATTCACTCAGTACTTTGGTGAAATCTTCAATTGCGTATTTTGCCGCTATTTTAGCCACTATTTCTGGCCACTGCATTGAGCTATCAAAGATTTCCACCTTCTTCATCAACATGAGTCACAAATAGTTATTTTCTACATAAACACATTGGAGCTATATCGGCCATTAGGTCGCTTGTAATTATATATCAACATGCCTCCATATTTATATCTCAGGTACTGTATGATTTGATTTAAATCCAGGTAATGCAATAAATGTTTTTTTAAAGTTTGAATCAAACCAATGTTTGTGTGTTTCACAAAAATGAGTGAGTGTGGTGTTTGGGAGATCTCTTGGACAAACTCTGCAGATTAACAAAGCTAGCTTCTTTGTCAACTGCGCTTGTCTCAGAATATTACAATAAGTGCATACATTCCCAAAACAATTTTTATTTGTGAATTTTAACATAGACCCTCAAGAAAAAAGAGGATCTATAATTGGAACTACCATGCAAGACTTTTCAATTCTGATTTGCTAATTTGATATACATGCACACAATGGGATAGTGTACCTGTGGTCTTAGTTACCCCTACAATCACTCTCTAATTTGTATGTTCAAAGTCAAGCAGAGAGGTTAAAAATAAGAAAATAGCTGAAGCTACTTGGCATAAAGTAGTACCGGCCAAGCTATTGGTATCTGAAGTTGTTGACTAAGCGTTATGTAATATCTGATTATATCTGATATAACTACTTTAGATTGCATATTATCAGTGCAGAAAGAGCCCAAAAAGTGCACTGTTTTTAGATGCAAGTATCCCCTAATGAGCAGGCAACAGAATGGCTAGCAAGGCACAGAAGAATAAGTACCTGTATGATAAGAAGGCAAAAGAAGCTGAATTGGAACCAGGTGATCGTGTGTTGGTGAGCATTGTGTCTATCCGAGGCAAACAGAAGCTTGCAGACAAGTGGGAACACAGTCCCTATATAGTCGTGAAAAGGGTGAACCCTAACATCCGAGTTTATGTACTGAAGCCAGAGTTTAGAGGGAAGCGAAAGACAGTCCATCGTAATTTACTAATGCCCTTCTATGCACTACCAGCAATTCCTCCAGAACGCCCAAGGAGACAACCTTCTAGACCAAATACCCGCATACAAACTCAGACTAGACATACAAATAGAGCAGCTGCAGCACCGAGCGATGCAGAAAGTGAAAGTTCTTCCAGTGATGAAGATTGGGCTCAAAGAATAAGAGTACAACGAAATAGTCCAACAAGACCCTCAGAAGTACAGATACCAGAAGCCAATCCACCTGAGCAAGAGTCACATTCTGATGGTGACACAGATGGCACCAGTCCCACTCACAATCAACAACAAAACGAGTCAGCACAGATGGGTAAAGTATCGTTAGACAACAACCTAAACAGCAAGGCGATGCTACCACTCCACCTGGTGATAATGTGGAAATGGCAGGTACAGACGTTCAACCAGATGATGCAGCTAAGATGTCATGTGGTACTGACAATGACGACAAAAGTGCTGGGTGTACAGATATGTCAGACACCCAAATCAGCAATTCAAATGTGATGCGACTGCCCAGAGTGATGCAGCGAGTTCCGTGCATTGTGAAGAGGGTGTGGTGAATGTTACTAGTCAGGCAACAGAATCAAGTCAATGTGGCAAAGATGTGATTGATTCCCCTAGTGTCAAGGTTGGAACAGAAGTAGCAGATGACACAGCTAGAGAACAGTGGTATCCGACAAGAAATCGACAGAAACCACAGTATTATGGCTACAGTAATACGAGATATGTCGTTGACCATGGTTGAATGCAGAAGCACCAGGTTTCATGCCAAACAATGAATTAGTGGGATGCAAACCATTTCAGATGCCTTGCTATCCAGTGGTCCAAGGGACAAGAATGAAAACAGAGTTACCTTGAGTGACAGATAGAGAAGTGTACAGTCATCAACTTTCTGCGAGAAAGCTGGCTGCAGGAGAAATTCTGAGAGAAAACCGAGTTATGTTGGAGTTTGCGAGAGGGATGAGATTCGTCGCATGCCGACTTCACAGCCGAAGCCACCTATTTTGGGAACCAACCCATATCTATCAGACTCTCAATATATACCATTACCCACAGTCAGCCATTTACGACTATAGAGTTATGTTACCAAACAATTTTAAGTTATGTGTACAGTGCTTCCACGTCAATTCATTTACGGGTGTGTGTGCCATATAGCTACTATGTAACGATGAGCCCATTTGTGATTGAGTATTTCAAAGGGTCCTGCCACCCAGGTGTGTTAGGTGGAATTCTCGCCCTGCTGCGATGTTCCCGTACATGCTATAGTTTAGCATAATTGCAAGATTTCGAGTTGACATTTATCTTTCTCATATGGCTTAGCAAGCTGGGGGACAGTGTAACATGTGGCGGAGAGGTAGTTGGCCTTGTCACAAGTCAGTGAAAGAGTGCTAGAGATGTGTTGGTACAGGTTGGATGTGGAGGCGTGTTGAACATTGGTCAAACAAATATACGCAGCACAAAGATATAGAGGGCGGCCACCTGTCCAGTCACTAGCCTGCGTGTTTGCCAAAGTCTATGCTTTGCTTTGTTCTTTTGTGTTAACAGAATTTCTTACAGTGTTCTTTTTAGGTGTAGTCAGCACTGACTGTTTGCAGTAGAGGAGCCAGTCATTCATTACCCTACATGGCTTCAATCTATTTTGCTTGCAGGGTTACCAGTGTAGTGTTGTAGAATCACCCCAACGGTGCCCACCTGGATTGTCCTTGGATGACCCTTGGTCATATCTGTTGTGTTATTGAGTTAATTAATTTATGCATGCTGATTGTATCCTTTCATATATGCAAATGTAGTCACATGATAAAGTTCCCCGCCATCCGCTCATTACGCTCTCCCACATGGCATGGCATGGCGGATGTGTATGTAGCATGTCTACGTCTCTTGAATAAAGTTTACTTGTTGGTGTTCAACTAAATGTCAGTCGTCCAGTCGTCACTATAATATAGAATCGAGCCCAAATGTTCAACCAAGAACACAACATGGTGTCAGAAGTGGGATCCAGCCGATAAACTGTCCCTCATCGCTGGATCCGTCCGTGAACGATTGCGACGTGACCTGAAAACACCCATTGTATTGCGCAACATGGCCGAACTCAGTGGGTTACCAACGCCTAAGATGGACTGGCATGCTGCAGATCCCAGCACTGCCCTCGCCAACTTCAAAAGCTTGTGCGAGCTATACTTCGAAGGTCCTTTAGCATCCATCGACGTAAAGAAGAAAATCCGCTATCTACTGATTTGGATATGGCAGGAAGGTCGAGATATAGCTAAGTCGTGGGAGCTGACAGGCGCAGACAAAGATGATCTGAGCAAGCACTGGGAGAAATTTGAGGCGTACCTCAAACCGCACAGTAACTTCAGAGTGGCATGATTTAAGCTGCGCAACCTGAAGCAAGAGGCGAATGAATTGGTTGACACTTTCATGAAACGCATCAGACTTGTCTGCGCTGACTGCAAGTACAAAGAACCAGACGAACACATGTTAGACACGCTGATCTATGGTATCAACTCGCGTCGTATACAGTCAAAGCTGCTCGAAGCTGGTGAGAAAATCACGCTTCAAGATGCTATCCGTATCGTTCAGTTACATGAGGCTACATCACGCCGGTTGGACGATATAAGCGGTGCACAATGCACTGAAAAACAAAGAAAATGCTCACCGGGCGAACGGTGCCAAGAGGCCAAATACACGGCCAGTGGCAGTCCCATCCTCCCTGACGTGCGGCAACTGTGGCAAGGCTCACAAGAAAGACGAGAGATGCCCCGCCCGAGGATCTACCTGCAGAGGCTGTGGCAAGAGAAATCACTGGGTAAAAATGTGTAGATCTCCCAACAAACACACTAAACTAACCGCTTGTATTCACACAGTGGAAAAGGCCGATAGAGAAATTACAGTGGATGATAGAAAAGCCGACGTTGTCTACTTCCACACGCTCCAAGCAGACATGGCGCGCCGAGAGATCGACAGAAACAGCAAGAAACAAGCATTTGTTACTCTTACTGCCAAATCTGAGCATGGAACTAGAGTCATCAAATGCAAGATAGACACTGGCGCAGAGGGAAATATAATGCCTGCATCAGTGTATCACACGCTTGTGCCTACACAAGGTAGCACAGAGGCATTACCAGGTTTACAACCTTCACACACCAGGCTAGTCGCCTATGGAGGTCATACCATTGAGTCGTATGGTACGTGTTACCTCACGCTATCTCACCGCGAGCGGACTGAACGCTGCCTATTTCACGTGAGTAAATCAGAGGGTCCTGTATTACTAGGCTTACCCACATGCAACGCACTACAGCTGGTTACTTTTCACTACAACATTGACATTGCTGACGATAGTGTTGAACCTGATACAAGGTCGGACATGACGTCACAATCATCAAGACCGAAAGGTGACCCCGCCGCGCGAGAAAGAGTACTTCACCAGTACACTGATGTATTTCAAGGGATTGGTCGCTTCGAGGATAGGTATCACATTGAAATCGACCGGAGCGTTCCACCTGTAGTACACCCTCCGCGACGTGTGCCGTTTGCCCTTCGAGACGCTCTCAAAAACGAGTTGGATAGACTTGTAGAGAAAGAAATTATCAAGCCGGTCACACAGCCAACCGACTGGGTTAACAGTTGCGTTTGTGTCACCAAGAGAAATGGTGAAATTCGTCTATGTTTAGATCCGAAGGACTTAAACCTCGCGATCAGACGACCGCACTATCCAACACCGACGTTTGACGAGATAGTCAGTCGACTACACGGTGCAAAGTGGTTCAGTATTCTCGATGTACACTCTGGCTACTGGAATATACCGCTAGATGATGAAAGCGCTCTACTGACTACGTTCAACACGCCGTTTGGCAGGTATTGCTATCGCAGATTACCCATGGGTCTAAAATGCGCCCAAGACATGTTCCAAGGACAGATGGATAAGACATTCTGTGACATACCAGGTGTATTCGGAATCGCAGATGATGTTATTGTTGCAGGTTGGGACCAGGATGGTCATGATCACGATGCTACACTTCATCGCGTACTACAACGTGCAAGAGACAAAAATGTACGTTTCAACGATGAGAAGTTGGTGGTACGATGTAAAAGCATCTTATTCTACGGTCACATTATCGGCGAGAATGGCATTTCACCCGATCCGGACATAATGAAGGCCGTCAGAGAAATGAGCCGCCCTAGCGACGTAAAAGACCTGCAGAGCTTTCTCTGACTTGTAAACTACCTGAACAGGTACATACCCTGCTTGGCAGAGCTCACCGCGCCACTACGCGACCTCTGCAAGCAAGATTCAGAATTCATATGGGGTCCTGAGCATGACCGCGCATTCAACCGTATCAAAGGGGAGATCTGTGCTGCACGCAACCTCCCATTCTACGATCCGACGAAGCCGCTGATGATACAAGTAGACGCGTCCAGGAGGGGGCTAGGTGCCGTCCTTATAAAAGACAAACGCCCGATCGCATTCGCTAGTAAAGTGCTGACTGATACAGAAACACGCTATGCAAACATAGAGAGAGAACTGCTAGGCATAGTTTACGGCCTAGAACGTTTCCACAAGTATATCTTTGGTCAAATGGTCACGATCGAGACTGACCACCGACCACTGGTAAGCAACGTCAAAAAAAACATAGCGAACGTCACCCTGAGACTCGCTAGGATGCTGTTACGCACACAGCCGTACCACTTTGCGCTAGAGTATGTCACCGGAAAATGCGTGCCGCTGGCTGACGCATTGTCACGTGTTGACCCTGTGAAGGGGGAAACGGTGAAAGGCCTTGATGTTACGGTACACGAAATGCACTTTATCGCATCATCTGCATGACTTGATCAGTTCTGTGAAGAAACTACACGCGACACCGAGCTCATGGCACTACGAGACGTCATCATGCCAGATGGCCTAACAAGCGCTGAGAGTGTCCCGCCCACCTACTACCGTACTGGATGTTTCAGGAGGAGCTAGGAGTGTCTGATGGAATTTTGGTAAAGGCAACAGAATCGTTGTACCTAAGTCGCTGCACAAAATGGTACTATAGAAAATACACTTAGCACACCAAGGCATAGAGAAATGCAAACTACGCGCTAAATCGGTAGTCTACTGGGTTGGTATGTATAGTGACATCGATAAAGTAGTTCGTCAATGCTCTATCTGTCAGAAATACCAAGCATCACAACCCAAAGAGCCACTACACTCACACGATGTACCCCAGGTCCGTGGCATACGCTGTCATCAGACTTGTTTCACTGGGAACAATCCACTTATTTGTTAGTGGCTGATCAATACTCGAAATTTCCATTGGTAAGAAAGTTGAACAATCTCTGCTCGAGATCGATCATCAATCACCTGAAATCAATATTCGACGAGCACGGTATTTGCCAACGCCTACTCTCCGATAACGGCCCTTAATACAATTGTCGAGAGTTCAAGGAGTTTGCGAGAAATTACGGATTTGAGCATGTTACGTCATCACCTCATTTTCCGTCAAGCAATGGCTTCATCGAGAGACAAGTACGCACAGTGAAGGATGTGTTTACTAAAGCCCGCGAGACTGGCACAGACCCACATCTAGCGATGTTATGTCTACGAACAACGCCAATCGATCATAACTTGCTGTCGCCGTGTGAATTACTGAATTCGCGCATGTATCGCTCTAACCTACCGAGCAAGATACCGACTGGTGTTAGTCGCCATGGCAACATCTTACAGCGCCGCCAAGACACTGTAAAGAGACATTGGGAGCATAGACGCCCACTGCCTGAACTAACGCCACAACAACCTGTTCACGTACAGAACCCAATCAACAAAACTTGGGAACCGGGCAGAGTTGTTGCACGCACTGACGAACCACGTTCATATACAGTTGAGACTCCAAGAGGTGTATACAGACGCAATAGACACCACATCAGACCAACAGCGGAGAACTTCAGCGAGGAAGACTTGCGAACAACTGACAACGATAATAACCCCGTTGATACTGCGTCTGAACCGCATATCACAACGACGTTGAAGAAACCGGACTTAGCTGAACCTGTGCTCCGACGTTCACAACGTGTATCCAAGAGACCACAGCATTTGGACTTGTGAAATAGAGAGACTGATCTCTTGTTGTTATTTCAGTGCCTCAGTATTTAGAGTTCTCATTGAATCGGAACAATCATTTTCATGAGATGGGACTTCTCTTTTTGGAGCACTGCCATTCGTTTTCTTTTTTAAAACACAGGGGGATGTTGTGTTATTGAGTTAATTAATTTATGCATGCTGATTGTATCGTTTCATATATGCAAATGTAGTCACATGATAAAGTTCCCCGCCATCCGCGCATATACGCTCTCCCACATGGCATGGCATGGCATGGGTGATGTGTATGTAGCATGTCTACGTCTCTTGAATAAAGTTTACTTGTTGGTGTTCAACTAAATGTCAGTCGTCCAGTCGTCACTATAATATAGAATCGAGCCCAAATGTTCAACCAAGAACACAACAATATCTGTGAACATTCGAATTATATTACTGTTCTTCTGCATGTATTTACACCTCACCCCTGAAAGGGCTTACCTGGTATATCTTACGTACTAGGGTGGTTACTTGTAGTCAGGACTTCCAGATTATCAAGGAAGAGCAAACGCATCCTTATTAGACCGCGATGTGATAGGTCTGTATTAAGATGAAGTTTAGCTATTGTAGTCAAAGCTGCTGTAAAGAGTTGTGTGGTACAATTATTTCCATGTAGGGGCAGTTCCAGGGAGGGTTGTTGGCATGTCTCCCCTTACACTCCCAGTCCGCCAATTATCGACCGATGGTGGAAATGGAGGATAAGGGATGACATGCTTTCGGGAGGGAGGGTATCACATGTGTCATTTCACTCATTTTTAATTTAATAGAGACAAAGTAACTTCCATATGTTGTCAGACAATTTCTACACGTATGATTGAGTGAATGTATTTTGTGCACTCAGTACACTTACACAATACTAAAATGATTGTTCGGAGGATACGCGATGTTATATTGCTGGAGATATAAACTCTATAAATCTTTGTACCTTTGGATGGAGACGATGAATTCAAAAACTTATTGTTGGTCTTGTGTGGTGGCCAGCGAACAGAACACTAGCCTAGAAAGTTTGAGCGGCTAAGCGCCAATGATTGGCGGGCTATGATGTATGTGTCACATGTCTGGTGACGTAGAAGAAACTGGAAGACGGCATGGGGCCAGACGTGACTTGTGTACAGTCGAATTTCAAAGTTTCTGTTCCGACATTGTGAACGTCGGAACTGACTCAATCATCACACTGTCTAGTACAGGTGCGACTCAAGAACATTTAGAGAACATTCATATGTGGTAAGAGAGACAATAGAGAGGTTTCGTTACACGTAATTACGTTCGATCAGTACGCTTAGCGTCTTTGTAAATGATGATAACCAGACGTCGCGTACGTGTAGCACAGACGTTCCGAACGTCAAACAACACTTCTACACGTAGTCATAATTACGTGTAGTATTTTTGATATTTTCTCAATGATTTCCACGAATTTAGACAAGCAAACTCTAACGGTATCATTGTAAATTAGCAAACATCTTTGATATCAGAATATTTCGTAGAGTTTGCAACTGTAAAAGGAGTACTTGCCATAATTTCCTTACATGAATGAAATGCTGTAGTCGCATTCCACTTTTTATCTGACGCCTCCAAAAAGAATTCTCTAAACCACATAAATAACTGTATCAAAGAAAATTGGCTGATTTAAGGTAGTTCAAGGGTACAACTAGCGACTATAAGAGTGGTTCTCACATATCAAAATTCATGTTTCTTAAAATTATACAAATTTCCCATGTTTCTGAGGAAGATATGCAGCAAAATAATCGGGAACGCACAACTAAACCTCACTATTTGCACATGAGCACAGATACGCGTACGCCACTGCGCGCCGTCAGACGTACACGTAATTACGTGTAACTAACCTCTTTAATATCTGACAGAATGATCCGTCCAGCCCCAACCACGTGTGGGCGAGTGACGTAGCTACTAGTGAAAGACGGGCCGGAAGCTTCGGCGTGAGTGGGAACTCACCAGCCTGTATATTGAACTTCTATGCACATTCAATGCTATGCCGTGCTACCGGACCAGATGTCAGGAACAGTAACGATCAGGTCTAGTAGATATACACGCTTGTAGGATAACAAGGATTCTGTTCTTGTCCTTCGAACCGTGTAAACTTTGCCTACAAATCAGAACTTTCAGCAGAATCAAAATCGTGCTTTAATAATCTTACACACATGAGTGTAAGTCGATTTTGTATGAGTAATTCTTTGCCGCTTGGAGGGACGTTTATAGTTTGGATTGTGGTGAAATATTGGTTCGAAAAGCGGGCGATTGTTATTTCCCTAAAAGAAGGCTTAGAATAGCATGAGTGTTTACACAAGTTGTCTGACACTGAGATACTGTTGTATTGTTCAAATATCATTTTTGAGCCAAGCCTAGCTTTTAGGCCTACAGGCTACTTTTATTTTCTGTACACTTGTAAATTTACTTCAGTGTTATCTACCATGAAAATTGTTAGCGAGTTGTCAATCATTGTACAATACAGAGGTATCTGTGAATAATAATAATAATAATAATAATTAATATAAGTATTATATAGAAATAATAACACGAATAATAATAGGTTCAATTTCCATGAAAATTTAAGCATAAGGGTATTTTGGGTCGAAAAGACCAAATATGATATATTGATTTCACTGCCCCATGTTTCCATGGTAACCATTTTAGGGTTGAAAATTTCAGTTTTTCTAATATCCAAGAAAAGTTACTTTGATTGTTATGAAATCATCTACAGGGGGAGTTCAGGTCAGACAACACAAAACACCGGACTTATTTCAATGTTTCGAGTTGCCATGGTAACCAGTTTGGGATTAAAAATGTTACTTTTTCCCTAATTCATATTAAAGAACTATTGATTGATGTAAAAAATTGATAATAAGGGTTTTTCTGGTTAGCACACCAAAAAAAAATCACACTAATTTAATGTGAGATGTTTCCATGGCAACCATTCAGGAGTAAAAATTACCAGTTTTTCAAAGATTCCACCTAAAATCCAGTAATCAACAGAATGTGTTATATCAAAGGGATATTTTGGGTTAGAAAGACCAAATATCCCGTGTAAAAATCCATTAATCAACAGAAATATTATACCAAAGGGTTATTTTAGATTAGAAAGACAAAATATGATATCCGTTTTTACTGCCCTGTGTTTCCATAGTAACCTATTTGCGTTTTAAAATTTCAATTTTTTTAAAAAATTCCATTTAAAGTAATCCCAGTAACTATGCAAATGCTCTCCTAAGTGTATTTATCACAGCATGAACTCAATGTTCATTTTTGTTTTATGTTGCCATGGTAACATATTTGGGAACCACAGCTTTTTTATTTAAAACAATAGACCCTTGAAAGGGTCTATTTTAAAACATGGTTCACTGTTTTTTATTTATTTTATGGATTTCTAAGTAACAACTTTTAACGTTTGTTCTATAATAATAATAATAATAATAATTGTAATTTCTTTGCCTTCATTCTAGGAAGAATAATTAAGATAATGTACATTGGGGCCATTGTTATCAAAATTTGTTTTCCGTTTATTTTAGTGTGTTTGAATTAATTTTATATAGACCAGAAATAATTTTTCAAACATTTTTAATTTTGTTTCATGCAGTCATCCCAAATAAGTGTTATAGAGTATAGTACCAACTTATTATGCATTCATCGAATTAATTTTATGCCTTCAAATTAATTTTATGTGCTACATTAATTCTACTTGAATCTCAAATTAATTTATGAACCCAATTCCCCTTATCACCCAATGTACCATTATTTATCAGAAAAGTAGTAGTAGCGCACAGTTTTTTTTTGGTTTTATTTAGAACAGAATTCACTGGTACTTATTTACTTTATGGATTTATGATTAACGACGTATAATAATCTTCATTTTATAATAATTTATTTTGATTTCTTTGCCTCATTCCAGGAAGAATAATGAAGACAAATTATTTCTGATTGTTTAACTGAAGTAAAATTATGGCCATGTAGTGGTGCATTATTTTTTGTGTGACCTGGCGTGACCCCATAAACTCTATGATTCTGATGATTAGCTAGATCTCCCCTTTCCATGGTAGCAATGGCTAAATTTGAACATGGTCCCTGTATACCTTGAAACATTTTTAGCTCACATTTGGTTTTACCAATGTGAGTTTATCGTATAGGCTGAAGTCGATGGCGTCTGTATGTATGTGTGTATGTATGTATGTATGTATGTATGTATGTATGTATGTATGTATGTATGTATGTATGTATCACTGCATAAAAACCCTATAATACTCACTGTATTAAGATGGATTATTGTCTGTATTTTAGCTGAAGAGTGCATATACAGATGAATACAGTCAAGAATACAGTTTTTGTATTCAGCAAGCCTGTATTCATGTGGATTCATGTGAATTCACGTGTATTACACTATAATACAGGCAACTCATTAATGTGAATTTATCTGAATTATTGGGTTTTCATGCAGTGTATGTATGTACAGTATGTCCGTCAACATCAAAAACACGCAAACCGCGCTGCACGTTTCAGCTTGGTATTTGGTGTGTGGATGCATCCTGGGCTATAGATGGGATTTTGTTCAAATGATGTCTGCATTGCCAAAATTATGCAAATGAGCTTACAAATGTGAAAATGGTTAAGAATTAATAACTCAAGAACCGTTTTTTGATTGCTTTGAAAATTTGTGTGCAAGTACCTTAGGTGAACCTTATACAGTTTTTATGAATATTGTGAAGATATCCTTATTTTGTATTTTTGCTGAATTTTTTTGTGATTTTTCTCATTTTCACTAAAAATTCTTCTTCTCTGAAACCGCCGGCCCAATCGCTCTCAAATTTGGGTTGTCTCTTTGCAAGGGTGTTACTCTTCTAGTTTGTTGAAATTATGACAAAATTGGGAAAATTACTATTTTTGTGCAATTTTGTCATTTTTGGTCAAAAAATCTTAGACAGTGTTTCCTTTTTAAAACCCCTGGACAGACAGCTTTCATATTTCGTACACAGACGTAAAGAGATGACAATAATTAGATATGTGGAAATTGTCCTGAAATATAAAAAATTGTATTTTTAAGACAATATTGTCATTTTTGGTCAAGAAAACTTTATCTCAACATTACTTGTTTGATAGCTTTGTAATTTGGTATAAAGTCCCTTGTTTGATAGCTTTGTAATTTGGTATAAAGTCCCGAAAGATGTCATTAGATAAATTTTCTGCTCAAAGTGTTGGGAAACCCCAAAATTTGTATATTTTAGGTACTTTTCTCAGTTTGTGACCTTAAATGACCTATACTAACCCAGGATATGTTGTGAGACAATTTTGAAGGCTGTTAACATAATTTTGTCATATTTGATAGCAATTTGTTGGAAAAGTTGATCCAGAAAACAAAGCTGAGGTGATTTTTTTCATTTTGGACCAATTTTTGCAACTTTTCTATGTAAGACATACAAAAACTGATGAGAAATTTGGATCCAGGATAATTCCAGATGTTGTAATCACCACCCACAGTGGAAGGCATTTCACTATCTGTAACTAACTTAAGTGCTGTTTACATTAGAATGATAACACTCATGGCATTAATTAAAAATCTCCAAGGTTGTAAATGTACTTCCTGTCATTTGGTCTTATGTAATTATACCAAGGGGTGGAACATTTGATATGCAGGAGGGGGTAGGGTTTAGAAGATCAATGATGTAGCATTACTTTTTTACCAGATCCCTTGTGCATTTTTTGCCCACTCCCACCTTTTCTTTTTATCAAGCCTTCTCTATTTTTTGTTGTTGACATTTGCTTATGTATTTAGGATCTGCTTCTCCCATTGCTATAGAAGTTGATATGCATGTTCCTAAAGATGACCTCCAGTACCTAAGTTGGAGACCTTATTTGCTTTTGTCATTCTTGTTTTTCCTGGTTTAAATATTTCTCGAATGGACCAATTCAAACCGAATGTGAGCACATAGTGTCCTTGACGGTATTTTTTTTAAACCCAGCAGGCCAAGATAAGGGGAAATATTACAAGTTAAATGTTTCATGGTTAGTATTGCCCAGGGCTGGAAATTAACTTTTTTTCCCTGGTAGTCCACTTGGGCAACCATATTCTGAAGTTAGTAGCCCGGTGACACTGGCTGGTACATGGTAGCCCATGCATATTTTAGATCAGGGGTATCTTTTTTCGTTAACCAGACAAGAAAGCCTGAAAGGGCTATTTTACAAGGTTCTGCCCATGAAGTGAATTTTCTAGTCTTTTGATGTGTATACTCGCACACCTTTAATGCCCAAGGAAACAGGTGTAATGGACGACGGTGGGATTCAAAAGTTTTGTGACCTATAAACAACCTTTTTCACTTTCACAGTTATATGCAAATTTAAAAGTCGAAATGACAACATGACACAATATGGCCTTTTCAGCACTGAGATATACTGTAGCAGGGCTAAAAATAGACAATGCCCTTCTGTGGGAGGAGGCATAATTTCCCTGTCATTGTGATTGATACATTATTATCAAAATGCAACGAGAATGCATTTTTATTGGCCATCATACCCTGTGCCTGTCATTCAAGTACGTCAGTTCAGATATGGAAACTTTGTTGCAAAGTTCCACCGCACGGCCGGTCGTACTATATCGTCTCTACTATAACAAATTTTCTATGCCCAGCTGGGTTTGACTGCATTTATCTAGCTCGTCCCAAAGTGACGGACGCATCTTTCAACCTTTCAGCTTGGTGAAAAACGCATTTATTGATTCGCCAAAGGCCTGTGGACTCGCTTATTTTTGCACAAGTGCTACATGGACATATGAAAAAGTTGTTGAATACTCACTGTTTCAGAGAATCCGCCATGATGAGAGTTCTCAAATCAAAAACTGTTGCCGAGCTCGAATACAAAGGTCTTCTCATTAAATTACGTCATTGTTATACAAGAGTTAGCATTCCAAAATCTGTCACCCTGATTTTTTCAAAGTTTGGAGAAGGCTGGCATTTCCATCTGAATGATTGAACGACGTGAAACGCAAAATTCCATCGCATATTATCTGGCAATATGTACAGTAGAAATACTGTATACCGTCGCTCCAGGTACGTATACCCTAAGCCTATACTCCACAAAATGGCCACAGGCGGCGTGAACTTTCTGAAAGGATTTCCTAAACGTCCCACTTGTTACCTTAGGGACTCCCCTGTGATGTCCTGAAAAGTATTCTCTGCAGTAATTCCAGTTTCTGTCAACATGCAAAGCTCAACGACAAGATTATAGCATGAGACGTAGTGTACAGACTACACATTCACGCGCAGTAAACTCAATTGCGCATGCTCATATTGGCAGACTACACTGGCAAACGAGTGCGCATGCGTGAAGGTATATTTGCAGCAAATACACTGGCATGGCATAGACTCTCCACAGTTGCTGTGCCTTATTTTGTGCACGCCCACGACTGCCACGATGGGCCTGCATTCGAACACCTCTTTTTCAGAATTTCCACAGCTTCAATGAACTGTTATTAGATTTCTATATAATACTTATAGCCCCTAAACTTGTAATAATAATAATAATAATAATAATAATAATAATAATAATAATAATAATTTATTCATTTATAAAGCGACTAAATCCACACAAATAGTGTGATCAGAGATGCTGGGTAAAATACAATCAATTAAAAAAAAAGGTTACAAGAATTAAAAATAAAACAGAAACAAAAAAAATACAATGGATGAGTTCAGTTAAAAGCAGAATTAAAAAGAAGTGTTTTAAGACTTGATTTAAAACTTGGCAGGCTTGGGGAGCAACGAACCTCAATTGGAAGATTGTTCCATAAAAAGGGGCGGCAATACTGAACGCACGGTCCCCATATTTCTTTGTGCGCGACCTACTTTGACACAGTTTAAATTGGTCAGCGGACCTTAGATTACGGGTTGGGATGTACAAATTAACCATGCTAGAAAGAGAAGTGGACCGAGTGAATGGATACATTTATAGGTGAAGATAAGAATCTTAAAACAATACGTTGAGAAAGAGGCAGCCAATGCAACTGAAACAAGATCGGGGTGATATGCTCAGTGACTCTTGAGCGAGTTACAATTCTGGCAGCTATATTCTGGATACGTTGAAGGCGATTAATTGAATATTTCGGAAGACCATAAAGAAGCGAATTACATGAATGATGTCACAAAAGCGTGAATCAACTGTTCCGTGTCTGATCTAGAAAGATATTTGCGAATATTTGCAATGCGTTGTAAGTGAAAAATAGCTGAGCGGCAGATATTGTTGACATGAGGGTACATCGTAAGACCAGAATCCAGGATAACTCCAAGACTTTTTGCCTGACTTTGAGCAGGAATCAGGGTGTCACCGACCCGTATCCCCTGTATTCTATCATCCGAAGCATTACTGGAAGATGCAGAGAAAGTTACAAATTCAGTTTTATCATCATTCAAACAAAGGAAATTTGCAGACATCCAAGACCTAACTTGTGAAATACAAAGTTCAAGATTGCTGGCTGTCACAGAAGCTTCATTGATCTTAAAAGACATATATAATGAAGAATCATCTGCATAAAAACTATACAGGCAACCATGACTTGCAACTAATTTCCCCAAAGGAGATGTATATACATTAAATAGTATAGGGCCAAGAACTGACCCTTGTGGAACCCCGGTATCAATTTGACGGAAACATGATTTAGTGGAATCGATAACAACACACTGGCTACGGTTAGAAAGATATGAGCGGAACCAATTAAGCGCATTTCCTGAAACACCAAGAAGGTCTGACAGCCGACTTAATAAAATATTATGATTAACGGTATCGAACGCTGCAGAAAGATCAAGTAAAACCAAAAATACATCATGTTTTGCATCAAGTGCTAACAATATGTCATTAGTAACCTTTAAGAGAGCAGTCTCTGTGCTGTGACCAGCTTTGTACGCAGATTGTAACGGATCACTCAGGGAATGACTAGCAATATGATTGGTCAGCCTAGTAGCAACTATGCGTTCTAATACCTTTGATAGGAATGGTAGGTTAGAAACAGGTCCGATAATTTTTAAGAATCTCATGATCAAGAGATGGTTTCTTGAGAAGAGGTTTAACAACGCATGTTTAAAATCAGTGGGTACAATACCATCACGTAAAGAGTCATTGAAGAGCTCATTTATGTACGGTAGTAACACCTGTAGGATTTCTGGCTGCTTCAGGATCTTGGTAGGAATTGGATCTAGGCAACATGTGGACAAAGGAGATGACCGAATGGTACGCAAAACTTCCTCAGTGATTGTTGGCATTAAAGTATCAAAGCGACACTCAGGTTTCGAATCGCAAATCAGTGACGAGCGTTGATGGTGAAGATCGTCGGATGACTGGCTCAAGTTCGAAACTAGAGACTTCACACGATGTAAAAGAAATCTGCAAAGCGATTGGCAATTTCTGACGGGTTATCATGCTTCGGAAGATGAACAGATCTCCGAGGTTGGCCGATTAACCGTTCAACGATATTAAACAACTGTTTCTGGTTGCCTTTGCTATTGTCAATCAAGTCTGAATAATAATGACGTTTGGCGTTTTTCAATGAGGCGAACAACGTGAGTCCGCAACTCTCTGTAAATCTGTCGATGTACTTCTAGTTTAGATTTTCTCCAAATCCGTTCAGCTTTCATTCTTTTTGATCTTGCATTCGTAACAGGCTTGGTGATCCATGGTGCAGGTTCTCTATTTTGAACAAATTTCACACGCCTAGGGGCATGGTTATCAAATGTGTCACGTAATACGCGATTCATTATGTCCAATTTTCTCGATAACTTGGTGTTTGGCTGAAGCTGAATTGATGATGAGAGATCATTGGCGAATGAATCAGCAGAAAAACATTTCATATTTCTTGATATTATACGCTGCCGATTTTCTGCAGAGCACGGCGATGGTTGACAGTGAAAAGCAAAGGATAGTGATCAGATATGGCATAGATAGGTTCAACTCGGACGTCGGTAATGGTAGTATCATCAATGCATGTGATTAAGTGGTCAATGGTATGACCAGCACGATGAGTGGGACCGGAGATCCATTGACGCAGGGAGAAAGAGTCAAGTTGATCCCGCTGTTGTTGTTGTTTTATTCTTTAGTAATAAATATTGTTGTTGGCAGAACTGTTATGCCAATGGATATAATTGTGAGATCGCTTTCTATTGTACATTTAGAAGTAAATACCACCTATCTAAGCGAACTATCGCAACCAGGTTAAGAGGTCTCAGTGGAGCGAAAGTGAGGAACATTTTTAATTGTCAGTTCAGGCACGGACTTTCATGCCGTATGACAATATATTTTCTTATCGTCACGCCTAGCACAACTCAAACAAATTTTTGTCAACTCTCAGGTGTGACATACGGAAAGCTGTAAAAAAGAGTAAAAAGCATAGCAAAATCATGATGGCGGCCAATGATATCAAACGTGTACAGTTATATGATCCAGTCACAAACGAATGGCTGGCAGAAACTCGGCCGATTGGATGGCAGACTCCTCTAAAATAGTGTAGACTTTAATCTACTATTCTCAACAGAGACCATTGCATCACTGATAACATAAACCTGAGCAAATATTTTATCATCGTTAGCGTCGGCACAACTCCCCTTTACTGATATATCTTTTTTTTCGAATTTCAAGTGTTACACCATCTTTTGTGTTAATTACTTTTAGACCATTTCCATGGAAATTCAATATTTTAAAGCTACGCAAATCAATTAATAGAAAGAATATATTCTTCAAATAATCGACTTCTCCAAATCAATTTCACACATAAAAACGCAGATTGATAAATAGACAGAATTTATTCTTCAAATAATCGACTTCATCCATATTAATTTCACACGAATCTTTATGTTCAGCAAAATATCGCATGTTTCTGCCCAAAATTGTCTTGGCATAATCTTCTTAGCATGTATTTCATTTTCAATACCGTCAACTGTTACAGTCACAGATTCAATAGATGGATTATAGAAAAGTTTGCTATTCATTTCTGACATATTCTGATCTTCAGTGAAGAGTACTAATAATATCTCTCATGCAACGACGTGGCACATTAACATTTTCATTTATAATGTTGTCTGATTAATTAAATTAGATTGTTCTAAAATGTTGTACATGTTCGTAGAGAAAACTCGTACCATTGTTGAAATCATCAGCTGTTTCTCTTGCGAGTACGTCATCCTTGAGCGTTTCATACTCCATCTGAATGTTTGTCAATTTATAACTGGCTCTGCTGGCTGTGACAATCAATTGGGAAACAGGTGCATGTGTAATTTACCATTCTATATGACTACCTAACACTGATGCACAGGTAACCCCACAGCCTGTGATGAAGGGATGGGTCAGTCGAATAGCATATTTTGAATAATATACATGAACAAGTAAATTGTCATCAGCAACATTAAAGAGGCACTCCCACTTGGTAACTTTTTTAAAGCACATTTTTTTAATGCCAACGGTCGATATTTGACAAGGCGACAACGCGCGGATCGCGAGATATCAATAAAAATATGTCCTCAAAAATGTTTAAGTTTGAATTCCGGTGGCCCACCTGAATTCAGCTTCCGAACATAGAAAGTTCGGCACTGGGGCCATTGTCAACTAAGCTATGGAGTACGAGTCTACGCTGACCTGCTGTACGCCACAGCAGTACCACTCGCGTCGATGAGCGGTCTGTCCCATGAGAGAAAGCCGAGTCTTACTGACTCGGCAAAAAAAAAACGAAAAACAAAGCTTGCTGATTCCACCAGAATTCACATAGGTGACTAGCACAGATAGGTGCGGTTGATACATAGTATGCATATTGGCCGCCGCGTGGTGTGCGCGCATACCACACGTGGTGGCCGCTATGTATCGAACCACGCGTAACTGTGTGGCAGACGACAAAATGTAGTCATCAGAGGCAACTAATATTTTACACGTAAAAACTGATATCTATGTGTATTTTTAAAAAAATTAATACAACTGATCAAGAATAATGAAAACGAAAAAACTAAGGAGAAGTTTAAAAAAGAATTACCAGAGGTAAGAGCATTGATCATGATGTATATAAAGTCATCGCAGTAGGAGGTAAATTAATTGCGTCATTCGAAAGTTTTTGGACTCCTTAAAACATCGTCAATCAGCACAACAACACACTTTCGGGGGATTTCGGGTCATAACCAGAAACGATCGTAAACTTCGGATGTGAAAAATACGCTCGGGAAATGACATGTTTTTATCGATATCTCGCGATCCGGGCGGAGTCGCCACGTCAAATATCGACCGTTGGCATTAAAAATGTGTTTAAAAATGTTAACAAGTGGGAGTGCCTCTTTAATATCTGCATCGTTTGCCCAACTTCTTTATTTTCTCAGATTCTCGTCCATTCCATAAAGCAACATGTTTGTTCTACTCTCCTTTTTTGTTTGTAGAGATCACGATAACATTCAATGAAGTGGTAGTTATTCAAATCAAGAAGTATCTGCCCCTCGAATTTTAGAACCATGTGCTTGATTGAATTTTTTGCAACATTTTGAACTACTCAATAATTTTCGTGACCTAATATTTTGAGATCAAAACAATATCGAAGGTATTTGGAACTAAAGCTACTCCACTTTCTTACTTTGGACACCATACGAAAACAATCTCACCTGGCTGTGCCTGACTTTGATTATGAGTAACCACATGACGGGTCCCTTCTGCCTTCGTTCCCTGCAGTATTTGGCTGCTGAAAGTCGGTAACAATGATCTATCGTACGACATTTAGTTTTCGTGTATTGTATATAGTAAGTCAGAAAAATCGCATCTTCACATAAATATTTCCATCTGACTAAATTCACATCTTCACATGAATATTTCCATCTGACACAAATATAAATTGATTACCTGTGTCACGAAGAAGTCGAAGGACCAAATATCCTTGGAGTGATGAGCCTCCTGATCATCTGGAATACAGCCATGAATTCTAGACGCTTCAAAAAGTTACTCTTTTGACATTACTTAATGAAAGCTAATGATAATGAAGTTATGATATAGATTATCATCTTTGAGTCTCACACCTGGATTTGTTTGATGGATATGTCGATTTACCCGACGGAGTTAACACCATTCCAATTCGACACAGAAACTAAAGAGATTTTATTTTCAGAAAGAAACTTTGCAGTATTCTTTTCACCAAACATGCCTCCATATATCAATACATAATTTTATTTATTATGACTAATGTTAAACCTGTTAAAAATATCCATAGCTGTTCTCCAACGAACCCGACAACTGATCCTGCTGTTTTAAATAGAAAACTGACAAGGGAGCCAATTAAACCTGGTATTGCGGCAGCACTTTTTGCAGCCAGGGTTTTTAACCATTCGCCAAACTGTTTTACAATTTCCTTCGCTTTTGTGTATATTTTGGGCGGGCCTGAGCCATCGTTTGACCCTTAGCCACCAGTTTCCAGCCAATCACAACCCTTAGTCACAGCCAGGGCAATTGTTGATATTGTCATTTCAAGGGCAGTAAGTAATATAGTGATTGTTATACCATTCTGTTTAAATACTTTTTGTCGACTTCAACCTGAGTGACGATTCTGGATCTGAAATTACATCACAAAGACACCTGGTCATCGCCAGTCTTTCAGTTGACTTCCTGATCTTATCATGCTCCTATTCAATTCGATTAATAATTTGAGTTTCTCTTGTTATGAGTTCAGCTAGTAGTTTTTCAGCTTTTTCTTTTCCTTGGTATGCATTAAGGGATTTTCTTTAACTGTTTTTCAACTTCTCTTTTCTCTAGCCTTTTTTATCTAATTCATTGTTAAGCTTGCTAATACACATATTCTCAATACTTAATACATCATTAATAGCTCTATATATGGGGCATAGATTGTTCCATTTATCGATTTTATTTTTAAAAGTGTATTTTATGAGCATTGCCACTAGCATCATGTCGTAAGAGTGTCAGTTCCTCTTTGGTATGTCCTATGTCGACGGTTGTCAGCTTCTAGACCAGTATTCTATTATTTAACACATATTCTAAACGCAATGTAGAACTCGCAAAGTCAGGCTCTGTGCTAGAGCGATAGCTGTTGGCCCCTTCACTGAATACATTTTTAACAAATTCAGATCTGCCTGGGTATCTATTTATTGTCATGGGCATATAAAGTTTTTCTCCATATTTCATTTGCAGCAGGATACTTTTCAAATACAGTTTCCAATACTTAATTCTAGTTTCAATAACCATATATTCTCTTACGAACGGATCAGTGTTATTATGATATTTTAAGAATTTATCAAACAATTGCACTTAACTTCTCCCGTCTGACCAGAAATCGTATCACCCACCTGTGGGCTGTTGCATGAGCTGACCTTGAAGTGTCGGCTTCTGCAGGGGTATTGTTGCCATGAAAGGATGTTTCATCATCATCATTATCATCATCATCATCATCATCATCATCATCATCATCATGACCCAAAGGAATAATCATCGAGTGCAATATCTTTTCCTCCATATTGTGTCTCTATATTACTTCAATTTTTTTTCATTCCTTACATATACTGTAAAAATGCACATCTCAGTTAGTGAAAGTGTTGAACACTTGGCCAACTATATCAAAAGAACTTGCGCTGCATATCGCCGTGTTATAAATTGGTGGGCCAAATTGATATTGTTCTTAATGAAACTAAGGGAATTCTTGTAAATTGTGCTGTCATAGCAACCATTCCAGCAGTTCCGGTACTGTTGGCCTTAACTCCTATACCAGGTGTTGTTATTGATGTAATACAAGGGAAAACGGGTGCAGCAAAGAAACGGGAGAGGTATAAACATTTTTATGTTCAATATAAGCAATTGCTTAAACAAATACAAGAAAAGCCACACAACAGAAAACGCCTCAGACCTTATTAAGGTCAAATTTCATCAGGCACTAGAAATTTATAAAAAAAAACAGGATTGATTTAGTCCCCCTCTCGAGCATTACATGAGGCTTTATGGTCTACATGGTTATGAAAATTGAGCTCGGAGGAAATACTTCGTAGGTTTCTAAAATTACAGCTTTTGCATGAGCCATGTGACTTTGTAGGGTCTTCTAAAGGGACTCTGTAGGGAACCCATGTATACGGTATCAAGGGGACCAAGACAGTTGACTCCATATGGACTCCGTAGGAACACCTAGGGGTCTTACCAGTAGGTATTTTTTGAGGGGCTGACTCTGTAGGGGTAGGTATTTTTGAGGGCTGCAGGGAAGGGAGGATGTAGTCATCTTCCGAATCTATCCCAGATGCCAAATAATTCTTACTACTCATTTAAAACTAGTGAAGCTAAACAGTTACCAGTTGATACTTTGTGTAATGATCAATGCTGATAAAGTTTCACTGTCTGATCATCAAGTGTGAGCACTCAATGTTCTGTTCCAGCTAATTAGTGTCCCTTATTCAATCAGTCAGTCAAACTTTACTGATGTAGATAGGACAGCCTCATACACTCTTCAGCGGAACTTAGAAATGAAGTAGTTCTCCACATGCAGCATGCAGGCAAATCTATCCTACTCTTGCTTCGTTGTTTTGAAATACATCGAGTCCGTATAACATAAAAAAAAAACTTGTATGGCCACTTCCAAAGTCTGCGGCTTCCCGATGAAATACAACAAGAACTTACATGTTCGGTACTTTCACAAACTATGGAAACACTTTCTGATTACACTGGCCTTCAACAGTCTTGGATTTAACATGGCAAACAGTGAACTATTGGCATAGATTAGTCCAGTTCACTCATCTGAATGTAAATTATTCAGTGTTTGAATAAAGGATCAGAAAGCTAAGGGGCATTTTGCCCTTGGATTTCAATTGTGGGGGCCTTTTTTTACAGTTATTGGGGCATTTTTTCATTAATTAACATTCATAACTTAACTAATTTTCATGTTTCTTATTGTTTTTATGCATAATAGCCATATAGGCCCATTCTGGTTTTCTGAGACCTCCCAACGACAAACAGTTTATAAACAAAATTAATTTCAATCATTATGACAAGTTAGTTTACTTGACAAATTGTTCACAAAGTTTTAGCAAAAATAAAATCTCAGGGTGATCGATACTGTCATTTACACTAGCTCATTAAGTAAAGTATCCATAGCAGATCATGTCATCCACATATTTTCTGAACAACTAAGGTAGCCAATCCAGCTGTTTTCACATGCAAATACGGTCAAAAGTAGATGACCTTTGCCAATGATGCGTATTTGCCGTAGCAATATTGGCAAGTAAGATTTGCTGTTCCGCTGCTTTGACTGGTACTTTTTGAACTGTAGCTTACTCATAAGTGAAGTTGGAATTGACATCATATCTAAGTGGCCATTTTGGCCTGACAGAATGAAACAGAGGATTGTGTATTGCATGCACTACCTTGCATGACGGACTGAGTTTATTGATGGACCATGGAGCAAGACGTGAACGTACTGCACTGCATCAATGAGCCGTACTTTACAAAGAAAAGTTTAATTCCGAACAAATTTTCTTTGTATCATTGAAAGCCTTGATTCTCTCTGGATAATAAATGGACAGATTTACGAAAGACGCCACTCTCGTTGGTCCGTGACAGTGATTTAATTTCTGTGGAAACTCAGTTGGTCCAGCCGTAGGGTCATACTGCATTATCAGTCATAACAAGAGTGGAAAAAATTAACAAATTTATGATTACGAATACAGCACATAAAAATTATGTATTCCTTTCATTGTTGTATACTTACAAAAGAACCCAGATGCACTCGAATCCTGAATGACGATTAGTTTTCTTGCCAGATTCACGCAGTTGTTCTACAGACCCTGTTATGATAATGAATATTCTTGCTTTAAAGAAAATGTTTCTGTCATTATTTTACAGTTACAAAAGTACTCTGCAGCACTCGAATCCTGAATGATGATCAGTATTTATGCCAAACTAACGCAGTTGTAGCACAGACCACTAGAAATATGGTCAATATAGTGCAGCAGCAGTAGCATTGCATGGTAACTTGATGCGCGCTGTCACTGTACTGCCTGGGCAGACTCTCTGGACAGAAAAATAAGAAGGGGGCAAACTCTGACCATGCATCCAAGCAGTGCACTGGCTTTTAAACAACCACGATTTCTTCCTTGCAGCTTGTTGATTTCCAAAATTTTTACTGCACTTGGGCAAATCGATAGGTCAGGCATTGAACTGGCCTGGTTTTAGACCCTTGGCCGTGCGACATGTAAAAGCCTGGGCCATCGAGAAATGATGCATCATTGAGAGTTAGGCCATTTTCAAAGCATTCCCACTCAACCGGCAACGTATCTGATTTGCATAGATTCAAAACTGGCGCATTTCACTTTCATGACGTTTGCGAGGGTGGATTGATTTTTAGCATTTACAAAGTACGCTGGCATCATTGACAAAAGAGGCCAAATAACCCCTTAAGTGGCTGCACATACTGTACAATTCAGGGGTTTATTTGCTACAAGAACATATTAGAAACTTGAAATAAACTTTTAATTGTAATCTGTGTTTTGTCACAGATGATGTGTTTTGTGGACTCTCCACACTGCTACTTCTGGCATCCAGATGATATCAGACGTAGCACATCTCTTGAGATACTCTCTATCTGCCTATCAGCTCCTCCTCTGCACACGGCACACAGCCTCAGTCATCCTTTGTTTGTGCCACATTTCATTCATTCAGTTTTCGTTGTTCGCTGTGTGTAGACTGCCGTCAATTCTCACTTCTGCTGCTCATTCACACCTTCAAGTCGACGACCAGCGGTAAATTTCTGTGCGTACATGAATGAACATACATGCCATTGCCAGGCAAAGGCTCATGAAGGCTCCATCTACCAGACTCTTTTACTTTGCTATAAATCTCTGGAAAATTCCCGCTCGTCTAGTGTCTGCACTAATTAAAACGTACTACCGTACGTTGGACAAGCTGCAGGCTGACTACTGACCAAAGACGTAGAGTAAGACTTTGGCACGTCTTCGAGTTCAACCATAAGGCATCGGACTCTTTACTCTGCCTAATTTCCGACAAATTCCAGCTTGTCTGTACGTTGGACAAGTTGCAGGCTGACTACGAGTAACTGACTTTCCTTGGCCATACACCGCCTATAGCGATGGTTTTCCTGGCCTCTGTTGAGCCCGGCTTTTCTGTCACATCCGACCGCTCAATCCGACCCATCTTACTCATCCAGCCCGCAAGAATTCATAAGCATTATAACATGACTGTGAATTAACAGGACACAACAGCCAGACGCTGTCAAGAAGCAAACATAACGACGGTCATAGTATACCACATTGACTCTAGACTCGGTCGACCTGCCTGTTTTGGTGGCAGGCCCAGAAACCTCATCAAACCTGATGTCAACAGTTCCTATCGCGTACATAGTATCACGCGACACCAACGTCCAGCAAGAATCGACAGAGGATCAGCTGACTGACCGACGATTCAGAATAGTAAGTAGACATGTGTAGTAGACCTTCCCGTCATAGGACAGCTGCACAGGGGAAAACAACGGAGTTTGACCCTGTGACGTCACTTCCTGCTATACGTCAAATCGCAAAACAAACTCAGTCTAAGGAACAAAGATGGTGGCCGCCATGGTGTCAAGTTGCCACAGCGTCACTTTACGTCGAGCAAAGATCACAGGCGACCAAAGTAAGATCTGCATGATTTCAAGCATACTAATGAGTCCTTCCAACCAGCAGTTCACAACGATCTACACACTGCTTCCCTTCCTGTTTGATTGGAAAACGAAACAAGGTAGAGTTACAAGACTGCGTGGTGAACAGTTCAATTCGTATCAACATGACATTGCAGACATAATCGGACTCGTGTTACTCCTGTTTACGCGGTCAATCAACAATGACTAACAATTTCTCTGAGCATGTAAATATGCGGTAGCTCAAGGCTACCTCTACTTAATGCACTCTTCAGACTGCTAAGCGAAGAGTTAGATGCGTAGTGTGGCCTACTGAACTGTTGTTTCACCAATATGACGTAACCTGCTCCCAGCTATCTATTGGATGTTACAGACCAGTTTTCACCTGTGAGTTAATGCGTCACCAAGCGCAGCTGCTGGATGTCACCCGATGATTTTCCCTTACTTCGACTTTGGATTACGCTGCGGTGCAACAAGAAAAAAAACCAACAAACCACAGCTGGATATCACAAACGACTGGTCATTCTTTATCGTCTTTCAGACTGATGTTTTCCATCTCGTTGGCATGTTCTGTCTGCTGGGGTTGACTTTGCAATGAATCTTGCCTTCTTTCTTTTTTCCATGATGCTACTATAAGGCCATGACTCACATTTTGCGTTGAAATACATCATATTAGGAGTTCAGTTTTGCTAGCATTCGAAAATACGGCATATTAAGAGTTCACTTTCGTTAGCATTTGCCTACTCGTCGCTCTGTTTATTTACCTGTTTGCTGCTCATGTTACCTTGCTCTTTGCGGTTGCATGCATTGTCGTGCCCCCTTTTCAGCATGTTGATTTGTCCATCCTGCACAAGCGTTTTCCCAGCTTTGCATTTATTCCGCAGTTAAGCCTTGCTGCACCACGCAAGTTGCTCTTCATATAGCTAGCGATTTCTTTCACATTTCTTTTTTCCTTTCATTTTAGATGCACTGTTTCAAACTACTGTTCCACTCCCTGGAAGCCGAACCCTGAAGGTGCACTCGTCGGCAATCTCACAAGCATCGCAATTCCTTTTCTAGTTTCAACTTTTAACACTCTGTCATGTTGCTAGGCAAACCAATTCCTGTTAGTAAACACCACAAGGCAAAATAACTCATTTCAACAAGTCGGCACTGTTCACTTACTTGGAATGGAATCATCTGCCTTATTAACTCTCTGTCTACATATCTTTACGCAAGCAAAAACATTTGCTAGGATCTGCAACTCATTTGGCATGCTCGTACCAACGCCCCTGCAATAAGGCAGCGCCTGAACTTTATCATGGAGTCTGATTAGCTCGATGTCTATGTGCTAGTGAACTCACTGTCCATAAAACATGTCGGTCAGCGAATTGTAAAGCCTCCGTCCTTACACTTCTACTTTTAACATGGATCGCCGTATATGATCTGCTTATCAATGTCTCTGTACCCGAAAACAGCTCTCAGTCTCTAAATATAGTTTTTCGTGAATCTCTGAATTGACCATATGGTAAACACAGCCACTATGGGCACCGTAGACAGTAAATGTGGTTGTCCTACGTCATTGGTTAAAATCGAGTGAACAGCAGTGATCTGTATTGTACCGTGGACGAAAACGACAATTCTCTGCGCTGTGTTAAAGTTATCTCAACGCTGTGTTAAAAGCTCAGCGCTGTTAAATTTGTCTCCGCACTGTGTAAAACTCTACGCGCTGTGTTAAATTTATCTCCGCGCTGTGTAAATTTTTTCAAACTTTTCTCAAAGACTTTCCACTATTTTCTTTCAAAATCAAGAATAAAAACCATGGGTAACTGTGCAAATTTAGGTGCTAGAGAAATAAGTGACCAACTATTTACCGATATTTGACATTAGAAATGGCCACCATCACTATGCTAACTCTATGAAGAACAATAACGTTTTGGGTTTTTGAAAAACTAAGACGGTGACAATCTTCTTATACCAAGAGCTTTAAAATGAGCCCAACAAACTATGGGTTTCATTTAGACCCAATAATAGGTATGAGTGGGGGTTCCCATACAGAAGGCATTCTGCTTGAAATGGGTGGAACTTTTAATTTCGGGGGGGGGAGGCTGGAGGATTTTCGAAAAAAAACCATTGTTGCTGGTCATTTCTAGGGAAAAAATGTGTCTACCTGGCGTATATTGGGAAAAAAGAAGTACTTCAAAGCTGTACAAAATTTAATTGTTTCCACTGGCAGGTACCCTGAGACAGTAGACTGTCTTCAGTAGTCTCTGGAGGTGCCACCTACAGCGGTTAATTATGGCTAAGTTTTAATAGATTAGCTGATAACTAAGCTGACAATCTTTTTTAATTGTTTCATGAAAGGTATCTATAAATGATTTAGTATCTCTGTGTTGCAGGGCTTCTCTAAATTTGTCTGCTGAATCAGATTTCCAAATATATTTAACGTAATTTTCTTAATTATGCTTTTCATGTCTGATGATGGATTAGTTTTATACTCTGTATTCAATTTCTTAATTCTTAAATGAAATGAGATTTGACAATGATCTGATAAAAGAATGTCAAGTGGTTTAACATAAAAACATGAAACATCATTGAAAAGGGAGCTACTAACAATGGAGTAGTCTACCACACTGCTACCGTTAGTTTGAAAGCATGTAAATCATGCCAGGAAATGCCAAGAGGATTTGACCGGTTGACCTCGCTGTTAATTTTATGCAGGAAATTACAATAACAATGCTTGGTCGAATGACGTAGTGCCTTGAGGGTGGGATCGCCAGTGGTATAGGGGGAGGAGTACCTTCCCGATGGTGATAAGTGGTGCGGATTACCGTCGCCTAGGTGACTGGCGTATACGCGTGCCAAAAGACACCGTCCACGTCTCGGGGCTGTTCTCGGAGGCGGGACCATTTTCTCTGGTTTTCCGTCAATGTTTTCCACCATGTACAAATGGTAACAACACTGAACAAAAACCTAAATTATCTGCTTGTCAACCCAGTTTGTGTTAATGCCGCCGGTCACGCGCACCACCCAAAAGTTTAACCGTCACTTAATATCGAATAGTATTCAAAGAAACGGTCCTACTAATTACTGCCGTCCCTGCCCGTCATTCTTCTAGCACTACCCGTCACGAAATTGGCCTTTTCAATACAGTAATAGGTCGATATCTTAATATTCCACAACATTTACTTGTGATATAAACTTATAAAATCATAGTCAAGGGCCCCAAACCGCCGATCGATTTACGACCCGATAGTTATGCCGCTGACGCTGATATTCACCGGTGGTTGCCTGTGTGTGCGTACATGGACAGTCTGCATAGCCCTTGAATGTGGTCTCGGTTTTGATCAAACTTACAATTGAGGAGTATATATCAAAACTGATAAATGATTTATGTTTTCACATGGATTCACAAAAAGTTTCGCCCGGTGTTCATTTTTTTGGCCCTGGAATTCCATCTACCCACCCTTTGCAGAGTAGTAAGCTTATGGGGCAAGTAAACATGGATGCGCTGGTGCGATTCAACGATCAACCTGTATATCGGATCGAAAGTCAACAATTTTACGGCTCGGACTATGATTTTACAAGTTTATATAAAGAGTATAAGGCGCAGGGTATTATATATTCACTGATTACTGTAGCTATGATGGGCTACATTCAGGACGGGCAGCTACGGGCAGTAATTAGTAGGCAAAACATGGTTTTCACCGTGATGGGCAGAACTCGGTGCAATGATACTAAACTTTAATAGTAAGCCTGTCACCTTGAAGGTAATGCTGTAGGTGAAACGATGACTTCAAACGCACGATAGTACAAACAACACACAGGCGCTCCTGAGTTGGGTAGTCTGCTAAGTAGATCGATTTTCGGATCGATCTATTGATCCCGTCGTCGATATGCCCGCCACTGCAACCTAAGTATTTAGGTTGCAGTGACGGGCATATCGACTACGGGATCAATAGATCGATCCGAAAATCGATCTACTTAGCAGACTACCCAGCTCAGGAGCGCCTGTGAAACAACACCACAAGTGAAACGTACACACAAAAATACACGCTTTCCTACGTTGTGCCCACCCGGGCCACGCTATTAAAATATGACTGATACTGCTGGATAGTGTTAATTGGGTCGGTAAACAGTAAATTAATAGTTTAATTGACTACCTGGGTGATTGGCAGGTCGTGTCCAACGACGCATATGCAAAGCAGGCCAAAAGACAAAAGCCCCCAAAGATATTGACAGCTGGCCAGGGGTCACCATGAATACGTAATGACGCTTCACTACGCAGAAACTGCGTAGTCAAGCCCTTCTTAACCGGTCAAATCCTCTTGGCATTTTCCCTCATGAAACGTTTGTATTTCTTAAAACAGCTTTCATAACAAGTATTTCTAACATTGAGAAAAAGAAACACATGCGTGGGCTTGAAGTTGAAATATGTCCATACACGAAAAAGCTAGGCGTCAAGAACTCCGATCAGGGACAGATAAGCTTTGGCACCAAAAACACAGGATCACACGCAAATCGAGTCACTTCAATAGTTGACTCTTTCAAAAATGGTTCTGGCTTCTCCTCTTTGAAGAAAGATGACTATAAGCAAATCCAAGAAAGGGAATACAAAAGGGAATACAAAGATTTAGGCAACTGATGAAGAGAAAAAATACCGAAGTGTCGAAACCCACGTTAAAAGACGAATCACAAAAATGTAATCTTTACAGGCGACCAAGGCAAATGGCCATCAAGTTCAAATCACAATGAAGGCGCGATTTTGAACAATGTTTAAATATCGGACATTTACTTTCTCTTATCGAAGTTTGACGTCCAAAATGTTTCTGTCATACATAACAATCTATATATCGGGTCTAATATCGATATTAGACGACACAAGAATGACTTGCCTTCTGTCGCGGCACGCCAGGTTTGCGAAATTGCCGATATTTTACCTCAAGCTGATACATATCGGCGATTTTTGGGACTCTAATAATCGATACTAGACAATTCTATAATGACTTTGCCTTGCGTCTCGACACGCCGGATCTGTGAAATCACAGATATTTACTTGTTCATATTTATTGGAATCAGATTGGGACTCTAATATCGATACTGGAATGACTTGCCTTGTGTCTCGGGCACGGCAGATCTATGTAAAATTGTTGATGTTTATCGGCGATTTCGGGACCCTAATAGTGATTCTGGTCGATTCTTGACTTTTAAATCACGGGTAAATATCCAATATATATAAGATATTTTACCACTCACAGATCTTGACAGGCCCGACTTCCTCAATCCGACTCTTACTTTCGATACTAGACGATACCATACTTGTCAGATTGTGGGTAAATATTAGATGTATATCGGGGATTTCACTATAATACCTTACAGATCTGGCCCCGCTGTCTGGCCAAGCCCGATATCCGTTATACGAGCCCAAACTTGTCTAAAACTGTGGGTAAATATCCTATATTGGAGATTTCCCCAATCACATATCTGACAAACAATTCTAATTTCGATATTGTGTTGTCAGTAGCTTAATGTGATGTCATATAAAAGTGCAATGTCGCGGTGTCATGGAAATCCATTTTACCTCGACATACGCTAAACAATAACTCTTTTATGACCACAAGGAGATACATGAACCGAAAGCAAATGGGGAGCATATTGAATAGCGCCACTACTCTCGCGACAAAAAGTGAGGTAACTTAAGGTATTTCGCCTTTCTACCGATCAGTCTGTTCAGTTTTAATTTGCGAATTTTCACGTTTTGCAAATCTCTTGAAAGAATAAATTTCGTATCTTTGAATAATTTTGTCTGGTATTTAGCTCAGCAAATCGTTTGGGTAAACTTCTTTCGATATAGTGAAAGTTACTGGCCCGCGTCTTCAGGAACTGCAAGACATCTTTCAGGAATTACTGGTCCTGTATGAAAATAGCTGGTCTCGTGTCATCGGGTTAGCGTGAATTTTGGAACCAGTAAATTGAGAAAATTTAATGACTACCCATGAAAAATAAAGACCAAAAGTTATGGGAAAGTACACAATGGTAGAGGAAACATTATCCATGATTTATGTATATGAAAATAATCTGAAGGGTCAGCTAGGATCTGTTTTGGGAAGACCGGCACGATTTACCACATGCTGAACACCGGTGCTCTACTATACTATAGATATCATGCCAAGATTCCCCGGCACAAACGCTGTAGGTTCGAAATAATTTCCATAAGAAAAGATATCTTACTTGAGGTGAGAACTGGCTGTCAATCGGTGATTGCTCTGCAAATATCACGAGTGATGTCTTATTCATAAACATTGTGATCTTTTGTTCTACTTGATCGGTAGTTTATTTACTCTCTGGGGAGTCATAAGCCGTTAATTCGGTAATGCGGAATTTTTCCGCTCTCAGGGGATTAGTCTACCTACATGGTTTGTGCCGGCCAATCCCCTCATGTATACCATGATGGATTATAGATTGAAAATACCGGAGAAGGCAGTGGCCAGCTGACAGCATTGTAAAGGACAATCCCCTCATTCCATGTGCATCAAGCACAGACATTCATGTATCTCTGGATTTATCATTAAAGGTTGTGTAACTTTGAAATAAAGTTAGTGATGTGCATGTGCAAATGTATACATACTTTAACATAACTAAGTGATTAAATGTTAAAGGCAAGTAATTGCAACATTTGCTGATTTAATTCAGTATTTTGTCCACAAAATTTTGTTTTGCAATGGACATACCAAGAATTACAACCACTATATGAGTACATTGTATTGTTATTGTACACAATTATATTTTATTCTGGATTGAGCTCCTTTGTACACAATATGAATGAACTTCATATGTATATTTATTGTGTTCACAAGCTAATACCATGGAGCTACCTTTAGGTAGCTCCATGCTAATACTGGCCATTTAAATTTAACTCTCAAGAGTAGAACAAGAAATATAAAGTCGTCGATACACTGAACATCGTAATGAATCTAGTTACTGCTACTGTCACTTTAGGGACATTGTATTTTACAAAGACTGCTGTTGAACGTTTTTGCTTTTGTTGAATACAATTGCTTTCTTCGGGGAAAAACAGCTGTAAGGATGGGTGAAAAAAGTGTTGCCGTACCAGTTCCCTGCCCCATCAAAAAAACATTGGCAGCCTACCATATATTGTATAAATGAATATAATGCATCTTTCTAGTTGTAGTATTAAATTATCATTTACCACTTTCTGTACATGTGTCTTTCTGGCCATCAACATTCCAACATCTTACAAATGAGAGATACACACTTTTGTTCGTAAATAATGCACTCCAGTACTCCTGGGTCACAGAAATGAATAGCATGCTAGCGCGGAGAACAAACAATTGAGAGAAATTTCAAACAGCGAGAAGATTTTAACACAGCGCGGAGATTTTTACACAGCGCGGTGATTTTTTTTTACACAGCGTGGAGCTTTTTACACAGCGCAGAGACAAATTTAACACAGCGCGGACCTTTTACACGGCGCGGTGCTAAATTTAACACAGCGCGGTGATTTTTACACAGCGCGGAGACAATTAACACAGCAGCGCAACGATTTAATTTAACTCAGCGCGGAGATTTTTTGACAGCGCGGAGAAAAAATAATACAGCGTGGAGCTTTTAACACAGCGCGGCGATAAATTTAACACAGCGCGGACAATTGTCGTTTTCGTCCACGGTAGTACCGAGTCTCTGTTTGGCTGATCCTCACTACAATCTTGGAATGTTACTCTAACAGCATTTTACAATCATTCTGTAATATGGAACGTTTCTTGGCTCGTCTATCCATTTGTTTTGCTGGTGAAGTTCAGGACGGCCAAATTTTCTCAAATCTCCACGCTTCTTCCCTTTTACTTCCTAGTGTATTAATACACTAGTGTAACCAAGCGTAGCGAACACTAAAGTTTCATGTTAAAATGTGACTATAATTACTCAGAAAACATGTTTTTATCTAACAAATGGCTCTATCAAGCATGTAAAACAAGCTACGATTGCATATATGATAAATACGTCGCGTAAATATGTACTACTTCAATATGAGCGGATTACCGCATATTAAAAGTGATGTGTGATACTGACTCAACATTGAGAAGTTCTCTTAAACACAAACGTTACTATAAAGCAGATCACACAGTTAGACAACAGTGTGTATTTTATAAACACCTTTGAAATATTTAAACAGGTTCTGCAAAATTTCAACTATGTACAGCTATTAATAAACTTTGTAATTAGTGAAATAACACAAGAAATTCCTACACTAAAGTTTATGATACATGCGTGTTGTAATTAGTGATATAACTCCGACACATCTGCACCAAATTTGATGAATGTCCTGAGATATTGATCCGACATATATCAGCCTGTGTTGAGAGGCATTTAGTAGTGTAAAGTTATTAAAGGATTTATTTGCATTTTTAATAATATTTGAAAATTAGTGATATAACTCTGAAATTATGGCACAAAATTTGGTGAAACCAGCAACAGTTATTGATCTGATCAATATGTAATTGTTGCGTGAAGCATTGTGTGGTGTCAAGTTAATAAGTAGGTCACTTGCATATTTAATGAAGTTTCGTAATTAGTCATATAATTTTGAAATGACTGAACGAAATTTTGATGAAATCTGCCGCAGATAATCATCCGACAGATATCTGACTGTGTTGTGACGCATTTAGTGTGTAAACTTAATTAAGGGTTCATTTGCATATATTTTGAACTTTGCAAATTGTGACATAACTCTTACATTATAGAATCAATTTGGTGAAACCAGCTACAGATATTGGTTCTATAAATGTCTAATTGTTGTGTGAAGCACTGTGCAGTGTCAATTTGAATAAGTATACATTTGCGTATTTAATGAAGTTCTGTAATTTTTATATACCTCTGTAATTACAGCATTAAATTTGATGAAACATGCTACAGATGTTGATGAAATCTGCTACATATAATGATAAATGAAACAATCCCCCTTCGGCACATTTGTTCACCATGTTTTCCTACTAGCTAGAGACTTCACCTGTCATTATCTGCTTATTTTGGGCCGACTTGCAGCGATTTGAAAGCTGTTATCCAATTGGTTGGCAGAATCTCACCGTTATAATTGAATAATGCAAATAAACTCCCTAAGTTGCTGTGAATAATGACAATCGACCAATCAGATATAACCTTGCAAACACGCTGCAAGTCAGCCGCTTATTTTCCATTGAACTTGTGGTGAGTATTGGCCCCCCGGGGTGGTTTCTATGACAACACTGTGATGAACTTTGGAATTTCAGAAAATCTGTATAGTTTTTCAACAACATTGAAACCCAATATAAGTGCCTATTTTTATCTTTGAAGTTGCAAAGTCGGTTGCAATCAAGATACGGATCATTTAAAATCACGATTTGCCTAATCAGGGTTGTTTCCAGGGCAACGCTCTATTGAAAATCATTTTTGAGAAAAATGCCATATCTTTGTAATTACCGACATAAAAAACACAAGATCATTGGCTTAGCCTAACGTTTCTCAACCATGGCCTGTGGGGTATGAGAAATGGCTAAGTAGATGCTTTGGCGCAAAACATATCCATTTGTAAATATAATTTTTACTATAACCCAAACAGGATTCGAACCCCCACACATTCACGGCAACATCGCCTAGCTGCTAGGCCTCACACAAAACCAGTCGGCTACCGTTTCCAACCCTAAAAACAGTTGGTCACAGCAACCGACTTAGATGTTACAATCCTGTGCGCGACCGAGCAACACGGTGTGCATGGAGCAGACGACACACAGACACAGAACATACACACATATAGTAGTCGGAAAAGCACGAAGCTTTTTCCTGACCTTTCAGACAGACTCGGGGACAAGTTAATATCCACCAGCAGAAACTGTCCAAATAATATGTAAATCAAACATGGGAAATCGCAGAAGGGATTTCGGCCACTTGGCAATCAGGTCAGCCTACTGAATATAAGATTCTTAATATATTTGAAGCTACCCAGTAGGTTGCAATCAATATTTAGGTCACTTAAGGTCATGCAAAATCGGGTTTGTTGCTATGGCAATAGGCGATGGAATAACTAGTATTTCAAAAAAAGTAATTTCTTTGTAAGTTAATAAACACAAAAACAGGATTCAAGTGTCTAGATGCACGAATTTCTAGCTGTCCGGTCGATTGCAATCAAGATCTTGTGTAGTTAAGGTCAAGTCATGCCTACGAACGTTGACATGATATAGCGTGATACAAGTACTTGGCCTTTATTAGGGTCATGCTAGGCGGGGATTATAAAATTAATATAAAATTTTGGCCATTGCCGGTCACTGGCTTTGTCTGATAACACGCTAGGAATGGTGTTTCAGGTAACCCGACTACATTAATTTTAGCCATCGACCAAAAACTTTTCTTCGGAGTTTTAGCAAATTACTTTGTTTTGCAAAAAAAAATGAAATACGCAAATTTCCTTAAATAAAAAAATGCAGCAGATCGACCCACCCTATTTCTCAGGGAAATGCTACAGGAAAAACACCTTTTAGGCCTATTCCATATCAGTCATCCACTCCTCATCACGCATATTTCGTCCATGTTTTACATGTATATTTCATCTTCAATATTCTGTTCTCCATGATTTTGCTGTGCGAATTTATCATCGAAGACGGTGGCAAAATGTTAACCGTACATTCATTAATTAATAAAATTGAATCAGGTGACAGTTACTCATTTTTCAGGGCTGCTACATAGTGTTGAAGTCATCCATCAACCTTTTAGTGCATAACAATTTTGACGTTCCATTTCCAAACCTGAAAAGGGAAAATTAACTTTCGATTCCACTGTCGTATTCTAGTAAAACTATTGATTCTTATTTCACAATGAAGTGAACTAAGAGAATAGTCACCATTATTGGCCAATTGCAGGCAACTTTGTCTGTTTATAAGGAAGGTTTTGTGGCCCAAAGTTTTACTACATGATTTTAAAAGGCGCTTTCTGTTGTTTAGAGTGGGAAAATTGTGTCCAACTGTTGAAAATATTCCTTTTAGTGACGCAGATTTCTAGCTTTCCTCTATTCTAGCTTATGTAAAAGCGAAACTACTTTTGCCAAGAAATATATGTGTTCAATTTTTCTACTAGCTTCAAGTTTGATATTCAAATGATTCTTCAAAGATGTTATAAATATCAAAATATAGGCCTGATAAATTAAAGGAATGGCTTTAGTAGATTATCGCAATATAGTGGTAGTCTGTTGCGTAGATCGTGGGGTTATCACGCAGATTTGACCGGCCAGTAACTGCTGCCAAGAAAAGCCAAGTGACAGGGGGCTTGTCTACGAGCACCTATGGTCATAATAACAATCTTGATTTCGCGTAAGACTGCTGTAAGAGAGGCTAAATTCCGGTCGACAACTTGCATCCGAAGCTGCCTAAACGCTTTCGAACGATGATGTGGATGACGTTGCATGTTTTCTTTTCTAAAATGTTCCGAGACATGTAAAGTTGAAAGACAACACTTTACTGACACCTAATCTCAAAAATAGCACTATGAATGTATTTCGTATCAACGGGAACACTAATGCTTCGTAGAATATCAAGTTCAAGATATCCATTCATCGGCTTACTGACTTTATTGCCATTTGCATTTGTGTAATATCGGGACATCTTGGAGGCACTAATTATTAAAGGTCATAAATGGCAAGCGAGAGTATTTGGTTGCTGATATAAGACCTTTAGGGTGAAAATTAGCATATTTGGCGGGAATTATTCACCTCGCGCTTTGTGCTTATTTCCCGCCAAATATGTTAATTTTCACTCGAGAGGTCTCACATCAGCAACCAAATACCCTCGCTAGCCGCGCAACGGCATGCCGTTGATAACCCCAACTTTTTCTGTACATTAAAAACAAAATTATACACTACAATTATGAAACGCTTAATCGTGTCATGGTCTCCAAACAATGCTGTTTTGAGAACGTGCATCGTTGTCGTTAACTTGCAGTGTGTAATAGGTGGGACCACTTATGAGCGTGAAATTGGCGTCGTTCTCTTATATTTTTGTCAGCTTCACAGATCAAGCAAAAGGGATTCTGAGTGTATGACGCTGAAGTTTCAGCTTCACTGACGGTCAGATGCGACTATTCCCGACTGTACAATTACCATTTCCAGCAAGCGTATAAAAAGTGCTCCTCGCTTTATATCACTGTAATACAAATCGAAACGATGTAGTTTATGTCTTTTTCAACTTCGACATTAACATCTGTTTAAAGCAATGTCGATACAGCACATCATTCATAAGTTTAAATATTATAGAGTTACCATGAGCACCAACAAAACGGCCATCGGATCATAGATCACAGATTACAAGCACTGCATAAAATTGAGTCTTTGACTTTCTGAGATATTTTGTGATGAAACTGACTTGCAAAACAACTGTATAATGTACAAAACAACTGAAAGTATGCGCGATCTTTTTGGATATTGATGTGGCGACGAATTTTATCTTATTCAAGCAGGTAAAGTTACTCAAACAGTTATGGATCTGACGCTGAGTGACGTCATTTTGACACAGCTTTAGTGCCATTAGAAAAGTCATGAGAAGGTGATTATATGGGCTTGGGTATGACAAACTTAAGGCCCCTTAACAACTTCTACAAAATATTGGCCAAAGTGTTAATATTGGTTAAAGATCTTGCTAGAGGCAAAAAAGGGAATATGTGAAAATTTCTCTTAAGTGATGAGATGAGAAAGGGGTGTTAAAACTGCAGGTGTCAATACTCCTTGACCAATAGTGTGACGGGTTTGGGTTTAGGGCTTGACCATATCCGCTTGTTAATCGTTTTGTCAGCACACGTACTACAATTTTTTCATATTCGAAGAAAGAATGTCTCTTGCACAGACACTGCTACTACATAATCGGGATTTATTTCATTCAGCAGGGTATTGTGGTGTTTATGACCACGGTTCAGACGTAAAAACATGACTTAGTCTGTAATGTGCAGTGGTAGCGGATTCCTTTGCGTGTTGTTGGAAGACAAATAGTTCTGAACTATTACTGATGACAATGATCCGAAAGAACCGCTATGAATACTGGACATCAGAAAACAAGCACTTGTGTTACATCTAAAAAATTTCAATTTGATAACCTTTCTAGTGTGACAAGAGAAAGATAAATCACATTATCCCCGGAAAGGAAACTGTGGACTTACGTGAAAAGAGCCCAGACTCAACTTTCAAAAGAAGTATAAGGTTATGAGACCAAAACCGTATTTAGATGTTTTAGCTTGTAACTGCACGCAGTGATAAGGTCAGATACTCAGCTTTCTGACAGTATGTAATATGTAGGAGTTCCCCTGCCAACTTCAAAGCGTAATAAAGGTTTGAAAAACATGCTACGTAAAGAGTGCTGTAACCTCAACAAATGTAATAATCTCAACAAATGTAGTACCAGCCACAATTGTAATAAAATCAACCACAAATGTAATAAAACAGTCAACCATTAATGTAACAACCCGTAACACAAATGTAATAAACAAATTAACCATAAATGTAATATAACTCAACCATAAATGTAATAAACTTCAACTTACATATGTGACAAATTGTTTATCAATGCCCGGCTGAGTGAATAATAAATTGATTTAGACTAGTGTAATGTTATAACATACTTTCCTGAAACTAGGTTTCCTTTCGAGTACTTTGAGAACACTGTCAGAAAACGGCGAGGTACCGATGAAACCGTTAGATAATGGAAGTGGAACAGCAGTTCTAGACACTGATAATTACAATAGAGGAAGCGTCAAAATAACTCGTCAACCAGTCATAGCACACAAAGTTTTATGACAGACGACTCAGAACAAACAACAGAGAAATATACAACCTTACAACAGAAATTTACGACACAAAACATGTTGACGAGAACATATATTTCAATCTAGTAAAAACAATACGAACACTACCTTGAACACAGTAGAACAAAATTAGACATCCTGGCATCCCTAGTGAAGGAACAAACTTCAAGTGGGACAACATAGGAATACAGACAATCTATCGATTATTCCACACAATTTATCCACTGAAGACGAATTTGAGGCGACTGATTATGAAAGGGCGCAAATTTCGGAAAAAATGCGTTAAAGGATCTTAGTGTTATACTCCACTCTGGAGTAGAGACTGCACTGACACTCAGATTACAGCTGTGTCTCGCCATGGCCAATCAGTATTGTACACAAAATAGGGAAACGTAAAATACACTTTCGAATAAAAAAAACACACTAAACGCAAACAATTAAGATATGAATAATGTGTGGAGTTGCTTTCCTTATTACATAGATCAATATTTAAGGGCTAATTCCTCAATTGCAACGACAAAAGAGATTTATTACATTTATGGTTGAAAGTATTACCTTCATGGGTGATTTTTAAATTACATTTATGGTAACCATTTATTACAATTGTGGTTGGTGTTTTATCACATTTGTTGTTGATTTTTGTTACATTTATTGGTGATATTACATTCATGGGTGCACTTTATTACATCTGTGGTTGATGTTACATTTATGGAGATTATTACATTTATGGAGGTTACAAGTGCTGCACTACCTACCACATGCAAAATGGGATTAAATATCAATTAATGCAATTTTAAATTGCATTTTATGTAAAAAAATGTTGATCATGAGTGGATTGGCCGGAACAACCATGTATCTAGGCAAATCCCCTGAACGCGGAAAATTTCTGCGTTACCGAATAATTGGCTTATGACTCCCCGGAGAGTAAATAAACTACCGATCAAGTAGAACAAAAGATCACAATGTTTGTAAATATGACATCACCCGTGATATTTGCAGAACAATCACCGATTGACAGTCAGTTCACGCCTCAAGTAGGTATCTTTTCATATGGAAATGATTTTGAACCTACAGCGATTGTGCCGGGGAATCTTGGCATGGCTCCTGCATTGCAATAAGGCCGCCTGACAGCTTCAAATGCAGTGTTATCTAGGCTGCGAGATTGCGCGATTCGCCCTCTTTGGTGTGCTGCGCGCCGCAAGTCTTTCGTAAAAGGGGCGAACCATCGCGCATTGCAGTGAGCTGGATTGAATATCGAACTTCGATGCATTTGACCCGTTACTTTTACCAGTTGGCGTGGCATCAGGCATCATTTACATGAAAGGGACTAATTTTAGTTCGATTTTGATACTTTGTTTGTGCTGTTGCTGTTACAAACGACGGCCCATTCGGCACTACAAGAACAGACAAGGGGTCTTTGCTATAAGGATTACTAACCGGTATATGACAAGTGACCGTAAAGCACTTGCTATTCAACAATTTTAATGTGAATATCTATGAAAGCTTAACATCAATTATTTCATAAATTCCATGAAGGGTCGATGAAAAAATGATAGTATGGAACTGTTGTCGATCTAATGCTGTTGAAACAATACCATGTGTTAATTACCGTACGCTGATTTCGTCAGATATTTCAGAGTAGCCTACTGTACGTTCATGAAGATACATTGTTCTAACTACATAAGGTTTCTGTGTCATATTATCTCTGTACGATTGAAAAAAGGAACCAAATAGGAGGTTTTTGTGACTTTTAATAAAACTTTTAAAATAATGCTGGTAACGAAAATTAGCATAAAAATGGGATTTTTACTGAAACGTAATCTTCGATATTCCGCACCAATTTATTATTATTATTATTATTATTATTATTATTATTAGACTTTATTTAAACTCGATAGACTGTTGAGCCGAAGGCTCTTCTCACACAGTGTCGAGATGCAAGAAATATACAATATGTACATTAAAGAATATAAAAAACGGAACAGAGAAAAACAAAACATTAAGACAGCAAGAAACAGACGACAAAATATAAAAAAACGCCAAAAATGGCTTAAAAATTACATTTTGCCAAAAGATGAGACTTACATTTCGTTTTAAAAGAGTGAAGAGTAGAGCAAAATTTGACATCTGCTGGTAAACTATTCCATATTTTGACACCGCTATACGTAAAACTCCTCTTAAAAATTTGAGTTCTGTGTCTTGGAATATATAATTCATTTCTGTCTACAGATCTTGTACTACGACTGTGGACGTTCTGGACACTTCTAAAAACATTCAAATAATTAGGAGCCAAATTATTTTGGACTTTGTACATCAAGACTGATTCATTAAAAACAATCCTTTCTCTAAATGGTAACCAGTTTAAAACGTCGAATAAATTACGACTAGGAGTGCTAAAATCTGAGTCTAAATTTACGGTGACAAGCGGTATAATAGCAAAAACTGATGACGGCAAAGATAAAAGGGTCGGTAAATTAATTTTAGGTAAGAGTTCGAACGGGGGGGGCTTTGAAACTTAAGGGGAAATGGTAGTTGATTTTTTTAGGTTCGCTACATTTTTACAATACCTAAGTTATGTATCAACCTTTTGTCATAACACAGCTTATGATAAAAGTTGTCCATCACTAATAGATGGCATGCATTATTTAATTGCTATTGTAAATGAAAATGTGAACAACAATCGTGGAAGATGTCACAAAATTACACTATTGAAATTAGACCGTGCTTCAGCCAGCCTGCGGCTATGCGATAATTGACGCAATCGATTTTGTTTTGTTTCTGTAAAATAATTTTTAAGGGTCACCATGCCACAATCTAAGTAGGTCATTACTTAGTGGCTATTCATGAATGTTTAGCCAGTGCCTCTTCATCAGAAAACTACAGCTAATAATACAAAGTTTTAAGATGTTGAAACAGTTTACCCTCCTTTCTACATAGTTGGAATGTATTGAAACACTTTACTCTCCTTGGTGTAGTAATACTACAATTTACAAGTCCCTGGTACGTTAAACAAACACTTTAACATTGCTGTTCGACACTACAATACACTGAGGCTTGGCTTTGCCTCTGTGAATCCCGTTCGTCCTTGAGTGTGTCAAAAGTTTAAACTACTGGCTTGAATCCAAATTTTACCTGAACTATTCTCCATTTGATAGAAAAGACCATAATTTCAATGGAAATTGTCACAAACAGTCAAAATACACAGGAAAAAGAAAATTTAGGTTTTCTGAAAGGCCAAATCTAGATCATCTCATCGTGTAATATAATGCATGAAGACCCGTAAGTACACAATTATGGTTCAAAATAAACCACCTAACGTGGTCTAATAGGTACAACATTATGTTGAAAGTAATTTGTGATGCATTCCAAAAGAAATTGCATTCCGCTTGACTCAGTTTTAAATTAAATTTTATTAAGATTCATGGCAAAGAGAAATTGTCAACAGTAATTAAAATAAGCATATCCATTTTCAAATCACGTTTGAAAACTGCAATTTTGCAAGTCAACCTACAATCAAAGCAAGAAATCAAGAGATCGACAACTGTTATTTCAAACTGATATAACTTATACAACAAATGATGTGATTCTGAATGATTTTAATATTTTTGCAGATTTCATCATTCGAGTGATGTAAAAGTGGACCACACCAGTCATTTTTGATTATATCAAAATATCAAATGAAAATATTATCATAATCACTAAACATGATTACACAAACAGTGAGTAATTTAAATGAACATATATCATTGTGTCCTATTTTACAGAATATGTGTTTGACTCAACCCTCTTTGTATCGTGAAAGACGGTTATGCTCAAGATCCTATTCAGCCTGCTTCATCACTGACACAAGTATGACACAATACCAGGGCCTTAAACACCACAATAATCGTATGTACACTGCCTCTCTGCACTGCACGCAACTTTTTCTTTGTTTGCCTCAAAATTTTGATCATGGCTTAAAAAGTGCATAGATTTGCCACATGAGGAGCTTGTAGCTTTCGACAAGTTGTCATACTGAGAACATTGAATGCCGCAGAAATGTTCTGAATTATGGTTACACTTTTCATTGCAACCAAACTTTTAGAATTGCTACCTAATTTATTTCAGGCGGGAAAAGTTTACCACTAGAAGTGAAAAATATTTCTATTACTTAAATGTCATAAAAACACAGATAATTAATGCAATAAAAACTGAACAAAAATTCCTGTAATGTAAACACTAGCATGAACAACACAAAACATGTGGATTTGTAAAATTAGGAACTCCACACTTGAGATCTTAAACTGTCTTAAAGTTGCTCAATGTGGGTATAAGATTATTGGTTTGGCTAATGAGTTGACTCCTAACTTAAGTGACCGAGAAGGAGCCCTATCAAGTGGTAGCAGTAAACTAAATGATACTGAATGTTTTATGTGGGCACAATTTGACACAACACCAGTTGCCGGCCTATGATATATTTATCTTTAATGCACTCACATGACTTGTCTATTTAACACCAAATATAGTACCACGTCATCATGACACACGATGACACTGTACTTTGTTATTTTATTGAAATATATCACATATCCCTCAAGAATGTATTTTTTCCCTCATTTAAACCTACTATGGGTCACTATGTCCCCATGCTATCAAAAGCTGGCTGAACAACGGATCATATGACAAAAGTACATGGTCCATTGACGAAGGAATGTGGTCGCCATTTTCGCTGTATTCTTTTGTGGTGTGCGCACGTACGCAAACAGCAGGTCATTAGACTCTGCCTGTAAAAAATAAGATCATTTTAATTGGCTTTAAGTTCCAACAAAGAAGTACTCACCTATGGACCATTATCTTATGTTGTCTCACAAGTCTGTTTGCACGGAATCTTCTTTCTACTTTGACGCTATGCAGCTCCCAAATAATTTAAGCGAACGTACACCAAACAACTCTGCGTAAATGCAAAGAGAGTCATCTATTCACCCTATAAACCCCGTTCGTCGCTTTTGTGCCGACAGATGACCGTTTGACCGCTGACATTGTAATACATTGACAACTGGGCTTTCCTACCTGAATTGCAATACTAGCCGGAAAACATCGACCTAGAAAGTTGAGGGGCCTAATACGACCTTTGAAACAGCCCCAAACATTCTCATTCGCAGAGTTTCTGCTTATGTGCAGCGTGTTGAGAAGATTATATGTGATTGGTCGATTGTCACCACAGGGGGTTGTCTAAATGTCCGTCCCCAGGGGTGGGTAGGTGTTTCGTTGTATCGCTAATAAAGATATATTCTACCAACCTTTGGTGTTTCGGTCTTAACTTAGCACTGCCCTTGACAATCTTGCGTATACGTTTTATCAACATGCTGCGTCTATTATCTGATGAGTTTGAGTGCCTAATTAGCCAAAGTAATCAAGGGTAAATTACTAATCTGTGGACGCTCTCACCAGATTATCACCGGATTAATTTGACAAAGTCAATAACGAACGCACCAGCAAGGTACTTATACCTTGCTGGTGCGTTCGTTATTGACTTTGTCAAATTTAATCCGGTGATAATCTGGTGAGAGCGTCCACAGATTAGTATTTACCCTTGATTACTTTGGCTAATTAGGCACTCAAACTCATCAGATAATAGACCCAGCATGTTGATAAAACGTATACGCAAGATTGTCAAGGGCAGTGCTAAGTAAGACCGAAACACCAAAGGTTGGTAGAATATATCTTTATTAGCGATACAACGAAACACCTACCCACCCCTGGGGACGGACATTTAGACAGTCCCCTGTGTTGTCACTATTCGGAGGAAGAGTCTATTGGTATTATTCAATGATAACGGTATGATTCAGCCAACCAACTGGATAGCAGATTCCAGACATTCATGAACAGATGGGAGAAAGATAAGAGAGACAATGACGTCAGAGAAAGAGGATGGAAGGCAGAAAATAGAGTTAGGTCTTGAGTTGTATGGTTCAACTCCCCGTAACGTAATACCGAAGTCCAGCTTGCAAAAACGGATACATTATAATTAGCATTCGAGATAATATCGCCCGCTACGTAGAACAGAAAGCAGAAACTGCATTCATTTGTTCCAGAGAAAGGACTTTTTCTTCTCCTTCCGGTTATTATCAATATACAAAATGTTACAACAAGTCTTATTATAACAATGCATTATGTTCAATATGCAACACTAGCGTTGACAAATTAATGCTTTTTAATTGTCTGGACTAAAATTTTGTCGCCAATATGGAACATTAAAGTCTTAGTTAGTTGCGCGACCTTGTCCAAGCTTAAAGGGTCGAAGAAACTGTATTCACAACTAAATAATTATGCTGAAAAATATGGCAAAAGTTACATATATGGATCTCCCATTACAATTAATCAATGACAATTTTATTTAATATTAGCGCCGCCTCTGTTGAGTCTCGACCATCGACTATATAGTCACGAAACAGATTGAAAATACGTACAAGATTTCCGTTTAATAAATTGTATCAGTGCCTTATTTAAATCGGTATATTTTCAGGAATGTGTCATTTCTTAAGTTACTAGTTCATTATGATAAAAAAAACACTTCAAATTTATCCCCGGGTTGAAAGTAAATAAACTTTATACGTTTTTTTCCTGTCTCATTCATAAATTCCCGCTATGCAGATTTTCGCCCGCTATGCAGATAATCCGAACGAAATGAGTGAATCAATGAATCTGTCTGTGATAACTGATACTCTATAAACTGTCAACTATTGGTAGAATTTAAATATATTGGACCTTATTACATTTCGCACTTCGTTGTTTTGGCGGGCATCCTTGTTCCACCGAGAACGCTTCTATGTGTAAGATCTCTCGTTGTAAGCATTTTTATCATGATCGACAAGATATGACACTTAGAACAATTAAGCTTACAGTTTTTGGACGTTGAAATTGGTTACAGTAATGTCAATCTGCAGATAGAACACGTATACTATTGGATGGCATGGATATATTGCTGACACTCCTCTCTTCAATCCTATCGCCCGCAAGAATGAAAAGTATATTATTTTTAAAATTATTTTCTATTTCATTATTACAAATATCCCGGAAATTAAAGTTATAGAGTTCGAGGAAGTTATAAGTGTAACGTACACCGTTAGAAGTGTACCGTACACCTGAAAATTATGCCTCACTGTTGCAAACGACACTTGCTCGCTTAGATAATGTTACATACTATGTTGAAAATGTTGCCCTACTGTTGAAAAGTTGCAAGTTTCGCAGTGCCTAATAAGAGAGCGACTTTCTCCGAAATAATACAAAGTAGATATTGTATGATCAATGAATAAAACAAGAAATTACCCTATCGCTTCGTTTGCACAAACACATACATACATACACACATACACACACACACACACACACACACACACACCACACACACACACACACACACACACACACACACACACACACACACACCACACACACAACATACATACATACATACATACATACATACATACATACATACATACATACATACATACATACATACATACATACATACATACATACATACATACATACATACATACATACATACATACATACATACATACATACATACATACATACATACATACATACATACACTGTAAAGTTAAGTGTTCAAGGATAGAACACCAATTAAACGCCTTTTTGTAACACTTTTTGAACGCCTCCAGACGTTCAGAAATTTAACACTACGTGTTCAACCAACGTTCAATTTTTGAACACACGTGTGCAGATTTTGAACGCTACGTGTTCATCAGACATTATATTGAACACCATGGTGTTCCATATCTGAACACACGTTGCACATGAAATGTGTTCAAAAAATTGAACGCATTTACGCGTTCAAAGGGCTGTAACACTTTTTGAACGCATGGACGCCGTTCAACGATAAGTGTGTTAAAGGCTAGAACACATAATGCGCGCTTGTTGAACACCTTTAATTTTGGGCGTTCAGGGGGTGTTCAAGCCTTGAAATAACATTACAGACCATTGATATTCAGTAAAATAATTTTATTCTAAAATACACAAAGCATTTCTAGAGTAAAATACAATATTTTACTGTAAAGAGGGCAAATAAACATTGCCAATTTGAATTTAAAGTTTGTCAGAGGAACATATCAACGGTGTTAACACCCTTCTATCAAAAACATAAGCAATAAAAATCCCCATGAACACTGTAGATCGTTTTAAAAATATGAACAAAGTAATGAAAAAACAGGTTTTACTTAAATATTGTGGATTACGTTTTTTGGTTCATACTTGTTTAAAATGTACAAAAGATCATCTGAAAAAGCTCAAAATTTGGCTTACTTATTGTGTTGAAAATACATATATGTATGGAATGCATACTTCATTGTTGTAAGATGGTTTCTTAAAGACATTTCCTCTTGTATAGACAATTGTAAATTTTGAAGAAAAAAAGTTAGTCAAGGCTTCTCTAGTGCACATGGTATATAGTTGTCCACATTAAAGTAAACACAACATGTCAAGTTGTCAAAGTGTCACAGTAAGGCACAACATGCAGAAAGTGGGGAAAATTAGTCCTTGGCAGGGTAAAACCTATTTCCTTGTCCAACAAAGTCCTTCATAAACAAAAAGGTTTGTTTGTTTGTAATATCTTCAAATAAACAATGTAATAAATCGGTGACATTTCAAAAATCTACTCAGAAATTAAAAACATATTCGTAAAGACCTTTCAAATTCTGGTGTACCTTGCTATTAGTTTTTATACAAATGTTTTTACCAAAAATGGTAAAAATCACCCTTAAAATTACAAAAATGTAAATTTCATCATAACGTATATATATATATATATATATATATATATATATATATATATATATATTCACATTCTGGTAATCCCTCATATCTTAAAATGTCTGAAACGTCTTAAATTTCTTAGAAATACAAAGTTCCAAATTTCTTCATAATTTGAACAATCTGAAAAAGACTGTCAGTAGAGATCTATGTCCTAAATATCAAAGCTGTTCATTTAGCACTTTTGAAGAAGATTTTTAAAGATTTTTTGACCAAAAATGACGAAAATTGCCATGAAACATAAAAAATTGAATATTTCATCACAACTAGCACAAATTTGACTAGGGTCATTCTTAGGGACATGTTTACCAAATATTGAAGACGTCAGTAAAAGAGAAGAAGATTTTTGCCAAAATAGCAAAATATAAATTTGCATAGTTCATCATAATTTGAACATATGTGATTAGGGTAATCCCTGGGGACCTGTAATCCAAATATTAAAGGATTCGAACAGGCTGTTTTGAAGAAAAACCAGTTGCTAAGAACAAGAGACGCGTTGAGCTACAATACAAAATTATCTTAGGTTTGGTAGCATGCTATGATCAACTAAATGTTAGAAGGGTATAAGCTTCCAAAGACGTGAAGTCTCCGTTATCAGATGCAAGGGGGAATGAAAAATTGAAGCAGAAAGGGACAGAAAATTCAGAGTGAAAATTTCAGAAAATTCAGTAATTCAGAGTGGACATTTTTACTCTGAATTTTCCATCGCTTTCAGCTCTTATTTTTCATTCCACCCTTGCATCTGATAAAGGAGACTACACGTCTGTGAAAGCTTATTCTCCGGCAACATTTAGTTGATCATAGCATGCTACCAAAGCTAAGATTAATTCAGAAAAAATACAGAAACTTATCAAAATTCAGTTACTGACCCTCGGAAGTTTAAATCTACACTAGAGATGAACTGAGGTTCTCAAACTTGTTTCCAGACAGCTACCTGTACACTCATCTTCTTCATTATCTGTACCACCAGCTTCTGTAACAACTCTTCGATTTTCAGTTATATCCAACTTTTTACATCCTGAAAATAATGCAACACTAGGTAATATGGCGAGATGAGACTTTAAATGAAAGACAAGGAGCTGATTAGGTTAAGGAAAAGGGGAGACTTTCATATACAGTGCCTCTTTTCAATACTGTTACAAATACAAAATATTGGCTTCTTCTTGTCATCATCTGATTAAAATAAAAACGCCAAACTCTTTTATGCTGAAACAATACATTGTATACTCTAGAATGTTTAATTGATTTTTTTACATGCGATTGTCTCTACTAAAAGACATGTGATTACGCAGTGGTACTATGCATGGCGTATCGATCGCGCTCAGGTCAAGGGTTATCGCTACAGTTGTGTTGCAATGACCCGTGACCCGAGTGAGATCGATCGATAGGCCATGGCCAAAGTACACTGCGTATTCACAGCTTGTTGTTGGTACACCAGCCACTAAAAGAAAAAAGGTTTCTTCACGTAGTTAAGCTATTTCAAAGAACAATACGATTAATTTCAAAGGATATTAATACAGATGCTTCAAAATCTAATACTTTTACTATTTTGGAGAGAAACTTACCCTTTCTGGTCTTGCTTCCACACGATCACGACTTTAGGGTGCGCTTACAAGAAAAATGTCGCAACTTCCGTTTGATGCATCATGGGATAGGAAAAGGCACCAAACTTGAACACCAAGTGTTTAGAAGTAGAACGCCTCTTGCACGCCGATGTTAAAATTAAAACGTTCATGATGATTTTCTGATTTTCTTTTCAAATTTTCAAAATTTCAACACGTAATAAATGTATAAAATTATTTTGTATACTTCTTTTTTAGAAAAATCATGCCTTCAGCAATTGTAGACCGGAAACATTTTTCACTTAGTGGGAAATTCGTTACACCAAAATCCGTGTACGTTTGCCGGACAGCGAGGCAGTAGTAAATTTAATATAGCCATTGTAAAGTAAAAAAACCCAAAAGACTGTTAATTGTTTCACAGTATTGTAAAATTTCTGTGATGCTGAGTTTTTGAACACTTGAAGGAGATGGTTGTTAACACTACGTGTTCAGGTTAAGAACACTATTGTTAATAATATGAACACTAGTGTTAACAATATGAACACTAGCCGTTCAAATTTGAACACCGACACGTACATTTTGAACGCGTAAAGACGCGTCTAGCGTCCGCTATTTTTACAGTGTGCCTACATACATACATACATACACACACACACACACACATACATACATACATACATACATACATACATACATACATACATACATACAGGCATGTAGGAGACACACATTGAGAGAAAGCAAAGTTTCAAAGTTAAACAGTATGAACATATCTAGTGTATTGAAATCTACCTGATTTATGGATAGGAAGAACTAGTGTTTATTCTTTGATTAAAATTGTTATTACATCACTTACTTTGCAATAATCTTGAAGGAATGTCTATTCTTGGTGTAACAAAAGCAAGTAATCGCTATCAAAGTATTACTGCACAGAACTGAAACTGAAAAAAAACCGTTGTAAGATTAAAATAGGAGCTGTACCTTTCAAGCAGGTACTGAACATGAATTTTAGGCAAGACGTTTGAAAATTTATCCCGGCTATAAAATTTACAAATCAGACCTGCTACAGTTGAAGAAGATTGTACAAACGGATTTAGGGAGAAATAAAAAAAATGCCAATCCTGAAAACTGCAATATTATTTGTTGTCCTTGTATTGTTTCAAATATCCGTCTCTTCCTGGAAGAGGGAAGTGCTGGAATAATAAAATATCTCATCTCCTAAAGTTCCTTCATTGTCTCTAACTCTGAGTTTGACTTGGAAGCCTGGAAGATCATTGTCTTCGTAAAGGTCATCTGCGCTTTTGTATTGGCGTTTTGTAGGTCCATATTTGTCATGTTGGCCCTTAAACATCATGCCTTTCTGATGTTCTGGGTTATTACTACTTTGAGTCATGTATGCATCATTAGCAATGCTCTGAGTCTGTTTGGTTTTCTGATAGTGCTGGCAACCTGGCGGGTTTGGGTTCTTTCACAGGGTTTTTGTGGATTCTGCACTGTAAAAATAGCGGACGCCAGACGCGTCTTTACGCGTTCAAAATGTACATGTCGGTGTTCAAATTTGAACGGCCAGTGTTCATATTGTTAACACCAGTGTTCATAATATTAACAATGATGTTCTAAACCTGAACACTATGTGTTAACAACGATCTCCTTCAAGTGTTCAAAAACTCAGCATCACAGAAATTTTAAAATACTGTGAAACAATTAACAGTCTTTTGTTTTTTTTCCTTTACAATGGCTATATTAAATTTACTATTGCTTCACTGTCCGGCAAAAGTACACGGATTTTGGTGTAACGAATTTCACACTAAGTAAAAAATATTTCCGGCCTACAATTGCTGAAAGCATGTTTTTTCTAAAAAAGGAAGTATACAAAATAATTTTACGCGTTTATTACGGGTTGAAAGTTTAAAAATTAGAAAAGAAAATCAGAAAACCACCATGAACGTTTTAATTTTAACATCGGCGTGCAAGGGGCGTTCTACTTCTTAACACTTGGTGTTCAAGTTTGGTGTCTTTTCCTATCCCATGATGCATCAAAACGGAAGTTGCGACATTTTCTTTTAAGCGCAACCTGAAGTTGTGATCGTGCGGAAGCAAGACCAGAAAGGGTAAGTTTCCTCTCCAAAATAGTAAAAGGTATTAGATTTTTGAAGCATCTATATTATCGTCCTTTGAAATTAATTGTGCTGTACCTTTAAATAGCTTAACTACGTGAAGAAACCTTTTTTCTTTCAGTGGCTGCTATACCAACAACTAGCTGTGACTACGCAGTGGTACTTTTGGCCATGGCCTATCGATCGATCTCACTCGGGTCAAGGGTCATCGCAATACAACTGTAGCGATAACCCTTGACCTGAGCGCGATCGATACGCCTTGCATAGTACCGCTGCGTAATCACAGCTAACACATGTCTTTCAGTAAACACAATCGCATGTAAAACATCAGTTAAACATCGTAGAGTATACAATGTATTGTTTCAGCATATGAGAGTTTGGCTTTTTAATTTTAATCAGTTGATGACAAGAAGAAGCAAATATTTTGTAACAGTATTGAAGAGAGGCACTGTATATGAAAGTCTCCACTTTTCTTATAATAATCAGCCCCTTGTCTTACATTTAAAGTGTCATCTCGCCATATTACCTATTGTTGCATTTTTTCAGGATGTAAAAAGTTGGATTTAACTGAAAATCGAAGAGTTGTTATAGAAGCTTATGGTACAGATAACGAAGAAGATGAGTGTACAGGTAGCTGTCTGGAAACAAGCTTGAGAAACTCAGCTCATCTCTAATTTAGATTTAAACTTCCAAGGGTCAGTAACTGAATTTTGATAATTTCTGTATTTTTGTTCTGAATTAATCTAAGCTTTGGTAGCATGCTATGATCAACTAAATGTTGCCGGAGAATAAGCTTTCACAGACGTGTAGTCTCCCTTATTTAAATTAAAGCTGAAAGCGACAGACCATTCAGAGTAAAAATGTCCACTCTGAATTACTGATTTTTCTGAAATTTTCACTCTGAATTTTCTGTCACTTTCTGCTTCAATTTTTCATCCCCCTTGCATCTGATGAAGGAGACTTCACGTACTTTGAAAGCTTATGCCCTTGTAACATTTAGTTGATCATAGCCTGCTACCAAACCGTAAATTATTTTGTATTGTAGCTCAACACGTCTCTTGTACTTAGCAACTGGTTTTTAGCTTTGCTGTCAGCTAAATAGGTGGATGTGTAGCATTGTCCTCAAATTTGTACTTCCAAAGTTTTTTTCTTCAAAACAGCGTGTGCGAATCCTTTAATATTTGGATTACAGGTCCCAAGGGATTACCCTAATCAGATATGTTCAAATTATGATGAAATATGCAAATTTATATTTTTGAGGCTAATTTGCTATTTTTGGAAAAAATCTTCTTCTCTTTTACTGACGTCTTCAATATTTGGTAAACATGTCCCTAAAAATGACCATCGTCAAATTTGTGCTAGTTGTGATGAAATATTCAAATTTTTATATTTCATGGCATCTTTTGTCATTTTGGTCAAACAATCTTTAAAAAATCTTTTTCAAAACTGCTAATCGAACATGTACAGCTTTGATATTTAGGACATAGATCTCTCTACTGGTAGTCTTTTCAGATTGTTCAAATTATGCAAAAATTTGCATTCTTGTGTTTTTAGGACATTAAAGACATTTCAGACATTTTTAAGACATTAGGAATTACCGAAATGTGATATATTCAAGCTATGATGAAATGTACATTTTTTCATTTTAAGGGTGATTTTTACCATTTTTTAGTAAAACAAAATTGTATAAAATTAATAGCAGGGTACACCAGAATTTGAAAGGTTTTACGAATATGTTTTAAATTTCTGAGAAGTATATTTTTAAAATGTCACCCATTTATTTCAGGGTTTATTTAAAATATTACAAACAAACAAATCTTTTTGTTTATGAAGGACTTGTTGGACAAGGAAATAGGTTTTACCCTGCCAAGGACCCACTTTCCCCACTTTCTGCATGTTGCGCCTTACTGTGACAGTTTGCACTGGGCAAAATGCTTGATATACAACAATATATACACATATACTGATTCTGTACATGTGTCAAATACATTCAGTATACAGTACGTATGCTAATAAAATGCAAAACTACAGTGTACACTTAGTGTGCAAACATCTGCATTACGTATACTCATGATCTGCATAGAAATACGCTACGCATATCAACGTATTGGAATGTTCCATATACAAAGATATACACTGCATATGCAATTAGTATTCTGTTCCATATACATCAATATACGTAAATATGCTAAGCGCATATCAAGCATTTTGTCTAGTGTTGACAACTTGACATGTTGTGTTTACTTTAATGTAGACAACTATATACCATGTGAACCAGAGAAGCCCTGACTAACTTTTTTTCTTCAAAATTTACTATTGTCCATATAGGATGAAATGTCTTTAAGAAACCATGTTACAAAAATGGAGTATGCATTTCATACATATACGTCTTTTCAAGACAAGAAGTATGCCAAATTTTGAGCTTTTTTCAGATGATTTTTGTACGTTTTAAACAAGTATGACATAAAACGTAATCCACATATGGTGATTTTTATTGCTTATGTTTTTGATAGGAAGGTGTTAACACTGTTGATTTTTCCTCTGACAAACTTTACATACAAAATTGCAATGTTTATTTACCCATTTTACAGTAAATTATTGTATTTTACTCTGAAAATTTCGTGTATTTTTAGAATAAAATAATTTTACAGGAAATCAATGGTCTGTAATGTTATTTCAAGGCTTGAACATCCCGTGAACGCCCAAAATTAAAGGTGTTCAACAAGCGCGCATCATGTGTTCTAGCCTTTAACGCACTTATCGTTGAACGGCGTCCATGCGTTCAAAAAGTGTTACAGCCCTTTGAACGCGTAAAAGCGTTCAATGTTTTGAACACATTTCCTGTGCAACGTGTGTTCAGATATGGAACACCATGATGTTCAATATAATGTCTGATGAACACGTAGCGTTCAAAATCTGCAGACGTGTGTTTCAAAAATTGAACGTTGGTTGAACACGTAGTGTGTTAATTTCTGAACGTCTGGAGGCGTTCAAAAAGTGTTACAAAAAAGCGTTTAATTGGTGTTCTATCCTTGAACACTTAACTTTACAGTGTGTGGTCTTGACTTCTCCTTCGTTCATCAGCGTTATACTGAGCAGTCTCTTCTCTGTATCTGTCTTTGGCAGTTTTGTTAACAGTAGTCTTTGTTACGGTACTGATTCTTAACATATTCTGAGACGGCTTCGCGAACTTGCGAGTTATTATTGTCCGTTCTCTGGTGTTGCTTTTCAGTATATGGTATGTTCCTTTTACTGTTTTCATTTCGACTCCTCTCTCGACGTCTGTCATTGTCATTTTGTGGCGTTTGTATATAGGAGGGGGGTTTGCTTTTGATGATGTTTCATTTGACTTTTTGAAGGACTTCTCGAATCTTGCTTTACTTTTTCCTCCCTGCTTGCATGATTCTGCAGATGAGAGTGCCAACTTTGATGTGGTCTGTAGTCAATGTCAGGCGGGTCCGATCCACGCCAAATGTTTTCGTTTATATATATTGCATCACGTGATTTATTGCACGGCAGTGCACTGATTTCCGAGGAGGGCAGTCTTTGACTTACTCTGTAGTTATCCTGTTGATGGTAGTCTGATTGGTGATGTCTATACGGAGACTCCTGCTTCCGATCAGCGATAAACATCGTTGTGGCGCTCTTCATTGAGTTGGTGATGGCCCTGGGTCATTGGCTGTCGGCTATGATTATCAAACGTGTCTACTTTCGTGTCTCTTCTAATATTTATGGGATCTCTTGGCGGTATAGGCGGAGGTTTCTCACCTCTGCCTTCAAATACATGAGTGGGTTCAGCTAAGTTTACTTTGTTATGGTCACCCTGAACCTGATATTGGCGATTCATTGCCATGGGCGTCATTAAGACCCAAACTCTTCTCCAACTATACCATGTACATCAGAGTATGTAATTCAGAGTCACAGCTATCTCTGTCACTGCTAACTTGAAGGTATGCAGTGACAGGGACACTGCAGTAGCAGGGCATTTATATACCCCCTCCCCAAAAAGAAAATTTCCGAATACCCTGAATTCCTCCAGCTCCGCCCCTTAGAGATTTTTGTGAATGCAGCCTTATGATTGTGTGTTTGCCTTTTCACATTCACATTTGTCACGTGTTATATAGAAATATCAACCATCTTCCGAACGTAACGTCCGAAACAAAGTGTAATTGAAATACGAAAGGAAATAGACCACAACCGCTCCAGTGAAAATCCGCCAATTGAATCATGATTTGAAATTCACAGAAGAAAGATAAATTGCTGATGTAAGCTTTCTGAAGTTTAACGGAGAAGTTTTAGACAACAGTAAAATATATTGCAACACACAATATGAAGGTTGTTTGTTCATCACACGCAAACAATGATCCTATGGCGTCAACAAGTCTATATCGCTCAAATTTCAGCTGCAGTGTTGTATGGTGTAAATTATGCAAAAAAGCACGTATTGATAACTAGTCATGCATATTTTCATAAGCTTCACGAGTACCTGAGAGGTATGCTATCTCGGTCATACTTGCCAGCCATGCAATTCACATCATTAACAATAAGAAGGCTTTTCTAATAAGACTGAACTGAGCAGATCAAGGGTAAATCTGAATATGGTGCATGAATACTTTGATGATGTTTATATCGACTTAAGTCAACAAAAGAATGCTCGTGTAGAATGATTGCCGATATGACTACCTCAGACTAAATATCTCATAGTTGTTTAATAACCAAAAAATAGATAATTTCATATCATGTGAACCATCATGTGCAGATATTTCTCGAATTTCGGTTTTAAAGTAATTTAGTTTAAACCTTTCAAATAGGTCAAATGTCATCTGACATGTTAAGTTTCAGTTCTTTGTACAGTACACCGTTTTTAATACACAGCTGCATAGCTTCTAAAACGAGGTCAATAGCTAACATATGCAATTATGTTATACTAGAGAGATTCCAAAATTTACTCGAAAGATAAGATTTACTGTTTCCTTTCTAGTCCGAATGCTATCATGCTTGCATCCGCTTTCGTTGATGTTGTTTTCATGCCTTCCTGTAAAGCTTATCTCTTCAATGCAATGATTGATGTTGACCATTAAAAGATGTAGTCTTCAATTTCCTCTGACGAACACTGGAACATGAAAGAGCCTCGACTTTGACCTGCAAAATATCTGGTTATATTAAGCCACCAATTTTAGGGTGATGAAAGGCAAGATGCGGATGGAAATCCCGAGCCTGAATTTTATGAATTCTAATCTGACTGGTCTTGACACTCTACAGGTTTATGCAGCTGTGTATAAAAGTATCTTTAATCATGGCAGTTGTAAAATGCAAAGAAGGAAGTTCTTGAAGCTCGTAATTCACCTTCACGTGACACGCTGACCACAAAAGAATTTTAACTCGGGTCATGCATAGGACAAAGCATCCCTAGTAAGTGACAATAATGTGCGGACGTCTACAAATATCCGAAAGCGGTTTTACGGTAAAGTGCACCTAGGGGCAAATATTCGGACTCTCAAACTTTAACAATATTCTTATGGATTATCACATCTGAGGGCTCATTTTGAAGCTTGTGAGATGAATAAAGTAAGTTCAGTCGCTTAGCTTTGTGAAAATCGGGAATTTGATTTTTTCCCACAGATATAAGACAGGGGTGGCAGCCATATTGAATTTTAAATAACGGTAAATGTTTGATGACTTGTTTAGGTGAACGCAGATTTTATTCTTGATATTAAAAGAGAATGGTTCAAAGTTTGCTTGAGGACAGTTTGAGCAAAAGTTTGAGTCATTAGTTTTCGAGGTGCGAACTGCCTAAGGGCTGGATGTGTATACTTGTCTGGCCGTAGCGTCAATCCTCTTTGTTTTGAAAGTAAAGAAAGCGGTCTTTCAAGCCCGTAATTCAACTTCAGAAAAAAAAAACTTATCCAAAAGATTGACTTTAAATAAGGCTGCACTTATGACAAAGCGATCTGACCTTGAGTGAAACGACGATTATGTACGAACATTTGTTAGTCCACAATCCCTCAGGAGTGCAAAGGTCAGCCGATCAATTTCCATAATGTACACAGGCTGGCATATCTAAATCTTCTCACTTATTACTGTGTGTTTGCCCTTTTTACATTTACATTTGCCACTTGTTATACAGAAATATCAACCACCTTTCGACCGTAGCGTACAAAGCAAAATATAATTGAAGGAAATAGACCACAGCCTCCAAAGTGAAAATCCGCCGATAAAATCATGATTTGAAATTCACAGAAGTACGATAAATTGCTGAAATAAGCTTTCTGAAGTTTCACGGAGCAGTTTGAGACAACAGTAAAATACATTACACAATCTGAAGGGCTATTGTGCATCACGCGTACACAGTGGTTTTATGGCGTCAACATGGCGTTCAGTCAATTCGCAAAATAGCAGAATCCCTGCCTTCTCTGTAAGTCCCGCTTGTGGCGAATACAATTGTAAGGGTACCTTACCTGCGAATATCCACCTAGTACCTGCTTTCATGCCATATCAGCTGTAACATAACTTTGCCGAATTCGACGATTAATCCCATAGATAAAGCAAATTGGCGTACATAACGTTGAAATTACAAATGCATGTAATGGAGACAAATTGTAAAGTAAAACGTGTCTGTGTTCAGCGTGTGCCTAGTTACACGGCGCCCTCATAGTTGAATCTTGTCATGTTTGAAGACAGGGGGTTGTCTAAATGTCCGTCCCAGGGGTGGGTAGGTGTTTCGTTGTATCGCTAATAAAAATATATTCTACCAACCTTTGGTGTTTCGGTCTTAAACTTAGCACTGCCCTTGACAATCTTGCGTATACGTTTTATCAACATGCTGCGTCTATTATCTGATGAGTTTGAGTGCCTAATTAGCCAAAGTAATCAAGGGTAAATTACTAATCTGTGGACGCTCTCACCAGATTATCACCGGATTAAATTTGGCAAAGTCAATAACGAACGCACCAGCAAGGTATATCTTCAGTTATACCTTGCTGGTGCGTTCGTTATTGACTTTGTCAAATTTAATCCGGTGATAATCTGGTGAGAGCGTCCACAGATTAGTAATTTACCCTTGATTACTTTGGCTAATTGGGCACTCAAACTCATCAGATAATAGACCCAGCATGTTGATAAAACGTATACGCAAGATTGTCAAGGGCAGTGCTAAGTAAGACCGAAACACCAAAGGTTGGTAGAATATATCTTTATTAGCGATACAACGAAACACCTACCCACCCCTGGGGACGGACATTTAGACAGTCCCCTGTGGTTTGAAGAAGGTGAGCGATTACTAAGTTTGTGAGTCATACTATCAAATTTCACTGTTGTCGACACCGAAAAAATCTATTTTTATCGAAGAAATCGCACTTACTTTCGTCTTTAATATTTGCACCTATTTGCACCTGTTTCTTGCATATGGCCTCTCTCAATTAACAACAGTACAGGGTTTTCACAGACAAAATATATTGCTGAAGAGAAGTGAAATCCTGAACGTATATTTTGTGTCAAATCAATGAAAAATTTGACTTGTTCAATTTTTGGCTCTGAAAAGCTTATCCTATGTAAAAAGTAGTGCTGATTCCAAAATAACAAACTTATTGACCCCACGCACACTCGCAGCCAACCTAAGCAACGCCCTAGTATTTACTCAAATGGATTTCATCCATCGACTGATTGCACAGTTGTATCCCATGCGAAGTCTCGCATGGAGATTGTGTGCCTAAATAACCTTTGGTATAACTGTCTGGGAAAGTTGTGTTTCAAAATTCTCATTTAGACTCCGTAAATGTACACATAACACCTCTTTACATCAAAGTAAGTTTGTTCCCCGGCATAAAACAGGTAACCATAAGGAAATTCGATCATTGACAAGTATCCGTAAGGACAACGGTCAAACTGAACCAACTTTAACCCTTTGAGTGCTGTAATTGCTCCCACCAAAATTTTAGTGAAACATTTTTTACCAATTTTTATGAATTTTTCTGTTATATTTTGATAATTTTGGACCAAATGGACATCACATTTCATTGGGTACAGTTTGTTATCAAAATTTTGATAAAAATCTGAAAAAATTGACTGGAGTATATTTTCTAAAGGTGACAAAAATTGACTTTGGCGCTGAAAGGGTTAAACACTCAAACTGATTGTGGGAACCAAACTTCAAAGTTTACCAATTGAAATACTCATCTACATTTCTTTTCAGGGAACTATGCGCCGACAGATCCAGTATAGTCGAAAACCGCAAAGATACCGGTCTCATTAGATCGGGAACTATATGCATCGTGACTGCAACTTTACTTTTTGATGACCGGGCAATCCGTACAGTTGTAACTTTGAGTTTTGCCAATTGCGTTAGAACGCGAAATATCACGCGTTCTTGCCGCCTTTTCAAATAAACATTTTTTTCTTTTCTGAGTTGTTGTAACCCTTTTATCCCTACCATTGGATGGTGTGTGTTAAAAAAGAATATACACACGTCCACTCCATGAAAAATGGAAGCGTTCGATCTTCACGCTATCTCTTGGGGCAAAGCCGAAACTGAATTACTTCTGATTCCAGAAATTTCTACTAGGCCGGCCTGAAGAATCATCTCGACTGACTGTCTCCCATTTGCTGACTTTGCCTTATCTGAATGGTCTCTGTCTTGCACACCCTGTCTCAAACGATGCCCGCTACGATATTGACATTCTTATTGGCGCTGATTACTACTGGAGCCTCATTCTTTGGCAACGAAATTATCAATGGACAAGGATCCACTGCCATTTGTTTGCCGTTTGGCCAAAACACCAAATGGTAAGTCTACGAGTAATGTTTCACACGCCAAACAAATCACTCACCAAGAGAAAGAAAAATAGGTTTCATTTAACGCGTCAAAAAAGACAACACGGAATCACAGACATGTCAAAAAAAGACTTTGAACCACGCCCATCTGAATAATACATTATGTACAATGTTGACATAATAGTGCTTATATTGACCGCAACTCAGTCGTCAATATTGAAATTATGGATGGATCATTACATTCTGAGATGCGTGACCTTGATTTCTTTTTGCTTATTTTCTGTTTTTATACCGAAAAATTTTAGCAGTGCGAGATGACCTTAGAAGATTGGAGAAACTGTGTTTCATTAAAATTAGTTAAAGATAAGGTACAAATTTCCTAAACTGTAAAGAACTTTTCGTACATGGTTTCATTTAGCGCCTCCACAGTTAAATCGTGATCATTGAAAACGTATGCCACGAAACAGATTGAAAATACGTCCAAGATTTTCCTTGAATCTCATTTTCAATGTCAATATTCTCAGCAACGTATCATTTCCCGAGAAATTGGTTCATTAAAATCCAAACACTATAAAAATAGTTGCGGGTTGAAAAGTGAAAAAAAAGTTGCGGGTTGAAAAGTGAAAAAAATTATATGCTTTATTATCATGTCTCATCATTTATTCCGAAAAAAATCCTCCCACTGCATGTGTGGCCAAACCGAACGAAATGTAAAGAATTGTGATACTTACACTCAAAAAATTGTCTATTCTTGACGAATCTATTATTGTGTTCACAGTAATGGTCCAATATTTTAGCTACCGAGCTTGCTCGCACCAGGAATGCTCCCGTGTGTAAGATGTCCTTATTGGTACCTTATCTTGAAACACTTTTATGGGGATTAACAAGATGTGTTATGGAATTTCGAATAATCACCGTCTTTTGACGATCAGACTGTTTATGAAAGTAAGATTATTTGGAATTCATTACAGGTGCACTAGTTATATTTAATGGCATGGCGTTGGATTCATTTCCCTACTCCGAACGTCCGACTGGATGAAAATTATGTCATCATTTTAGATTGCTGCGAATCCGTAGCCTCTGCCACTCGGGTAGCCAGCAGAACACGTCAAGGAGTGGCAGGGCTCGTTATCGCAGCAACATCATAGTTTTAGATTAAAATTCCGAGAATCAAAGTTACAGACTTCAACAGTGAAGGAGGAAGTGTAAAAACTACACCTGAAAATCATGCCACACTATGGTAAACGATTAGTAATCGTTTGGGATAGCATAACATAAGTGTTGAAAATGAGGCCCAGCCGTTGCGACGTTGCAAGTCTCGCAGTGTCATATCCAATATTTCCTCCGAATGATAAACTGTAGATATTGTATAGTCATAGAATAAAACAAAAACAATATCCCTGTCGCTTTGTGCTTGCACAGAAACACACACTGGCACACATACACACATTGGCACACATTGGCACACATACATACATACATACATACATACATACATACATACATACACACACACACACACACACACACACACACACACACACACACACACACACACACACACACACACACACACACACACACACACACACACATACACACATACATACATACATACATACATACATACATACATACATACATACATACATACATACATACATACATACATACATACATACATACATACATACATACATACATACATACATACATACAGACTGGCAGCCGCATGTACATGCGGACAGGCAGACAGGCAAAGAGAAAGCGATAGATCGACTACCTTAAACTGTCTGCGAGACAATAAAGACAGACAAACAGACATACAAGCATGTAGTGAAACAGACAAAAAAGGAAAGCGGCGTCAACATCATATAAGGTGAAGCTCTATGAACATCAACATATCTAATGTGTTAAAAACTACCTGTTTTATTGATAGAGGAATTAGTTTTATTAATTTTTATTACATCATTTGTTTTACGATCTTGACGGAATGTCAATTTCCTTGTGAAACGAAGGCAATTAATCGCTATCAAAGTATTTTACTGCAAAACACCTGAAAGTGAACAAATATTGTTTGCAGTTTAAAATGAGAACTGTAACTTTCAAACAGGTAGTCTACATGAAATTTTAGGCACACATAGGACCCAAAAACCGTTTGAAAGTTTCTCCTGTCTATAAAATTACAAATTCAGACCGGCTGTAGGTGTAGAAGGTTGCACAGCCGGGTTGTAGGGGGCTATAAGGAAAACTGCGAATCCTGAAAATTTGAAAATTTTGGTGTTATTGTCCGGAAATCAACGGGTTATGGCTAGGAAAATGACATTTAGTCCGCATAAATATAAAAACTCTCTAGTCTTTGTGAAATGAAAAAAGTCATCTGCCATCAGAATTTTCAAATATCCGTCTCTTCCTGGAAGAGGGAAGTGCTAGAATAATAAAATATCTCATCTCCTAAAGTTCCTTCATTGTCTCTAACTCTGAGTTTGACTTGGAAGCCTGGAAGAGCATTGTCTTCGTAAAGGTCATCTGCGCTTTTGTATTGGCGTTTTGTAGGTCCATATTTGTCATGTTGGCCCTTAAACATCATGTCTTTCTGATGTTCTGGGTGATTACTACTTTGAGTCATGTACGCATCATTAGCAATGCTCTGAGTCTGTTTTGGTTTTTCTGATAGTGCTGGCAACCTGGTGGGATTGGGTTCTTTCACAGGGTTTTTGTGAATTCCAGTGGTTTTGACTTCTCCTGCGTTCATCAGCGTTATGCTGAGCAGTCTCTTCTCTGTATCTGTCTTTGGCAGTTTTGTAGTCTTTGTTACGGTACTGATTCTTAACATATTCTGAGAGGGCTTCGCGAACTTGCGAGTTATTATTGTCCGTTCTCTGGTGTTGCTTTTCAGTATATGGTATGTTCCTTTTACTGTTTTCATTTCGACTCCTCTCTCGACGTCTGTCATTTTCATTTTGTGGCGTTTGTATGTCGGCGGGGGTTTGCTTTTGATGATGTTTCATTTGACTTTTTGAAGGACTTCTCGAATCTTGCTTCGCTGTTCCCTCCTTGCTTGGATGATTCTGCAGATGAGAGTGCCAACTTTTATGTGGTCTGTAGTCAATGTCAGGCGGGTCCGATCCGCGCCAAATGTTTTCGTTTATATTTATTGCATCACGTGATTTATTGTATGGCAGTGCACTGAATTCCGATGAGGGCAGTCTTTGATTTGCTCTGTAGTTGTCTTGCTGATGGTAGTCTGAATTGTGATGTCTATACGGAGACTCCTGCTGTCGATCAGCGACAAACGTCGTTGGTGGCGCTCTTTCAATGAGTTGGTGATAGCCCTGGGCCATTGGCAGTCTGCTATGATTATCAAACGTGTCTACTTTCGAGTCTCTTCTAATATTTATGGGATCTCTTGGCGGTATGGGCGGAGGTTTCTCACCACTGCCTTCCAACACATTGGTGGGCTTAGCTACATTTAATTTGTTAAGGTTCCCCTGAACCTGATATTGACGAGGGTCTATGCGTACTTCCCTTCGATAATCTGGAATAGCATCTTGTTTATCCTGAGTCGGGCTGCGACTCGAGCGTTTCGCGTCCGGACGCATTATCCAAATGTCGTCTGCCCCACTTTCAGCCAATTCAATGGGTTGCAAGTGGTCACGTGATGAGTTCACTTGTACATTGAGTCGTCTATGGTCATATCCACTCGGTTGATTATTGGTTGGTGCAGTCTCCCTTGAAATATCACTTTTTATTTGATTTCGCAAACTTTGTTCGCGACGCATTTCACGGTAACTGTTTCTGTGAAGGGAGCTCTCTCGAGATGGCGCCACATCTGGCGTGGAGCTGCGTATGTGCCCAGAAGATGATCTTGACTGTGAACTTTTGACATGCGATGCCAACATAAGCTCTGCACGTGACGTTAGATCTGGTGGTTCCATCTCTAACGGGGGAGGCGGCTCGCTTGGAGGATCAGGAAATGTCAAGTTCGGAGTCGATGAAAACCTGGTCTGTTTCCTTACCCCGGTCGGCGACGTCGTAACTTTCGCCTTTGAGGGCGCTATGTTAGTCGTAGAATAACTTAGTTGCCGCGTTCCCGGATCGACGAGACTTCTACCTGCTGGACAATATACATGATACAATAATACAAACATAAGCATACAATATACATTCTTGTCAGACGATTAAGTACGTTCAGCTTACTTTATAGCTCTGGCCATAGTTGCGTGTGTGCAATTGTACGCTGTCTCTCACGCACAATTGACAAAACAGTGACTCATAATTATTTCAAGTTTTATTATTATTATTAGGGGCCCAAGCCGACCGGCTGGGACCCTATTGTTATTGCTCAAGTTCTACTTCTTCCTCTTCTTCCTCTTTTTCTTCTTCTTCTGCCGATTCTTTGTCGACCTAGATCTCTTAAACGGCTGAACGAAAACTTCTCAAATTTGCAGGGCTAGTAGGTATCAATTAGTATTGTAACACACCTAATCCGCAGTCTGTGTTCTAATTCGCCAATTGACAGTCATGTGGGATGCGTTCTTTTTGTGCTGATCCACGTAAACGACGTCATCAAGCATCATTTGTCGGACTGTTGCCTGCCAGGCATCAGTTCCGAAAAATGATGCCCGCTGACGTCAAAAAAACATTGGCGCATGCGCGAACTGGAATGTAAACAAAGATGCCGTCTGCGGACAAGCGAAACGATAGTCGAGAAATTTCTCGGTTTATCCTACTTTCTGAAGAAGAACTGAATGCTCTGGTTTCAAACAAGGACTCGAAACGAACGAAGACGATAATCAAACGTGCATTGAACGTTTGTGAGAAGTATTGCGACCCTGTCGGCAAAAACTTTTTCTTGCTGAACCACTCCAACATATTACATCATGCGACAACTTTTGTGTATGGTACGTGCTTATTTATGACTACGGATGAGGTGTGTTACAAACACATATTGACTGGCCATTAGGGCAACAGCATACGTCTTTAACCCCTCGGGCCTGTGAGTCACCCCCAAAAACAGACTGTTTCCCTCGGCCTACGGCCTCGGGAAACAGTCTGTTTTTGGGCGTGACTCACAGTCCCTCGGGGTACAGACGTATGCTGTTGCCCTCATGACCAGTCAATATGTGTATACTCTTGCACCTGACCCTTGAAATTTTGATTGGTCACGTGACCTGGCGGCCATATTGGATTTTCCAAAACCCTAAAAATGGCTTCTCAAGAAGACCTAGGGGTCTAGTCGATTTGAAATTTTTTGTATAGTAAGCATGTTACCTGGTCTTTAGAATTTGCAAATAAAATCGCATGCGGTCACGTGACCTTGGCCGCCATATTGGATTTCTAAAATAGTCATTTAATCTTTAAAAATCTTCTTCTCCAGAACTGAAATATCGATTGAGCTCAAATTTTACTCATGTCATCCTTACAGTGATCTCTTTTAAGTTTGCAAAAGACATTTTGATCGGTCACGTGGTTTGGCCGCCATATTGGATTTTTTGAAATCACAATTTAATCTTTAAAAATCTTCTTCTCCAGAACAGATTCACCAATTGAACTAAAATTTCATAAATGTCATCTACAGTGTGATCTTTTTCAAGTTTGCGAAAAGCGTTTCGATTGGTCACGTGGTTTGGCCGCCATATTGGATTGTGCAAAAAATCGTAATTTAATCTTTAAAAATCTTCTTCTCCAGAACCAAAACACTGATTAAGCTGGAATTTTACTCATGTCATGCTTACAGTGATCTCTTTCAAGTTTGCAAAAGGCATTTTGATCGGTCACGTGGTTTGGCCGCCATATTGGATTTTGTGAAATCACAATTTAATCTTTAAAAATCTTCTTCTCCAGAACTAACACACCAATTGAACTAAAATTTTACATCTATCATCTAAAGTGTGATCTCTTTCAAGTTTGCAAAAGGCGTTTGGATTGGTCATGTGGTTTGGCCGCCATATTGAATTTTGCAAAAAATCGTAATTTAATCTTTAAAAATCTTCTTCTCCAGAACCAAAACACTGATTAATATGAAATTTTACTCATGTCACCCTTACATTGATATCTTTCAAGTTTGCAAAAAGCTTCTATATCTATCATCGATAGTGTGATCTCTTTCAAGTGTGCGAAAGGCATTTGGATCGGTCTCATGGTTTCGCCGCCATATTGGATTTTGTGAAAAATCGTAATTTAATCTTTAAAATCTTCTCCTCCAGAACAAATACACTGATTGAACTAAAATTTTACACTTATTTTCCCTAGTGGTAGTCCTTTGAGTTTGCGAAAGGCATTTTGATCAGTCACGTAATTTGGCCGCCATATTGGATTTTGTTTAAATCACAATTTAATCTTAAAAATCTTCTCCAGAACCAATACACACATTCAACTGAAATTTTATTTAATCTTTCATAGTGCGAGCACTTTCAAGTTTGCGAAAGGCATTTGGATCGGTTAAGTCGCCCCAATGTTCATAAGGCTGCAGTTTAAAACCTCGTCAGTCAGAAGATCGATCAGTGATGTATGTTTTATTGTACACTTGAAAGTCAAAGACGGCACAACAGATTGCAATGCCCGCTGTCAAATTCAGCTAGCAGTCACACGAACCCTAATCTCGGCCCCTTGTGTGAGGCAACTTTTGCGACCAGCTTTTGTACGCCAGGTGACGTTGTCAGTATACTGCGACGGAAGTACTTAGAGGAGTGTGCCACTAGCTTTAAGGGGTGGCCGACCGGTGTGATCGACTGAATGGCACAATTACTGGAGTCTATGCACAGCTGATATGTGAGTGTCAAGGACCATAAATGAAGCTATTCAGGTATTTTTATATGTAGGTGTCTGAATGCACGCTCACATCTTCATCATGATAAAAAAGACAGATACATGACATTGCAAGGTGTGGTGATTTGTTTATTTTTCTCTATCTGACATGCATGGAGTGGCCCTGGTGTGTTGTGTAACTGAGAGCATGTAGCTGATTAAAAATGTAAACAAGACCACATCAAGTCCAGCCGTTAATGTCGTAAAAATCGCTGATACATATCTATTGAAACAGCACCTTGTTAAATGAAGTTCTGCAGCTTGATCGAATTTCACTGTAATTGCTTTGCGCAGTTGCATGCCCGGTCTAAGAGATCGCCGAAATTTATCCGATATTTATCTGGGATTTGGGGACTCTGATATCGATACTGGACAATAGTAGAATGACTTGCCCTTTGCTTCGGTACGCCAGATCTGTGAAATCGTCGATATTTAATTGGATGTTTATCGGCAATTTGGGGACTCTGATATCGATAGTACACAATACTAGAATGACTTGCCCTGTGCCTCGGCACGCACGGTCTGTGAAGTCGCCGATATTTACTAGATATTTATTGGCGATTTGGGGACTCAAATATCGATACTAGACGATACTAGATTCTGTCAAATCCCGGTTAAATATCCGATATATATCGTGACCTTGCATTTCTGGTCAAAACCGACTTCCAAGGACTGACTCTAACTTCGATAACGAGCGATACTAGATTCTGTCGAATCGCGGGTTTGTATCCAATATCGGAGAAGTTGGACGCTCTTTCCATAGTTCTAGGTCTAAATAGGTGCGACCTGGCATCTTATGTTTGTTTGCACAACTTATTATAGTGGAAACACTCAATAAACATCCACTTCCTTCGGCGTTTTTGCCTGCTTTGTTTTGTGCGCGACTTCCGCGCTGTCAGTAACTTTACCAGGGCAGACAATGGCTCGGAAATGCGCGATTTGCGCAATCGTGCAGGCGAGAGAAAACCATGTCCACCATCGTAAATTATGCCGGTTCCATCACTGTTACTAATGAATAAAAATAATCCTTATATCAGCCATATTATCGACATATTTTGTCATTTAATTGTCTACTCTTTGAATAAATAATTTGTCGCTTTGTCGTACGTCGGCCGATGACTGACGGCAGACTTCTTTGGCATGCAACCAACATAGTGAGTTGATAGCGTTGGAATTTGACAAAAGCTTAAATGAGCATGCGCGAAAAAGTTTCAAGATCCCCCTGTTTTTATAGTCCGGTCATTGTACGCTTTCGGTAGTTTCGAGACATCCAAACAATGCAAATGCATTACAAATGCACGGTACGATGCGCCTAGAGTTGATTGAAGTCGGTGAAATGTTAAAAATTAAAATAATTTTTAAAATCGTAGTTTCTTTGGTGTCTCTCCTATATCCATACGAACCTATTTGGAATTAGGCAGCGCAGGCCAGGTTTCCTAGAAATGGAATGCGTTATCTGAGTCTGTGCAGTAGTGAGTTAGTTTCAGTCGGGGATTCGATATATATCGGACATTTCACCACCTTACATGTACATGTTTTCATAAAACCGACTTCATGGACTGACTGTAATTTCGATATTATAAACAATACTAGATTTGTCAATCGTGGGTAAATATCCGATATATATCGGAAATTTCGAATTCACCGCCTTACTTTTCTGGTAAAACCCGACTTAATTCCAGCATGCTATTTTTTATATCCATGATTCCAGGGACTGACTCTAACCTTGATACTAGGCGATACTGAATTCTGTCAAATTACGGGTAAATATCCGATATATATCGGATATTTCACCACCCTATAGATCTAGCAGAGCCAATCTAATTTCGATATTGTATAATCTAGTAGCTGTAAATATTGGATATCATATAAAAAGTGCAATGTCGCGGTGTCCTCGGGAGTCCGGGATAAACCTTTGTGTAGCGCTCATCCGCCCGCTATCGCGTTCACCACACTCAGGTGTCTCACATCGCCTTCACCCCACTAAAGCATTCACAAATCACAGTTTACGATGCAGCTAGAAGGCAGCTCCATTTTCATACCAGTTCAAAAGTAAAATACTCATAGACTTGAGATATTTGTGCATGTTAGACTTTCGATACATTCGCTTTACGCTTGAATTTAGCATGGAGCTTTAATGAAATTATATCACTACATAATTTTCTAACTTCCTTCCTGTCGCTTTGAATGGTGTCATTTTGACCAAACTTGGCGAATAAAATCCTGACATAATACCATTTAGTTTACACTTTTAATAAAAGGGTGTTTGGCTGTAGGTGACTGTGTGTTATGGATAATTGCGGTTTCCACCACGCGCGATATATTGAACAAAATCTCCAACTACTATTGCGGAAAGTCTACCGTGAATTTGGAAAGTTAGGTAACGGCAAAAGCATACGACTTATTTTACAAAGTAGAGCGAGTAAGGCTCTCCTGAACGGCGAAAATGTTAGTGGTGTATTGCTGGCAACAAGACAATATCTTTACTGACGTTAGGAACTTGTGTTGATTGGCTTCCGTAGAGATAAATTCGCGAGATTTTCAGTGTATTGTGACGTAATATCGGAAACAGGTTTTCAGAGAAGGCGCTCGCTCGTCTGCCGAGTCAACGTACTTCCGCATTCATATCGTGCAAATGCGCAATTCTTGTCGCGATATTTGAGCATTAAACTTGATCGTCAGTGAAACAAAAAGATGGTTCTCAATATCAAAACATTATGTATTTCATATTTTAGGGTTCTGTTTAAGTAATAGACATGAACATTCGGATTTATGATCCATGATTTCCGCGATCCGTGGCATGATTCAAGCTGGCCGTGAATACGCACTGATTTTTTTTTTGTGATGACTCCTGACCCAAGTGTCATCGATACGTTGTGCGCGTTGTCCGAGCACGTTGTCCGAGCATCGCTTGCTAAAATTCATGGAGCTACTAAAGCTCCATGCTAAATTCAAGCGTAAAGCGAATGTATCGAAAGTCTAACATGCACAAATATCTCAAGTCTATGAGTATTTTACTTTTGAACTGGTATGAAAATGGATATCTAGTTCGTTTGAAAAACTGGTGTGATGAAGCAGGTTTCGTGCTGTTAAAGCGCGACATGTACAGTACAGCACTGATAGCGATTGCAGGTTTGTTACCAAGGCTGCGTTCACAAAAAAAAAAAAACGGTTAGGGGGGCTGGAGAAATTCAGGAACGGTGATTCGAAAATTTTGAGGGTAGTAGAGAGGGAACTTGAAATATTGCCCCACCTGTAGGGGGCACTTGAAAATGTTTTGGTTTCCTTTTATGTTTTACATTTTCCGATTCCAAGTTTTTGTAGGTAATTAAATGAACAATGAATACCATTTTTATGTCATTCAAATGTTGTAATGTTAGTAATAATTTAACAGAATCTACAACCATTTTGTCACATTCCATGACTTTTATCTCGAAAAAAATCTAAACATTTGTGATTTGTCGTATAAAAATCAGACTTGAGCCTAGTAACAGGGCACAAGCTCCAACCGCTGATGAGTTTTGCAATATTTCTATCCAATATATCAACTACAGTTTCTTGCTGTCTCCCTACAGCATGCTCAAACACACAATGTTCAGTTTCTCGACAAAGGCAGTATATATAAATATGTATAAGGTGATAGTTTAATTAGAGTCCAGACTGACAGTCAGTTGTCAGCATTGGTGCATGGTACACATACACTGGCTGTGCTAGCAAGCTGAATACTGGACAGTTCAACATGCTGTAGAACACGAACGCAGTTGTATAAACTGAAAAATATTGTCAAAATTATCAAAGATAATACCGCTACTGCCTATGGGCAACTGTCACTATCAGATACTGCCCTACTGGTACAGTAGTGTCACTGTTACTGCATACGTGAGCAGTGACAGAGAGAGCTCTGACTCTGATGTACATGGTAGTTGAATAATAGTGTGTGTCAAATGACGCTCATGACAGTGAAACATTACCTAAATAAGATCAGGCCAGAAAGCAATACAAGGAAGAACACATGGAAAAATTTTTGAATTCTGGCATATGAGAATAATCAAATATTACAAACAAAAGATGGAGTCACCATGCTTGATTTTCTAAATTTTCACATTCTTGTCATAAAATTATACAAAAGTAAAACTTTGAACACTAAAGATGAAATGAAAAAATATATGACTAAATGGAATTACAACAAAATTTGCAATTATTACACTCAAAATTTCAGAGATGAATACATTAATTTGATGCAATATTTCAGCCTTCCAGTATTGTCAATTTTGAGTAGCATCTAATTCATATATGTCTTGTACTTTTGAAAGACATTTTTGGTAGCTCACCGTGCTCAGTTTCAGACTCCACATTTGATTTTGCGAAAATCGCAATTTATCTCTAAAATCTTATTCTCCAGAACCACAACACTGATGGCAATGAAATTCCACTTTTGTCATTCTTAGTGAGAGCTCTTTCAAGTTTGTGAAAGGCAATTTGATCGGTCACGTGGTTTTGCCGCCATATTGTATTTTGCATAAAACATACGATTACGATTGAAACAGACAGTAAATATGAGATGATGTTCAAAATTCTTCTTTACAAGGACTTGACTGTTTTAAAGCTGAAATTTTGCACATAATAAAATCATTGCACGAACTGGAAAACATGTTAATCGCTTGGGCCCCGCCAACGCTGCTTGCAGCTTTAATTATTATTATTGACAAATCCATTCATTAAAATACCGTCAAAGACACTATGTGCTCACATTCGGTTTGAATTGGTCCATTCGAGAAATATTAAACCAAGAAAAACAAGAATGACAAAAGCAAATAAGTTCTCCAACTTAGGTATTTGAGGTCATCTTTAGGAACATGCATATCAACTTCTAAAGCAATGGAGAAGCAGATCCTAAATACATAAGCAAATGTCAACAACAAAAAACAGAGAAGGCTTGATAAAAAGAAAGGTGGGAGTGGGCAAAAAATGTACAGGGGATCTGGTAAAAAAGGAATGCTGCATCATCAATCTTCTAGACCCTACCCCCTCCTGAATATCAAATGTTCCACCCCTTATGTTACATAAGACCAAATGACAGGAATTACATTTACAACCTTGGAGATTTTTTAATTAATGCCATGAGTGTTATCATTCTAATGTAAACAGCACTTAAGGTAGTAACAGATAGTGAAATGCCTTCCACTGTGGGCGGTGTTTACAACATCTGGAAATATCCCGAATCCAAATTTCTCATCAGTTCTTGTATGTCTTACACAAAAAAGTTGCAAAAATTGGTCCAAAATGAAAAAAAATCACCTTAGCTTTGTTTTCTGGATTAAATTTTCCTACAAAATGATACCAAACATGACAGAATTATGTTCACAGCCTTCAAAATTGTCTCACAACATATCCTGGGTTGATGTAGGTCATTTAAGGTCACAAACTGAGAAAATTACCTAAAATATACAAATTTTGGGGTTTACCAACACTTTGAGCAGAAAATTTATCTATTAGTAATAACATCTTTCGGGACTTTATACCACATTACAAAGCTATCAAACAAGGGACTTTATACCAAATTACAAAGCTATCAAACAAGTAATTTTGAGATAAAGTTTTCTTGACCATAAACGACAATATTGTCTTAAAAATACAAGTATTTATACTTCAGGACAATTTCAACATATCTAACTATTGTCATCTCTGTACATCTGTGTACCAAATATGAAAGCTGTCTGTCCAGGGGTTTTAAAAGGAAATACTGTTTAAGATTTTTTGACTAAAAATGACAAAATTGCTCAAAAATAGTAATTTTCCCAATTTTGTCATAATTTCAACAAATTAGAAGAGTAACACCCTTGCAAAGAGACAACCAAAATTTGAGAGCGATAGGGCTGGTGGTTTCAGAGTAGAAGAATTTTTACTGAAAATGAGAAAAATCACCAAAAATTCAGCAAAAATACAAAATTAAGGATATCTTCACAATATTCATAAAACTGTATAAGGTTCACCTAAGGTACTTGAACACAAATTTTCAAAGCAATCAAAAAATCGGTTCTTGAGTTATTAATTCTTAACCATTTTCACATTTTGTAAACTAATTTGCGTAATTTTGGCAATGCAGACTTCATTTGAACAAAATCCCATCTATAGCCCAGGATGCATCCACACACCAAATGCCAAGCTGAAACGTGCAGCGGTTTGCGTCTTTTTGATGTTGACGGATATACTGTACGTACATACATACATACATACATACATACATACATACATACATACATACATACATACATACATACATACATACATACATACATACATACATACATACATACATACATACACACATACATACATACAGACGCCATCGACTTCAGCCTATACGATAAACTCACATTGGTATAACCAATGTGAGCTAAAAATTGTTTAAAATGCACTACACATACGTCTCAGCACATTGTACATAGCTGTATAAAATAATTTAAAAATACAACCACACTAAAAAATTAAAACAGAAAATTACAAATAAAACTGAGTAAAAAGGTAGGTTTTCAAACTGCGCTTAAAACTATCTACACTTCTGGCGGTCTTAATTTCAAATGGCAAATCATTCCATAGTAAGGGTGAACATACTGAAAATGCTCTCTGTCCATATGTCTTGTTAAAGTTGCCACGGGGCTGGGTTAAACATAATTTGTCACTCGATCGCAGGTCTCTGGCAGGTACATATAAATCTCTCAGATAAATAGGTGCATTTCCATGGATAATTTTGAATGTAAGCAACAGAATTTTAAATCTGATGCGGGCCTCTACAGGTAACCAATGTAAATCTTTGAGAACGGGTGTGACATGATCGAATTTGCGCGTACGAGAAACTAACCTCGCCGCAGCATTCTGTAAAGACTGTAGTCGAGCAAGTTGTCCTCTAGGGATACCAAACAAAAGACTGTTACAATAGTCTAAGTGGGAAGTCACAAATGCATGGACTAGTTTTTCAGTTGTAGATCTGTCAAGAAGTTTACGAATCTTACTTATTCTATGCAAAGAGAAGAAACCATTTCTGCACAACATATTGATATGGTCAGACATGCTACCGTCCTGACTTAAAGTAATGCCAAGATTTCTGACTGAAATTGAAGGGATTATGTCGCATTGACCAATTCTCAGACTGTCTAGCTTTGTCACATCAGATTTTAAACGTGATGAGAAGTGAATAACTTCAGTTTTGTTGTCGTTCAGTACAAGCATATTCGATTTCATTCAGCTGCGGACGTCGTCGACAAAGAGTTCAATGTTATTACGAATATCGTCAGGTCTATTGCAGATGACATAAATTTGCGTATCGTCCGCGTATATCATGCAATCAATCCCATGGAGTACGAAGATGTCTTCAAGAGGTGCAGTGTAGAGTGTAAACAAGAGAGGGCCGAGAACAGATCCTTGCGGAACACCGTATTTCATGCGAGAAAATGGGGATGATGCAGATCCAACCTTGACGCATTGCTGGCGATCAACGAGGTACGAACGAAACCAAGAAAGACATTTGCCCGTTATACCGAAACGAAATTGTAGTCTCTGAAGCATAATTTCATGATCAATTGTGTCGAACGCCGCTGATAGATCTAACATGATGAGAATCACATCATGTTTGTTATTCAAGGCAAGCATTATGTCATTGTGAACACGGAGGAGAGCAGTTTCTGTGCTATGATTAGCCGGTAAGCGCTTTGAAACTTTGTGAAAAGACTAAATCTAGTGAGGTACTGGTTCAATTGCTGAACAACAGCCCGCTCGAGGACTTTCGATAAGAAAGGGAGGTTTGAAACCGGCCTGTAGTTCTTCAGAATGTTCTGATCAAGATCTACTTTCTTTATTAATGGACGAATGATCGCTGACGTAAAATGACTCGGAACGATGCCAGTTGTGAACGAATTGTTGAAAAGATCCGCAAGGAAAGGTGCCAAGATGTGTACACATTTCTTCAACACTCCAAGTTTTAATAGATCGTGAGGTCAAATTACATCGTTGGAGTAATTGTATCCAGTAAGGCCGCGTTCAAAAAAATGGTGAGGGGGGGGGGCTGGAGAAATCGCGATTGAAATCTTATTTTTTTCAGATCCCCCTCAATACCCTCAAAAATTTCAAGTCCCCCCAATACCCTCAAACATTTTCAAGTCCCCCCCAAAATTACCATATAGCCGCATATTTATTAGGAATGCACGCAGAGTAAAAAAAAAACAAACATGTAGTGTATCGTTCTGCACGCAGATGTTCAACACTACCTCTTATCAGCAGGTTGTAGAGCCGTTTACCTAGGGCAAGTTCTTAAATTGATTCATTTTAAATGCATCAATGAACTTTTTGGATTTCTCAGTCTAAGCCGACTTGAGTTTATTCAACTCTGGCCAATTCAATGGCACCAGCTGAAAAGCACACAAAATGACAATCATGAGAGAGTATGAAAATTGTGTATTGCCAGCTACGTTTAACCAAATTGTGAAAAAATGAGCACAGTGACCTACAGAATTTTTTTTTGAAAAATACAGACATGTACAACTTAGATGCCACTTATAAATGTTTTACAAAATTGACAATACTGGAAGGTTAAAATATAATCTCAGAAATTTTGAGTGTAATAATCATAATGGCAAATTTGATAAAAAATAAATGATTCCATTTAGTCACACATTTTTCCATTTAAATTAGAGTCTTTACTGTTCAAAGTTTTACTTTTCTGTTATTGGTACAATTTGCAATGTGAAAATTTAATTCACTGCATGAACTTGAAATGAATGGTTTTATATATTGATTTTAAGTGATTTTAGAAAAACTGACTTTTCATCGTACATTTGTATAAGATCAACTATGGTGACCCCATCTTTTCTTTCTTTCTCTAATATTTGATTATTCTCATATGCCAGAATTCAAAATCCATGGTAACTGTTAGTCCCCTAGTCTTCTATGTGTTGCTCTCAGGCTGGATCTTGTGTACAAGTAGATGTATGTTTCACTGTCAATTGAGTGTCCTATAACCGAAACTCTTCTTTAATCTGTCACTGCCAGTATGTAGTAGCAGGGCAGTAGTTGTATTAACTTTTTATTTTGACAATATCTTTGTTCAGTTTATACAATTGCGTTCTTGTTCTACTCCATACAGCATGTCGAGCTGTCCAATATTCAGCTTTCAAACACAGCCTACGTGTACCGTGCATTTGCATCATTCAATTATCACCAATATTTAGACAAACGGGCTTTGTTGACAAACTGAATATTGTGTTTTTCAGCAGCATGCTGTAGATAGACACCTTGAAATTGTGTTGATACATTGCATAGAAATATTGAAAAATTATCAACAATTGTAGCTCCTGCCCCATTACAAGGCCAACTTGTTTTACGAAAATTTAATGACATTCATACATTTTTAGATTTTTTCGAGATTAAAGACATAAAATATGACAAAATGGTTCTCGATTTTGTTCATTTATTACTAATATTAGAACCATTGACGACATCAAAATGTTAGGAGTCAAAATATTTTCAGGTTCCCCTATAGGCAAAGCAAAACTTTCAAGTCCTCCCGACTACCCCAAAAATGTTCGAATCCCCCCTGAATTCCTCCAGGCCCCCCCCCCCAACATTTTTTGAACGCGGCCCTAAACTTAGAATATAGAAAGTTTACTAGATTCTTGTTGCTTAGTTAGGAGACAGTGAGTATGGAAGGTATGCTATATAGATTCCCTGCTGGCTTGACTACAACGCAAGCGCACAGTGTACACATTTATTACCTTGTTTCCATAACATAACATTGTTACCATAGAAACATTAATACGGTTCCTAATATTATTGTCGACATACATAAGATATTATACTTTATTGACAGTTTCGGGAAATGAAAGCGATACACACTTCCTTTAGAGAACGATATATTATACCGGTAGCTCTGAAATGACACCAAATTGTCGTCAATAGAGTAAACGTACAACACACAATCAAACACAGTCACATCAGTTCGTACAAATAAGCAATTAGCAGCCCTTTTCCATTGAGAATTGACTTTCAAGCTGTTTCATATCTAAATTGTGTTCAACACCTGAAGCCTACATGAATTACATCACACATTAAGCGATCAATGAATTGCACTCCACTGTCAGTCAGACCTTTTGAAATCGAATAATGGCTTTTGTTTGCTGTATCTATCATTTCAACACAGTAATTAGAAACGTAATTACAAAATTTACACGTCCATGAATGTAAACTGTTTCGAATATTTATAATACTACGATGAATTGTTCAGCTTGTCACTGCTCCAAACGAAAGTAAGTAAAATTCTGATACAAAATGTGCATCTTGCTTTTACCAACGATACAAGATACATTTAGAATTTCGGTACCGAGAACTTACTTATTTCGCCAAGGCATTCACGATATAACTCGACGTTGTTTTGGCTTTAAATTTTATAGGGGTAATTTTGTACATTTGGATGGCGAATGTCAAAACCCTAACAATGACGAACAAACGAGGTCGACTCGGACAAACCATTTCATCATTGTATTCGATTATGTCATCTTGCGTAACACTGTGACAGCTGTATGCAAATAAATCCTTGCAACAGGATCAAAATTGTCCCGAAATGATGGTGGCGGATGGGGGAGTGATTAATTGCACACTTCTCTGACCCTCTTCCCTTGTTCATCTGTCCACGTATGTATGTATGTATGTATGTATGTATGTATGTATGTATGTATGTATGTATGTATGTATGTATGTATGTATGTATGTATGTATGTATGTATGTATGTATGTATGTATGTATGTATGTATGTATGTATGTATGTATGTATGTATGTATGTATGTATGTATGTATGTATGTATGTATGTATGTATGTATGTATGTGTATGTATGTATGTATGTATGTATGTATGTATGTATGTATGTATGTATGTATGTATGTATGTATGTATGTATGTATGTATGTATGTATGTATGTATGTATGTATGTATGTATGTATGTATGTATGTATGTATGTATGTATGTATGTGTGTGTGTGTAGGTGTGTAGGTGTGTGTGTGTGTGTATGTATGTATGTATGTATGTATGTATGTATGTATGTATGTATGTATGTATGTATGTATGTATGTATGTATGTATGTATGTATGTATGTATGTATGTATGTATGTATGTATGTATGTATGTATGTATGTATGTATGTATGTATGTATGTATGTACCTCTCGTCGCTGAGTGTTTCAATGGCGAGTGAATAGACCATGTTCCGAACCGCACGAGACATTCCGAGATATCGCGAGAATATGTGGTTCGCAGTGGACGTGTTCTCGCAACACAGGACAAACTGCGTAAAATAGGACAAGTCGCTAATTACGTTAAACACTGCATAAAATATATGAAGTTGCAATCTTTGCTCAGTTCTGCACTTTTTCTAGTTCCATACAAAGTTTGACTTGTATTACTAAGCTGGAAACCTGTTTCTACGGGCATGTATTAAAGTCTCGCGAGATCTCGCAATCAGCGGAACATCGTCTATTGAACCTGGCTGCGGGATGGTATCGGCTACAGAACGATGAGCGTGATCTTGAACGCGTCTGTGACAAAGAGATATCGTTCAGAAAATAAAATGAGTTATGTCGATTAGAAACGTGATCATTTGCAATAACAACCTCTGTGAAGCGTCGAGGCATTTATGTGTCTCTAAAATGATTAACCGTTAATGGCTTTGGTCGTTTTGTTTATCATTATACAACAGGCAATAAAGGACATTGGTTCAAATCTTGACACTGTACGAATGATCTCGACTGCAATTTATGTCACTTGCTGCTAAATCATTTTGGTTCATCTATACACCAATTAATTCAGTCGATTCCGATATGTTTACAAGAAGACCTCTGAGTGTGACGTTGCTCGGGCCACTTGTTATTGGTACAGGACGTCCCGCCTAAAACTTTACCAATGTTCATTTTGTGTAACGAGGAATTCAAGGCATTCATGTTTATTTCAAAAGTGGGTCAGTTGAATTGATCGACTTTTCGTAGGACATACCCCTTATCATTTTTTTTATTTCCACATTAAATTATGTTCGTATACTGTGACAGCGTAACAATATAATCATGGTTTATTTGCAATTGTAACAATTTAATGCAGTGTCTAAATTTCTCATCAACTTAAAGGGTGAGGACTCGATCCTCCGATAGGCACCATGTTTGTTCTAGTCTGCAAGAGGATTATGAAGATGTCATAGCCTTTTGTTTTCCTTCGAAACTGTAATCTGGTTAATTTCCTGGCAAGACAATCTGACGTCGGACAAAGACCTTACATTATTTTGGCGGACATAAGAAACAGTGAAAATCGGATGCAATCTGTTGGTTGATGTGCTCTACATTTAAAGCTGCATTTACACATTTTCATGGGCTTCAGCGGCTTGCTCGTCGTCAACTGTACTGTGCTGCAGTTAGTAATTCTGAAGGACACATTTTTGTTTATTTTTCGCAATCATGAACCAAAAAAACTTTCTGGTTGAATTCGATTGTCATGGGAACTCTATTGTGAGGTCACCCGTCAGTGTCAGCGATGACTTCATCCGAACGTTGACGAGAACAGATGACATCCAAGACTTCGTTATTCGTCGGAGTAGTTTCTAATTTCCATGTGCAACGTCGATCAGTTGTCCTATCATTTGATTGATTTAATGATCCGTCAGCGAACTCGGTGGCTTCTATCAATGGGTTTAGAACATTCTGTTATAATTCGTAAACGGCATCATGACATACTTGTCGTTATAAGAAATTAATTAAACAGTGACGTGGCCGAAAAAAACATCTGAAAGTTACGGCTGTCAGGTATTGCTGATCGATGTCGGATGACAACATCAAATTACAGTTGACCAAATATTTCTTGCTATTTGACAGAAAATGAAGTTTGGATATCAATTTCTCAAAATGATGGAAAAGATTTGCAGAACAGGAATCATTTCGGCGATGGATTTGTCTGGCACCGACGGACATGAATATAGTCTCGGCGTTTGTGACTCCAAAGATTTGGGGAAAAGTGCGCACGACCGGATAATGATGATTGTTGTGAGTCATTTTTGACTCCTCTACATACACCCTCACGTCTCGGTATTTGTCTTATATGGTTCATTTGAAGTGTTCGAAACTCAACATTTTACAACTCGAAAACTTGAATTTTATCCGTAAAATAAGTTCCACTTCAAAAGTTAGGGAATATTGTTGAGACTGGGTCACACCGTGTTGAATCAAGTTTATACTACCGAAAGTGTACGTTTTGTAAGTAGCTTCTATCAGGGGTGATGACAAAAGGGTCTATTCTTTTCAGTGCGCGCTCGATCTGTAATGTTCTGAACTAATTTACCTACAAAAGGCATACTAATCAGTGACGTCACTACTTACCCCGCCTATGGCTAAATGCAACGACTTATATTTCCTGTAAGGGATTTTTCATTTTGCATATAATTGGTCTCTGCGTCTCTGCAATTAACTCTACTGTCAAATGACTGAGCTTTGCCCGCACCTAAGGCAACGAGCACGTGGCAGATTTCGATTTAAACTGTGACCTACTTTTTGTAGGTCAATTTCATGCTGTCACAATTCATTTAAATAGTACCGAGACACGCAAAAAAGTACTGCTTCTCGTATGATGTCGAGCGAATAATTTTACAAGTAATCGCGATTGAAATAGCGACATGGTTTGTATTTATTATCAGAAATCTAACAATGCTTAGTCATTTTAAGCTTTCCATATTTAGTAACTAATATTGCTTCATGTTTCCTTGTTTAAAGTCGTATATCCTTGGTGAGAATGGAATTTCACAGAAAGCAAATCGTTTTAACTGATTTAAAGTTTAACGGAAACAAAGGACTTGCAAGATGTGAGTTACACATGTGTACATATCTTCATGAAACAGCACGTGTACCACGTCGTGGAAGGTATATCATTTTAAGAAAAATAAAATTTTATGACCGTTATTGTCGATTCTAACAATAAATATAAAACCTTACCATTTTTGCCTTGTGGAGGTCTTTCAACGCCTTGCCGCATGTCACAATGGTGGAAACATAGATAATAAACTCCAACACAGCTATGATGATGAGACTTACGGATATCATAATCATGGTTGAAGACACCTACACTGTAAAGTTAAGTGTTCAAGGATAGGACACCAATTAAACGCCTTTTTGTAACACTTTTTGAACGCGTCTAGACGTTCAGAAATTTACTGTACGTGTTCAACCAACGTTCAATTTATGAACACACGTGTGCAGATTTTGAACACTACGTGTTCATCAGACATCATGAACACCATGGTGTCCAATATCTGAACACACGTTGCACATGAAATGTGTTCAAAAATTGAACGCATTTACGCGTTCAAAGGGCTGTGACACTTTTTGAACGCATGGACGCCGTTCAACGATAAGTGTGTTAAAGGCTAGAACACATGATGCGCGCTTCTTGAAAACCTTCAATTTTTGGGCGTTCAGGGTGTGTTCAAGCCTCGAAATAACATTACAGACAACTGATATTCAGTAAAATTATTTTATTCTAAAATACACAAAACATTTCTAGAGTAAAAGACAACAATTTATTGAAAAATGGGCAAATAAACATTGCCACTTTGTATGTAAAGTTTGTCAGAGGAAAATACCAACGGTGTTAACACCCTCCTATCAAAAAACATAAGCGAAGGTTTTTATGATATTTGAACTTCGTATTCAAGTCACGTTTTCTTCAAATAAAACGATGGCGTTGCTGGTGCGTATCAAGTTTTCCGTCACCATCTGTCCGCACTCTACGTGGTTCACTGTTTTAAACGATGGCAAGACGACAGAACTAATCATTGCTCGTTTAAAGGTATACTGTCACCTGTCCTAATTTTGCCACAGTTACCATGGAAAGAGAAAATCTAACCAATCACAGATTTTAAGTGGGTGGCCGCTATTTAAAACAGCGCCCTCGCAACGGCATTTTGAATACCAAGAATGCCCCTTTGACCATATATGGGCATATTTAGATTACAGGTGACTGTATACCTTTAATAGAAAGATCACCCAGAGAGAGAGAGCAAAATTCTGTATACCACTGGAATGTGTGGGAACTGTGATCAGGCCACTGCGGACAACCAGCTCTTTTAATTCAATAACTTCAAAAAGAGCGGCGAGGTCGCAAGTACATTGACCAAAAATGACCCAACAGATGGGAACAATGCCCCTCCAGCGACTCTCTGCTCTCCATTAAATCGACTTCGGTCTCTATTAAATTTTTCTAGATGAAGCTTTACTGAATATCTGCACGAATATTTTGCATCACCAGACTTACAAATATTCCGCAGACGACGTGCATCCACACTTCCCATCCATGTCCCTGCTGCCATAACCCTGAATCGTCGTCCCAGTACAGGAAACAGAGGACTCCAACGACGACGCTGACGACAGAGAAGACAAAATGTCCGAGTCCCAGCTTTCCGAACATCGTGGATTACATGAGGGCCGAGTACCTTGACAGTCTGTAAATGAAACGGACGTAAATAAAAATGATATAATAAATTAGCAGCAATATTTAGATGCATTTACCGTACGTCTTTTTTACACTTATTTCCCCCTTCCCCCCAAATACCATTACTACTGCAGTGACGTCATCTAACGCACATGAATGCCCGGAAATCTATTACCTGGGGTTAAACAAATACCTGTACACTTATGTACCGTAAAAAGGTAAAATAATATGTGACTAGATATAACATGTGTTATGGAACCTTATGTTCTGTGTGTTAATTAGTCTTAACTTGCATTTCTCATTTTGAAACATAGAATGTTTACTTGCTAGAGGTGATGACAATGCAACAAAACACGGATGTGAATTGCTTTGCAAGTTTATGGTCCTTTGCTGGCGGTCTGACTTTTGACCAGATAAAGCGATTGTCATTCCAGTACAATGCAGTGCAATGCAGTGTGTTGCACTAAATTTAGAACAATGTTATCTATTTTAGAAATGATGTAGGATTTCTCCAGGCTGTCATTTCGATCTTTATTATGAATATTTGAAGGGAATTTCGCTGGTAATTTTGGCATTGTTGTGTATCATGGTCCTTGAAAGAGCCGTAATTTAAGACATTCATTTCTTTCACGCAATGCTTTTTGGCACGGCAAAACTTTCTAGTTTTGAAAGTTAAGGACGGTATGAAATGAATTTGACAAATATCACAGAACCCAGAAGCAAAAAATATTTGATAACAAATTGTACCATTAATGACAACCCTTTAGAGAATAGCGCTGGTACACACCCACTCCGCGGGAAAGTCAAAAGTTCATTCCACTGATTTCAAAGTAATGATTAAGTAATGATTTCATGATTTTGCAGATTGATACAATTGTACTTTCTGTTTTTTGTTTTTGTCTCAAACTTCGATATGTATTCATTATTTAGTGGCAAACATGGATTGAAGATGTAGCTACTTTGGTAATGGCGGTGAACGTGAGTGTAAAGGTCGAGGATTTTAGAAAGCCACCCTAGATTTCACGTGACTTGAGTGGTTTCAAACACTCGCGATTGTTTATCGCATTAGTCATCAAGACTGGCTTTTGACAAGTCTTGACAACATGTTTCGACAATGTTGGAAAACACTTCAGCAAGAACTATAGAAGCTGTCAACTCTATAAAAGTTATAATGATACGTGTGTGTGTGTGTTGGTTGGGGAGAGCGACTTAACATGCACACCAAAGCCAAAGGTCCTCCTAGCAATAATATTCCCTGTGGTTGCTTGAGGATACGAAGGGCAATCAACCTTTAATGAGAGCAAATGTAGTACATTAGCCTCGCGAAAAGAGAATTTGGAGCTCTTTTAACTCTGACCATACACTCACGAGATAAACGATTGAGTTCCGCAAAGACACTATGCACTATTGTTTTTTCATACAAGAAGTTGCAACTTGATTAGTACCTTTGTAGTGCTTTAAAGCTCCTTTAATTGTACTCTGAAGTGTCTTACAGTATTTCTGGTCAATTAATTCAGATTCTTACAATACTCAGACCATCACTACCGTGTTAATGACTTTGACTTGTATTCATCCTGTCAACACATCCTGAATGTGTGAATATACAATTTGATTTTTTGATTTCTCAAAGCCAACATTGTATATAAGTTGTACATTATGCTTCGAGTGCAAAGGTAATGCTATTGATTTTAGCACATTTTATAGGGACGGAAGGACCGGATTACTTCTTCCTTTCTCAGCAAAAAAAAATGGAAAATAGTTTTAGATATCCTGGTTACAGCCACTGTCCTTTAAAGCCTGAAAGTGAAACCCTCCCGCACTAACCGTGACAGCGACGTCAACTCATCGAAGTCACTGACAGACTACAATGATTTTAAATCGCTAAATATTAAAACTAATAACATTGGTAAATAAAGCAAAACAAATTTCATCGATTGACCCGTGTTGGGAAATTAATATAAAATGTATCCACGTGTATTAACAATAAGGACCATACACACTTAATACGACAGTGATCATTTAGTTATCGCGTTTGCCACAATCTGTAGTCCGATGAGCAAATGTCGCTAGTGATACAAAAATTTGATGAAGTTGCGTTAATGCAAAAGACAACTACAAATGCGTATTCACTTTTTAAAAGCCCAAGTACGTTGGAATAGTAGATAAATGAATAGTAAATGAAATTAGCGTGAATGGTATGTCCCTAGCCCTATTTTAAATGGCGTACTGCAGAGGATTGATATTCTTGGTCGTTTTAAATCATCTCCATTTCAACTAAACGTAATGGAATGACAGTAGGACACTTACGTTTAATTAAAATTGGCTGTATTATATGTTTTACTCAGAGGACCACAATGCAAGCAGCTTCGCGGGGTGATATTGAGGATGTGAGGATGTGATATTTGCATATTTAGTGAGGTAGAGGATGGACCATGATAAGGTCTTCGATCATACAGAATATGAAAGGTATAGCACTTGTGGTTACCTATTTAGAGGCATGTATGCTTTTTGGAGGGCATAGGTCATCAGGGTCATGTGACTGTCAAAACAAAATTAAGTGCATATCTTATTCTGGGCTGACCAATAGAGATCGAGGTCTGATTTTCGGTACATATGGATAACTATGGAATACAATTTTTTTGACAAAACGTCACATGACCCTGATGACAGCCAATAATTATATATGTACATATTTAATAAGTGAAAGGATGTGCCATCATAAAGTCTCCAAACATATCAAATATGAAGAGGGTAGCACTTGTGGTTACCGAGTTATGGCTATATGTATATGTGAGGTCAAAGGTCATCGGGGTCATGTGATCTTTTGTCTCAGAAATGTAGTCCATAGTTATCGCTATTTACCGAAAATCATACCTCGATCACTATTGGCAACCCCAGAATTACAAATGCACACATTTAATTAGGTACAGGATGTGCCATCATAAAGTCTCCAATCATACCAAATATGAAGCGGGTAGCACTTGTGGTTACTGAATTATGGACATATATGCATATATGAGGTCAAAGGTCACTGGGGTCATGTGACGTCTTGTAAAAAAAGATGTATTCCAAAGTTATGCCTATGTACCGAAAATCAGACCTCTATCTCTATTGGTGAGCGCAGAATTAGATATGCACATAATTAATGAGGTACAGGATGTCCAATTATAAAGCCTCCCATCATACCAAATATGAAGCGGGTAGCACTTGTGATTACTGAGTTACAGACATATATGTATATTTGAGGTCAAAGGTCATCACAGTCATGTGACTGTTGGTAGGGAGAACGAGGTGCATTATGGTTGACAGGTCGATAAAAGATGAATAAAATGCAAATATCATAACGTATGCTAATCAAGAAATATGAAACGGAGGAAAAAATTATGATAATGTAGGGAGTACTTCCATAGACACTACAGATGATCGAATGATCATAACTTTATCGGTAGAAGAGCAGAAATACTTTCCAAATATCAACGAGAAATGTGTTTACCAATCTAATCACTGTCTTCTGACTCATGACTTACAGCTCCACAAGGATACTTTGAAGTATATTCCTGGTTCGCTTTGATAATCAATAGATGAGCAAGCGCACGCAAATTTTCAATGTCTTCGGATCGCCCTGTCAGTGTGAGAAGATCTTGGCGTTTTGACCGGTCAGCGCTTTGACATGAGTGTGGATTTCTTCGGCCGAGAACTGTAAGAGCATCCTGTCTTCCTGAAAAGTAGCCAAGTCTTCCGGTGGTGGAATCTCGTATCTACTGCGCAATCTCAGAAGAACGCCGATGATATCTCGACCAATGAGAATGCCTTCAGCCTCCGGAAACAGGACTGTCGCCATTATTAGTAGTACGGTTTCTTCCTATATGCTGGGTGTTGACAACAGAAAATGGTTTTAAAGTGTTGAAATAGACCGTTAATATTTGTCATGATTGTAGTCCGATTTTAAAGGGACAATAGTAGTAACCTTAGATGATTTTATTGTTATTGAAAACTAACGCATTTTCGTTTTCCTTCTTTTAACATGGGAACGTCATAATCAGCTAAACAGTCTTTGTTAACAATATTAGAAATCCGTGCATAAGTTTCATACGGTGCCGCCAAGTAAATATACAAAACGTCCTGGAAAAAGTGCACAGGCGTATTGAAATCACCATAGAAGCAAATCGTGTCATCGATATCCGTTCGGGCACTTAACTCTGAATGTTTTCCATTGCAGGTCGCATTCTTTGTCATAAGACCTTTTTTTGCATTGCAGGAAATTTGAAGTGAAGTGAAAATTATCAAATTTGCATCAAGCACGGTGTCACCCCCCGACATTGATATAATGCATTAAAGGCATTTTCGTTCAATGCATAGAATTCAGCTAAACTGTGAGAACATTGGAAAGATAACTTGACATTAACAGATTACAAGTGATACCGCTATTGTGCATTTAGTGGATTGTCAGGGATAGGAAGTCGATACAGCCTTAATCTTCGCTGAGAGTTATGTATCTCTCCACCGCTGATAATCCACATTTCACCTCAATTTAGATTACACCAGATTCAAACCTTTCAGACACGGAATGACAACATGTCAGAAATTATGCACATGCAGCATAATTTGAGTTCCTTTTACGTTGGAAATGCAGTCAAACACAAAAGCTTTATATAACAATGACAACCAAACACTGGAAGGCGAGTGTTTGTGACTTGAAAAGACTAACATACTTACAACTTTCAGTTCAGCGTTTCTTTAGAGGGAAACAGCAGCTTTAGTTGACAACCTGAATGTGGCATCGATTGAACTATATCGTCACGATGCTATTTTGTTAATTTTAAATAATAGTCGTGAAGGACATTCCCTCATGAGAACGCACTTTGTCACCTCCAATTTGCTTTTTGTGACCTCATTTTAAAACTGGATTAATTAACGGTTCCCTAGCTTCTTTACGAAGCAAAATCGTAATGTCCCTACGGCTCAAAAGAGTGGACTCTTGTTATAACTTCAATGAAGGACACTATATTATTTCCCTTTTGTTCAAATGGAAAATTTAATTTTCCGGTTGAAATTAAACACACAATGACATCCGTTTTGAATGTTATTAATTCTTTAATGCCAAGTAAACTCTTTTGTTATCGGAATATTTCAAGGTGAATTACTGACTTGTATCGTATCAATCAGGAAAGGGAATGGTTTAATCTTTCTGTGAGAAGTGTATGAGCAAAATGTGAAATCGTCAATTTTCGAGATACAAATGATCTTATTAAGAGATTTATCGCACAAGGCTCTGAAGGTATTATGTGATGATGATGATCCAGGTGATTCCGGTATACAAGATGTCTAAGTTTGTTTGATTGTTTCTTATTTGAGGGCACAGGTCGATTCAAGAATCACGTGATTTTGCACACGGTCAGCGATTTTTACTTTGCGTCCATTCAAAATGTTGTAAAGTAATCGTATAAGCGCTTCGAAAAGACACACAGAAAATTTTACACACACATTTTATATTCACTAGATTGTTTTAATGTAATACAAGCGGCCATTCCAAAGCAGAAAGTGTCTTTATAAACCTCTATGTCACTTTCTCTTTTAAAACATTCCACAAAGTTTGTAAAAAATATCTGTAGGCAGACATTCAAGCTACCCAATAAAGTCCTATTTCAATACCCTGTAGTATTTTTTTAGAAAAACTCCAAAAGACCTAAGCGCGCCGTAGACAAAAAATTACTTGGGCCTCATCGGAAAAAAATATGCACAACTGCATGCATACTGTGAGTAAAACGTTGTGACACTGATTGGCAATCTTTTGGGGACATTTATTAACAACCGCTACAACATGTCAATTAATAAAACAGCATGATGGCAGTGTAATAGATATACTTGATATATTTTGATGAGACAAACTGATGGCTCCACATAGTCATAAACGAAATGGAAGTACTAATTTTCGGCAACTCAATTAAAACCTGTCGGCATGGCAGTACAAACTTATCTTTCCGTTTAATTACTGTCCCTTTGGAATGTTGTGACTGCATATGAGAAATAATTTTCAAGATATTGTGATGTTGATGTGCTTGTTATAAATTAGTTTAGTTCATCGAACATTTTGACAGCTGCACAAAACACAAGGCCTTGGCTTGAAGACAATGAATTTCAGTTTACATAAGTTCTCATGTGCGTTCTGTTTTGTCTGTTCGTCCCACGAGTGGCTAACCTCGTATACATATCCACCAAAACATGTACTTATTGCCTGTCTATGTCCAATATTGTTGATAAAATCAAAAGTGTAGTATGAGCTATTCGCAAATTAGTGCCATCTTCGACCTTGATACACTAACTATATAGAAAAGAAAAACAAAATGTATTGTTTTGATTAAAATTACGCCACGAGAGCTTAATAGCCAATCAAGCTCCCCTATAGCCCTGAGGAACATAAAATGAATAGATATTGTAATACTTATTGATGAGTCAACGCTATGTCGATATACACAGCAGCTTGTCAGCCGACAAGGTATTTGCTAACAGTAGTCGTAGTACGTACACAACGCTACAATTCCATATAAACTATGCGTAAGATTCGTCGTGCCATGCAATTCCCAGTCTCCAATTCACAGCGATTATGTCTGTCGGTGATTAGCATGTCAATCGAGCTAAGCTTCGCCCAGACACCAGATAAATATTTCATGTATGTGCATCTATATCGTGATCGTAGTTTCCTCAATTTGCACCCAGGATGAAAGTTTCAGACGCCTTCCCTCCCCGCCTCCCTCTCTCCCTCTCTCTCTCTCTCTCTCTCTCTCTCTCTCTCTCTCTCTCTCTCTCTCTCTCTCTCTCTCTCTCTCTCTCTCTCTCTCTCATATTTTCACCACCGAAGTAAGTTAAGAGTAAATAAAAACACGCAAAAAATTCTGAGTGCGACAGTATTCTATAATTACTAAAGAGTTCTTTCGGTGATGCTGTGATTTCAATTTCAATAGTCAATTTAACAATGACGCAAACATTTAAATGGTTAACGAAGTATTGACCTTACACTTTGATTAAAATTATTACCAATGGTAAAGATATAATAGACAATTATATCTGATTCGACAAAAGGTTGCCTTGAACATTGGATTCGATACATCCTTGACGCAAATTAAGGTATTACCCATCTTGCAAAGGACAAAGACATGTTAAAAATGAACAATAAAGAATTATTGTGCAGATAACGTATAAGGAATTTTGTAGCATCGCCAGTTCAATACACACGATCTACTCTGACAATCGGCACGGAGGGAGATATCTCATAAAATGAGGGGATTTACGTAAGATGAGATTTGTGTCAATGGTTTCATCTGTGTCCGTATTGCTAATCTACTGTTACCTATTATGCCATCCAAATTTAATCATTTCATTGACGTGCATGACGACCCATAACTGAAACCTATTAGAATGGCCAGCTTATCTGGGTGAGTGAACGCTGAACCTAATTAATTGCCAGTAGCTTTAGCGTAATCAATCTTCCGTGTCGCCATTTAACCCGGAAAGCGCGAACTTTGGAACTGGTTTCAAACGTGAGTTCAAGGCCGCACTTTCGCTTTCCATCTAGGGACGTAATTAAAAATAATTTTTACAGAATTCGTCAACGTTGAAAGATGGTAGCCAGCTGTATGAAATTTTCTTCACTGTATTTGTGAGAAAGATATACGACATAAAAAAGCTCAGCCTGGAGAAAAATAACCGTTTTCCATTTTAATTTATAGACATATGACAAGACAGAGTTAGAGTGCACATAGAAAAGACAGTGTACATGTTTACACTGATTCACGCAAAATGGTACCTAATATTTTTAAGTTTGTTTTTTTTCGAATGATAAATCATTATATTTTTTAACACGAATTATCTATAATAGTGCAAGAATGTGATAGAGTCACGGTATAATTTACTTCGCTGATACCATATTTTTGGGAGTGGTTGCATTAAAATTATTTGTATTAAAGACTAACAACTGTGTCATGGTTCTGAAACGAATCTACTTTTTCGAATCATCGTCAAGTTCGATCATCAATACACACTTTTTGACTGGTGTTAATTTCTTCTGCGATTTTTAGCGGTAAACCGTGTTCACCACAATTCTGAAGGTTAGGAATTAAACTTGACGAATCTTCAAGGCAGCTGCGAAATTGTGGAGATTCGTTTTTAGCCTTCCCATATCATTTTTCTGAAACTTTTGCGACCATCACTGGTGATATCAACTACAACAGAAACTGTCTCCCGCAAATACAACATTTTCGCTTTGCGTGGAAGACATACAGGCAGATCAGCGAGGAATTCGAATATTATAAGTAAACATATTGGTCACTTACCTTGGAGAGCTGAATAGTGCGAGATTAACAGCCCCTTTTGCTGATGGAATCACGGGAGTCGAATTGTGAGCGAAACTGACGTTAAGCCTGCGGTGTTGTAGACACGAATGATAGCCGGACACGGCGTACACTGACAGCAGTGTTGACACGAAGCGATTCAGTGGATGTGACGTCAGAAACGTCATCACTAAATGACAACAGGCTATTGAACTCAAGTTGTGCAATAACAAAATTGTTTTTATGCTGATATCATACGTTGAGAAATCTGTACATCACACGATGGCAATTTCAGAATTTGCCTCCTGTCATTACAGTGTATGTAATTTTTATTTGCCTATAAAGCATACTTCTATCGCAAAACGCCTAGAACGCAGAGGTTTCCTGATGGGGAATGAGAAATTCACGATAAATAATGACTGGCATCTTTCACTCAAAGACGATATCAACCGTTTTTTGTTAATAAAACACAAAACGAGAGAATTGCGTTTGTCCGATAAAATATATATTAATCGCCAGTTCTATGTTGTTGATAATTGCATAAAGGCAGCTGTTTTAAAAATATAACCGTCATGTATAGCTAGACAAATCACGTCAGAATTTTGGACGTATTCATATGTTTTATATGTACGTAATTTAATTCATGAAACTATATCTTTCCTTGGATATCATTCCGCTGCAGCGTCAGTTCACGACTAACACTACAATCGTAGGTATATGACATCAAGGCTTTTTTTCTAAAATTTACGGTGAATCAGAGTGTTATTGGAAATTACATATAAATGCCATGGCGCCATGTCATAATTTTATCTATTTAACTGCTTCGGTCAGCGTATACGGACTCTGCAGAATGGTGGCGTAATCACCCATGTGCAGAAAATTTGCAGAGAGATGCGCGTTCCAGCGCCAAAATAAAATATAGAACGTTCTCCTCGCCAAATCTAGGACAGTGATGGCGCTGTACAGTGAGCGCGTTCCATTTTTCGAACTATCTCCTTTCACAACGCTGTTCAGTGTTCCATATGCACGGACCAAAAATACAAAACAAAAACACGATGAAATGTTTTAATCGTCGAACACTTGATTTGTAATTGTCGAAAGACTTATAGGATCAACGACAAACGTAAGTCTTAAAACTTTCCAAATCGATGTACATGTATATAAGCTACAAAATGTTAGTGTGTACACAAGGGGCTTGATTAATCATGCACTTCGTATTCAAAATTTTCTGAAAGTCATGCTACAACTGTTCAAGACTACATCAAGCAGTTTGATCGATGATTGCATCATTTGGTTGCTACGATACTTGAAGTTCTTGTATCTTTTGTTTTATATATACAAGGATACATGAAGTTAAATGTCAATCACCTTGGAGTGCTGTTATTATCTTACCAACAAAAGGACTTTTATTCACTTCGACTTTTCTATCAATTGGAATTCTCTTGCTCGGAGGAATAGTGTAAATGATCTTGGTATTGTGCTCACTTCTAACATTAGAATAACACTGTCAGACGGGCTTTGGAAATGTTAGAATTTATGAAGCGGATGTCTACCAAAATTTAGAAGATTTCAGCTTTGTAGTCTCTGTAGGCCTATATTAGCCATAAGAGTCACCTTGAGTATTGCAGTGATCTCGGTCTCATTGGCAGTAAATAAATAATGATAAAATTCATTTGCATTATCTTCTCAACAAGATTTAATGATCTTTTTTGTGAATGTCGTTGCTTAGTTTATCCTTCGTGTTGCATTACCAAAATCAATCAACAAATCAATCAAAAGAACGGCCATTTGCTCAATGTTTCACGAGTTTATAAAACATGTACGGCGAGAGAGAGAGAGAGAGAGAGGAGGAGAGGAGAGAGAGAGAGAGAGAGAGAGAGAGAGAGAGAGAGAGAGAGAGGGAGGGAGAGAGCTCTTTGCATATCTGAAAATTATGTTATCAGGCACATCTTTGCATGTAAATATATAATTTTGAATGACAATTTCGACTTGAACAATTGAAACGTTAAACCTCTCATCTACTTTACCCTTGTTGTGTCTCAGTATGGCTAGATTACAGCGGTTGCTATGGAGCGAGGAATACAATTTCGATGACGTCATCCTCATCGAGGGAGAGTTCATTCAGATTCTTGATAGCGGAGATGCATTACGGTATGTTATTCTTGGCCTGACACCGAAACTGCTTTTGATAGCAGAGGACAACATGGACCAAAGCAAGGACATTGACCCGGGAGACTTACCAACTGATGACGACTACGACCTTGAGGATTTGGAATTGGCGCACCTTTATCCGTTGAGCGTGGTCAAACTATCTGTGAGGCACAGTAAAGAACATGAGCTGAAAATGCGAATGATGAACGGGGAAACCCAGTTTTTTGAGTTCGCGGACAATGTTGACAGGGAAGAGAAATGGCATCACTGGGTTGCTAGAATACATGAAGTTCACGTTGATTACCTTGGAGATCCGGGTAAAGCGGGCCACATTCTCCACACTAATGAGGGCAGTCACCATTCCATCGTGCATGTAAGCGCGGATGTATTCAAACCGAAAGAGAGAGGTCGATCACCTGCATTCAAATGGATGAAGCACTTCACAATGACGGTGTCTGAAACGCATAACGATGACATTGAGGATGAGGCGACGGAAGTTTTCACGCTAGGGCTTCCTATCCTCCATGAAGCTGGTAGCAGTTCAATGTCAGTGCGCAAGTCCATCAGAAGCAGGAGTGCTATGATGAACGAAGACAAATCTGACGATTCCTCTGTCCAATCAAGTGATTCCGGACAAACGGAAGGCAGTGACGAGTTGTCAGACGTTGAAGACAGTGGGGAAGAGGAAAAAGATGAAACTTTAAAATCACAGCGTCTTCGCCGTCTGGTTCTGAGCGTTGGCGAGTTCTTCGGAGTCGCGAATGCAGAACCACATATCCACGGTCCGTTTGTGCTGAGACGCACAGCGTCCCTGACGGCCTTGCAGGAAATTAAGAGGGCGGAAGAAAGTCAAATTAAAACGTAAGTGCAAAGCTTTGCTGACCTCAAAACAGCCTAAGACAACAACCAATCAGGAATGTGACGGATATCACGCGATAGTTAACCTTTTTAACTGTGGCAAAACTGGAACAGGAGACAGTATACCTTTAACCCGATAGCAAAAACAGGCGGAGAGACCGCGTCAGGGACAGACAGAGAAATGAACCGACAGTCCGACAAACGTGAAATCAAGAAAACGGATGCGCCCTACATTAGATTTGGTTCAGAACATATCTATGTATATATTGGTTCCTCTGCCAAAGGACATATTTTCTATTTTTATTCCGGCTGGTAATACTTTATTTTAAGCCACGTGAAAGTACATGTTTTCACCAATTATCGCTAGAATAATGTGTCATAATTGAAGAATAGCGTTCAGTAGCGTTTACTTCGAAGCGACTCTGTCCAATGGCTTTAACCTATGTGTGAATTACGGCACAAAGGTGTACATATGTGTGCGTTTAATATTGACATGAACTTTAATTGGTACCTTCCTTGAACATTTTATCATTAATTTGCTTCAGCATCACTTAAGAAAAAGTCATATAACGTTACTTTTATTACTAAATTTGTCTCTCCTTCGTGTAGCCTAGCTAAAAACGACCCTTTCAACATAAATCGCGAGAAAATAACACACACCACGTCACGACCGGACATTCTGGAAGGAGAGGCCACGTTTATCGAGGATGTGCCACATCTTGCAAAAATGACGCACCGGGCTTCCCTCCTCTCTGCCGAACTGGAGAATGATGATCCCAGTGTGACACCCTACTACGTCAACGGTCACGTGATGCTGTTGACCAATGAAGAGGTGGCTCTTGAGAAAGAGGTAGAACAAGCTAGACAGCAGCACGTGGATCTTAGTTTCAGCACTGTCAGGAAGAAAGGAAAGTATAGGAGAATAATGGAAAGAAAAATCAAGTATGTATTTATAAACGTTTTCTTACATGATCGGATACTAGATTTTGCCAATTACCATTATCTGATACTGTAAAAATGATCCTCCTGTACGTTGAATATCTTCTGTGAGAAGTGCGAAAAATAAAGTTACCGCCGATCCAGTACAGTATCTCTGATAAGCTAAGGTAGTCTATGATGTATCGTTTAACTGCTCTTTCCTGCCTAGGTTACCCACAATACAGACGACGGACGAGTTTGGTCACGTGACAATTCAACTTCCTGGCGAAGTTTCCTTGAAAAAGGACGATGGTAATTAATTTGTTGATCTTTATAGACGAACGGGTAATTTATGAACCGTGTAAATGTGAAACCTCGGCAACAAGAGAGAATATGGTATCGCACCGTGAGGGACAATCAGCATATTACGTAAATGTTAATCGGAACCCAAGAAGGATGTACAACTTCTTTGACTGACATGTGTAAAAATATTGTTCAGTTTGCATATTTAAGATATATAACCAATTAATCATTTCTTATTCTTTTAAAAGAAAATAAGCCTACGTCAAAGAAGCGATTTGGGAGCAAACTCTTCAAGGGAAGAGCCACAAAAGCATTCCGTAACATAGGGAAGAAGAAAGACAAGTCAAAACCATCTAAAAATACAAAACTGGATAAAAAGAAGCGTTCTACGCCCGATGACAACGGTATGAGTGCAGCACAGGAGAACGCGGTTGAAGAGCACGGACCAATCATAAAGCATGTAGACGAAATCGATTCAGATTCCCTGGCCAAAGAACTTACTTTGATTGACAGGGATCTGTTAATCAGAGTACGCGATACTGAGCTCATTGACTGTAAATGGACCAAGAAAGACAAGGTTTGTAACAATAGAATGTCTAAAATCATAGGATGAATTCAAGGATCGCGAAAAGTTACACATTTTGTGCTTGCGAGATTAGGCATTACTGGAACTCGCACATTTCGAGATACGAGCATATCAAAGAAGTTACCCAACAAGCAATGCAAAATTAGCGGTTATACCCAGACAGATTTGTCCTGGTACCTTAGAGTGAAAACAATTCTGTGATTGAAAAAAATCAGCTCTAGTTTGTTGGAGTATATCGACGTTCGGTATCCGAGGTTATGTTCACATTAAAAATCATTACGGCAGCAAATAAATCTAAATTTTCGAAGCAGACATTCGACTCGGAGGAAGGAATTACCCAGACAACAAAGGACAGCCATGTGTGACCACTGTATATATGGTGACTTGCACAGAAAACTTGATAGTCGATACTTTCCAGTGACACAACGTTTGGTCCCGTATGTGAGAAGTTGAGTGAAGTTACCACATCATTTAATAATATAAGGAATCTGATTGTTAAAATAAACAGAAATTTTTGATTGCTAGCTTTCAAAAAGTCAAAAAAGCGCACACGTTATATCACCTTGTATGATGCAACGAGGAATGGGAGGTTTAGTTTGTATCTACATGTTGCGTCTATTCATTACTGTCAAATTATAATTCCCGTTCTGAGGGATATTCTACGTGTTACTACTAATTTATGTACCTTAAACAAAGTAACGTCTTTTAATTTTTTGCTTCACAGCACTATAGCGCCCCCAACATAATGGAACTCATCGAATTCTTTGAGCGTCTTGTTAACCTTGTTGCCACGGAGATTCTAGCTCACGAGTCATTGGTGAAGCGAACTCAGACTCTGGCCAAATTCATAGATGTACGTATTATTTAAAACTTGTTTGTAATTTCAATATGTATGCGCAAGACACTATTCTCTTTGTTTGTCGAAATCCAAATATCAAGTTAGCAGAGAAGGGGTCAAATGAAAGAGGACATATTTAGAAGTATTTTGCAAATAAACGTCCAGCGGAGAGCTTTGCTTGACATGTGTGAATGAAGAACTATAACCACTCACCGTATGCTTTTCCAATATGTTTTTCATTCCTGTAGGTCGCTGGAAAATGTTACCATTTACAAAATTTTAATTCATTGAGGTCAGTGATGGCGGGTCTTCAGGTCACACCGATCTATCGACTTCATGATACATGGAATTATTTAAAAAACATGTATAAACAGCAGTACAAGTAAGTAATGGCTACGCATTTTCTTGTTTTGAATATGTTTTTAGGCAACTTAAACTTGTAAATATATCGTTACCACCGTACACTCGTCAATGATATCCGAACCAGTGAGTACTGTAATCACTTACTTATATCTTTTGTGATTTCAGAAATACCTTGAGAAATGTGTTTCAGTATGTTTGGAAGTTTTGTGACTAAAGGAAAATGCCCGGAAACCTAAAAAGTGTAAATTCGTATTTTTCCCATACTTGACCACAATGAGCAATTAAAATTACACATGGACGATAGGATGTAGTCAGAAACTGTCAAAATCAAGAAGCGAACATCGCAAACCTTCATCACAGAAGGGGCGCCTTTGAGTTTTCTCGAATACTTGATATTTGATAGATGTCTGCTTGGCAATTGATATTTTCAAAATCCATTTCATATCATAGCATACAGGTTTGCGGATACATTATTCGTTTTTTTTGTTCATATTACCACAGAATTAACGTTGATTGGTTGAGTGCGCAGTTTTCTGGCATTGCCTTCTTTCTGAGAAAGAGCGCCCGCAATCGACGATCGAGTTTTCTAATCTAACATAATTCCTGACAAACAATTCTTGCAGGACATTCCTGGAGCTATCACATTTGATGAGCGACGAGCGCAATTTTGCATGCTACCATGAAGCCGTGGACGAGGCTATGAAATCGCCGCCATGCATGCCTTTCTTCGGAATATTTCTTCGGTCTCTCATAGCAACAGAATCTGTGAATTTGATTTCAATGGACACCAGGAAGATGAAACTGGATATCGAGAATGAGGATGGCGACAAAGACGCCGAAGTTGGAGAAGCGGCGAGAGTTGATGTTGAAGGCGCTTGCAAGGATGCTGCAAAAGGGGACAGAAAGACGGTTTTCAAAGGAATAAGGAGTAAAGTTGCGAACATATTCTCGAAAGGAGGCTCAACCTCGCCTACGACTTCAAATCAAGAAGTCAAGACGGAAAAAGTTGACGTCTTTTCCATGCTGGCCGTTGCTATGTCGGCGCGACGCCAACAAAGGGGACTGTCAGTAGATCACAGTGACACGTCATCAAATTTATCAGAAGATACTGGCGAAGGTGATGCCGATGTTGGGAAAGATGGGAAGCCGAAGTTGATTTCCAGAGCTCGAAGGCGGCGAATACGTAGGGCTATTCTGCAACACGCACGGAAAATCCGTGCCGAAAAATTACGAGAGCTTACCGATGAACTTACAGAAGGTGGAATCGGACCGAGCTTATTTGCCACGATGGCTAGTCTGGTTAGTAAGGAAGAAAAAAGAAAACGAATTGAAGAAAGGAAAAGGAAGGAAAGAGAGAAAGAGAGACATAAAGAGATGGCAAAGATGTTGTTTCACTACCAGATCAATGCGATTAAATACAGATTCCATAGCAAGGCGAACATTCGATCATTTCTCTTGAGATCAAAGAGCAACACCGGGAGGGAAAACTACAAACTTTCATGTTTGCGGGAGCCACCTCACAAGGGGGAGATAAAACAGCAAGCCTAGGACGAGAATCATTGCGTTCGTCGTAAGATGTCAAATAATACATTTATTTTTCTGAGTGGTGTACTATCATACTTTCTATTCCGATTGGGTCCTTAGGTACAATTTCTTTTTAAAAAGTGGTCAAATAAAAAGCATGGTCGTATTTGCTCGGAGATAAGCACTGTTTTCATATTTATTAGATGTACAAAAAGAATGAGTTAGGTTAGGTATGGGTCTGTGGCCTTGGAATAGTTCACCTTAGTTTGCGTGTACCAATGCTTGCGTGAGTATAAGCGTGCATCTGTGTGATACTACTATTTATACCTCTGGTAAAAATAATCGCGTAATTACATCAGAAAGATACAGGCTTTGTATTAGTGAAAAAAAACAAAAAAAAAACCAACAACAACAGCAACAACAAAAGCAAATTAATGTTAATAACATCTTTACAAAAGCCATCACACCTGCATATACAGTGTTTTGCTGTTTCTGCAAATAATGTAAATTTATATTGTATCAGGAGCGAAAAATTACTTAGTGTAATGCTTCATCATAGTCGGGATAGGTCCGATCATAACCAGGATTGGCCGGGCAAATACGAAAAAGCGAAATTGAGATAAAAGGAAATAAAGAAACTAAAAAGGGAAGAGAATTAAATCCGAAAAGAGGTAATTGTATTGCCAGTATTAACCGACCGTCGATTTGATGTAAATTACTCACATCACGTGGCTTTACTAATTGGTCACGTCCCGGGTCTTGTGGTATCTCCACGTTCCAAAGATGGAGCCGTGGCATTATTCAAACTTGAAATGAACGCAAAGCATCCGGAACGCTTGTTCATATGTTAGGTCTATGATGACATCACACATCTCAAATATTGAGTCAGTGAACAATGTCAATAACGAATCTGGCTTCTCCTTTTAGAGGGAAGAGGACTATCATCAAACGAAAAGGAGGGAATAAACAAAAGTAGGGTAACTGATGAAGGAACACTCTTGTCTCAAAACACTTTTATGACGAAACACACACATCAAAATTGTTTTTCCGGGACCAAAATCAAAGCACTATCGATTCACTAGTGTCTTGCCATGTATCCCACACACACACTAAGGGAGCCAACATTTTTTACGGCTTTGGGTTGGAGGAATTAAATACACTAAAAACGTTGAAATTTCGAGTACCGCAGCCAACCATAATAAATTTGGGTCACCCCTCTTTAACATAGACATTTGACTGAAGCATCCAACCCCAAAAACTTTGAAACGTTGAATATCAATACAATGTATTTGTATTATTTACGGATACTGTAATAGTAAGGCACTTTCAAATCCTGGTGTACCTTGCTAGATATAATCAGTTGCCTCATGACAGTGGAAAAATGCGAGGCCAACAAAATGAAATTAAAAGTCACAAAAAGTATACACATAAAAGCTCACCCTATACCCAGTATCCAACCATACGGTATTGTTTGATTTAGAGCGGTACGGTTAAATATCAAAATGATGATTGAATTTACGTAAATAAAAATACATATTTTAGCAGAGTGTCTTGCACTTTGAGTCAAGTGCGTATCTCACATATCATTAAGGAAAACCAGACAGGGTTCGTTCATTGTCATTTTATTGCAGACAACATCGGTAGACTTTAGTTGATTATAGAAAGTTATGAGCTAGAAAACAAAACTGGTTTAGTTTTGATAGCCGATTTTGAGAAAGCTTTCTATAAAGTGAGATGGGACTTGATTATAAAGATTTTGGAGTTTTTAATTTTGATCCTTCTTTTGTTGTCTGGGTTAAAGTCATGTACAATAATATTTGTAGTCCAATTATGAATCATGGTTACATTTCTGAAAAAGTTTTATCTTTGTCGAGGCGTTCGACAAGGTTGTTCATTATCGCCTTATTTATTTATTATTTCCGTTGAGATGCTGGCAATTCTAGTAAGAGATTGTGAAGCTTTAAAAGCTTTAGCTACTATTGATCGAAAGCAAAATCTCACAATTTGTCGATGATAGTAATCGCCCAGTCTACTCCGACATCTTTTTCTGCTTTGCTAGATATTTTGAGTGATTTATACATACATACATACATATATATATATATATATATATATATATATATATATATATATACACTGCAAATTCTTCTGGATTGAAATTTCAGAACACTGTCTATTATTTATGCCAATTCGGGTTGTGGGCAAACTTACGTGTCGTATACTGGTTTGTACCCTAACCAGGTAAGTTAAGGTTGTATAAGGCAGACCTACTGGGGCGGAATTAATGGTTTGTATTCCACGCCACAAGATCACTGTGCAAAAACTGGTCATCGTTGGTTTGTTGACAAACTAAACTCATTCTATGATCTGGTGGGAATTTATTCCAATTTAAAATAGAACTTATAATCCACTGCTGCAGTTAATTTCTTGCCGCTTTTATGACATGCGGGATTGCCCCTTGGTTTGAATAAGATATAACAAGTGAAACTGACTTGGTCATATGCAGTGTTCGCGCCACTCATAAATGCGAGTAAAACTCATTTGAACACGATTGGAACTAATTTGGGATAATGGGATGGTGAAGTGTTGTCGATTTATTCTGCAAATGTAACCTCATCTGCTTTCCTTTTTAAGTTACACACTCGTTTTTATGACTAATTTGTAGTATCGCAACATTCAACTATAGGGCACCTATCATTTTTGAGAAATTTGAAAAATATAAAGATTAATTGTCCCAAATGAGTTCCAATCGTGTTTGGCGAATTTTTTTATAGTCATCAGCCACGCTTGCGAATTTTTAATATTCGCTCCGGAAAAAAACGGTTTTGACGCGATCACTCCAACTGCCGGGTCGTATATCTCCTTTGCACTCTTACTTCCGGGTTCTGGAAGCGACCCGCGCCCTGCGTATGTGTTCCCGGCGTTATACGGCCTCCATGAACACACAGACCTGTACGCAGGGCTAACTGGCTAGCAGTTTTCACTGCCAGGCAAGTAATTTTTGGTGCCTACAAGCCTGACGGGCTAGCGTAATTTAGGAGAGTAGCAAAGTCATTCGGCATCAAACGACAAGGAGTATCACTGTATCTCATGAACAGCAAAGCGAACGGAACACAGAGACGGTTTTCGAGCCTTACAAAACTTACATAAAATTCTCTATATAAAAGGATGCAAATCTCCTCACGATAGCGCACATAGGATCCTATTTTAAGCGGTAATACTTGCCACGTTTCATGGCATTTACAAAGTTACACATAAGAGTTACACAACGTCAATTTAAAGCCCCAACTCCCGTATAAAAGCGCGAGAACCTACGAGAGTGGTCATAATGGTGGGATATTCAAACGTACTCGGTACGCTCTGGACGCCGTCCATAAAAACCGTTAATTAAGAAATCTAACGATTAATTTTTTTCTTGGAAATTGAGGGATATGTGTATAAGTATTTGGGGCACAATATACTTGGTTTCTGACGAAATTAAATTTGAAATGACGTCTGGAACCAGAAAAAGGATAAAATATTTGCCGGTAATATCGCCGGTATAACGTTCGATGTTCAGTTTGAATCTGCATGATTGACATGATATGCAAATTGCAAATGAGTCATTAGCGATACGTTGTTTACTTTTTCCGTACGTAGCGTTGATTGTTCAAGGCGGGGAAAAACACCAAATACTCGGAGCGTACCGAAAGATACAAACGCACACACACTGTGTATAACAAATACATGCAAACACATTTGATTCGGTAGTTCTCTTTTTGGAAAATTTGTTGGTCCTGAAAAGGACCGTTTTCATTTGTGTTGGCCTACCTGAGCCGTACATTTTACAGACAGGAAGGCCTATACTGTCATTCATGCCCGGCATAAAGTACGTCTGGTATGTTCGGGTTGAGACCACGGACAAGTACCAGCACAAATTCTGGCATGATCTTTCACTTTGTCTACACTGTCTGTATATCTTCTATCTTCTTTTCAAATGTCAAGTTTTACCCTCTAGTCAACGTACTGTTGAAAGCGCAATCATCGCAATGCGATATGCGTAACTATCGCTTCTTTATAGCTGTTTCCAAAAGTGATATACATTTTTTTTCCCGATCTAAAGCCGTGCATGCCTATGCAACACAAAGCGAACAAAGTCAAAATTCAAAAAGACAAGTAGCCTCCAATGTGCTGACAAAACCGGGATTTTTTTGACGCCTGCAATCGCCTTCGGCATATTCGGTCGTCACTGTGCTGGGTCACTTATACTGATCTCAGTGATCACACGTCGAGTTGACAAACGTCGCCGGCGGCAGCTGAGGTCACCGTACTAATCAGTCCCATAAGTTGCACTCAAATGTCCGCGCTCGATCCCCATCACAGTTAGCTCCAATTCATTCCTGGCAAAGAAAATTCCCGTGGCTACCTCTAGTGCTCATCAGTGACCGCTATCTTCATAAAGCCAGCTGACATAGTGTGATTAGCAGTCTGACTCTGACTACCACGCGTTTGTAATGAATAGTATCGCGACTGCGTGGAGAGTGTAGAAGTGCAGTGCACTCGATTTTGGCGGGATCGTTCAAAGTAGCGAAATACTAGAACTCACCATTTTATAAGGAGGGATGAACATTGAAACGAATGCTCGGAGAATTTATGAAATCACTTTATTCTGATTTTATTTTTGGTGATTAAATATTAACAGGTTTGATTTCTAAAATAAGTATTTTCAGAAGCTTTTTGAAATAATCATAAGACAACAAATCGACACCACATTTCATTTCGGTCACCATAAAACTTGTAATCGAAGCCGGGGAATAGTCGTCGGTACCCTCCCATCCGACAGCGCCGAGTTCATGAGACAACGCAAGTTTTGAAAAGGAAACTACAACTACCATCCAAGAACTGTGGAAAACTACGTTTTATAATGGAGACACAGCCCTGCCTCGCTGAACTAAGGTCGAACGAGGAAAGGATTGTTTGTAAGACAAAAGCTCTACAAAATTTGGTAGACGACTTGGCCGTTGAGCATTGTGGTAAATGTCCGTCGTCCATTGAAATAACCACACTCGATAAATTTGGACATCTAGTAGGCGAATTTGCTGTTCTTTCAGAACTGTTTTGATTTTTTCCCGTTCTTTCCTGAAATGCGGCATTTCTAGGACGGCGTTTGGACAAACGGTGCTTCATTATTATCTTCAATCAAGACTCCCTGCAAGAGTGATGTACACTATATATACTATGACTGAGCCGAGGAAAACCCCGATAATAGATCCCGTGGCAGAAAACTACATTTTCTACGATTTCTGCATCGTTTACCCGTATACAAAGATGCGGATAGCTATTGCCACTGTCATGATATGCATTATGTTGAATCATTCAAAAAGGCGCTGAATACAATGACAAACGCTTCGTTTTCGGACGAGAAACGTATACCATGACGCATGAGAACTAAGGAGTGTCGATCGATCGCCTGGCAACGTCATCACGGTTTGTACAAATCCGAGGCGACGCCGCGCCGAACCTCTGCTCCAGTAAGACTTCGAAAAAGTCTATGTTCAAGAAAAACCTATTGGGGAAATGAGTGGATGTAACGTATGGAAAGTAAACCGTAAAATTGGGTGAAAATAGTATACGTAAAGTCACCGTGCAGTCAATGTTTACAGTATGTGGCGTGCACGTTCTATTTTTGGAGGTGTTCAACCAGCTGTTTTAATTTGCTACTTTTTGTTCACAAAGAAACCATATTAGTTATGTTTTGCTCCGCCCATTTTCATCGATTTTTCTCGGTAGGGCCCTACCGAGAGTTACCGGTTTAACACTCAAGTTTCTCGACCTTGTCGAATATTGCCAAGGGACGTAAAGGTCTGAATATGTAATAAAGGTTAGAGGTCAATGTAGCACAGTTTACTTTCCACTTTTAATATGTTTGCTTATCCCTGAAATCATTATGAGGAAATGTTCATATTAACGATAATGAGTGTCTACGTTGAGGTTTGAATAGGGGTAATGATGAATTATACTTATTTTTGGTCGGCCAAGTGTGGACGACACATGACCTTTGACCCTGATTGGCTCCTACAAGTACAAGTGTGCATTGTGCATTGAACCGGTCGGTCGCGCCTGAGACCATTTCGCCTGCGGATGCCTTACTGCTGGGACGCAGGTCATTAACTGTCTTCTTCAAAATTATCAGCCCGCCTTTTGAACCTGGTATACAGCGGAGACAATGGCGCCTAACTGTGGACCAAGGAGCTCGCCTGTCGCGAGCATATCAAGGAAAACCGTTTGCATTTCCCATGGACGTGGACGTTGAAAATTCTGGTCGGGTAAGTCGACCTCCATGACATATATATAAAGGCCTCACCGTGTCTTATCGACAGTGGTACAAACTCGTGTTTCCTCAAATGTTGGGTATTTCATAATTTTATCTACTACGCATAGACAACTTGAGAAGGGACCAGTTCATCATCAATAATATTTTAATACCACAAATCTGCTTTGTTTCTGTAATAGTATAACACATTTCATGTCGCCGTTATCCCTTGACATTGTGTAGAAGGGGGCCTTGAAAAAGGTAATTCTGTGAGTGAATTCATACATCACCATCACAGTAACACAGACGGGGAGAAGAAAAGTCGTGTTTTTATGATATACTAATTCATTTTGCCAACAATTATTGTGTTGGTATGTTAATGTGAGTAGCAGGCTATCAAAAACTCAAATAATATTTCAACGGCGGTTAAATTCAACCAGTCTAGGGATTTACCCGCCAAAATTCTTTTCGCACAGCTTGTGGTATTAAGTTACGATTGGCTTCGCATCGTAATGGTGGGCCGTATGTTTGATTCCGAATCGTCATTGTCATACTGTTAGTATGTTTTACTTTTTTCACGGCAGGAAATTTTCTTCTAAGAAACTTATAATTCTCAGCTGGGACAGTGCTAAGAAATGTTATGTGAGAACATATGAAACCTCTCACCAGCTCCTTACACATCCCATGTTTACACTTCATTCTAAATCAGTCCCGCAAGATTTATCTGAAACCAATTACCCTTCGTACTTTCCCCGCCAAAAGTGATTAAATTACAGTCAAAGTTGTCATAAGGTTCATTGTCTCAGACCCCATGTATTCCAACTTACTGGTTGTCATGATAACGCAAACTTCAATAGTTCCCTAATTTTATTTTTAGCTCCAATATGTGCATATGTATATATGCTAATGGGAGGTATTCTTATAAGTGGCAAAATAGCCTCTGTATGTATGTATGTACAGTATTTATGTATGTATGTATGTATGTCCGTCCACATCAAAAACTCCTAAACCGCAGCACCTACTGTCATAGTATTTGGCGTACAGGTGCACCTAGGGTGGAGATTTCAAATGAACATGTCAGTGCCAAAAAGTAAATGAAAAAAGTAATGAGGGCAGATTCCCTTAGGTATTCTAAATTATGTGTGCAGAAATCGGGATGAAATTTGCATGTTTCTATTTTTAAGGCAATTTTTTCAGATTTTAGTCAAAACATCTTTTTCTCTGAAACTGCTTGTCTGATTGCTTAAAAAGTTGGTACACATGTTCTTCAGGAGACCTGACCTCAGTCAAGTTTATACATATTTATGGTAATTTTCATATTTGTAATTTATGGAAAATTTTCCAAATTTTTGGTAAAAATTGTTTCATCCAAATACTCCTGATCTGAAAGCAAGCTTTGATATTTGGTACACAGGTTCTAACGGTTGATCAAAATCTAATCATGTGTTAAAATTCTGATGAAATCTGCAATTTTTTGTATTTTGGGGGTAATTTTTGCCTTTTTTGTCAAAAAAAAATTCTCTTAAAACTACTGATCTGGTAGCTGTGATATGTAGTGTACAGGTTCCTAGGGTTTATGTTAATAAGATATAGTGAAATTAGGATAAAATCTGCAATTTTGTATTTTGGGGGCAATTTTTCTCATTTTTTGCTCACGTGTTCACACACGTGAGCATTTGTCGCAGCGATGTCTGTCTGCCTGTGTGGTTGTGTGTCTGTCTTTCTGTCTGTCTGTCTGTCTGTCTGTCTGTCTATTGGTCTGATATCTCATAAACGGCTGATCAGATCAGAATCAAATCTGGTAAATAGATTCAGTTAACAAAAGGCAAGAACTGATTAGTTTTTGGTGGGTGTGGCTTGCATACTTTTTGCTCATTTGCATAATTAATGATTTTAGAAAAAACAGATATACATTAAAAACGACTGCACACAATTTGACGAGATTTGCTACAAATGTTGCTCATACCAAAATATATCAGTAGTGGGAACCATTAAGGGATGACATGAAAGATAGTTGCTAGTTTGCATATTTAATGAACTTTCCTAATTAGGGATATATATCTGATTTGACTTGATCAAAATTGACCAAACTTGGTATGTATATTGAAGATACTATAATTTAACATTCTTGAAAGTCATCAAGCATTTTAACTTCACCCAATTCCTAATTTGCATATTTAATACACTTTGCTAATAAGGGATATATATTTGAATTGACTGGACTAAAGTAGATGAAACTTGCCACATGTATTGAAGCTACTATGATACAACATTCTTGAAAGTCATTAAGCATTTGTACTTCAGCCAATTCCTAATTTACATATTTATTGAACTTTGCTAATTAGGGATATATATCTGAATTGACCAGACCAAAGTTGATGAACCTTGCTATATACATTAAAGATACTGTGATACAACATTATTGAAAGTCATTAAGCATTTTTCTTCAGCCAATTCCTAATTTGTATATTCAATAATCTTTTCTAATTACGGATATATACTGGGATTTACTTGATCAAAGTTGGCAAAACATGCTATGTACATTGATGATTATACCAGGTTAAAACAATATCGAAAGTCATTTCACATTTTCATGTCAGCTAATGTATAATTTGCATATCTAATGAGCTTTCACAGTTCGGCATTTATGGCTTGAAGGACTTGGCCAAGGTAATTATACTTGCTATATAAAATGGTGATACAATGACAGAAGTCAAAGAACTTTAATATTTTTATTTCAGCTAATTACATATTTGTATACTTCATGAACTTTTAGAATTAATTGGCGGTGAATACTGTTCATTATCCTGATCATATTACTTTCAATGAAGTTGCAAACATGTGGCAAAGGTTCAAATTTACATATAATGCAATATATAATGAAACGTGAGCATTTTCAGTTCATATCTGGTTGGTCAAAAAATTTGTTTCTCAAAATTTACTAATCTTATTGCTTTGATATTCAGCAAACAGGTTCTTAGGGTTTATGTTAATATGATATATTGAAATTAGGAATCCAGAATTTTGAATTTTTGGGTAACTTTGCAAAACTGTCATCTTTGCAGGATTATCTTTCATTTTGTATTTTTTAGATTTTTTGGTAATTTTATACCTACTGGAACTAAGAGTATATAATGTAATGATTTAGTAAGCATTTGGTATTGTAAAATGTATTTGGTGTGGAAATGCAGTAAAAAATCATTAGAAAACATAGCTGAGGTGCTTTTAGCAGGTTTGGCTTCCAACAAATATATCCAAAATTTTTTTTAATGTTTAAGAGTGAGGGATTATGAAAAATATTCCAAACAAATGTCAATAAAAAAATTAGCCAGAGAAGGTTTGACAAAAAGGAACGGTGGGAGAGTGGGGAAAAAAGAATGTACAATGTATTGAATAAAAAAGATAATGTACCTCATCAATCTTCCAGACACCCCCCTCCCCTTTATCAAACCCCTGAGGTATTTTTGCAGGCAATACATGTAAACCATGCAGTCAGTGTGCGAAATTAACGTTGGTCCGACGGTCTGAGACCGACAGATTTCTCGTCGGGCCGAAAGTTTTTAGCAACATGTCGGTCCATATGACCGACTGGAATTCGGAATAAATAATGAAAATTTCTCCGTCAAGATCTGTAACAGATGCAGATGATGACTGACTTTGAATCATGTAATTCAGACTTGAATGTCATGCACCTATCAATGTTTTCCACCGAGGGAGTGGAGGGCAACAGGGTTGATCGCACTTTGTGTCCTGGTAGTGGGGAATTCGATCGCTATGGTATGCCATACGGGGGGGGGGGGGGGGGGGGGGTTGACAATGTAGCAACATATTAATTTTTGTTTTGCGACATTTTACATTTACTAATATTTAGTCTGATCCCTGCGATCTGTGCGCAAAGCACAGTATAAATTCAGATAAGTATAAATTACGTCCGTGCATCCAGATTCTAGCAATGGAATGGATTGATTTTGGTGCAACAATGTGATACAATATTATAAGAATACTCGTCTAGTGAGTGTAACCCTGGTAATCTTAGCATATCGGTGTTATATGACAACAACACCCAGTATCACTTCACTAGTTCCACCATAGGGTCCTCAATTTCCGATGATATTGATGATGATGATGATTAAATATTTAAAAATGGAGAAAAATAAACATATATTTGGACTCTGTAAATTTGTTGTTGTTGTTGTGGTTGTTATTATTGTTGTTGATAGTAATTGCAGAAAAGGACAAAATATGCGCTGCAAAATTCAATACAGCCTAACTATAAAGTTAGACTGTATTGAATTTTGCAGCGCATAGTCCACGTCATAATGTAAGATTCAGTGAATGCCTGAAACATGACAAAACTATGGGATTCTGCAACCAAACACAGCACGTCCAATCAGTAGCGTGGTTTTTAATATTTGCAAAGACTTACAGAAATCCAGCTTTTATAGGGGAAGTTCCTGTTTAACTATTTATCATTACATTCAGCTGTTATATCTTTATCAATCTCCATGGGCGAAGGCACACTTGGGGCCACTGTCATAAGTCTGTGCCAGTCTGTTTATGTCAGTCTGTCTGTATGTATGTATGTATGTATGTTCATGTTTCATACAATTGTTGGCTTGCTTTGATAACTATATGGGAGAGAACAGTGATATTGTCATTATTTTCTTTTGCAGATCAAAATATTGATGGGCCTGATTTTCTTTCTTTACAATGAAATGACATCAATAACCTTTAGGCTGAATGGCCATTTTCCAGTTCTTAGAGAAAGTTAAGGTAAGGTTTAATTCCTTTCTCACCATAGCAATATATTATACTGTGTATTCTGTGAGTGTCTTCTATCAAATGAATGATCTTCTCAGAGATAATAGGCCACCCTATCTAAATCAAATATTTACAGTATATCGTCACAGTGACCATAATTGATTATGATAAATTAACCTTTTTGTGTTTAATCCAAGTTGATCACAAAATTCATCTACAAATAATCAAAATTTATATTTGAATATCAAAAACTGTATCGTACAAAGACATGTGTTTGTGATGTTCACATTTGCCTAAGTAGCTTTTCAAATAGACTAATTTTCTGTCCCATCCGTCCATCCATTGTCCTTCAACAATTTAGCTTTGATATTTGGTACATAGGTGCCTAGAGATAATTTGTTGCTGCCAGTGAAAATTGCATCCGGCAAGATTGAAACTGGAATGCACCATTTTTACATATTTGTGTAATTATTGAGTCGCTGCCAGTGAAAATTGCAGCCGGCAAGATTGAAACTGGAATGCACCGTTTTTACATATTTGTGTAATTATGAGTCGCTGCCAGTGAAAATTGCAGCCGGCAAGATTGAAACTGGAATGCACCATTTTTACATATTTGTGTAATTATTGAGTCGCTGCCAGTGGAAATTGCATCCGGCAAGATTGAAACTGGAATGCACCGTTTTTACATATTTGTGTAATTATTGAGTCGCTGCCAGTGAAAATTGCAGCCGGCAAGATTGAAACTGGAATGCACTGTTTTTACATATTTGTGTAATTATTGAGTCGCTGCCAGTGAAAATAGCACATTCCAAGTACGCATTCTAATGAAAGAACTTTTCAACTGCTGCAACTGCCCCAAAAGTCATCATGAAAACTAGTAAATAAATGTGGTGTAGCAGAAAGGGCATTCATGAAATAGGAAAATGTCTTATCAGTGAAGGTTCTATTGATACTTCAAACTTGAGTATATACTATAAGTAATGAAAAAATATCATAGTTATCATGGAATGGACGTAAGGTGTCAGTTAAGTGGTAATGAAGTTCAGTTTATGTGTTTGGACTTATTTTAATTTTATTTAACAAGTAACAGTTGTGTTCAGTGAGTAAGATGACATTTCTTGAGAAATTAGCACCATATATGTTTAGTGCAGTCTCTCCTCATGTCTCCTCATGTCTATAATTTTAAATAACTGGAAGTAGGGAAACTGTGTGTCGTATGCATCTTGGTACTGTTCTTCCTGGTTTTAATCTCTTTTCAGATGCCTGATACACCCCCCTATTTCAGATAGTATTGATCTGCTAAATCTGGACTTGTACCAAACACATCAAGGACAAGGTTACCTTAAAGGAATCTTAAAGTGATATTCCTTCTATCAAAGGGAACCAAAGAAAGTAAGGATATAATTAATTTTGCATTACCTTTTGTAATATGTTTTTCACTCACACAACGCTCTATTCCTGTACTCACTTCCCAACGGTAGCAAACCATAGAGTTTAAATTATGGCTGAACAGCCCTAAAACTTGACAAACCTTCATTTTCCCAAATCTTTTCTTTTCAAACATTGATGTCAAAGGTAAACCTTGTTACCAGTATTACAAGCATAAATAACAGGCATAATGTGATAGACAGCAAAGCAATGAAAAGTAAATTGCTATTCTTGTACCTTGATGGAAGTTTAACATAAACGATGTACACATACTTGGACAGACACAACCCCAAGGTCTCTGCTTTTTAAAGTTGGAAAGGTTGGCATAGCAGTAAATCTATCCATGTTTGCTTTGTACATTGAGTGGGGTAGAATATTGTGTTGTAGTAAATAGTTTTAAAGTCAGTGAATCATTGAGTGTGTATTGCGTTATATTAGTTTACATTTTGAAGCAATTTTGAGTCAAATGCACCTGAAATTCAAAATGAAATGACATACAATATGCTACACTTATGTAATGAAATGGAATGAGTGTAAATAGACTTTATTATTATGATGAGGAACATAATGCATAATATTTTTTGCATTTTAGGGATCAGAATATTGGCAGCAATCAGAGTGTTGGAGATGACCTTTGCAGTTCAAAATGCGCTGGGGAAGATTGTAGGCATTGTTGATGTAAGTATCATATCTCTCGGTATTCAACACAATATGATTTAATATTTGGTTTCCTTAAAGGGAATAGTATGTCATGTTCATTATGCTCTTTGTCACTTTGGAGTAGCTTCTGTCACCGCAGTAGTGGTTTAACTTCGTGTTCACATGCTGGACAAATTTAAGAACAAAGCCTTTCAGAGTTGTATAAAGAATGTTATCTTTAATTGGCTACATATTTTTTACCAGGATTATTCTTTCTCTATAGGATGCTGGAAAACTTTCAGTGAAAGGAGAAGAAGATGGCAGACTACCTCGTTTGGGTGTTTTTGTGCATGAGGAGAAGGTTTAGCAGTTTGTTATTTTTCTTGAAGCAATAATCTTGTTCTTGCACTCCTTTATTATATTGGAGTGCATTTCCTGAGTAACTTTGACCATGCTCCAGCTGTAAAGAGTGCATGCCAATTTTTAGAATACTTTTGGCCCACATCTAAAGACAAAAATACAATCCTGGGTAGGGTCAGACAGTTAGGCCTTGTTATTACAGGAAATGTGTAATTTGGTCATAGCAAAACAATTTCCTCTGAAAATTGTTAAACATCAAAAGTAGGACTTTGTATGTATCCTATTTCCTCAATAGCGATATTAAGAAAAACTATTCATTTTTACTTTTTAGCTTTGCTGTCAGAGATGGGAAGCTGATCATATAAGCTGACTCATTCATTTTGAATTTTGCATATTATTACTTTTAGGCAATTTTTGTCATTTTTAGTCAAAAATCTTAACAATCTTCTTCAAAACTACGGGTCAGATAGCTTTGATATTTGGTACACAGATCCCTAGGGGTAATCTATTTCACATTTGTTCAAATTGTGTAGAAATATGCAAATTTGTAATTTTGAGGCTAGTTTTGCAATTTTGGTCATGATCAAAACTTTTTCACCAAAACTGCTTTTCTCATGGCTATGATATTTTGCATACATGATTCACAGGGATGACCAAAATGTGTAGCGTATATTTCATTTGTTTGATGAAATCTACAATTGGTATTGTAGGGGTTATTTTAGCCATTTGGGTCGTTTTTTTTTTCTAACAAGTGCTTATCTGATAGCCTTGGTATTAATTATACAGGTAACAAGGGGTTAACTTAAAGTAATGTGTATCAAAATTTTGATGAAATGTGTAATTTGTGTTTTGGGTGCAATTTTTATCAGAAAGATTGGTTTTCATAAGTTACTTGTCTGATAGCTTTGATATTTGGTGTTGCGGTTCCTAGTGCTTATCTCAATATGATATACTGAAATTATGCTGAAATCTGCAATTTTGTATTTTTAGGGTAATTTTGCCATTTTCGTTAAAAAATTTGTTTTCAAAAACTGCTTGTATTATGCCTTTGATATTTGGTAGAAATGTTCTTCTTGATGATCTCAATCAAGGTCAAGGTCGGCCAGGAAAGTTTTATCTTTCCTGCCTCTCAGCCTGAGCAGAGGTTCTTGGCTTTTTATCCTAATGAGTCCCATGTCTTTTTCACCTTCAAACATATCAAAGGCTGTCAAAGATTTCCACATTCATCAAAACATATGTCATAAATAGTTAAGTCTCTACACAATACAGCAGAGACCTATCGGCTGCTAGGTTGCTTGTTTACAGATTTTAGTGAGATTTGCATATTTGTATTTCTTGGGCAGGTTTTATGCCTACATTCGGGATATGTTTTATGCATATATACCTGAGAGCTTATATGGTTGGCAGTGTCTGTATGTCTGTAAGTATGTGCAATATATGTCCATCCAAATCTAAAAATCCAAAATCGTGGCACCTACCAACTTAGTATTTGATGTACAGGTACACCCATAGGTGGAGATGTGAATTTGTTCAAATGCTCAAATGATATGTCAGTGTCAAAAATATCTAACGAGGTATAAAAGGGAAAATTCAGCAAATTGGTCACAAAATCATTTTCTCTGAATTAACCATTCTGATTTCTTTTAAACTTGGTATGCATGTACCTAGAGGCAACCTTATTTGAGTGTCTTAAAATTTTGGTGAAATTTCTTATGGGTATTTGTATTTTGGGCAATGTATTCAATTTTTGGTTAAAAAGATCATTTTCTCAGAAATTGCTTGTTCAGTTGCTTTGAAACTTTGTATGCATGATCCCAGGGGTAAACTTTAAGTATACTCACTCTGGCCTGCTACATCAAACCAAATGTGAGCCAAGTGTCATTGGAACAATTTTTCAGTTTTGAGTCAAAAAATTTATTCTTCAGAACTACTCATTTGACAGATGTATTCTAGTAACTAGGAATGACTTGATTTAGATTTTAGTGATAGTGTCATTGACACTATGATTTGGAATCAGATGTTATTTTATGGCATTCATGGAAGAGTTGGCCAGTATTTGTTTTAATTCTTTTGTCTTTATTAATGTTTAATTCTCATTTTAGAGGCCTGTAGTCTTTTAAACATTTTCCATATACAGTAAAACCTGTCTACCTCCACTTGGACTTGAAATCTTCAAAATGGTGTTTGGTATATTGGGGAATATTTGTCATTGTGTCAATAGGCAATGGTTTTAAAAACCTCTAAAGTTTGACCGTTCTATTTTAGGCAAAGTTGAGATAGTACAGGTTTTGCTGTATTTTATTTCTTACCAAGTTACACTTATTATTTGCTTATGTATATATATTCGAATCATTATTATTATCAGCATGTATGGCTTGTCAAGTGATATTTACCTGAATTGTACAACTTTGTCAAGAATTTTCATTTTATCAATAATAATCATAATAACACTAAAGACATTTCTTTGTGTGATCTCTTTGGCAGGTTACCACCACAGGGCTCTCCCTTTCACTGGATAAAATACCATTCAATCCGGGGTTCCTTTACTGTTTTTTTACAGGACTATGCAGTTTGTCAGTGTATAGTGTACCGGGTATATTCATCAAGACTAAATTATTTTAATCCCCTTTCTCCTAAGTGGTATTAATTTCCAAGCTTGGCTATGGAACCTGATAGAAAGAGGATTAAATGGACTTTAAGAGGACAACAGACAGTAAAAGCATCATCAGTGCCCAATCCCTCCATGCCAGCCCTCACATACCATATCCTACCCAGCCCCGCCCAGCCCCGCCCTACCTAAAACTGGATGCTCTCCTGGCCTGCTGACAGACCACAGGGTGGCTTGCAAGCAAACAACATTCATGCCAGTCTAACAAGGAAGTGCTGGCTTGCCTGTAAACCGATGTTTATTTAAATATGCTCTAAATTCAAGCTTTTTTGGACACACGTGGTGGATTGCCTGCAAACCAAGTCCTACACACAGTGTGGTATGTTAGCTTGCCAGTCTGTTCAATCAAGTGGCATGTAGGCAAACTGAAAACAAACCAAAAAGCAAGCCAATTTAGGGGAAATGAAGCAATCCGTTCAGCGACAAATAAACCGGTGCAAATTTAGCACGAATTTAGCTTGCCAGAAAGCTAGAAGAATTTGCAGTGTACGGAATTTTCAAATAAGGAGGCACCCCCTTATGAAAATAAAAAAGAGTAACACCCTTGGGCTTGCAAGGGACTGTAGAAAAGCCCTAAGCAGTGTCGACAAAATGTAAAAACCATGAAAAAACGACGATATGTAAAAAGATTCTGTTGAATGTGACGGTTTTACTAAAGAACAGGACCTCTGTGTAGAGAACAGTTCATAAACATTTGTTTTCATCAGATACGATAAAGATCGCTGTAACCTTGGTAAATTTTTTATTTTGTTTGTTTCTGTGTATCATCTGCAGTTTCTGGTGTGAATCCCTGAACCATTGATAAATTCCTAATATTTAGTTCATAAATATAACCTATATGCTATAATCTGCATTGTTATTGTTTAAATTTTGTATTCAGGTCCGGACTAGAATACATTTATCAACAATAACAATGGTCATTTCACATATTCACGCTAAAAGTTTAGATTTTTGTTTTGAAACGACACTGACCTAAACGACCTCTACGGTTATGTTGGGCATCATGTAACAATAATAATGGCTTATGGATTTATTGCCGGTTGATCGCCAAGGATTTCACATAGTTCATCAAAGAATAGCATGGTCTTCCTTCCCAAACTGCTTCTGTTATTGTAGTCGGTTATATCTTTGAATTTGCCTTCATGGTTTTTACACTTCGTCGACATTGCTCAGGGTTCCAGCTCGACTCACGTCCACCCCTCGACTCCCTCCTACATTCACGCCGGCCTACAGGCGTTTTGAATTAGCCTGACGTATTTTTAAGTCGGACTCAGATCAAGGCCAGCGAAAACATTGCAGTGAGAACGCCACTATTGATTGGAGTATTGTTTATTGTTCAATTCACAAATGTTTACATCTCTGAATTCAAATATGTTGCGAAGAACATTTTCTGATTAAGTAAATATTATAATTTGCATACTGATGATACATTAAACTTCACGCCTTCCAAGACATCAAAGTATACGTATACAGCCAATGACGAACATCATTTTCACCGGTCACAATGTCAGGAAAATGCATCCGTTTGTTCAAACATTCACTAATAGTAAGATGACATATATTTACCGATTTCCTGTCACAGGAAACAATAGATGGCACAGAAATGTTAACGTTCATCAGTATAGGTAATCGTAAAGGTACACAAAAGTCAAAAGTAGTATACGAAAACCACCAATCACCAAATAGTTTGACATTAATTGACTCCGATTATGACATAACACCGTACAGCACAGTTCTATTTACTCGATACCTATACCAACTCCAGTTTAAGTCTGAGGCACAACATTGTGACTAACGCCTTATTGTAGAAATAGGCCTAAGTAACGTTGAAGTCTTTAAAATACATACACATTCCAAGATTTACGGACCTTGTAAACTTGGAAGTATTCTAATAATTCTGAACAATACTGCAGAGCGAAATAAAAAGGATGAGTACGATAATAGCCTACAATAAACACTAGAGAACATGACAAACAGTTATCCCTTTAAAACCCTAAAACTATAATATATGTAAAATTTGCATAATAAACTTTTCCCTGCATAGTGTGAACTACGAGTATTATCTATATTTATGCTATTTCCTGACGAGAAGGAATATACTCATATAATTCGCTATGCTATATGTAAAATACTTACTGAGTACTGACTTGATCATATCTAATGAAAAGAAAGCATTTTACTACTCCAGTTCTGTAAGATTATCAATTATTACGTCATTAGTAATTGTGCCTTTCCATGATATCAGGGGTCAGCATATACATATTGTTAATTGCGAACATTATTGTCACTATTCACTGTTCTGGTACAATACATTGATTCCTGATAACCTTCTCAAAACAAACGTTGCACACGTTAATCGATTTCCTGTTAGACTGCAAGTATGCATGGAAAAGAACATTTTTGTGAATATCACCACAATAAATTTTAAGAGATAAACAGACGTAGGTAACAGAACATGAAAACTACCAATCACTAAATATGGAAATTGAAGGGAGAACAGAGCTCTATTTACCTTTGCTCTACAACTATACCAACCCTTTAGAACAAATATAATGCATCTGAGAGGACACTAATTGACTAACTATCAAAATATTGCAAACTAACTAACAGAGGAGGCTCAAAATGTTACATTCAAATTTGAAAGATTATTACAGTATGACACTATGATAAATTTAGGAAACGTGACTCATCCACTAAATACTCTGTAAAAATTACAATGTCTGAAAACAACAACTACCATTGACAATTACACTGTCTCTTCAGAAACAATGTACTCATGTCAGATGTCTAACAAAATGTCAAACATACTATTTACTACATGCTTCCTTATTTCTTACACAAATTATCATAGTGAATAGTTATTACTATAATTTCTTACTCATTCTAAAACTTCCTAACCACTGTACTATGTTCAAAGACATTCAATGAATAATCCTAATAATTATACTTTCAAATGTTCAAATACATCATTACATGCAAATAAAAAGCCAATAAATCCATTACTAGGTGCTATTGTAAAAGGTGCTATTGTAAAACACAGTAGTTGTGGTTCCTCTCACAAAGTATCATATGTTGTGCATGTATTTTGCAAACATTTGAAATCTATAACTGTATATGAGAAGCTTGTCAGTCATCTAGATAGTAACAATATTGTATGAATTATAAGTGATGACAACTGTACCAGTATACAATTGAGTTGCAAAAATTTCTCAAACTTTCCTTAATGCATCATCATGCCAACCATTCCCTGTTGGCAAAAGTTTGTCGATCCTTAATAAAAATTGACCACAGTAGCAAGATAATTTGAATCTGTCAGCCTGATGATGCACTCAGGATATAAAGAGAAATGTTGCCGGTAAATGTTTACATTTCTCCGCTAATAAACCAGTTTGTTAATGTCAACATTTTCTATGTAAATTTACTTTAAAGGTATACAATCACCTATAATCTAAATATGCCCATATATGGTCAAAGGGGCGTGTCTTTGTTATTCGAAATGCCCATGTGAGGGCGCTGTTTTTAAAAAGCGGCCACCCGCTTAAAATCTGTGATTGGTTAGATTTTCTCTTTCAATGGTAACTGTGGCAAAACTGGAACAGGTGACAGTATACCTTTAAGCAGAGTAACTGAACATGATGTTCAGAATAAATGTATTTCATTCTATCTAAAACACATGAATCACACTGATAGAAATATAGACAATCTTGAGTTTTCTATGTGGATAAAATGCTCAATACACAAAACATACTGAAATCAACATGAACACTATAGTGAAATGTTTCATGAAATCAAAACACAAAGCCTATACTGAGTATAAAAAAGTGAGTTTTTATAATATAGCATTGTTAACGCTTTCAACACAAAGAATTAGCCATGTTTGACTTAAAGGAGACGTTCATCAAGGTTGATTTTAGTTAAACCTAACGAACATAAATCTTTTCATTGCTGAAAATGACAAAGGTAGAAGACTGAATATGATGAAGATAATTATCAGACATGCAAAATTTCAATTACAAGAAAAATACCTGTAACAAATACATGGAAACCAGCAAAGTCGGAAAAGACACTCATAAAATTTACAATTGCAAACGGTGTGATTGCAGTAAATATTCAATAACGGTATAATTCTCTAACATTAATAAGTGATATAAGGTAATATAGAGGAAAGGACCAATGTAACTGTCTTTCAGTGTGTGTTACCTTTTACCTAATATCAAAGCCTTTGCAAACAAATGCGCAAAGATAAGAAAATCATTGGTAAATACGCAGGGTATATTTTTACCAAATAATGTCGCAAAAAGGAAAATGCACCGGGGACCCTTTTAAGTATACTTGTTTATACTTTACGAACTGTCTTGTCATTTTGTCGTGATCTGTGAAATGCATCATTTGTATGTAAATTTCCTTTGAAAATGTTCTAAAGCTATGACTATCATCATTTTTTTCGATGACTGTCCTTGTTAAAGGAAAACAGGTAGACGTCGACTTACGATGTATGCAAACGTAATTCCAAAAGTTGACTGCCTACTAAAGGAGATATTCACAGAATGTAAGAAATTGCCTTAATCTACTTTGAAAAAATGATCTTTACAGGTTTTACATAGCCAAAGATAATCACTGCCTGACTTTACTGGATACAAATGTCCAAAGTGGTCTGATTCATCAGGTACTTTTATAATCTTTCCTAATTCAGCTCTGTTCAAATTATCTGACTGTTTCAGCTCTTCTTTTAAATGATCAGGATGGCGGTCCTTGCAACTCGCTAAATCAGGAAACTCAAAACAGAGGTCCTCAAGCAACTTAACTAATGCATCTTTCCCGGACTTTAATTCTTTGTATGCTATATACGCACAAACCTTGTGTACTGGGGGCAGAATTATATCTGTCATTGTCGGAGTTTTTATTGATGACATTACTTTCAATACTTTGCATGCACGCTTTCCATATTCTTTCATGAAAGCTTTCATTTGGTCAACTCTATAGCCAGGGCTATCAAGAAAGTGCCACGCACCTGGTTTTTCACAGACAAAATGCACAAGAAAGCCATCACGGACGCTTGATATCGATTGGGAAAGAGATGTTATCTTTCCTGTGTTTACTGGAAGGACAGTAAATAGCTTTGGACATTCTGTCATTCTGATGAAGCCTAAGGTATCCTGAATATCTTTCACGCCGCTAAGTATGCCCATTGGGTTTTTTGAGAACGGAGGCCTTTAACAATTTCGAAAACATCAGAAAACCTATGCCCTTTGTATTCTGGACAAATAGTCTTCTGATGTTCACAAAATCAGTGTCAAATTCACCTGGTTTAGATGTTTGTTCCAAGATGCAGTGACCACACAAAATGCTGATGTTGACTGACAAACCAGAATAGTAACCACTTTCCAAGATTCGACGAATTATGGGCTCCAGTCTGCATAAAAAGCAACAAGGATATTGTCCTCGGCCAGTCAGAAGTATGCTACATCTTGCATAATCACACTCGATATGGGCATAGTGCATATCTGTGGACTCGGAACCTCCGATAGCAGAAACTGAGTCTTGGATGCGGTCACAATTGAAACACAACTTGTCAACATTGCCCTCGATTAGAATATTATTTTTAGAGTACTTCGGTTTTTCTGTGAACATGCTTGCACTAGCGTCGATATCAGCTATAATCTCACTGAACAATGTCGGTGGAATGAACGATAGTTTGAAACATTTGTCAACTGTAATTCACAGTCATTAGGGTATCTTGGCCAATCTTTTTCTTTCGGTGGATGTATTGGTAATCGACATGGGAAGAGATATCTAGAGTATGAGTAGCCTGTCTCGTCATCCTCATTGAGTTTGTCAACCGGGAGACAAATTTTCATCTCAACAAACAAACTAATCAGGGCCTTTCGGTATGTAGGAGGATACATTTCCCAAGCATCATTTAGATTTTCCCTTGTTATAAATCCATGCCTGTCTATGTAATTTGCATCATAAGAAATAATACTACGTAATTGTGTGGCAAGCCACTGGGGGTCAAGGATAACAATTGCGCGAAGTTCAGAAGATCGGCATTTATTATAGTACAGAAGATCCCCTTGAACATTTAAATAACTTGTGATGTTTTTTAGTGACTTGTCATCCTGATGTGTGCAGATTCTATGGTGTTTTGCGATAGCAAAATACTCGTCAAACTTTAGAATTGGAGGATCTTGTTTATCTTTTTTTTCAGGTGAGTGCGGAATGTTGCCCACAAAGAAGGAATGGTTGGCTGCAAACTTACAAATTTCCTTGATTCGTTGTGGATAGCATCTTTAACCTGTTCAATACTTAGATTTCTTGAACCTAAACGTCTAGGTAATTGTTTCTTGCTGCTTACTTCATAGTATCCAACAGTATGAGGAAAGCGGAGAGTACTTTCTATTTCTATATCTACTTTTTCCTTATGTTTGCTGAGGTCAACCTCGACACAAGCTGCCACTCCTCCTTTTTTAGTTTTGCGTGTAATGTGACCTGGATGACAGATCATGCAGTTTTCAACGTGTTTCAATTTATGCATTGTTGAATGCATTTTGACTGCACTATACAATAGAGTTTGAAAACACTGCCATATTTGCTCACTTTCATGTTTTGTTATTTCATCAGCATGAGTGCCAATAAGCATTACACGGGAGTTTGGGGCTTGGCCGTGTATTGTTTGCAACCACAGACAAATTCTTCCTAGCTGGTGAATTAAACTTGCTTCACTGTAGGTTCTTGTTATAATAAATTTACTCAGATCAAAGACCAATAAAAAAAGTGTGTTATCTGTCAAGTAAAGAGAATGGGTCTCAAGAAAATCCACATCACCAGCAAAGTCAAAACATTCACTCTTACAGAGCGAACATCTTCAATATTTCCCCTTATGCAATTGGCAAGGCCTCTTTTGATTTGCTGGCAAATATTAATTCTGATATGTCAATGCCATCTGTTTTTTCAACTTTGGAAGTCGCTGTTTCACGTGCACTTCGAAGTGCTTTCACAAGTGTTGTTTTCCCAACTTCTTCATGACCAACAATAACCATTTTAACATATTCATTAGGTTCAGAGTTCGTTGTCATGAACTCGTTGAGAAATGCAAGCACAGCTCCCTTGCCTTCTTTCAGGATATCACTGGGAATATTGATTATCGGGTTATTATCTATCATGAATTCCTCATACTCGTCCCTAACGCCTAGTGTAATGGGTATATTTTGGAGTTGACTATCATGAGCAATAAAAATAGACAATCCCTTTTTGATCCTATATCGTCTTGTAATGACGTAAGCCCATGGTTATTATGCACAATCAGAGCATCCAACTTTTTGCATTTACAATCAACACATGGGACATTTTTACTCTTTTTTAGTGTTTTAGACTTCTTTGAACCCTTCTCTAATGTACAGTGGCTAACGTTGATTACTTTACAGTGTTTTGCAATATCTATCACCAACGGCAATGTGCCTGTTACATCCATTCACTATAAACACTGAAATATCAGTTCCATTGATCCAATCGAAAAAACGATCATTGTCGAAGTCTTTGATACTGAACACTATGAGTTTTTCACCGACTTTGTGTCCCTTATTTCCGAGTCTTGATAAAATACAGTTTAGTTCACTTCCCTGTATATTCCCTACAATTAGAGATGCTACTTCGTAATCTTCGACAATCTCCATAATTTTCGTTGGTTGACAATCCACAGCCATTAGAGACAATTTTGGAGCACTACCCCCAGGACTCGTCTTCACATTTAGCGCAGTCTTCACAACTTCTGCAGCACTCCTGTCCAGTGGGTCTATTACACGTGTACCATCATCGCTTTCAATGAAGATGTATCCAAGTTTACTCAACCTCCTCAAAGATTCCTGAGGAAAATATAAATAAGTGTATTTGTACTTTAAGTTGTGACTAATGCTTTCTTTTTTGTAACACACAAGTACCCGTTGGATGTAGAAATGCTCCAGCTTTCCAATTTCATGAGAAAACTGCAATTCAAATTTACTGTCGGGAATGTTAATTAAAAATACCATCCTTATTCTGAACACGATTGGAACTAAATTGGGATAATTGGATTGGCAACATTTCTCAAGAAGTTTAGAAATTTCTCTAATATTACACCATATTTGCTTACCATCTTTAAAATTTCATTCAAAATTTACGATGCTGTTGACATGTTATGAGTAAGAATCAGTGCATGATAGTATCTAATGCAATATTGTTCAAATCATTTGAACAATATTCATATTTGAATGAAAATATGAGAGTTTGTGTGTAGTTTCTTCATCACTGAAACACTAGTAATAATCTCAGTTTGTCACTTTTCCTCGACCAAAATGAAGATTTTTCGATTGATTTACAGTTAAGTCAGTCAGGGTCATTTAAAATGTGCCCTGACTCAATTTAATGTTTATGAAGCCTTAAATTCACGAAAAAGTCAGGGGCATTTCAAAAGTGCCCTGACTCAAAAGTCGTTAAGTAGAGAAATTTTAAGCATTTTGTCCCATTTCTGTAGTACATTTACACAAAAATGAACTTTTTTTCATGAAAATGAATCCGATGAAAGAGGTATGCAATAATCGTTGTGTTTTCGTTGTTTTGTTCGATGAGAACAATATTTCAAATTTTACACTATTCTATCATTTTGTAAAATTTCAGCTAAAATTTCGATTTCGTTACACTATCCTAATAATTACTCTCATCCAATTTTCCCGAATTAGTTCCAATTGTGTTTCTGAGACGTATGGTGGCAAGATCATATTTAAGCTGCCATTATTTCTTGCATTGAAATAAGTATCATGCAGACACAACTAAAATCAAAGTAAAACTTAAGTTGCCCACGCGGTAATAGTTGAAAAAAGCAACATGAAATTGGAGAATGGGTTTCAATAACAAAGTGTGTCATAAGAAAAACTCCTCATGGAAAAAATGGTTTGTGTGAGTATAGGATAAACTTTCATAAAAAGAGTTCAGAATAAAAAGTGACATATGTTGAATAGTGTCACAAGATTAAATGTAACATTGGTTTTCTTAAAAGGTCTGAGCAAAATTCACCAGGAAAGTATTTTGTTGCTGAAGTACTACGGAAATACTTCTAAAATATGGTAAAATTATTTTTGTATATGGTTCTAAGTTGTATGTCATTATTATGCTTATGTTTTTATTTCAGTAAATGCATTAATAGAGATTCAGTTGTATACACTAACTTTATATCACTTTTATTTGTGTTTGTGAATGTGTTCTTCGATTTGAATTTATCTTCATGTAATAGTAATCCTGCCAGTGGAAATCTGTGAAGAGAAAAAAGGAGGTGCAATGATATTAGTACAGAGCATTCTGAGTGTTAATCAGAGTAAGAAATGCAAGTGCGTAATGCTTAAAATTACGCTCATAATGTTTTAGGTATTTCATACATTCCCACTTGGATACATATACATGACCTACTTATACAGAATCAATATATATATAAATGTAACCTAATTATGATGTCACAATGAAATTTGAGGTATGACTTAATATAGTGCAGATAGAAACAATCCATAGTAAAACCAGAACACATTCAGTTGATTCATATTTTATCTGTTGAAACAGTATCAATGGCACTTGGCTTATTCAATGTGGCAGGCACAGTGAGTAGTACCTATGGGAACATGCATACCAATTTTCAAAGCATTCCGAAGAGTGATGTCAGAGACAATGATTTTTGGCAATACTGGATACTGCATGGGCCAACATCCAACAATATCCCACAAAATGTGTGGTAAAATAAATGTGGCTGCTTGACATGAACAGATTCTCTTAGATGTATCTTGAAAATCACTTTGTAAAAAAATTTGTCATCAGAATAAGAATTGTTCATATCTAACATTTATGATAACTTTGAATAAAACTGACAACAAAGAAACTAGACATGAAAGCAAAAAATCAAAAGAGCTACAGTAAGTATAGCTTTCATTATCCCTGCATTATCAAACATCAAATACTGAATTACCTGAATCAATATATACCCAAGGATACTGAAATTTCACCAACATTTTAATTTATGCTATGAACGCTTACTTTACACAAAACCGTTCGCTAATATCTTTTGAGGAACTGGGAAACACGTAGATTTGTGTCACAGAATTACTAGTTCTTGAACCGGTTACTGTACCGTGTACATGCGTCAACTGAACTGAACGGATTAATGCGATCTGATGACCTAAACCTTTAATGTTTATGGTAAACAAATATGGCTGCACCCTTGTTCGACACCTTTGTCTGGAAGTGGTAATGGTTTGTAAAATGACACCAAATCACTATCCAATCGTTGTGTACAAGTAATCATAATCATGAAGTAATCGGAATCATGCAGTAATCGGAATCAATACAGCCAATTTAAGCTAGTTCTATCGATACTTCATGCTTTTTCACGATGTATGCATGGATAAAAGAATTTTCTACGCAGTGTGTATTCTTTACGTCCATGATCAACGAAATGGCATCACTGAATGGAACCAACTGCCTTCATCTGTTCATATTCCCCGTGGCCCGGCCGTGGGGGTACCGTCAGTTTCTCAAACAAATCCGGCGATATTTATTTCTCTTGGCTGTACCTGTATTTTAGCAGTTTCGTATTTTAGCAGTGCGATTTCTCCTACTCAAGTTCAATGCGTGCACGCATCCAAATACACCGTCATCATATTCTATTCCATATCTGCATTACCTCCCTACAAAGTACTGTACACTTCAGTGTACAGTTCAGCTCACTATGTCTATTGTAAAAGTCAATATATTCACAAAATTCCATATTCAACTGATTCATTTTGACTTTTTAAGGTATTATTATTCTCCGCGACTAAAAACGCTCATGTCATTGTTTCATTTGTGGCACAACTGCTGCACTGAGCAGTATCTTCGGAGTTGCCTGTTTTGAAAACATACACACACATGATACATTTATGAGCTATCATTCATTTCATGTAACCTAACGACCATTCTGCTGACCATTCTGCTATCTTTGGAGCATGACGGTGAAAAATCTTTTTTGACGTCCAAGGTTGGTGTCACTCCGACGCGACGCAACTACTTGAACTGAGGGGCCAACAGCAAAATCGTTCCCCGTAGGCATCCAGCCCGACAACAAAGTGACGTTTTGGGTGATTCCGTAGTTTGCATAAATTTAACATGATTAATGATACAGGCATAATGAATTTGAAAAGCTGTACAATTTGCTAAGCTCTGTGATTTGGTTGTAGAAACAATCAGAGCTTGGCGTACCGCTTGGCTTCCTGCAGACATGGCTTCGACTTCAACCAACCAAATTTGCAAGGACAATAAATACAGCAAAGCGAGGGAGTCGTACGGTGGCCCAAAACTACCTGTTCTCCGCATTCAAAGTCTGCGTCGCATCAATTGTTTTCTCTCACATATGTCTCCGCATTCAAAGTCTGCGTCGCATTCAATTGTTTTTCTCTCACATATGTCTCCGCATTCAAAGTCTGCGTCGCAATCAAATGTTTTTCTCTCACATAAGCTTGTGTCTCCGCATTCAAAGTCTGCGTCGCAATCAAATGTTTTTCTCTCACATATGTCTCCGCATTCAAAGTCTGCGTCGCATTCAATTGTTTTTCTCTCACATATGTCTCCGCATTCAAAGTCTGCGTCGCAATCAAATGTTTTTCTCTCACATAAGCTTATGTCTCCGCATTCAAAGTCTGCGTCGCAATCAAATGTTTTTCTCTCACATATGTCTCCGCATTCAAAGTCTGCGTCGCAATCAAATGTTTTTCTCTCACATATGTCTCCGCATTCCAAGTATGCGTCGCATTCAATTATTTTTCTCTCACATATGTCTCCGAGGTATGCCTCAGTGTACGTTATTCCGCGAAGCATAATTTCTATCGAACAGCGCTCTCAGACGGTCGCTATTGACAACGACGAACATTGTATCAAGTTATTTTCAATAGATTATCGATCGAAAATTTGTTTGGACGCCGCTTGTGCCGGGCGCTCGTGTGTTGAGGTCACGTCATAAACATTTCCACAATAACCCATATATTGACTTATACACTTAAATATCAACATTGAAGGTATCCGTTGGTTTCCTGTACTGAAATTAAATCGACGACAATTTTTTTAGTTTTGGTGATACTTTTACGTACGTTTCGGCACATTTTGGCGCACCTCGGCGTAGTTTGGCGCCATTGTGAACGGGGGGGGGGACTACACGCGAGTGAGCGAGACAACAATGTATCAATTTCGGACAAAAGGATATCGATCGATAACGTTCACTGCACGATTACAGTGGAGACTCTACGCCCGTTCGCCTCTGTTCTGTGTTATTCTTGCAGTTTACTGGGATTTTCATAGTTAATATTCGCCAAAATTTGGTATAAATTACAACAACCTGACTGGTATTTGGTCTGTATAATTTAAGAGACGCTAACCGATTAAAATGGGTCAATATTAGACCCTGATTCTGCATATGCAAACGCTGTAAGATCGCCATTTTATTGAGGGCAAGAGCAAAAATTCAGCGATCGGAAAAATAAAATGCAACTAAAACAAGTTTCGTCGAGAAATTCAAAAAACTAAAACGACAGCAATTTTGTATATATATCAAGGAAACACCGTGCCACTTTTCACTATAATTGGTTCAGAATTGAGAAATTTGAACGAGCGAAAGTTGTACGGTCTGTTCAGTACATTAAACGCCATTGTTTTCTATGGGAAATCGAGCAGATTAGACACATCGTAAAATGAAAAATACATCTGAAAAAAAACCGTTGGTTTAACTTTTTCATTTCGCTGTTATTTTTTATAATATTTGGTATGACACATATCATGAAGGGTAACTAAAACTCTATGGTTTTATTTTTTTAGTTTCCCTCTTTTTTTATGAAATGACAAGTTGAAGATCGTTTTGCTGTTGACTGTGTTTTACTTGATTTTGCATATGTCTCTTATCGCTTACGTATTTTTGGAATTCCCTTGTGAAATTCTTCCCAAAATATTATAATTGTAAGGGCAGCATATACGGGAAATAGGACCTGTTGCTCTTTCATTAATATTTAGATGTGCAGCAAGGAAATACGGCGAAATTTTCAACATGACGCGGGAGGTGAAATTGACTCTCCGAACGCGCACTCCACGTAGTGCACTACGGCCCAAAGGCGCCCCATTTTGTACGGTATATAGCGTCCCGAATTTTTGCCACACATACGTGGAGTGCGCGTTCGGAGAGTCAATTTCACCTCCCATTTACGATGTGTCTACTCTGCTCGATTTCCCACAGAAAACAATTGCGTTTAATGTACTGAACAGACCGTACAACTATCGCTCGTTCAAATTTCTCAATTCTGAACCAATTATAGTGAAAAGTGGCACGGTGTTTCCTTGATATATATACAAAATTGCTGTTGTTTTAGTTTTTTGAATTTCTCGACGAAACTTGTTTTAGTTGCATTTTATTTTTCCGATCGCTGAATTTTTGCTCTTGCCCTCAATAAAATGGCGATCTTACAGCGTTTGCATATGCAGAATCAGGGTCTAATATTGACCCATTTAATCGGTTAGCGTCTCTTAAATTATACAGACCAAATACCAGTCAGGTTGTTGTAATTTATACCAAATTTTGGCGAATATTAACTATGAAAATCCCAGTAAACTGCAAGAATAACACAGAACAGAGGCGAACGGGCGTAGAGTCTCCACTGTAATCGTGCAGTGAACGTTATCGATCGATATCCTTTTGTCCGAAATTGATACATTGTTGTCTCGCTCACTCGCGTGTAGTCCCCCCCGTTCACAATGGCGCCAAAACTACGCCGAGGTGCGCCAAAATGTGCCGAAACGTACGTAAAAGTATCACAAAAACTAAAAAAATTGTCGTCGATTAATTTCAGTACAGGAAACCAACGGATACCTTCAATGTTGATATTTAAGTGTATAAGTCAATATATGGGTTATTGTGGAAATGTTTATGACGTGACCTCAACACACGAGCGCCCGGCACAAGCGGCGTCCAAACAAATTTTCGATCGATAATCTATTGAAAATAACTTGATACAATGTTCGTCGTTGTCAATAGCGACCGTCTGAGAGCGCTGTTCGATAGAAATTATGCTTCGCGGAATAACGTACACTGAGGCATACCTCGGAGACATATGTGAGAGAAAAACAATTGAATGCGACGCAGACTTGGAATGCGGAGACATATGTGAGAGAAAAACATTTGATTGCGACGCAGACTTTGAATGCGGAGACATATGGAGAGAAAAACATTTGATTGCGACGCAGACTTTGAATGCGGAGACATATGTGAGAGAAAAACATTTGATTGCGACGCAGACTTTGAATGCGGAGACATAAGCTTATGTGAGAGAAAAACATTTGATTGCGACGCAGACTTTGAATGCGGAGACATATGTGAGAGAAAAACATTTGATTGCGACGCAGACTTTGAATGCGGAGACATATGTGAGAGAAAAACATTTGATTGCGACGCAGACTTTGAATGCGGAGACATAAGCTTATGTGAGAGAAAAACATTTGATTGCGACGCAGACTTTGAATGCGGAGACATATGTGAGAGAAAAACACATTGAATGCGACGCAGACTTTGAATGCGGAGACATATGTGAGAGAAAAACATTTGATTGCGACGCAGACTTTGAATGCGGAGACATAAGCTTATGTGAGAGAAAAACATTTGATTGCGACGCAGACTTTGAATGCGGAGACATATGTGAGAGAAAAACAATTGAATGCGACGCAGACTTTGAATGCGGAGACATATGTGAGAGAAAAACAATTGAATGCGACGCAGACTTTGAATGCGGAGAACAGGTAGTTTTGGGCCACCGTAGAGTCGCGAACGGTCAATATGGACCGAAATAACGTGATCGATGCATAAACTTTTTAAACATGAAATGGACTTAAGAAAATTCATGATCATTGGTTCTGACAAACGGACACACGGCAGTGTTTTGATTTTTATTTCTGACCCTTAACTATCAACAACCTGATCTCTTCAACAGAACGCACTTGTACCATGGACGTAGTAGTCTCGAGAAAACACAGTGAGGCCAGTTCAGGGTTGTACCGACGACTCGTTTATGTTCAATGACGTTTTAATTTTTATGCGTACGGGGACTTTGAAACTATATTACGTTGATTTTTCAGAGTTATACCTTCGTTTATGTGATTTAATTAACTCTAGCTGAAAACTACTATGACTACAATGAGGCATGAGTACTTTGCTTACCCTGGTAAATGAAACGGACCTAATCATTGTCAGAATGGGAAAATTTCAAAGATCACAACATGGTCAATCACTCAGATATGACAGCTTGCAAATCATGAAATTTCTTACCTGCTCATCAAGTGAACGAGTTTGATTCCAAATACCACCGCACAAACTGTATTGCTTCTCTTTTGGTCGGTCCAAAATTAGAGATCACACACGTTTTCAAGGGCACCGAGATCAGACTATCAGGAGTACAGGAGATCAGTGATGATGACGTGCCGAGTGCAAAGTTGAGTCACGTGATGTAGGGCTACATCATTCTTTACTAACAGAGAGGGTTCATAATCACCATACCGATTATGATGTGACCATGGGTGTTTAAGACATACGCATTTATAAGTTATATCTTTATCACTTTATTTACAAAATTACATAAAATTCCAAGGCGTACAATTAGGTAGGGACCATTTGTTATGGAGGCGGGTTCCAGGAGGACTTGTCGGGTCAAAAAACTCCATCCAGTTGCTTACTAAAAACAAAGGGCCAATGTCCCTGAAGCTACTATACACATTTATGCAAAGCTAAGTATTTCTTGAATGTATGAAATTATATCACTAAAGTCATCCTTGGGACCTGTATACCCAATATTAAAGCCATCTGACCAGCAGTTTTGAAAAAGCAAGCGACCTAACAGTCGACAGAGGTACGTGTTATGTTGAGAATAACTTTTTGTGACACAAAGGTTGATAGCTTTGATAGCTCATTTCAGGAAAGCCTGGCCAAAAATTGCAAATTTAGCTTCAAAAATACAAAATTGAACATTTCGATATATAACATTAATGTAAACCCTCGGAGCCTGTATACCAAATATCAAAGCTATCAGATGAGTAACTTTTGAGAAACGAAGATTTTGACCAACAATGGCAAAATTTACCCGATGAGACAAAAATTGAAGATTTCCATCTGTCTGATCAGAGGTTATGAAGAAGATTTTTTACCAAAACCGCCTTTTTGTGCCAATTTCCATTTTGCGATTGGTGAAGATTTTTACAACACCCAATTAAGTGAGGTCTCTTAGAACAATGCACTGCCATGAAGCACATGCTGTTATAATATCATTAATATTTTAACTCATATTTTCCTTTTGTTTAGGATGTACCTACTTATACTTTAAGTAGTTTATTTATTTGATGTATTTCTGCTTCACATTGTATTTGTTACTAAATAAAACATTCTAAAATACTGAACTGAGATTGACCACATTGCCAGCACTAGGTTGAGCACATAACCTATGACTGGATTTTAGCAGACTGAGTCTTCATCGACTTCTTTTGCAATCACTTTTCCCTAATCTCTAGACTTCCTTCCATTTTCTTTTCAACTTTCCAGCTATTTGAAGAAGATGCTGTATACCTTAAATTACATCTTTGTCCTGCTGTACAATAGTCTCTCCTAATGTGCTTTCATTACACCATGTAAAGGAAAACATTAGAACAAAAAGAAGTATTCAACTTTTGGTATATGTGTGTCAATGATTAAAAAGTTCTGAAAATTGGCGAAATTAAGACGACAATACTCCTGAATCAATTTTCCTCACCTGCCAGAATATGGAATTGTGAAGCCACATGTACAAAATCGTTTGTTTATACTCACATTAATGATTCTATAGTGAACACAAACATACACATACATTTCATTCACATTTCTCAATTAATGCACAGAAATATTGCATCCACATATTCCTACTTAATATAAATATCAGGGCAAAATAAATGTCTGGAAAAGTACATATTAAATATTTAACCATATCGATATTACACATAGATAATATAACAGGTTCAATAATCAAGGTACTATTTCAGATAGATAATTTCCAGGCCGTAACAATACACATATGGTAATCTTGAACCTCTATTTATTTTTGATACAAGTTGCTGATCCACAGTTTCAGTTGTTCCTATGATTTTGAGTCATCTAGGTACACATATACAAGATAATTTGCTGTATTATAGGTTTGTTTAAATTGATTAAATCATTTATGACTTTATAATGCTTGGCAATCCTTTTACATGCAAATTTGTGCAGAAACTACATCAACTCAGCCTCATATGAATACAATAGGTTTGCAAGATGTGGTGCACAGTTTATGCCTATTAAATGCCTATACTTTGCCTAAATATTATATTGGCTAATTTGATAGATTTGGTTCTCTATTAAAAAATGTAGCATCTTGACTACTTCCAAAGCAATGTATATATTCGTTTGCATCACTGTTGTCGTTTAATATCACTTGCACAACTTTAGAAAAACAAAATACTTTCAACTAATTAACAATGCAAATTTATTTTTTTTGTTCAATGTTCTGTAGCCCACTGCTAATAATTTAGTGCATCCTCCCTTGCTATGTAAATGAGCGAAAATGAGGGAAAATAAGTCTAAATATTACTTCAAAAATTAATTTCTGCTGAACTATGCAACCAACAACCCCCAAAACTTAATCAGATCTAGTTTTTTTCCTAAAAATTATGTCTACCTAATTCATGACATTTGATGGATGATTTCGAGAGATATCGACGATACAAATCCATAACACACACACAGACACACACACACACACACACACACACACACACACACATATTGCAGACACACATACAGACTAACGAACGCCAACCTATGACATTGCCGCGTGGGCCAAAAACTGAGACAATTAGTACATTCTTTTCTACTAAAATGCTCACAGAGTAAAAAAGCTGATCAGCCATTTAGCCCATTGTTCTCGGTGAAAAGTTCTGGCATGCCATTCCTTAACTGACTTGGAAATTGGATATGGCAAAGCTTCAAACAACATTATCCTTGTCTGTAGGAATTATTATATCCAGTGTATAATAGATGAATTAAAACCTCATTCAGATAAGAGTAATACAACCTACACTCTTTCCTCCCTCACTGATGAAGACATTTTTGCAAACCATTCATCTGTGCTCAATGAATTTGGCATTCCGTTGAAAGAGAAGGACAAAAAACTGCCTATGTTGTATTGATATCTAAACTGCACACGAACCCTTACAAACAACGTTTTTTTGCAGGATCAAGCAATTGCACTACCAAACATCTGTCACAATTATTGACTATAATTTTAACAACCATCATATATGGTCTCTTTCGATATTGTGACAATCGATGAAACAAGTGGGTTGAATCAAATGTAGATACTAAAAAAATGGAAGGAATTGTTGCTTGATTTTAAAGTCAAGAAAAACAAGTTCAGCTCAATCCGAACATTTGAATATTCCACATTATACACCGCAATTCCCACGATAAACTTAAAACAAGGCTGTCATCTCTTGTTAAACAAGCTTTCCTGCATAAAAATGGCAGTAGAAGGTACCAATACAGTACCATTAAACATAGATCAGGTAATTTCCGTAACAATATGGATGCCCAGCATAAATACACTGATGAAGAAATTATTCAATGCGTAATTTCTTAATCGACAACATATTTGTTAAGTTTGGAGGTATGACATATCAAAAATCTATCGCATACCAATGGGTACAATTGTGCACCCCTTCTTGCTGACTTATTTCTGTATTCATATGAAGCGGAGTTTCTACAATCTTCCTACAAGGCAAGGTCTAAAAACAGGCGTTTTAACAACACGCACAGATATTTTGATGATCTGATTAGTCTAGACAATCCAGATATATCAAATTACTTACATTTTTTTATTTACCCTGATGAGTTGGAAATCAAAGAAACAAAAGAGGGTAGGAACTCTGCTTCATATCTGTTCCTACAAGTGGGTACTAATGGGCTACGCACTAAGCTGTATGACAAAAGGGATGATTTCGATTTTGAAATCATAAATTATCCCCACTTGTCAAGTAATATTCCTTCTGCACCTGCTTATGGTGTGTACGTGTCTCAACTTCTCAGGTATTGTAGGGCTTGTGATTCCTACGCTGATTTTCAACTGAGACACAGCTCATTGGCATCAAAATTAGTGAGACAGGGATACACAACAAAAAGACTCGTTAGGACTTTCAAAAAGTTCTACGGTCGATATGACGACATTGTGGCCAAATATGACACCTCGGTCACTAAAATGATGAACGACAGCATTCCTGGCTTGAGTTATCACAGTGATTCATATCGTGTTTCATTTCATACAATATTTAGATAATTTGGGGACAAATCCTAACGGGTGTAGCATGCTAGCAGGGTACGCTTACCCATTCTCGACGCCTGGTACCACCATTAACTATCAGTGGTTCAGGATGGTCCAACTTAAATTTGTAAAACACAACTGTTCCATGGACCTGGTAATGTATAACCTTGAATGAAAATGATTATCCGACCAGATTAATGTCATATTACAAGTGACAAATGACAGCATGTACGAATTTGATAATTCTGCCGCATAGATTTGCTTGATATACAATCTGAAATATTAGTGTTACCTTTGATTTCAATGTTATGTATCCACCTGCCTCAAAAAGTATTTTAAGGCAAAGAACACTTTCCTTTGGTTGACATGTGACGGCATCGTTCCAGATTTCAAGTAGGAGGTCCAAGACAGAATTTTCGTCCTTACAACATAACAACAATAAAAATATTTATATAAGACTTTATTCGCTCAAACATTCCTCATTTCAGTTCCTTCAAAGCAAAATGATGATGTCATTTGTCAATGTGTGCAATACCATGTTATCTTGTAAATAATTAATCTTGCATATTCTCTCTCAACGTAATCTACAATATATGCACCATGAGATAGTAAATAATATGATCACAGCAAAATCTAAACATGCTACAGCTCTTTCGGTAGTGATTATTTGAAGGTTGCTCATTTCAAAGTAAAGATTGACATACAAGCATATAAATACACAATATAAATTATGACCTTTGCAACAAATGAGTTTGGGACCTTACCAGTTTTAAAATGTACAGTTTTACAGTGCATCTACATACCAACAAGGTGTGCTTTTTATGTTAAGTTGAATTTCAAAATAGCTTAGAATTACAACGTGCTAGGGTGATTAGAGAAATGTTTCTGTTGATAGAAAATAACGCCAACTGCATCATTGCAAACGTTTGCTTTGGTAGATTTGCAACAATTTAACCCAATACGACGTCCAATGTTCTCACTTGCAGAATACAGTCAGTTTAGGAAATATCAATCGTTCTAACGACCCGTACACACTGTACGGAGAAAAACCTTTCGTTAGCGTTCTGTGCAGGTCAATATGATAAAGGCAGTATACAGATGTTCAAGCAGTCGGTGAACGGGTGTCTTTGTTTGTTAATGAGAGAGCGGCAACACTGACGATGTTGAATGTAGCAGAGTGAACGTCGTATTATGTTAAACTGTTGTAAAATTTATAGGAGAATGTTTGTAATTAATGCAGATGGCGTCATTTTCTATCGCTACAAACGTTTTTCTTGTCACTAAAGCACGTTGTAATTCCAAGCTATTTTGAAATTTAATATAATGTTGTTATCTAGGAGTACGATTGTGTTTTGACACAGATTTCTTGAGTTACCGAGCATGATTATGCTCATCGAAGGTTTGTATCGTATCAGTTACTACAGTGCAGAGTGGATGAACATTTAGCATTTTGCCGGGCCGAATGAAAGGAGAGTACACCTATGATTTGAGATCTAGTATTCAAAAAATTGTAGTATCTAGTAATATCATAGACCCTTGAGAACAACAGGACTGACAACTGCTGTGATTTCTTTGTGCGATCTATCTTGGAATATATTCAGTTTATTTGCCAAGCGGTCCCGGACAATAATACTTCGTACTCACATTTAATCTTTTTAACGATCAATCTGACGTTCGGAATATGCACACTCTGCTCTTGCATGGCACGTTCCGAGTGATGACACAGAGAATTTGAGGTTTTTTGATACTAGTCATGATTAATGTCCTGGTAACGATCACTATGTGAAAAGCCAGAATCCATCAAGCATTGTTGTGGATTCCTCCGTGGATTCAATCAGAATCCAAGGGAATCCAGAGATATCCATTGTGGGTACTCAGGGAATCCTAAGGTATCCAATTATGGATTCTTCTATATACGGAACACTTTTAGAATCCACATCAGAATCCATTACAGCATTTTAATGGATTCCATAAGACAGTCTCCTGAATAATCCTGTGCAGGATTTCAATGGATTCTGCGTGAAATTAGTGATCATGGGAATCCACCCTCTTGCCTTAAATTTTCCCATGGTACCTTGCGTGAAATCGAATAAAATATCACTGCTCTGCTGTCATTCCTTTTAATTTTTTGAATTTCTCATGAATCGATATTTACTTGAAACAGTAACCAGTACCTTTTGCACATTTTGTACTGTTTCATCATTTTATTTTCATAATTGTATACCAAAATAACCTTGTATTCTGCTTCTAAACATGGCCTCTGTATCCTTTATGTTATTTTTGACAGATCCATTTCAAAAGGCCTTACTTCAGTGCAATTATCAACAATTACACTGGTAATGATGCATAGACATGCTTAGAAAATAGATATGGGGCAGTTAGTTCTATTATCGGGAAACAAACAGGACCAAGTTGATATATATGTACAGTGCAGATATTTAATATCTTTTCTGCATTCTTCCATTTTGTGTTTACAGAATTATGTGCAGGCTGTTGCCATAGGATGGTATGCACAATATCTACCATTATTGATTAAAATGTATTACCGGTATTCTCATGATATACTAGTATTCTTTCATTTTACTCATACTCACATGTAACATGTTACACTACACACACCAACAATTTAAGTTCATACAACTGTTATGCAATTAAAAAAATAATGTCCTTTTTATTCACTGAATAATGCTAATCCAATGAAATATTTACAATAATTGACACATACATGTGTTAAACAAAAGCTGCGGTTTCTGAAAAAAAATCACAAACAATAATATAACCAGACTTTTTGAAACCAATATTTCAAGTCATTCATTGAACGTCTGTACAATTGTAGCAGCGATTTAAAAAAAAGACTTGGCAAAAGACAATGGTAAAAATTTTGCCAAATATACAATTATGCAAACTTCACCACAATTTGAAACAGTCTTACTGAGCTGTACCCTAAAAACCTCCACACCAACTTTCAAATCAATTGGAGTTGTGGTCTCAGAGAAGATTTCTTGACCAAGAATAGAAAAATTCCCAAAAAATACAATTATACAAATAATCACTGTTTATGACTCGTCGGTGTAATAACATGAGTACAGCCTGTATCTAGTCAATAAATTCAAAAGTTGAGTGGTCTTTGTTCAAAACTAAAAATGCATCATTGAGCTTTTAGCAGAATCAAGAAAATGCAAAAACATATGCTTATACATTAAACATTGTCCTGTAATGAGTTGTCAGCGCTGTTGATATTGTCATTTGTCTGTATAACGGCTCATGGCCCACAGTACAATCAATTACCCACAATGCTGTTCGATTTGTACCAACGACGTTAGTTTTCTTGTAACTTTTTCAGTTCTACATCAAAGCAATAATGTGAAGTCTCACGATAATTGATTAATTATATTTATTAAAAGTACGTTGAAATATTGCAGTATAAATTTCAAAGAAACCATTAAATAACCATAAAAGTCACATTCTTCATGTACTACAAATGTCACAGTTTTGGGAAGCAAGTTATTACCAACTGAAGGGGTCATTCTCTGAAAATAGTTAGCATGTAAATTTCTTTTGTCTGTTCTATTTGGAAAAAATCAATATCCTTTTGTTTCATAAAACAGGTGCAACAATTCTCCCTACTTTCCATCACTTTATTCTGTATGGCTGAGGACACAATCAGTGGAAAATTTACAAAAATCCTTCTCAATCAAGCACAATTTTCTTAATCCTTTACAATGGGAATTGAGAAGAAAGGTGTTTTTAAAAGTACGTTCTCAGAATTTCTACACGTGGTCCAGGAATTTGTCTACACATGGGAGACATGGTAGACTTCACAGGGGAATCTACATTGGTACAAATCATGATGTATTGTGGGAAATCTCTAGTACAGTGTGGCCCACCATCCTCATCCTCAGGCTCTGGTCTGATTGGGGCCACGCCTCAATGCAAGGTAGCCTCAATATGCATTTCCTTTGATGCAAGTGTTTTTCCATAATGTACGCAGTTTCACTTCTCTCTCTATCCCATGGCAAGTGTCTCCGAATAAAGGCACCACCCTTGCAACTTCTGTCCTGCTCGCTGTCCTCAGAAGAAACACACACAACTATCAAATGTCTTCAGCTTCATGCTAGTCCTTGGATAGCCCCGTTTGCGTCCTTCAATTTCTGTAAATAACGATACACAGAATAAATCACCAGAATTGTACATTATCCATTTAGTTTGTTTTTGTTTAAATCTTTGTATTTATAGACCTTTGATAATTCATTTGAAAGTACTTCATTAGACTAGAATGGTTAAAAGTTGATATGTATGCAAGAAATTTGATTTCTGAATCTCACTGAAATGTTGATTCACTATACACTGGAGTCTATGAGAAAACTATGAATAATTTTTTTACAATGCTTAACAAACACATTCTGTGCTTTCTGAGGTGTTTGACAATTGATACAAATGTACTTGATTCAAATAGGGTGTTTGAAGGTTCAGATGTGGACAACAGTAATGATATTGGAATTTCAACTAAACATTTCTATTTTCATGGTACTAGTGGTCAACAGGTCACTGTTAAATATTTCCCTGACAAAACTTGCTATATCTTTAATATGTAAGTAATAGAAATTGTTCATTGCTCTCAGTGAGCTCGATTTACAATAAGACAAGCCTCAGAGTTGCCAAGGCAAGATGTTTATGTGGCAGATAATTAGACTTTTGTTCAGATTTACAGTTAAATGACTACCGAGAGTGAAATAATGCAGCGAATCATTTTATCTCCCAAAAAATGTTTTGAACACTTTAACTACTTTTTTAACAATTTAAAGTGAACCCCAACCCATTCAAATTGTGCTGGCTGTAATAACTGAATGCTCCTTGATGAATAAACTGGTCATCTATGTACTGTTGCACATCAAACTGACAAGTTTATGCCATAATATACAAATATGAAGATAAAAATGTTTTTCACTGATTCATTGCCTATTTTATTATTTACTAAATATTCCTGTTTTTGTTAGGAGAGACTAACATCAATGTATCTCCAAGACACATGGTGTATGGTCGTGCTTCCACTATTAATTTTGCAAAACATATCATCAATTAATGCTTCAGCAAATGGACCAAGTCTTTGTACGTGGTCGAGAACTAATACAGTAAGACATATACAGTAGAATATTAAATCTGTCAAATTAGGATGGAATATTGAGGTAGAAATATTTTTGTACCATGCAGCTTTGACCTACAGTGCCTTGTAACATTTACATATATTGAATAAAAAGAGGGCATGTCATGCTGGGGAATCACCTAAATCAAAGACTGAACTGACTGTGTATGGGTGCCAGTATGGATTAAAGGCAGGGGGACTCGGAGCCTATAAATACCCCCTATCTCCCTGGGCATTCATAATCCAACATGAGTGGCACATGGTAACAGCATCAACGAATGCTCCCGAAAATGTAGAGTTTTCAACAACCAAAGAGTAAATTAAAGCACTGTTCCAACATATTACTTTTGTGAATACTTGTGGCATGACCTTGTTGGTGAAATTCTCTCATTATATCCATTTTAAGTTGATTTTTGATGCAAAAACTGCTGCGATGCTGTGGACGTGTTCGAAGCATTCAAAGAACAATAGGGGAAAGCTTTCAAACAGCTGCCAATCACGAGGGGATGCACAATCAAACATTTGTTGTGTCAATCAGATCGATACGATGTCAACAATGAATAAACATTTGTACCACTAAGCCTTTTATACCGTCCACAAATTTCAAAGCTACAAGTTTTTTACCCTGACATATAATGCAGCGACCTTGCACAATAATGATCATTCCACTGCTTCTGTTGGGTTTTGTTGGTTTTTTAAATTCGCTCCGTGGCCCCAGTAGATTTTTTTCAATATGATACACAATTTGAATTTTTTCAAGGTAAATTTAGTATATTCTCTTGTCCAGTTTGATAGAGTAGACGTCGAGCCCGGCACTGTTGACTGAGATCGGGCTTGGGGTCATTTAATCCTGCAACCTGAAGAGTTCTGTATGATCATCGTTCAGCATTTGGGTGATTTTTGTTTGGTCAAAGTAATCAGTAACAATGTACGCAAGATTCCTTATGTTGTTTTTGTCACCATCATACACGTATACGAACGGTTTTGATTAAAAATGGTAAAAATATCCAGTGCTTGTAAATGCATGCACAGATTCTTCAGTGACTGTTTATGCAGCAGTCGTCGATTCGACAAGGACTTGCCACCATGTAACAACTGTAAAGCTACTGCCAAGCCGGCAGCAAGTTTTTGAAAGATGACTTAGACGTAACATTTGCATTAAAACCAATAAATTTCAGGCAAGTCCAGTCAGTTACTCAGTTCGATATCACAATCGGTCCAGTGAACTTAAATCAATGCATGACATCACAGGTCAAGTCAGATCATTATTTACGACCAAGTGGTCACTCGCACTCGGTTCATACCATAGACGAGCGCACTGTGCTCATTTTATTTTGAAAAATTACTAGTTTAATTATTTTATCAAGACATAATATGCCTAAAATGCTTGGGCAAGTTTATCATGGCCTTGCTACGCCAGCAAACCACGGCCATGACGTCACAGGTCGACAGGTCATTCAATTATGGCGTCCGTGTTCTAATAACTTGCCGCGCTGCATCGCGGTGATCTTGAAACGTTTTTGTGCCCAATTCAAGTCATGTATCAAATCAGGATCTGATCCGGTAATGAAACGAAAATCGGGAACGGTCGTTCTGCGATTCAAACAATTGTCAATCATTCAGTGACGCGCAGAGGTGAAAACTGGTCAAACATTTGCTGTGCATACGAGAATAATTACGATGTAAACAAACCATGTGTAAGCTAAGAGTTACATGTATATTGGCGTGCACACAGGATGAAAACTTCGTGGTTCTCATAAACTATTTTATTAGCAAGCGTTTATGATGCAATGACATCGCGAAAGTGAGCCATTTTCGGTCGTGACTTAGCAAGAGATGAGTCAGTACCGGTACGATGTATCCTAGCGAAAAGTGCATACACTGTATTTTACAGAACTGCAGGCAGAGTCCATAGTTTACAATGACATCGAAAACAACTAAATATTAAGGTAGCGACTCAGTTTCATTGTCACTTATTTCAATCCTCATTTTCACAAAGAAGACGTGGTCACACACCCGACATGTGGTACTTTTTTTATCTGCTCGGTCACCGAAGAGTTCAGAAAATTTGTTAGTTTTTCAAAAACAGTGCGCATACTGCTGTTTTACTCAAAAACACGTGTTTTTTAGTTTTTTTACTCAAAAAAGTGTAAGTACAAATCTCCAATCGGCCTTGGTGATCTGTTTACGGCAATCGACGGCTGGGTATAATGGGCAAAAAACCGTGTCCCGGATTTTTGAAATTCGCTTTTGTTTTCGCACAATGCACCTTCAAAGTGTCAACTTGACGTTTTTTGCATAAATTATTGGCCTTTGTTCACGTTTGTCAGGATATCTTCACTTCCAGGCCCTTTATCGGAAATCTGAGACACGTTCTTTCAGATATATTCATTCACTGTCCACAGGTGAAAAATCAGGCTAGTCTGTCCAGGCGCCGCCGACTTATACTTATTTGAATAATGTACGCACTGCCAAAAACGGAACTGAGAAAATCGACGATTTGTGTAAACGACCTATGCGTCACACATTGTGACCAAGAAGTCCGACTCGCGCACTATTTTCTGCGAATTTTCTTATACCAGGAATAAGTTGAAATATTTAGAGTCAGTTTTGGGAATTTTGAATATGTTTAGGATTGCAGATCGTGTGAAAATAGAAAGAAATTATACACTAAACTGGCAAATGCTTAGTGCCAGCAGTGGGTGGTATTTACACAACAAACACAGAGGGGTACTTAGCGATTTAATCCATTTTTGGAACGTTTAACTAGCATATTAACTGTATACTGTTAACTCAACGGTTACAATCTGGTTACCAGTGTACACAGTCAAAACGAAGACGTCGAAACTTGTGTAAAAAAGTCTATCAGATCGAGACCTGTGTGCTGTCGTCGCGCGATCGCGTCGGGCATTCACTTGTTCTTGACTCAAGTTGTCTACTTCCTGTCTCGCGATCGGCAATTTATGCATGTTCTTTGTGAAAAGTGATTGTCAAGTTCATGTTAGCGCCGACACTGTGCGAACGGGACGTCACTTGCTAGTTTTCCTACCTCAAGATGAGACGAACACATGTAACTCTTGACAACATAAAATGTCTGTCGTATTTTCTTAGCTTTTGCACCGCACTGCAAACTTGTCGCCCTTCGTTACGACGGGAGAGATTGACTCGTGTTATTTTTTCAAACTTTATTTATATGTGTTCTTGTACCGATTTTATCAAACTAATAATCATCACGCCGTAGCGTAGAACAGTGCAGGCTGTCATCGACAGCGTGTTCCGAGAGACAGAGTATCGACTAGTCTACACAGCTAGTGGAGTCACTCGACTTGCGCAATACCAGCGCACACATTATTATTTCGGAGATTTTTACTTTTAGTCAAACTTTTGATGACTGACCTCATATAGCAAAAATACCGTCAAGGACACTATGTGCTTACATTCGGTTTGAATTGGTCCATTCGAGAAATATTTAAACCAGGAAAAACAAGAATGACAAAAGCAAATAAGGTCTCCAACTTAGGTACTGGAGGCCATCTTTAGGAACATGCATATCAACTTCTATAGCAATGGGACAAGCAGATCCTAAATACATAAGCAAATGTCAACAACAAAAAATAGAGAAGGTTTGATAAAAAGAAAAGGTGGGAAAGGGTAAAAGAATGTACAAGGGATCTGGTAAAAAGTAATGCTACCTCATCAATCTTCTAGACCTTACCCCCTCCTGAATATCGAATGTTCCATCCCTTGGTATTACTTAAGGCCAGGAAATTTACAACCTTGGGAAGTTTTTAATTAATGCAATGGGTGTTATCATTCTAATGTAAACAGCACTTAAGTTAGTTACAGATGGTGAAATACCTTCCACTGTGGGCGGTGATTACAACATCTGGAATTATCCTTGATCCCAATTTCTCATCAGTTCTTGTATGTCTTACATAGAAAAGCTGCAAAAATTGGTCCAAAATGAAAAAATTCACCTCAGCTTTGCTTCCTGGATCAAATTTTCCTACAATTTGATACCTAATATGACAAAATTATGTTCACAGTCTTCGAAACTGTCTCACAACATATCCTGGGTTGGTGTAGGTCATTTAAGGTCACAAACTGAGAAAATTACCTAAAATACGGTATACAAATTTGGGGGTTTCCCAACACTTTGAGCAGAAAATTTATCTAATAACATCCCTCGGGACTTTATACCAAATTACAAAGCTATCAAACAAGTAATTTTGAGAACAAGTTTTCTTGATCAAAAATGACAAAATTGCTCCAAAATAGTAATTTTCCCAATTTGTCATAATTTCAACAAATAAGAAGCGTAACACCCTTGCAAAGATCCAACCAAATTTGAGAACGATTGGGCTGGCGGTTTCAGGAAGAAGAATTTTTACTGAAAATGAGAAAAATCACCAAAAAATTCAGCAAAAATACAAAATTAAGGAGAACTTCACAATATTCATAAAACTGTATAAGGTTCACCTAAGGTACTTGCACACAAATTTTCAAAGCAATCAAAACAGCGGTTCTCGAGATATTAATTCTTGACCATTTTCACATTTTGTAAGCTCATTTGCATAATTTTGGCAATGCAGACTTTATTTGAACAAAATCCCATCTATACCCCAGGATGCATCCACACACCAAATACCAAGCTGAAATGTGCAGCGGTTTGCGTGTTTTTGATGTTGACGGACATACTGTACGTACATACATACATACATACATACATACATACATACATACATACATACACACATACATACAGACGCCATCGACTTCAGCTTATACGATAAACTCACATTGGTATAACCAAATGTGAGCTAAAAATTGCTAGTTTCAGCACTTCTAGAAGTTGAGCCGGATTTGTTTTACGTTCAGTGTTGAGGTCCAGCTAGCAGCTGTGGAGTCTGCGGGTAATTGATAAGTTTAGACAACACGCACACAATAATCATTTGTGAACCCTCGCAATTCACGTTTGATGTAATTTAATTTTTGGGTTATATTTAAAGAAAGAAAAGGCATGAAATAAAAAAAAATATTTCCATTTCGTTTCGAAAAATTAGCAGATCGGTGAACTTGCTCTTGTGAATCTACATTATGTGTGTATGAACTCCTGCACTGGCTTGGGAAACTCCTTGACATAAATGTCACTTGTTGTCGGGTACGGTGTTGTTCAAGGTTTCTCAGCAGACACGAAAAGACTGCACGATAGAAAACTTGAGTTTAAAAATATAAAAGAACACGATACTAACACCAAGCATGTACAGCAAGAGTGATAAAATTATCGCAACTAACAGAAGTTTCATCTCGCTCAGGCTAATTTTTGGACTCGGGTATGCAATCAGCATAGCCTAGGATATGTTCGAAAAGCAGCGTGTCAAATACTTTCATAGTTGTCTCCGTTATCGTCTGCGTCCTCGGCCAAATATGACTCGTCACTGCATTCTTGATCGTTATTGCAGGGAGTATGAGTCAAAGTCGGACTGTTTTACATTTAAATCGACCTTTGCGCACGTTGCCATGTTTTTCAGGTCCGCTTTTGTGGACCTCGCTTGCTTTTTCGACGGTACGGAGCGCGAGCGCCGGCTTTGGTCTGCTCGACGTGTTTGCCGTACCGATACATGTGGAGTTCAAAACGCTGAGCACTATACCGCAAAGCCTATACATAATCTCTGCGTGTTTATCAAAGATATCGTGGTCGGTAATCCGCGACCGTTAAGACAAAAGGGAAATAATGGCACGCGGTGTAGCTGATAGTTTTCCATTTTAGTAATATTTCAGGAATTTCCCGGTACGATGTGACCCAACACCTTTCCCCAAAAGATGAAGACCATGTGTCAGTGGTTCGAAATTTGAAATAAAAAAAAATTGCTGAAATTGACCTTTGAACCTGAGTCGCATCGTTAAAGGATGGCGGTAGCCTCCATGATAAATTTAATTACAATCAGTCAAAGAGAGCCATTTTTTTTAAACAGCCCCCTAAATCTACGACCGAAAGTACCGGTACGCTACAGTCGCTTTTGATATAAATGCTAGCCCTGAAAACGGCCGTATGGTTTGTGTATAACTATATGTACACGTGATCTCACACATGGCAGTGACATGTCGTGTTCGGAGGGTTGGTAAGGTTTTGACATACCGGTTGCCCCAGTAACGTTTGGACTTCTGTTATGAGAATTAAACAAAGCTTGTAAAGACATCAAAACTGTATTTGTCAATGTCAGGTCAAGGTGAGCAAGTGAGCCGTCATCACCCGATCTTCTTTGGAAGGATTCGGCCTATTGCAGCTATTGATACGTGACACGTGTGTCCGAGATCGGCTCATTGAGTTGGCACTACATCGTAAGATTTCGACAAAGGTTGGACTTTAATTTCTTCAATAACGAAGATACCTATGAACCCAGTCCGTGGTTCATCCCATTGCTCCGAAAATAAACATAACTCGTGATGAGTTGTCCGGGGTCACCCTCAAAGCAACCGTGCAGCCGACCTCAATCGCTTACATATATCGTGTTATGCGAGATTCATGGAAATCTCGACCCTTCCGTGATGTAGTGTACTTTTTTTTTATTTTAGCGATCGGTCATGACGTCGCGTCGTTCACCTATTTCCTACCATTTTCCTGACCGTGTTTCTCAGTCAATGTTTAGATCGGTAATTCGTGATTTCAACATACGAAATTGCCAGCTTCGGATTATTTTTAATGTTTATGTTTATTACTTTCTTGATGATTATTTCCACTACGTACGGCGCCATTTCCGTATGTAGATATGGCGGATCATTCTCGAACGATGACATGAACCCGAAACTTCAGTAAATCAACTCAGCAAAAACTTCAGTAGATCAACTCAGCACGCTCCTGTTTTTATGAAATTGATCTTTTTCCTTCTTTCTTTTTCTTTCGCGTATTGCGAAGGCTGTACCTAAGCTTATAGTCAGAGCGTGAGTTGAGAGCAAACAGATTACGCAGATAATGCGAACGATAGCAACCGTTACCAACAGACTCATTATGCAGAGCCATGCCCCCAAACGCCCACCCAAACTTGGCATTAATCCGGATCCCGGTCCATTTCGCCCCGGGCTTTAACCATGTTCATGTACCATAATTCACCAACACTGGTGCTTTGGTTAGCATGTCCTTCAAAGTTCACAACTTTAAACAAAAACTTATCAGTGCAGACTTTGTACATGTGTATAAAGTACATACCTCTCATATCTTCTCAGTTGTTGGCATGCCTTTTCGTGTGACTCTGTCATTCCTTGGGGCACTACACTTTTCCTATTTGTTCAACGCCTAATAAATATCTCCACGGGATCTGCAACTTGCAAGGAAATAAATAAAAAGAGTTAAAAATCCTACTGTGAAAAATTAAATTATCTTAAAACACAGATGATGAATCATCAGATTTCACGTGACAATAATGACGATGAATCACCATATTAATCTGACAGTCCATCAACACATATTTGAATCAGAAATATATCAAGCGTTTTCATTGCCTGAAAAGGCTCAACTTCATTGGATTCACACTGCACTATGCATTCCTGCAGTATCTCAGAGCTGGTAGACTGTCAGACCATTGATGAAAAATTGACTCTTTTTACATCCATGGTCATATCAATATCTAAAATGTGCATGTTGAAAGTAACACCACATTTCATTTTCAGCAGAAACAGAAATAAAATGACATATCATGTTTAGGTAAGATTAAAATTAATCTCATGTTAACTTAAGCCCCCACTAGCTGTATCTTCTAGCATTGTTTTTATGATTTTAACGTCAAGCCAAAATAAGTTTGTGAGAATGTTCTAATTTTGGTCATGTATACACTTATTATTAACTAACACTGGGACTGTACATGCAATTTTGGACAAGATAAAGATTGCAATGTGATTAAATATTTGCCAAAACATTAAATCCCATCACAGTGCATACAAGCAAAAACCCTGTATACTGTGCATATCTGCACTGAAATCTTCACACAAACTGCACAAAGCAGTCCAATGTAATGCACAGAGCATTGTGCAATTCATGCGATAAAATGTTGAATGGCCCTTACTTCATCATTTGATGGGCCACTCAGGGCGCAACATTCTCTGAATTGTTTGGTCACACAGAGTTCATGCTAATGCATGTAGTTCATACATTCCCGCAGTGAAGTTGGGCTCACCTCAGTCATACCGTAGTGTGAAATGTTAAACAATTTCAATACCCAACACTGTAGCTAACAGAGGTGGAGGTCTGAAGTTTAGTGGAAAGAGATGATTGATTATGTTAACTAAGATTTCTGCTAAAATATCAAGCGACCAGGATGACATTTGACCCAGCCAATATGGCTATAGGTCTGATTTTTGCTGGACGGCCATCATGGGAGGAAAGTGTACAGCAAAAATATCAAGTAACCAGGATGACCTCTGACCTGAATTTAACTTATTTGCCAGTATTAGTGCAATAGCCTTCATATTTGGTGGGATGAGGCGTCACATCATGAATTACTTAAGATCTGTCAAATAAAATATTATTGACGTTGACTATAGCACGTACAGGGACAGCATAACGATTGGGGAGAGTCACTTTTCTCAGCATCGTTTTGAAAAATTCGTCCTCCCTCCCTATAAATTTTTTCCAGTCCCTTACCGGCCAGCACAGGTTGAATTCGTGAACACACATATCACAGGTCACCACTTTATGCACATACAAGGCCTCATTAAAGTGATTTAACAGTGAAGATTTATCGATAAAGTGAATTAGAGTGAAAATTCACCTATTTCTACTAGGTTAAAATGCTAATCATGCAAACTGAACTTTGGCTCGCGGCACGTGAATTAGCCTTATCCGTGGTCATACAGGTAACTCTCTTGTGCTGTAGTGTATGAGTAATTGTCTATGTTTGCAAAGCAGGGGCACTCTCGGAGAAATCCTACCGGTGCACACAGTAATAATCACAGTCCTTAGCAATTTGTAGAGTTGTGCAAGTCCAACATATCAATAATTTGTCACATAAGTTACATAAACAATACTATAGGGCAGAATTCAGAGAAAACCAGGACAAAATGGGGAGATACATGTATTTTGAGGTAAACAAATTTCAAAACTTACAGCTAGTGGTTCTTTAACCCTTTGAACCCGACTCAGACATAAATGTCTGATGACGTCATAGAGTACCAGGGGGTCAGGGTGCAAAGGGTTAAACATGCTAGTCGTCATGTACATGTAACTTTGCATTATTTATAACCTTCTAAATTAATACTATTATTGTGACAAAGGAAATAAATTGACAACATAAATCATTAAATGTAATGTCTCCTATGACTATAGAAAAAAAAGGTCAAAAAATATCAATGGGCCCTATTCTGTCCTTGAGCCATTGTACATACATAAATTTGAGCTTTAATAAGTGGACTTGTGGGATTGAATTAAAAATTGGCCAACATTCAACTGATTACAGTTTCAAAAGAAAATAAAGGATAGTAAATCTTCATTATCTTATTATTAACCTTCATGCACAGCCATTTTGAGTAGAGGTTCAACAAACAATAGAGCGTATAAATCATGTGTTCCTTGGATTACTTTTCATGGAGACTGAACAGAAATTACAGGGGGTAAGGCCTTTTTTGGGGTCCATTTTTTAAAAAAGCATTTTGAATTGTCATGCATGCCTTTGGGGCAGGGTTACCATTTTTGCGCAACTATTGAAACTATTTGAAAACAAGATGTGGCCAATACAGTGCTTTACCAAAAAAATATCAAATTTAATACATTGGAATCTGTTAGGCAAAATATTGACAGTTTTCCCCTATGCAACATGCATTATATGTACATTTATCCATGTTTGATGATTTATGTAATTCTAGTAGTTGGAATTTGGATGCAAATACATCTGTGTACAAAAAATTTGATTTTTGGATTATTCAATATACATTGTAGTCCATGAGGAAACCATGATTTTTTGCAATAAATGTGTTTATAGATGCTTAATTATTGATATTAATGCCAGTGTTCGAATTTGTGGAAAAATCAACCAGTCACCAGGACTGGTAACTTCAAAAAGTTGCCTGTCCTGCCAAAAACTTACCAGTCCTGATACTGCGATTGCTTTTTGTGTGCCTAAGTATTTTTGTTATGCGCTGTTGAGTAGGATGAATTTACGGGAAAGAAAACTGTCTTGCCATAAAATTTGAATGGGAGCCCAGAGAAAAAATAGCAGACATAGTTTTAAAAGAAGACTCCCCACGCTAAAGTCAACCTGTCCGCCAGACTGGTAACTTTTTTATTTTACAAGTCCTGCAGAAAAACAACCAGTCTCGGACTGCCGGACAGGTGTTATTTTGTACACTGTTAATGCACTTGATTAGATTGAGCTGGTTACTAGTGAATGTGTGTGCAAGAAATTTGATTTTGGAATTTCACCGGAATGTTGATTCACTAAACATATACATTCTGGTCTCTGAAGAAAATATGAAAAGGTATTTTGAAATACAACACAAGCTAAATCTGTGCTTATGTAATGTTTGGCAATTGAAAATGTGCACAATGAGAATATTGGTTGAAAGAACAGATGTGAACAACGAATGTGATATTGGACTTTCACCCTAGTGATTTTTTGTAAAGGTTAAAAGTATTCTTTAACAGTTAAAGTTAAATGAGAACTTATATGTCAATTATTAAGATATCATTTATACAGACTGTGACTCACAGGGCACATGAAATTTTGGAGGGACAATCTTTTCCTTGCTAACACTTTTTGAAGGGTCATTATTTTCCATTTTATAAGGCACTTTTGCTGATCCCTGGGATTGCCTTTGTTTTAAGTATGTAGGAGGACTACCTTTTGTTTTCCATTGAAACTGTAATCTGGTTGGTAAATTTTCTGGTGAGACAATCTGGTGCCAACACAGGCCTCTAAAACACCAATCAATCCCCCCGCCCGTAATTTCTGTCCAGTCCCTGACAGGTATCAACACTCATTAGCATAAAGTGACCCGGAAATTCGATGTTCATTATTCGTTAGAAATTATCAGGAATATCAATGATTTAAAACAAACAAACGTTCGATACTTTGCCAGATACAGATTTTGCTGGACACGTTTATACCAGAAGGAGTAGACGTATCCCAGACACTTTGGCTGGTCAAGAATAAGTGAATAGCTATAGCTATACTGTACATACATACCTGGTAAATTGTAAGCTTACACGAGAACCGTTCAGCTGATGCAGGACTCTTTGGCGATCACCACACTGGCACTAGATTCAAACGTACCGCATAGTCGTCGAGACGGTCCAGGATTTCAAGATTAGAGTCTTTAGTGGACATTCCTAGACACCGGCGGGACGTGTCAGTACTAAAATATAGACGACGCAACGCAACGTTGAGCTGTGAGTAGGCGACGCGACGCTATCCATAACAATGGCGTCTTCTGAGTATGGCTCCCCAAGTGCTCAAATATTCACGAAACGAACTTTGCAAAGAATTTGATAACTATCACTTTTTCACTCAATCTTGGAGAAAATGTTATTTTTTTTGCTCTCGTTAAATAAAAATATTGCTAACTAAACCATATATTCGTTTTCGCCAGCTAAAGCATGGAGGTAGAAAGAAAGAGAGCAGCAGGCTACGAGCTAGCTAGGGGGTCAATTTTCATCAACAGGCTGCCAGCTGTGCAGTTTACCTCTCAGCATGTACACAATGGGATTTCGATTTACGCATTTTTTACCTTCATGAATATTCCGGTGGCGAGATCTTTATCAAGATGGTCAAAATATAGCAGCTATTAGGCCTAATTAAAACTTTAGGAAATATGAACACGTTTGAAATCAGTCTGATATAATAACTACCAACCTGTAGGGCCTACATGTAGGCCTACTGACGGGAAAAGCGAAATTCTAGCACTTTTTTATGAAATCCATCATCGTATATCACGGTCGCAATTTACATGCGGACTGAGCTCAGAGTTCACTATGACTTGACGTTGGATTTAATGGACCACGAAGGTAAATGCAGAAAGTGGAAAAGACATTTTCTTGAGCAATAGTCGCTACAGTCGCGGTATCTTTTCCCATACACCCGCTTTTCCGGAAAAGTGTTTTTAATATAAAAATGTGTACAATGTAAAACTTCGAAGTTCATCGTCTAAAAGTTGATTTGATATGCAGCAGTACGGTCTATTTTTTATATCAATGGGTATACTGATATTATAAGTTCTCGAAACTAGTACAAATAATTCCCCTAACTCTGAAAGTAATGCGCGTTAGTTCAGATTCATCACGATAGATCGATGCATCAAAATTTAGGATTCATGTGACTGAACTATCTTGTGATTTGTTTGCTAATTGACGTTTCGGCGGCGAAAGTCCAAGGCCCAAAGAAGAAGTATGCAGCCCAATCACATATTTTCGAAGAAATAACCACAGCTTTCCATATAATGTGCGAAATCCGGCCCTGACCAATGCTGCCGTCCTGTTTCCGAGAATAACTTTCGAGCGGTGAAGCTAACATTGCCACTGAACAGCCTTGACTCGCCTCCGAGTCGATTTTTGATGTGGTTGAAGCACGGTCCTTTGGTTGAATTAAACCACTGGCGAAGAGTATATTGGCAATATTCAAAAACATACCGGTGTGAAATGTAATGCAGATCTCCTGGTTATGTGTCAAATAAGCAATTTTTGTCGCAAGTCATATCTTGTTTTTCACAAAGTCGAACTCGCAAGAGGGCAGATCGTCTGTGCAGCCGACACGAACACAAACTGTCATGATACCGGCTACCAAATGCTATCACAAGATAGGCTGTCGTCTACTGACTCCACACATTTGTCATTTGAATGAACGATGTGTGACGAAAGGGAAGTATCCCATGTTTAACTGCTGTGGCGATATCGATGACAACCCTAACAAATCGTTATGAGACTGCATGAAGAACGAGCGCATTTTGCGAAAGATTATGATCTTAGTCGTTGTTATAAAACGTGCCTGCCTTTGAGAGTCATAATTGCTAAAGTCAACTAAAGGGACTGGTCAGTTTATTCGGCGGGGGGGGGGGGGCAGTAGATTCATAGGGGTCACCCCGTTTTTGACTATGATGATAGGGGGGTCACCATGTTTTTTGAAATGTCCAATTGGGGAGGGGGTTCAGTCTGTTTTAGAATTTTGACACGGACTCATACTTGCCTACAATGCATCGTGCAAGCGACAAATTTCATCATTCAGTTGCATTCATGGCGCGCCCTTTAGGCGCTTAACTTTAATATTAATAATACTTTTTTCAGAGCCCCCTTCAAGCTAGCACGAAACTTTAATATATCAGACATATATGTCAGAGATATCTGTATGTTAAAATGTTGTCGGTGCGCCCTTCGAGCGCATTACTTTAAAATATCGAACTTATTTTTCAGCATTCCCTTCAGCCGCATTACTTTCATATACCAGACATATATATCAGTGATATCCAGATGTTAATATTTTTCAGCGGGCGCTCCGGGCGCTGTACTTTAATATATCAGAAATATATAAAAATATTTTGATGTCTGTAAATTGAACGTCTGTTTTGCAAAGTGTACTAATCATAATGAAACCTCCAGCGCATATGAAAAGCATAATAAGTTCCTGATACTTTTCTGTTTTCTCAATGAGAATTCAGCATTAGAAAGCAACATGCACTAATATTTTACAATCAAGCGTCAAACTTCATGATATCTGATAGGCACATTAGACGCTGTTTATACTATTAGGAAATTAAATTTTAGCCAGGATTTATTAACGGAACACAGTCCCAGGTGTAGACTGGCCCCCAGTCGCGCTTTCTCTTCAGTTGAGTTACTTGCTGACCAGGCGGCGTTCACTCCACGATCTGTCGCAATAGCCTACCATTAACACAACGGTTTGCCGATGTTTAGTCCTTCAATTTATTATTTTTGATACTTATATGCCCACAGACTTGGAGAAGTCTATCCCTGATACTCTTACACTTACATACCCAATAGACAAACCTGGCGGTCATACCGTTATATGAGATACAACGTTTGCAACTCTAAAATCTGACCAGAAATACTTGGTACACTAGGAAGCACAAGAAAAATTTAAAAAAAGGACACATCTTACCTACAAGAGCAAAATAATTTGACCTTACAGCATTGATGTATCTTTTCACATTCATGCTTACCGATGGCTGGCTGTACCGATTTACTCATACGGAAACTATGACTATAGTAGGTTCCCTTTGAGCGTATTTCAAATTACTGATGCCATCAGCTACAGCAAAGTATTTTCAGTATTGTCGATTCTGTGTTCAGCATTTAATTTTACTCATTATTTTAAAACATTCGTTGTTCGATTTTGAAAGGTAGTCGATTCGCCGGATAATTGCTATGCACTCGCCAGGGCACAGGCGATTTGATAGTAACTATGCGAAACCCGCACGATGCAAATGACAAGTTGTATCATAGGGTTTTCGTCAAGCTACAGACCCTCTGCACACAAACGACGATTGAAGCATTCGTGCACCAGAGTGTTCATAACATTATGCCATACACGTAATGTGGGAGGACATCAGGCAACCTCTCCACATTCCGACATTGACCACGGTAATTAGGGAAGTCCCTGCCCTGACAATGCTTGTTGCACACTCAAACAAATAATTCCCTTTGTCTGTGTTGCACACTTCACCCTGACTGTACTGCTTATGCATTGTGACCACAGAGTGCGTACCGGGGGCCTTGGTTCGACCACTTAATATCGAAAAGGACACTAAATCATCTGGATAAAACGACCGATACATTCACAATTTTCAAATTTGATAATGGCCTTCCCGTCTCAGCAGTCTCCGACTTTTGCCATGGTAGTCAGCTGAGGTCGAGTAAGACAGCAAACAAAGGCTGTTTTAATCACGGCTATATCACGGTCATCTTTATTTCACGCAAAACTACTCAAGTTACTTTTTTTACTGTAGACGTTCTTAAAAGTTGTAGAACGCACTAGAAGTGAAGTCTGTGCAGTCATGGATGTAAGGGTACAGGAGGGCCTGATAATCCCTTTCACACCTATTATTTTATCTTTGTCGACGCTGGCCTTTTCAGCTGTGGCATGATCAGGACGGCCAAGACACTCCAGGACGTATCTGTGGTACGTCCAGGGACACACACACACACACACACACACACACACAAACTTCACTCATAATTTTCTATGCATCACAAAAATCTTTCAAATTTATAACATTCCTTTTTTCATCCATAGTGCAGTAGGGCTGACAGCGATCCTGCAAATGTGATTCGGGTGCAACTCAATGACAATGCGTTCAATCAACTTTTAACAAGTTAAGGAAAAGAAAACAAGTTTACAAGAATTTGATGCAAATTTCAGACTTGAACAAAGTCTATTTTCAGTTAAACTTTCTAGCAACAGTGACTCGAAGCAAGAAAACCGCTTTTGTTTATACATTCAAGGGGTTCCTCCTGATTGTTGTTAATGACATATGGCTATTTACACCTTGAGACAATGGAGCAATGAATCAGAGCCCTGCATGACTTGCCATTGCCTGACCTATCACTATTTTCTTCATGACATACCGGTGCAAAATGTAATGCAGGTCTCCTGGTTATGTGTCAAATAAGCAATTTTGGTCGCAGGTCATATCTTTTTTTCACAAAGTCGAACTCGCAAGAGGGCAGATCGTCTGTGTAGCCGACACGAACACAAACTGTCATGATACCGGCTACCAAATACTATCACAAGATAGGCTGTCGTCTACTGACTCCACACATTTGTCATTTGAATGAATGATGTGTGACGAAAAGGGAAGTATCCCATGTGTAACTGCTGTGGCGATATCGATGGCAACCTTCCTGATATGTTAATGACATATGGCTATTTACACCTTGAGACAATGGAGCAATGAATCGAGAGCAATGAATCAGAGCCCTGCATGACTTGCCATTGCCTGACCTATCACTATTTTCGTCATGACTGCAGCAACATATACTGTGGTATACAAAACGCAAGCTTTATTTCAGTCGAAAGATAAAAAGACAGTTGCAAAATGATAAGAATTGAAGGAGGGATATGTGTCTACTACAGTGCGGGGACTCCAAAGTGCAAACACTAAGCCCTTCAAGATGGTTTCCAGATGGTATGTGTGAGCCCAGGTGAATTGATATATGTTTCTCACTATCACGGTCCCTTTTGTGGAGGGACGTGTCACTATACATCCAGCTATTCTTTAACACATATAGTCCTTTTCAATTTGTAGAGACTGTAAGTTGTCATCCTCAGTGTTGTTTTACAATCTTTACCTCACACGTAAAATTATGCAACTTTATTGGATTGCATAATAAGGTACATAATTTTAGTGAGCCATTAAACCCTTTTATACAAGTGCATAAAGATGCATATAGGCACCACCACTGACACCATGTTTACACACCTTTATGCACTGCATAAAGGTGCGTAAAGGAGCTGACCAACTTTATGCAAATTTATGCAATTGCATAAAGAATGTTAAATTTGGATTTCATCCAGTGAGCTAGTAAAGGTCACTTCTACATTTCTGCGATTTTCTTAGTTTTTTCGGCAATGTGACGCAAATTCTTGAGAGTATAGCTCGTCGTCACGATGACATATTTGCTTGGTTTTATTACACAGATGGTAATGAACGATTCCGTCCACTATATACCGTCTCAAATTGTAACGAGCTCGAACAAAACCTGGTATCGATAAACGTAAACTTGCAGCAGGAGAGGGGTCAATTTGATCGGGGAGGGGGTTTCAAGCTGATAAGTATAAACGCAATCCATGTCTTGACTCAAATGATTGATCATGAAAGGCCATAGTCCTCTATCGTTAACGTTGTAGTTCTTGACGTACATTAAGTTTTGGAATTTTGTTTTATTTGTATGTGTATAGGATCTTTAGGAAAAAGCGTTTTTGACACTGCCAATGTTGATTGCAAAACGAATTTACAAGTGTAATATTTTTAGGTGTTTCAACTTTTGCAACGCTTTCACTCAGCATAAATAGTGTCTGCAGTAGTCATACTTTCCGTTACACTGGCTAAGCTAGTATCCATCATAAATACTTTTATGGATTCTCAAAATCTAGCCAGGTCTGTGTTTTTTAGACCCACAATGCATTGTGACACTAGAATCCATTAGTATCCAAAATGGATTTTGGCATGTATTCCCCGCAGCCTTAGTTTTGCTGGATACTGGGGGAATCCATTATGTATTCCGGTGCTGGATTCTCAGTACTGGATAATGATGGATACTCTAATGGATTCTGCTGTATACTGTAAGAATCCATCAAATGGATATTGCTATAGGTCTGTGGATACGGAACACTTCACATGGTGATGAAGATCACATTTTGGATTCCAGCCGAAGCCAACAGAAAACACCAGATGTGTCCAGACGATAAAAACGGTACATTTAGCCATAGATGCTACAAAAAAATCTTGCTAGGTATCGACATCTTAAGTTTACATTCCCTACCATAAAAATCTCTGATAACAACAAACATTTACAAGTTAGACAGTTCTTACACTTCCAAGTCCTGCGAAATGAAAATCTGGCCTTTCTTTCATCTGTTACGGAAATTTAACAAAAATCAGGGTATACAAAAATGACTACTCTATCGGAGCTCAAGTACACGACCTCTAACATTGTAGTACTCTTTTAGCCTAAAGAAACACCGAATTTCGATATTCTACACATGTCTATACCCGCAAAGTACTAGAAATACATTTTAACACTGGCTTTTCGATGTCAGGCGAAACATTGCGATAAATCGGGACTTAACTTGGTGAAGTCAAAAGCGGTAAGGTAGACAAGCATTTACACAAAGCAAACGCTGTCCTCACAAATTTGGTCGTTAAAGTTTTCAAACAACAACATTTCAGTTGTTAACATACATACTTTACCGAATCATGGAGAACTCCTGGCACATAAAATATTCCGACGGTTAAAAAACTGCAAACAGAAAATTTTGAGATACAGGGACAATTGCGGAATGTAAACAACTCGGCGATGTCAACTGCTGTTAAGTCTGGAACTACAGTGATGTGTTTTGGATTTCTATTCGAAACTTTGTCACTTTACAGCAACATACTGACTGTCTGCAGATCTTTATTTGCATCGAATCTCGCTACTAATATGTAAAAAATACTTCAAAACCAATTTTCTTTCTAAAAATGGACTTGCGGGTAATCCGAAATAACTTGTAATCCGAAAACATTATTACCGTATACCCTCAGCAGTGTCTATGACCGAACATTGTGCAGTCGATCGCACTGCATGAAAACGAAATAATTTAGATAAATTATTATATAATACACGTAAATTCAAATGAATCCACATAAATACACGCTTGCTGAATACAAGAAATGGATTCTTGGACTTTCTTCATCTGTATATGCACTCTTCAGCTGAAATACAGGCAATAATCCTGCTAATACATTAAGTATTGGAAGGTTTTTATGTAGTGTCGGGTCCAGCTTCATTAGGTCCCCGACCCATTAGCACAACATATATTCCAAGTAGGATCATACAATGCTAATCCAAAGTCCCTTTGATCTTTACTGCAGTTGCCTGTCCCGTTTTTCTCTAGGGCTATGGTTATACTAACATTTTAGAATCGATTTCTTATTTGTGGAAAGAAAGTGGACGTAAATGTAAAGTATCGATTGAGTTACGCTTGTATGATTTAGAGAAAAAAATCAGTAGGATACCGTTTTTGAAGTAAAAGTTGGATAAATGGTCACTACTGGCCGTAATTTCTGGACACATTTCAGGAGAGCTTCTTACCTTCTCCTTTTAATTACTCTTCCTATCTTTCGCAATGTTGACAACCCATTAAATCACTGATAAGTCCAAGTATTAGAATAATTAGTTGTGTTGACTAATAATTACAAGATGTGTATATGAGAGATAACATCTTTGTTATGGGGTGTAAAATAAACACAATGTCAAGAGACGACGTTGTGTATATACAATCATTTATTTAATTACTCCGATTAGTCAGAGCATGAAGAAACGAAGAGGAATTGATAGAGTAAACACTGAGGAAAAACTCAATACGTCTGGGCCGCCTGTGGTGCGACATTGGAGCCTGTAGATGTTTTCACGAATCAATATCGACAGTAACTATATGTTACTACAGGCGCTTAGTGAGATAGCTTGGAGTTAATCTAAAGCAAAATTTTACATACACTTACATTTGCTCTTGATGTTTCACTAAGTCTTTATTTGATTTTAAACATCACTTGCAAAAGCAAACCTTCAGGCAGCACACCAATTGCAGTAATCATACATTACACGATTTAACGGTAAGGAAAGCAATATCATTTAAATGAAGCGCCTGAAACATTGAAATATTTACTTCACAGATCTTCTTCTAGTCGTGCAATATTTAAAAACCAGAAGGGACTTGTGCATTACAAGGTACAGATTCGGCCTTAACTTAAGCACTCACCGAGTCTTTCTTTGCGATGCTTGCCCCCGAGCTAAGGAGAAATTTTACTACTTTATGTAGTGGATATTCAGCTTTTCTTTTGAGTCTGATCAAAGTTGTGTGAAGAGGAGTTTCTTTTTTCTGTAAACAAAGAATATGGTTGAAAAGTTGAGAGTATTTGCTTAAGTTATACTTCTTGCGAATTACGGCAGATTTATAAGTATAGAACTATGGTCCCATATTTCGCATAATTGCAGCCAATGGATCAAAAATATTATACAATTGAGATTACATTTTTTCCATTAACTGTTTGGTCAGCAAAGCTATCAGTACAAAATCCTGAAGATTACTTGTTGAAAATAAAAAAAAATCGGATGTTATTTACTTATTTTTTGTTCGGCGGTGACAACTCAATTCAAACATGTTGCCTCCTTTTAGAAAGATAAAAGCTATAGAAAATCTAAATAAGACTTACTGGGAACTGTACGCTAAAAGGTATGTAGAAGCAATGGTGTCGAAGCAACAGTAGAGAAAACAGCGATTTTCGTGTAAGTTTATGTGGTGTTTTTTAATATGCTCCTGATCTTTGTTTAAGTATGCCTTTTCATATAGGTGCATTCAATTTTGATAAATGGACCAATTACAGAAAGTCAGTAAATATGCAAATGATCAACACTGAAATCCATGGAAACCAAATTTGAAAAGTATGGCTATCAAAATATATGTCCCTTTCAAGTCTGATAAAATTAAGTTTATTCAGTAGTGATAAATTCTAATGATTGACAGTAATTGAATATTTTAGTAAGTTATTGATGAGCACGTAATACAAGTCACATTTGTATAGAATGATTGAGACTGAGTGCAATCAAGGTATTCCAAAAGTTGGATCAATTTCTATACATTTAGATTTAACTTATGGCCTAGTTAAACATTAATACAAAAATGCCGATTGAGTGCAATCAAGGTATTCCAAAAGTTGGATCAATTTCTATACATTCAGATTTTACTTATGGCCTAGTTAAAACATTAATCAAAAATGCCGATGATTTATTATGGCATATAAAACTTATAAAAACTCTGTGCATGGCTATATCTAAATATCACGAACATAGGTATGAAGTATATTCAAAATAAACGCATTCAAATATCATGAAAATACTGCAAAAGATGCGTGAGGACATAGGCGCTGCATATCGCCCAACACAAAGCAGAGGGCAATGCACAGCGCCAATATCCAGGTGCATCCTTTGTGGTATTTTCATGAAAACCTTATTATTTTATACCGTACATTCCTTACTTGAGCATCAAATTGACAGAGTAATGACCATTTTCGTGCAATGTCAACAAGTTTTCGTGCAATTTATAGCGCAAGTGTGGAACACTCTCTCGTACGCGCTTCTGCATGTTCTCGATATTGTGTATGCAGTACACACGTATGTGCGTACAGATCGCTCGCGAGGCGTGTTCTGGCATTGGTCCAATGAGTCCCTTGAAACATTCAACACTGAACATGCAGATGATGGGGCGCCTTGAACCGTACGTGTTACGGCGTTCCGTGTGTTTTTTTTAGCGCACGCAAAAGTTTATTGGTTTAGTCTACATTCCCATTCAATCTATCTCCAAAAAGAAACACACAATACACAATGCTCATTGTAACCATAGACAAATTTTTTATTTTTTTATTTTCTTTCCTGATTGTATATATATATATATATATATATATATATATATATATATATATATATATATATATATATATATACATACTGTATACAGGTACTATATGTACCTACCTAATACGAGTGAGTAACCTGTTAGCGAGAGTGGGTACAGCGCCACCAGTGTCAGACTTTCACTGCTGAGAATCTCGCGATATCTGACGAGATTCATTAAAGAGTTTGACTTGCAGACAACTGCACATTTTCTGTGTCTGCCTCATTGATATTTCTTTTCAAGCTTTTGACAGCAGTGAACGTTGTGGTCGAGTAAACTGTAGATGTATACTCTCCTTTATTTTAACAGGGTTTCCCTTACACTGGCTACATAATTTGGCGCCCAACGTGGTGCTCCGTTGCAAAAGTGTTGCAGTACACAGGCATATGGTTCCCTATGAAGTTTATGTCGCAGTGTTTGACAGGTGATGTATCGAGCATTATCTCCATGGTAACTCCTAGTCAACTATTAAAGTGAACCACCAGTTATACGTCGCTGAAGAGAAATAAAGAGGTTTGAACTGAATTGCTGTGCTAGTTGAAAGTACAAGAGAGACTCTGTAAACTATATATTTTGTTTCCTTCTACGATAAATACCTGCTCAATATCTGATTGACATACTTGTGTGTTTACAAGCAATGATGGGTACCCCTCCACACACCTGTACACCTTGCGAATTTAGAGCCCTGTTGGACCATACCCTTTATATTAAGGGCATTGCAGGGAGTGCTACACTGTGAGGAGTTGAATGAATTCCTGTCATCTGTTGGTACAGTCAGCCATATTGTCTGGCTGGTCGACCCAGAGTCAGTTAGTCGTAGTGACCATGGTTCTACCAGTTTACTGACAAGGCCACAGCTCAAGAAGCATTGTGAAACTTAATGGCCGACTGTTCCTGGGTAGCAAGTTGACAATTACTAGGGTGCCGGTCAGTTTGTACGATAGACTCCGATATGAGGCCACACCATCAGCATCTAACACCATACCCAAGACAATGAGCAGCAATATGACATCAAGACCAGTTGTCACGCCAACCAGGTACACACCCTGTCATAACACTGCATGAAAACCCAATAATACTTACTGTATTAGCATGGATTATTGCCTGTATTTTAGCTGAAGAGTGCATATACAGATGAATACAGTCAATAATCCATTGCTTGTATTCAGCAAGCCTGTATTCATGTGGATTCATGTGAATTCACGTGTATTATTCTATAATACAGGCAACTCATTAGTGTGAATTTATCTGTATTATTGCTTTTTCATGCAGTGTAAGTTGCGGTACGAGAGTGAAGTAACCAATGCCGGTGAAGTCGACAAGACCGAATTGAACAGCATGATCGAAGTTCTGCATAAAGCTGAACATGAAGTAACCCCTGTCAGTCGGCAACCTGGTATAGGCGTCAAACCAAAGTACGGTAGCCCAGCGGTGTCATGTCCAGTTACAACTGACAAGTCTACGGTCTTGCTACCAGCTGCATTGTTTCAACCGCCAAGAATTTCAACTTTTTCTGGTGACCCAAAGAATAAAGGTGACTCAGACTTTGAGTCCTGGAAATATGAAATTGAGTGTTTGCAGAGAGATGGAACACATAGCAAGGAGACGCTGGCCACAGCAGCTAGGAAGTCACTGCGTGGAGATGCAGGTAGAGTTGTGATGCACATGGGTTTAGATGTAACCATTGAAGCTATCCTGGAAAAGTTGAGTGGGATATATGGTGTGGTTGAAACTGGTGCTACTCTACTACAGCAATTTTATAACAGCAAACAGGAAGAGAAGGAGACAGTGGCTGGATATGGATGTCGCCTTGAGTTAGCAATTAACAAGGCCAAGGAGAGAGGTGGTATAGCAGCAGTGGTAGTGGATGAAGCTCTCAGAACTGTATTTTGGAAGGGTTTGCGTGATGAACGAGTAAAAATATTGCCAGATATCGCTATGATAAGGCAACATCATTCGATGAGTTGCTCCGCATCGCCCGCCTAGCAGAACAAGAAGTGAAGGAAACATTTGCGTATGCCAAACCTGCATGTGCTGGTATCTCCAATCAGACCATTGTCCCTGAAAAGGCAAATGCTGTGAAGGAGGACTCAGTAGTAAAGGAAATTCAGCAATACATGCAGTCTTTGGCAGCCAGACTTGACAGGATGGAGGGTAATGGTACGAGTTCAGACGCTAACCCTCAAGACATGCCCTCACAGCAGGGTCGTGGTAGAGGTAGGCAAAGAGAAAGAAATCTGCCTGAACAAAATGCTGGCACAAGAAGGAGAGGTAGAAGTCCAGAAGGTACTGGCCGCATCCGGGGACCTGTAATTTGTTACAGATGTGGTCAGGAGGGACACATAGCCAGAGGTTGCCGAAATCCCAAGATGGTGGACAACGCCCCTTCTGTTCCTGAGCAATCTGGTCAGTTAAACCCCCAGCTGCCTCCACCGGCGGGCGGGTGGTAGGCAGAACAATACCAGTTTGGGATTCAGCAACAGATGACGGCAGCCAGACAGGATAGTAATTGTAGTGATCACATGGGTGCTAATGTATCACTGGGCAGCAATATAGACTTACACCACTTGAGTGCTACTCAATATCAGCTGGCCCAAGAGCTACTAGCGAGGAAGTCTGATGTATTCTCAAAACATGACAATGATCTTGGTTATTGTACAGCTGTACAACATGAGATACCACTCAGTGATACCCACCCTATTCGTGAAAGGCATCGCCGCATACCCCCTGCCATGTATGATGAAGTGAGGTCCCTCCTCCAGGGTATGTTGGCAAGTGGGGCCATACGCGAGTCAAGTAGTCCATCGGCAGCCCCATTGTGCTTGTCAAGAAGAAAGATGGGTCAATTCGCCTATGTGTGGATTACAGAAGGTTGAACGCCAAGACCGTCAAAGACTCGTATGCCATGCCAAGAATAGAGGAGAGTATTGATGCCTTGAAAGGAGCCAAGTGGTTTTCAACAATTGATTTGAAGAGCGGTTATTGGCAGATTGGAATGGCGGACAAAGATAGACCAAAGACGGCCTTTACCACACCCTTTGGATTCTACAAGTGCAACCGTATGCCATTCGGGTTGACCAATGCTCCAAGCACATTTCAGAGGCTCATGGAAAAGTGTATGGGAGACTATAATCTAAAGATATGCCTTGTGTATCTGGACGATATAATCATATCTCATCCACTTTTGAAGAACACCTTCAGCGGCTTGAGGCAGTCTTTGATCGTCTCCAAGAGTATGGGCTGAAGGTAAAGGCATCAAAATGCCAACTTTCAAGAGTCAAGTCAAGTACCTTGGGCACGTGGTTTCAGGAGATGGCGTAGAGACTGATCCGGACAAGGTTGAAGCCCTGAACACTGCATGAAAACCCAATAATACTTACTGTATTAGCATGGATTATTGCCTGTATTTTAGCCGAAGAGTGCATATACAGATGAATACAGTCAATAATCCATTGCTTGTATTCAGCAAGCCTGTATTAATGTGGATTCACCTGAATTCACGTGTATTATTCACTAATACAGGCAAATTATTAGTGTTAATTTATCTGTATTATTGCGTTTTCATGCAGTGGAAAACATGGCCTGTTCCGAGGAGTGTCCACGAGGTCAAGTCCTTCTTAGGTTTTGCCGGTTACTATCGGAGGTTCGTCCCAGGTTTTTCAAAGATAGTGAAGCCATTGAATGATTTGACAGCTGGACTCCCAAGCAAGCGCAAGGACGAAGAAGAACCAAACGCTTATCACTGCCTGAGTTTGTGTGGACAGACCAATGCCACACTGCTTTCAATGACATCATTCACAGGTTATCAAATCCACCCATACTTGCTTATGCTGACTATGGCATCCCATTTGAGCTCCACACAGATGCGAGCCTTAATGGTCTAGGTGCTGCTTATATCAAGAACAAAATGGCAGGAAGAGAGTTGTTGCATATGCGAGTAGGGGTTTGTCTCCGAGTGAAAGAAACTACCCAGCTCATAAGCTTGAATTTCTAGCCTTAAAGTGGGCAGTAACTGACAAGTTCCACGATTACCTGTATGGAAAACTCATTCAAGGTAGTTACTGACAACAACCCTTTAACCTATGTAACAACCAAAGTTAGATGCCACTGGTCATCGATGGCTTGCTGCACTTTCAACGTATAACTTCAGTCTTGCTTACCGACCAGGTACAAGAAATGCCGATGCTGATGGCCTATCTCGCCGACCTCACACTCCTAACCAAGAGACCGACTCTGACTCACTTCAGGATACCCTCAGTCGCTATGAGACAGGAGGGAGTGAAGTGCCATGTGAATCGGTAGAGGCTGTGTGTCAGTCTTATATGACTGCAAGGATTCCCTTGGTAGAGATGGTTGGTTGTTCAAATACAGCAGTACCAGAGACCATAGATTGTCCCCCAACACTGCCAGGGAGTGAATCTTTACCCACACTGACCAGGGATGAGTGGGTGGCTGCACAGCAAAGGGACCCTGCCATTCAACGCATCGTCATCCTCAAGAAGAGTGGAAAACTTCCAACCAGAACAAAACGGAAGACTGAGAGTTCAGAGGTTCGGCGTTATCTCTATGAATGGCAGAGACTCAGTTTCAAGAGTGGTGTTTTGTACAGGAGTCGTATTACAGGTGAAGGCAACTAGGTGCATCAACTAGTACTCCCGAGACAGTACAGAGCCATGGTTCTCAGAGGTCTGCATGATGATGCTTGGTAAGGACAGAACATTAGACTTGGTGAGATCTCGCTTCTTCTGGCCTTACATGGCACATGACGTTGAGACTAAGATCAAGTCATGTGAGAGATGTGTGAGAAGGAAGGTGCCCCCAGGTGCAAAATCAGTTGCCCCATTGGTGAACATACAGACCAGTCAGCCAATGGAATTAGTATGCATGGACTATCTGACCCTAGAAGAATCCAAGGGAGGTGTATCTAACATTCAGGTGATCACTGATTACTTCACACGCTATGCAGTCGCAATCCCAACCCAGAACCAGACCGCACAGACTACAGCTAGGCATCTCTTCAACAGCTTCATGGTACATTATGGGTTTCAGCCCGGTTACATTCAGACCAGGGAAGAAACTTTGAGTGTGAGGTCATTCGACAACTTTGCCAAATAACAGGAGTCCAGAAGTCAAGAACAACCCCATCCACCCTATGGGCAATAGACAGACAGAGCGTTTTAACCGTACATTTCTTGACGTGCTTGGCACTTGAAGGAGCACCAGAAGAAGGACTGGAAATCATATGTCGGTCCACTTGTGCATGCATACAACTGCACTACTAACAATTCCACTGGTTATGCCCCCTACTATCTCATGTTCGGACACCATTCCCAGATTACCTATCGACGTGTACCTTGGATTGGAACCTGAGGGCGATTTGCCAAATACATATGGTGAATATGCGCAGGACCTCAGAGACCGACCTGACTGTGCATATACGATTGCATCAAAGGCAGCTGCTAAGAAGTCCTCATACAACAAGAAGAGGTATGACAGTAGGGCAAGGGGAGCTGTGTTGGAGCATGGTGACCGGGTTTTGGTGAAGAATGTTAGCTTTAAAGGGAAACACAAGATTGCTGACCGATGGGAGAGAGATGTGTATGTAGTGGTTTGCAAGACCAATCCTGACCTCCCTGTGTATACAGTCCGGCCAGAGTCTGGGGTTGGAAGAGAGAGAACTCTCCATCGCAACCTACTGTTACCATGCTTCTCATTGCCCTGCCCATCTGAGAATCAAAGAGCAAAACCCAAAGAGACTGTTGATTATACAAGATTGACAAGCAAGGCAGAAGAATCACAGGATCATAGTAGAGTTTCGTCAGACTCGGATGGTGACCAGGATGTTCATTTCGTCCCAGTCTATCATGCACCACAGGAGAGGGTACTCGAACCTGAAGAGGTATCAGACCCAGATACTGTGCCCAAAGAGGAGAAACAGGCCATGGTTGGGAAAAAGCCCACATCAGTGGTCAGTGGTGTCAGTCCACCAGGGACTACTTCAGATACACTTCCGATTGAGAATTCCTCACTACCAGGAGTACAATGTGTTGTTGAGAACGAAGTGAGCGGAAGTTTGGAGCAATCAAATGACCTGAGTCTACAGGAAGATGCTGAGCCACACAAGGAGTTTGAAATTAAGGAGGAAGTACACTTCGAACCCATGCAAGAAGTGGAAGGGGAACCCTTAAGGAGATCAAAGCGGACAATACGACCACCAGATCGCCTGAATCTTACTCAGGTTTGCAGTAAGCCAGAATGAATGGTCAAAGCAGATTACCTCACATCTGTAAAGTTTAACGCCTAAGGTGACTCTGCAGAACGTCTTTGTGCTGCGTTGATTGACATTGTGTCGAAGGGTTAATCACAGACTGTATTTTCTTGTGAATATCAGGACGATATTCCAGAAAGCAGGGGAGTGTGTAACCATAGACAAGTTTTTATTTTTTTATTTTCCTTTCTGATTGTATATATATATATACTGTATACAGGTACTATATGTACCTACCTAATACGAGTGAGTAACCTGTTAGCGAGAGTGGGTACCGTGCCACCAGTGTCAGACTTTCACTGCTGAGAATCTCGCGATATGATGGGATTCATTAAAGAGTTTGACTTGCAGACAACTGCACATTTTCTGTGTCTGCCTCATTGATATTTCTTTTCAAGCTTTTGACAGCAGTGAACGTTGTGGTCGAGTAAACTGTAAGTGTATACTCTCCTTTATTTAACAGGGTTCCCTTACACTGGCTACATAATCACTTTGTACATGAGGAGCGGCTCATGTGCTTAATTCTGGTCTAGGGTACTTGAAAAATATTACCAGCAAAGTTTGCCGTTAAAGACTGTTATGGCAATCTGCACAGAAAATTTACCCCACGCTAAAAACCAGAAGGAACAATCCTTTTTCCTAAAATGTTTTCTAAAGGAAAAAGGTTCTCTGGAAAAGCGTAGGTGATTTACCATCAAAAATAAGTGTCTGGAAAAGCGTAAGTGATTCACAATCGAAGTACAAAAATTGCAAAGAGGATTCATAAGGGTGGGTGGGGGGGGACTTGGTGTCTGGCCACGTCCTAGCCAGTTGAAGCGTAAGTCTGGACTAGTGCTACCTCGTGTGGCACCCTTACTTCATCCGCGACTTCCACAATCACAGCCAATCAACGGCCTCTAGATGTTTCCTTCGAAACTTCCAATGAATCACTGATCAAGGCAATCCCGCCAAGATTACAACAGCATTGCAGCTAGTGTCATTTCCTTTGCTACAGTTTACATACTCTGTATCTATCAGGTTAGATCTACCTCAGCGTACATAGCTACATATATCTCTGCCGACAAAGCAATATTTTAACGCTTTCCTTCGAACCATAATAAAATATTTTTCTCGATGGCAGATGTATAATAACATGAGGTTATTAGGAAACTACCGCAAAGGATGCACAAGGACATTGGCGCAGCGTATCGCCCAATGCAAAGCGGAGGGCAGTGCGCGACACAATGTCAGAGTGCATCCTTTGCGGTATTTTCGTGATAACCTTACTCTTATACATCTTACATTCCAGACAGGGGCATCAAATTGTCAGATTAGTAACCACTTCCTTGCAATTTCAACAATTTTGCTTCTGGTTTTATCGCGCCAGTGTGTAACGCTATCTCAGACGCGTTTCTGCATGTATTGGAGTGTGTGCACTACACATGTATGTACAGGGCACGCGAGACATGTTCTGGCACTCGTTCAATGGTTTCCAGAAACCTTTCAAAGTGAACGCGCAGATACCTCGCAGGCAATGTGGTGGCCTGGAAACTGTTCGTGTTACAGAACGGGCGTTCACTACAGCTTTTTAGCGCATGCAAAATTCTTTTGTTCTTGATGGTAGATGTATAATAATATGAGGTCAGTACAAAAATACCACAAAGGATGCACGAGGACATTGGCGCAGTGTGCGGCGGGTGTGCGGCACCAATATCTGGTTGCATCCTTTGCTGTATTTCCATCATAAAGTTATTGTTATACATCTTACATTCGCGAATGGGGCATCAAATTGTCAGATTAGTGACCGTTTTCGTGCAATGTCAACAATTATTCTACCAATTTATAGTGCAAGTGTGAACGCTATCCCGGACGCACTACTGCAAGTTATTGATAGTCTGTGTGTGCACTATAGCACTACACACCTATGTACAGAGCGCGCAAGAGATATGTTATGGCATTCGTCCAATGTGTCCCTTCAAACCATTCAACAGTGAACGAGCAGATACAGCTGGAGGGGATGAGGCACCTTGAAACCGTATTGTTACTGAACGGGCGTTCCGTACGGCTTTTTAATGAACGCTAAATTCTATTGTTCTCGATGGTAGATGTATAATAATAATCAGTACATCAATCTTTGTATGTGGCAACCATTGTAAATAAGGGACTGGACATAAATTACAGAGGGGGCTGGGTCTGTGTTCTTTGAAACACCGTTGCATCACAAATAGTGACCCTTCGAAAGTTAATGCACAAAACTTAGTGACCCTCCTCCTTATCCGTGCATAAAAATATGTGACCCTCCCCTGTTACTCAACAAAACCGTGATATGTTCAAGTCCCCCTTCTGACTTGCTATACTTTTGAAGTCACCCTCCAAAAAGGAAGGCAAATGTGGCCGATATAATGCTTAGTCCAAAAAATGTCAAATCATATGTGTGTAATAATTCATATGAATGCACTTTGTTTGAAGTGGCTGGTAAAAAGTTCATGTGTGAACAAAAAATATAATTTTTAGATTTAATCGATTATGTCGATCACTATACATGGTAGTCGACTATACGAAAACTATGAACGTGTATTTTTCAGTATAAAACTAGCAATATCTGTTCATCTATAGATGTTTAATAACTGATATAAATATACTTGATTAGCACAGGTTGTTTACAAGTGCACATGTGAACAAGATATTTGATTTTGGAATTTCGCTCAAAATGTTGATCCACTATACATGAAAGTCTATGACAAAACTGTATTTTTTTTTCAGAATTAAAAATATACACTATTTGTGAATATATAGACCCTGAATAATTGACATAATTGTACTTGATAAGAAAGGGTGGTTGCACGTGCATCTGTGTACATGAACTTTGTTTTTAGAATTTTGCATAAAATGTTGATCCGTTATACATTGTAGTGTATAACGACAATATGAATACTTTTTTAAAATACAAAACTTGGCAAATCTGTGTATTCATGTATGCTTGATTATTGATATTTATGTTCTTGATTAGACTGGAGTGGTTACAAGTTTATATGTATGCAAGAAATTTGATTTTGAAATTTAACCGAAATGTTGATTCATTATATATGGCAGTCAATGATCAAACTATGAATAATTTTTTCCAATACAAACCTAGGTAAATCTGTACATTTATGTACACCTTATTATTCGTATTAATGTTCATGATTAGACTTGAGTGCTTTCAAGTCACTGATTGTGCAAGAAACTTGATTTTGGCATATCACTGAAATGTTGATTCCCTATACATGACAGTCTATGACGAAACTATGAATAATTTTTTTCCAATACAAAACTAGGTAAATCTGTGCATTTATATACACCTAATTATTAGTATTATTGTTCATGATTAGACTAGTGTGGTTTCCAGTCTATGGTTGTGCAAGAAATTTGATTTTGGAATTTCACCGAAATGTTGATTCACTATACATTTTAGACTATGAGGAAACCACAAAAAACTCAAAGGTTACTGATCCTAAATTGTTATTCAAAAGTTGTTCGACCTGAAGCTTCCAGTTGTTATTGATGACACTATGCATTATTCTGAATAGTTTGTATTCTGTCAATGTTCTAAAAAAATAGAAAAGTGTACATATAGCGACATGAATGTTTGACACCGACCTTTACCCATGTATAGTCAATGGGAGAATGATATCAAATAAGTAATCTCCCAAATTATTATTGAAAGAGTCATTATAGGGGACAGTTATGCACAAAAGAGGAGTTGGATAAGTAGAAATCATGACAACTTAAATTAACGTGGCTGCTTGGATCATCAATACATTGTTTATCATACCCTTAAACTTCTGCCCGAAGGGCGCCCCGAAAGTGGAAATGGCAGAAAATGAAAATGCCAGGAGGTATTGTTCCTTTTTTTCAGTATTCCATACATTTCGATACGTGCACATGCAATTTCAGCTTTGATGCATGAAAAAGGTGACCCTCCCCCATAGGCTTGCACAAACTTTTATGACCCTTCAAAAATGCTTGCGCGAAAAATGGTGACCCACCCTTAAAAAAACCGGCCCACCCCTAGTAATTTATGTCTAGTCCCTAACACAGTTCCCTCTCGGCTCATAAATTGGAAGCCATGGTGAAGCAAAATTGGTCAAGGCATATCAGAAAAGACTGATAAAGTGTTCATACCTGGTATGGATCATCATCAGCATGTGCACTGTTGGTTTACGATTTAGGAATGGAATTAGTTTATCTAAATTTTTGTACTATTTGGGTGTATGGAGAATTGCTACTAAGAAGCTGCGAAGTGGTTTTGTGAAGTCTGACAGTTTTACTTGGTATAAAATCACAGAATATGACGAGCTATGGGTTCCCGCCTTGAATACTTCCACAGGTATGTAATCATTACAAGTTTGTGACCGGCTATATACGAAGCTAAGTTTTACAATAACAAAAAACATAACTTTGTGTGAAAGTACTTGGAAAAAGTTAAATACACGACTGTTATTAATATCTACATATGTTCCTTGTGCCATTATTTCTTAATTTATAAAGTTCAGTCAATAAATGGACAAAGTACAAAGCAAACTATACAGAAAGTTAAAACTGAACGAGATAAATAATAACAAAATGAAACTAAAACAACAACAAGGGAAAAGGCACTGGTGTTAAAAACAAAGAAAAAATTACACCCAGCGATTACAGATTACATGAATTTTATAATAATACCTTCCTCTGTCTGATACGTAAGACGTGGTCGCTCAGAATTTTTAGTTTCATTTAACAGGGTAGAAAGGTAGAAAAAGAATGTAAACGTTATTGAGCCTCGGTGGTCGAACCTTACACATTTTACCTATACTACATTTTTCAACTCTTGCGAATAAGTTAAGTGGGAACGTAACTCTTGATGTAAATCATGCTTACTGAAATGTTGCACATTGTCTCCAATAAAGCAAGTGAAGTCTTGAAATAGATGTAGTTGATGTGATATTCGTAAACAAGGTGAGTGGAAAATGTTGTGTTAAAGTCATAAAATATAAAAATACATGGTTACGAGAAAATATTTTATCACATGTATATTCAATTTGATCATATTATGCGACGGAGGCAAGGGAAGTTAGTTGTATATAGCTTAGTATCAATTATGTTTATTAGTCAGCTCATTTGGAAAAAGTCGAAGCAAATTACCTTAGTAATGGCATTAACAGCAATCTTCTGGTCAACAAGATACAACATGATCTTTTCTAATTCACTATACTGTATTTCCGTCGAACAGCATGAATGAAGTGCTGTTTCACCTGACTGAATGAGAAATAAACCAAGCTGATTTGTGCTTTTGTTGTAAAGTTAAAAAACAACAAGTGATCATTTATTTCACTATGATGGAAGTCATGATTTTAAAATTTAGCTAGTGAACAGGAAAAGACATTTGACCTGTACAGTACGAGTTAGAATGTACAAAGAAAATATTCTGGCCGGCGATTGCGTTTCATAATGTTTTATTAATGATTATCTAGAACATCAAATAATGAAACATAGTCCATTTCCTTGGATGTTGCAACTGATGATAAGATTATTTTTAGGCAAAATCTAGTTACCTGCTTTTATCTTCTATTACATCTATAACATTGGCCTACGTTTTCAATGTTTTCAATGTAACGATGTTGATGAAAATCAAGGCTTGAATTAAAGTTATGTACTATTGCCGTGAGACCTACCTCGTTTTTTGCATTCACTTCAGCTCCTGCATCAATCAGAGTTTTTAAGGCATCCATATCACCGACTTTACAAGCAAGTTGTATTGGTGTAAGTCCATCCTATCATTGAAAAAGCACAATCATACAAAATTCATCTTTTGTGTTGAGAAAGAACTTGTATTAGTTAATCAAACTTTATCTTTAACCTTTACTGACTTTGAAAAAATTTTGTTTTTCCTTTGAATAGTTACCAATCAGAAAAAAATGTCTGTAAATTAACCAAGAAAGTGACGATCACTCAGTAAATGACCACATTGAAAGTACTATAACTGTCGCTTTATATGGGAAGATATACTGCTAGTCATATTCCTGTTCAAAGAAATTTTGAAAAGTTAACATGTTACTCACAATTTGTGGATTTTTTGACTTAAAACGTTTATTAATATCCACTTCTGCCTTCTGAAAAACTTTTATAATGGGCACTTTCTTCATTTGTGCAGCTGCATATACTGGCGGAAAGGCGGTCTTTTCATCCTTCAATGTATGGAACAATGAAAAAGTCCGCTTAAACGTATTTATTTCAGTGTGTCATGAAGTTGGGTATTTGTGTGATGCCAGTGAATATTTATACAAATATTAACCAATGTTTGATTGTACCAGGTGTATAAGTAATACTTTGGCAACGTATTATTATCTTAAAAACCCAAAAGCTTCTTAAGGTAAACAAGCTGCTTAATGTTGTTATCGCAATCTTTTGATTACGCAAATCATAAGACAAAAGAAAGCAAGGAGACCCCTGGCATGTAATGTAAATGTTTAACTTAGACAGTGAGAATTGAATATTTAGTATCTCTGACGAATCTGTGGCAACAATTTTGTCATATGACAATGGATAGCCAATTAAGCTAGCCGTTGAACATGTTAGGAGGAGTTTCTGAGTTTTGGCATTATAAATTGAGTAGTTTTGTGTGGAATTGTCAGATCTCTGTTTAGACGCAAAGGCGGCGTAACAAACAAGTCTCATTCTCAAGAATTACTGTCTCTGCACGAGTCTGTGTTGGCTGTTGTGTGTTAAGTAACCCCCAAGTCCAACCTGAGCTAAAAGTCCTACAGAGCCAGTAGAACTCCCGACTTTGACTACGTTACACAGTGGAAGTTAATAGAAAAGGAAAGACAAATGGTAATGGCCAAAGTACAACTATAATAATATAATCTCATTGATATTACAGCCCAAATAGCTGTGAATGTGTAATAAAGCGATCTCAAAATATCCTCAGTTTTCCAAGAGTTTTCTTCGAATGAGATCCATTAAAGGCTGAAAGTGTCTGTAATGTAAATTCAAACGTTTAACATCATATTAGATTTCCACCATCTTCAATAACTAATCATATTACAGATAAAATAAAGAATACGACAACATAATGTTTGCTATCGTGTGTTGTGCATTCAAATAAATGGCATCATGCTTGTTTTCTGGTATGATCACGATATGTACTTGTAGGAATACGATGGTATCAACGGGGACTCGAACCCACAACGCACGGCACCCAATCACCTAGCGCAGAGGACAGCAGACAAATCGCGTTTTTGTACTTTTCCGTGAGGTTTTCCGTGAGGGCACCATTTTATGAGTGCGGCGCCTTTTTATTATTCAGCCTGTTAAAACGTGTAGGCACTGTCCAAATCAGCTGACAGAGATCCTTCTATACACACCCTTCAGTTAGAACATTTGCATGAATCGAGTTTGGTTCGAAAAAAAATCATGAAATTATGCATAGAAATTCGCAGTTATTTGGGCTTCTATATATATCTTATGATTATATTCATCAGGCACTCTCTCTGAAACTTGTCAAATACTATTTCTTCAAAATCTGCCTCTCACCATATATTTCTTGACATTTGCATTGTTTGCAAGTAAATACTTCACAGCGTCTACATTACGACATTCTGCTGCAACATATAGGGGAGTTTTGAGTTTCTGAAAGTTAATAAATCATAGCGCATATTTTATCATTTAAGTTATAACAAGTGACCAAGTAGCTGATATAGCTTCTTTGTCAAAGTAACATCAACAATTATAAATTTAGGTTTTCATAACATATTTAATGATCAAAAAGTACAATAAGTATTATCGATATCATGGGGAAGTAATTGAAAATATTGACAATCGTAGACGCTACTGATATGAAGACAACTGGAACATCATTTTGGAGGTACATTTATTTGAAGAAGATATCAATTTCTTAAATCACAATAATCTAATACAAAAGTTGTCGCTTAGGTGCCTTGAAAAAGAGCGGCTACATAAAATGGGTAGAGTAACTCAAAGTGATTAAAAAATACGATGAATACCTCAAAATTTATTAAAGCTGCAAGCAGCGTTGGCGGGGCCCAGGTGATCAGCTTTACAAGTAGACACGCAGATAAGTCCTGGCGTTTTCGTGTTGTGCAGTCTGAAATATGCTGAATTAGGTCAACGATGAATAAAATTATAAAATTCAATATGACAGCTAAGGTCACGTGACTGCTACAAATTTTATTGGTCAAGTTTAAAAGGCAAAGTGCAAGCATGCCACTAAATTTGGAGATGATTTGCCCTGTGGTTTTTGAGTAGTAGTGATTTATAGATTTTCATGAAATCGATTAGGCTGCCAGGTCACGTTACTTATTAAAAATTCTAGGGTCAGGTGCACCACTTCTCATTGGCCCTGATCACACAGCCAAGTTTGGGAAATGTACATACAGCAGTTTCCAGGTCTAGGCTGGCAAAGAATTTGACGGAAGAAGAAGAAGAAAGATTGGAAAACCTATCGGCTGGGCCCCTAATAATGGCAAGTGAAACAGACGTGACTGCTGACAAACACTTCAGGATAATATCCTCAGGAAATATATTTAAACATTTACACGCATACATGTTATAATAATCAACGTAAGTCTATATAACATCACCCTTAGAACCTAAGTATCAAATCAAACATTGTTGACTTCCGGGTATAAGCACGTTGTTGACAAAAGCATTTTAAGGCCCCTAAAAATACACGTTTCACCATCAATAGTATAATTTGAATTTCATCAAGTACTGACATTGGAAGAAATATAGAAGGACAGGCTTTCTGTCTTCTACATTGAACAGACTTTCCCTAAACAATTGGAAATATAAACAAATACTTTGTACAAGAATGCCCCCATAAAGGACTAGATGAACAGCGGCATATACCTTATCCTCTGCATTCACATCAGATATGCACTCACAAACCCGTCTGACAATCTCGGGGTGACCTTCACTGTGTTCTGCTGCCCAATGCAAAGCATTTCGCCCTACCTGTCACGACATTGATGAAATATGACTAAATCATTTTGGTACCTTGCATAATATGTAAAATAGTACATGTAACTTGTCAACTGTGATTTCATGTACAAGCCATTTTTATTTTTGCTTGGGATGGTCTCCCTATTCATGTGCAAATGAGCAATGACTCTGAGGTATCTTAATTGTTTAATCACCTTCCTGTACAACAACAAACAAATTGATGAAAACTGATTTATTTGCCTCATTTAATTAATGACTGCTTGAAAATGAATATTTTATGTTAAATGAAAGCAAATAATGATTTATGAGCTTTTAAGTAAATTGCTCTAATGTGAAATATCTGATACAGGATTACAAACACCGGAAGCAATGACAAAACTAGGCATATGATATAGTAAAATAGGTTCCCTTCTTAATGTTGGAACCAGATGAATGGTTGTGGAAACAGTATTACTTCGTGGTATCTATTGCATTCAAAACATCTTTATCTCCACCAGAGATACCTCCTAAGATGCACGGACATTACTATACACTTTGATAGTTCTGTGATCATATGATTAAGAATATATCAATTCAAAGTCTCCAAGTAAATCCATTGCACAGAGAGACTTGCATCTCGCTGCAAACGTTTTGCGGATAGTTGGAAGCCAATCATATAGTGTTTGTATTCCTTGCAATGCAATGTTGTATATAATAGTGCAACAAATAGACTATGCACTCGGGCGGACATGGTCGCCTGCCTAAACGGTACATAGGCCCTTTCTGAACTACAATGCCTATTTTACATGTCTCTATAACAGAAATTTCAGTTAACATTTTGGTTACATGCAAATGGCAATCCTATTTTATAGCTGCGACAGACAAAGTCTGTAAAAGGTTGCAATTAATATATATGTAATTTATCGCATAACATTTTAGCATGTGAACACGCAACAGCGATATTTGATATCAGAGCTCTAAAGGAAAAAAAACAAATTTAAAACCAAAACAAAAACTGAGGGCTCTCGTGAAAGACTCATCTGAAATCTGAAACTTGCATATATATAAAAATCATATCAGTGATATTGGCTTCACTGCAGGACACATTGAGGTCATATTTTATCAGTAATTGATATAACTTAAGCTTAGCCACTAGGAAACTATTTAAGCAATAATGCACCCTCTCCCGGCTCATAATGGACGAAAGCAAACTTTGCACTCCATAATGTATGAGGCGAATTTTATTGCTATTATTTTATAGTTTTGGCAATGCCAGTGAATTTGTAGTTGTAAAAACGAATAAAAAAGGAAATTTTATCTGAGTTTGAAGCCAGTGAGCGTCGTCCAGCATGATCGGCCCCGACTCTGTACATATTACATGCACTCCACACTGCACAGTGCACTGCACTGAACACGCACGTTCAGCACAAAAAATGACCAGCACTTTCACGGTTCATTTTGAATTGAAAAACGATGTATTTTTGAAGGAATGAAAAGTAAGTGCATCCCTACCGTCTATATCAAACTTGAAACATCACCTTTAATGTCATGCCTTTCAAAAATCGACATGGTGAAATGCCAGAGATGAAGAAAACGGAATGTTCATGCATCGACATCAGTATGATCAGCGAGCTGCATGCCATGGTATCAGCTGATCAATACGATCATTATTATGTCGCTAGTAGTACAGCATTCATTGCAAACGATATCAACAGAGTTTAACATTGTTATTCAAATGTTTATATTTCAATAATAATTGTGTCTATAAATTTAATTTTCGATGGCTCCTTGAGAAGAGCTATTTTATTTCGGCGAACGACAGAACTTGACGTAAACGGGTGCTTGAAAGGTACAGTTGACAAACATACTAGAGGGTTTCGTTACCGTCGCGATATCGAGAACAAGGCAAGGTAAAATCACAGACATGGAGAAAAAAACGATGAATGAAAGTTGTCTCGGATTACAGTCAGTGCATCAGAATTAGGTGGCCGAGATGTTAGATCAACGGAGAGTCCACGGTCGTCATGATTGTTGGTAGTAGCTGACCTTGGACCGAGACTTTGAATGGCTCCGTAGTAATTTCCGTAGACACTTCCGGTCAAGGTTGATGACAGCAAGCTGCCGTTGTTAGCCCGTTTACGGCTGGTTCGAGTAGCCTTTCACGCTTGCATCGTTTACATGGCCACTGACATACATAATATGCCATGTGTCAAACCCAGTATCGTCTAGGAGTTTGCAAACGTACTGAGTTCTGTTTCACCTATACGGCAACGAAGCGAACCATGTTGTAAACAAACGTAGTAGTACAACCAGCGTATCGGACGGGGACTGCATGCTGAGCACCAGCCAGACAGACGGCAAGTGCGTGCGTGAGGACTCAAAAAAGTAATAAATCGTAAAGTAAGACATTATTATCAATATTGTGAACCATTGTCAAGATTTATAGTTTTGTGTATTACATGGTTTATCCGATATTTCCCCTCCTTTTAAATGCGCAGTCCTTTTTTCGTTTTCCAAAAAAAACCTTGCCCTCGCTGTGGGGCCGCAATGCTGAATAATGGAATACATTATCAGTAATAATGTATGGATATGACGTCACAAAATTCACAGGTATTGACAAAGCTATAATATAATTAACGATAACATAGATTCTTTTCTCGACGGTCTATGATGTTAAGAAAGGGAAATATGAAAGTGCATCGATAACAATACTTACTGTGTCACAGACATTGACGGAAGCTCCTTTTGATATTAAATGATTAAACGTGGACAATGGTGCACATTCCTTCACAGCATATTGTAGTGTTGTACATTTGTGTTTTTCTGCGTCATCCGTTCCTGTACTTTCCTGGTTGTAAACCTTAAAAAAAACAAGTGATTTGAAACAGACGTTGTACGTGCATACAAACTGGTTTGTTAAGAAATGTCTATTCACAGTTATAACTGTTCTGTTTGAAGTGAAATCAGCCAGTTTCCTGCCTGTGTGTTGAATAATTGTTCAGAAGTTTTTAGTATAGTCTTGCTAAGAATTAAATAAGTATTATTTGTATCTATAATATTATTAAGTCATTCATACATCTGTAGTCATTAACTTCGACGTATTGCTGCAAACTTGAAAAACCATGTGATGGATAGTTCAGTGAGTTGCAATATAAATGTATTATATGATTTATCATACAGAGTGGGAAAAAAGTTCAGTGACCTGTGAATGTTGAGTTAAACTCCTTCATATAGTAAATGTTTACTTTAAATTTAAAGGATATTTAACTGATGTGTATGCATATACATCCTTCAAATATATCCTTCAAATGTCCTTCAAATTTAAAGTATGGCCACTCAGGTTTAGGCTTTTCTCTCAGTAATGGCTTTTATTTGGGTATGAAAAAAATGAAGAAAATGGCCACCCGAAAGCCATATTGGATCATATGGTGAAGACATCTGACATACTTATGTAAGCCATCATGAGTTATCTCTTGTGCCAAGTTTAAAATACATTTGTCCAGCATGTAGTATTTCTCTTTGCACGAATAAATTGTAAGAAAATGGCTACCGGCCGGTCATATTGGATGAAGACATTTTACAAGCTTTTGTAAGTCATTGTGTGTTGTCCTTGTGCAAAGTTGTAAAGGAATCGGTTGAGGCAAATCTTACTAATGGCCCTGGACATTAACAATTTACAAGAGAAAAACTGCCTTGTGGCCATATTGGATCATATCACAAAACTATTCACACACACACATGTATGGTATGGTGTATTGTCCCTGTGCCAAATTTGTTCCTGATATTAAACATTCTTCAAGTCGTCGAATGTTTAAAATACACTTTCTCTAGTGTCTCTTCTGTTTCATACAGAAGGCCAGGTCAGGTTTCCCCAGCTATGAAAGACATTGGATTAGAGTTAGCATGGTAGTTACAATGATTTGCTGACTTGGCATTACCGACGGATAGACGGGCATTGTACACAGTGACGTAACAAATAACATAATGATTGACAGCCCCATCATTATTCTGGTCAATAAGAAGAATACATGCTATTGGCAGCCATGCCACATGAAATCACTCTGACGTTGAGTACGCGACATGGACTCTAGTTCCGATATCGACTGCATTTTGAAACTTATCGGTCGACCATTGTTTTTATCATGCGAGATTACCAAAGAAAAGTTGTTGAGAGTTATATCCAGGATAAAGGTGTGTTCACCTGCTCACCAACTGGCAGCGGTAAGTCACAAATGTATGAAATTGTCCAACATTGTTCGGCTTTACCACTTCAGACACGTAAGAGAACAGGATAAAACTGACAAATATAGTCTTCCCGTTCATTGTTCTGGTGAAGGACCAAGTTTAGAAGTTGTATGGAAAGGACTGAAAGTGTTATGTGTACATCAGCGACCAGGAAGTTGATATGGCAAGTGATGTGAATGGCCAGTCCAATTGCAACTGGAAGCATTCCTAATGCAACACCAGTTACATTTTGTCATATTTGCCCAACAAACAACCAAGAAATGGTAGAAATGCAGTTTACCAGAAAATATCCTGTGAAGGATTAAAGTTGTATCCAGGTCATATGCACTACTTTGCTCATCATGTTTAAATTAATTATGCCACATACAAATGCTTAAGCCATACTTGCATAGGAATAACCCTTCTGTAACACAACCGGACAGTGTAGTTAGTTTAAACCATTATCAAGGTAGCGATAGTGAAATTGAGTGAAAATACTCTAGATTCAAAGCTGGGATCGATCAAACACTAGAATTCAGAAATCCTGGAGAATCTTGAGTCTAAGTTTGCATACCTCCCAGCCGTCACGACAACAACAGGTGAAAGAACTGATCCACGAATATGAACACTTGTTCAAAGATGTTCCAACGAAGACAAACATCATTTATCACAATGTTGATGTCGGCGACAGTAAGCCTGTGAAACAACATCCATACAGACTGAATCCAATGAAAGCGAAATATCTCCAAGAAGAAGTCAAATACCTGCTGGACAATGACTTTATTTAACCCAGTAAAAGTAACTTGAGATCACCGTGCACACACTGCATGAAAACCCGATAATTCAGATAAATTCACATTAATGAGTTGCCTGTATTATAGTATAATACACGTGAATTCACATGAATCCACATGAATACAGGCTTGCTGAATACAAAAAATGGATTCTTGACTGTATTCATCTGTATATGCACTCTTCAGCTAAAATACAGGCAATAATCCATGTTAATACAGTAAGTATTATAGGTTTTTACGCAGTGACACTTATGTCAAAACCAGATCAAAGTTATCGTATGTGCACGGACTACAGGAAAGTGAACAATCTCACAAAGACAGATATTTTCCCAATTCCGAAATTTGCTGATTGCATCGATCGAGTGGGAAAAGCCAAGTAAGTGACAACATATGGTCTACTAAAGGGATTTTGTAAGTCCTTCGGATGGATCGTGCTCGTGAAATATCTGCCTTTGATACTGTACAACATAATGCCATTCGGAATGAAGAACTCGCCCTCAACATACCAATGGATGATTAACGATGTCATATCCGGACTTAAAGAAGTTAAGCTTATGTCAAAGATGTTGTCCTGTACAGCGACATCTGGTAGGAACACATCAAACTAATGCGAATGTTGTTTGAGAGATTGAGCAAAGTAATAATGACTTTCAACCTCTCCAGATCTGAGTTTGGCTGGGTAAGGGTGACTTACCTGAGACATAACAAATTGTAAGAGACAGTTGATTCGTTTTCTTGGTAAGGTAGGTCACTACAGAAAATTTTGTCCAAATATCTCTACCAATACTGAACCTTTTGACTAACTTACTTAAAAAAAGTACAGTATACCAACAATACAGAACCAGGCACTTGCACACCCTGCAACAAATACAGCGCATGTCCCCTCATGCTCATAACAAAACGAAATTCCATAACAAACCAACTCATTGTGAAATACCAACCCCTTGTCTGACATGTAACATGTACTACACGTAATACCATCTACGTCATTATCTTCATAAGTGTAACAAATTATACATAGGTGAAACAAACCGTGAACTCCGTATTAGAATTAATTAACATTTATACAGGGTAAGAACTCATAACGACATTCTAGTAGCTCACCACTTCCATTAACCCAGGCACAAGATCAACAATTTTCGTTTCTCTAGTCTTTGCAAAGTGTAATCCACAGCAGATAAAATAAGAAAACAGCTTGACCTTAATTTCATTCATAAGCTTTTGTACTCTGTCACCAAACGGCATAAATAAAAAGAACTTGTAAACATATAGTAGAGTTCCCATAGATTAACACATTCGCCTCCCTACAGCAAGGAAGTATCTTCTTTATGTCTGCAAGTTGTTTGTTCTAAGGAGGCCTCCCTTTGTTTTTATTTTACGACATTGGCTTTGTACGATACGGCTGGTCAACAACGCAACATCCCTACTTTTAGACAGACTAATCACCAGTCTTCTGTTTGTAAGTTCAACTAATTTTTTTCTTCTCGTTGCAATGACTTTTTTTTATCTACATTTCCTGTTATAGACCAACAGTTCAATTTTTTAAAAGTTATGTAAGCAATAACCCCCCGCTGAGGACGGGGATACCACGAGATATAGCACATTCACGACATATATGCACGAGCCGGAGGCGAGTGCATATATCGAGTGAATTGTGCTATATCGAGTGGTATACCCGTCCTCAGTGTGGGTTATTGCTATTATATTATATCAACCTTATGTTATTACTTTTGTAGACATTAATATTGATAAAAAGTGGGCCGTATTCAAATATTTATGGAGTCCCTTACGAAGATCAAAATTTGCCGCAAGTTTGCATTCCTTATTTGTTACAAACTTGATACAAATTCTGACATCCAAACAAGCACCAATCGTGCTAGTCAGTTATATACACTTTGATTCAAACATAGGCTAAGTTTGCAGCAAGTATGTGTGGAGAGTGTGATGAACATTGCACCAAGTTTGTACAGAGAATGTAGAGGTCATTTTGTTTTTGTTTGTATTGAGTGTGCACCAAGCTTGGAGATGTGGGGGGGGGATTCAATATCGTGGGCATGGTATCAGACATATACTGTTGCCCTGGCTACATTTCAGGGGATTTAGATGATTGTAATTCCTGACAGCGTCTTTTTCAAAGTAATGCTCACATAACATGTGTACATGACATCATCGTGCTGCTACTCCCCATTGTATTGTATACAAATGATAATTTCTAAACTGGCTTATAAATGTACACTCTTTAGATATGTTTACCTTGTGAGCAGCAGATTCTAAAATTCACCTTAGAGTCATGTATCCAGATGTTAGGTTGAACATCTATGAAAAAGTTGAGAGGATATTACTACATCCAACACGCACTCACCCTATGACACATTCAACTATACTACACTGTAAAAGAAAAAACTTCTCACACAATAAATTTTGTTAACTAAAAACACAATATATTACTGCAGAATAAAACAGTATCTCTACTATAATAAACATACAATCTTTGTACTTTATACATAAAATGAGCTGTAAAATATATTCTTTTTGGCATATATGTACAGTACACTCTAATTCAAAACATTCCCTGACAATGGAATTTAGATTGAAAAATGGTAAATTCTGTCTCTTTAAACAAGATCATACAGATCACAATTTTTTTAAATGAGTACCAAATAGAAACTGAGTGGTGAAAAAATATTAAAGTCTCATAGATAGTTAACTATGAAAAACTTATTCAAAAAATTTTGTAATTTTTGTGACATATATACTTTTGTTGACGAATAAAATTCACTTTAAACATTTCAAAATACCTTTCCGATTGAATGTACATGGAAAACATAAGAGTTTTAACTTAATGTTGTATTATTACATGTTCAAATCAAACCGCAAAATCATCGAAAAACATTGTCCAGAGCTACAAAAAAAATAAAAACTTCATGGGATGACCTTGACTTAACAGCGATATTTGAACAGACACTTAGTGTTCAGTCCAACTTCAAAAGCAAACAACTAAACACAACCACATTCCACGTCACTTGGATGATAGATTAGTTCCGCCGAGTCCAAAATATTGCTTCCACCGTAAGATACTGACAACTGTGACGAAAATAACTCTGCCAAGTCCGATTTGTCCAATGTACAGCATGCAGTGGAGTTTCTATCATAAGAACCAATGCAATGATCGATAGGGACAGTCTCACTTCTTGTCATCATGATGTTCTCAATGAACGGTGGTTGGTTTGAAATGGTCCTCTGTGGCATGAAAGTGTCAAAGCAGCAAACTCTAGCTTGAAACTTAACTGAAATCCCGCGGAATTGTCCAAGGTCATTTGAGTGTATAACGGACATCCATGATCCACTGAATGTGTTTAACTTACATAAACTCTCGGTGTCAAACGGAGGCAATGTGTCCTTCATCAAACAACAATTGTACTCCCAAATCTCTTCTTTGTACCCTTAATCGTCCGATGACAGAAATAGTCTACAATTTCTCCCCAAAACGGCAGGTAAAAACGTTGTAAATTTGACTGCTGAAGCAGTTCATGATCCATGACTTGCTATGGTGCAGTGGAATTCAAATGCTGGTGTTGGACCAAATTAGCCAATCAAGTGTCTCTCTTCACGACATGTGATCTTGTAAGGTCGAAGTTCAAATACATAAGAGGCTGTGTGACCTCGATGCTCTCATTTATCTGAAACGTCAGTTTCTCGAGAAATGGGAGAGTATATTACTTTTTTACCAACTTTTATGCACTTGAAATCAATCATTTGAAGACATTTGGTGTCAGCTGGGATCCATGGTCTTTGGACATGTGTAATAATGCAAGTAATCATTGATAGCAGTGGCAATGACTTTCCCTGCTCTGAGCGTACTGGTATGACAGTGTGAATGTGTTTTGGCGGACACATGACAGGTACTTTCAGTGGTTACGACTAGTGAACGGAACAAAAAAAGTCTTTAAATGGAATTCGAGTACCATTTTTGGATCCTTATCATTTAAAATATGTCCAAGGAATTGTTTGAAAAATGGCAGCTTAGTTGACTTTTGATGTTTTTCATTCATGATGTTGCAATGGTTTGATATGGAGGTAGCTTCCTCAATGGTTTTTATAAATTTGTGCATTCCACGCGTAACCTAATTCATATGTGTTTAACAACCGAGAGTATTTAATTTTTTTTTGAATAAAAAAGAATTAATTTGTCATTTTGTACAATGAACACAGGGTACGTAGTTCGATCATTGTTTCAATTCTGTGACAAAACAGTGCCACGTGGGACAGCTAAAAAATCTGAAGTTCGTACCAAACTTGACTTGTATTTCACATATATCTACAAGCTTGGTACAAATGTCACAACTACCATGGTGAAAATCCCATAGTGTGTACCAAACTAGTACAAACTTGGTGCATATTTCACATGTTCAATTAAAGTGTGTATCAAATTTGTAACATATATGTACTAATATGTAGCAAGTTTTGATCTTTCGTACGGGGTATGTTGTTTGCTCAAAACAGTGGTTAAATGAAATGGGCCACAGAACAAGCATTTTAACCTTCTCTAGAAACATCCTACACTCAAAATATACGTAGACTTGCACATCTGTGAGTTTCATATCACATCGTCAAACGAATATTTATTTTGAAATGATACGGTAGAGCAAACGTAACTGTCAACAATACAACACGCGTGTACAACTCTCTGAAAGGTCAGTTCAATAAAAAAATTACATATGAATACGACCTGAATCATGTGAGTGAAATTACATCATCTATGTAACCCTGCGTACTTGTTGCCACCATATTTGAATAAGCTTCAATGCGAGAGATGGATCGGCAGTGCACAGATTGTGTTTTTCTTTATTTTTTTTGTGTATAATACTGACATTTACGGGACCATTAAAAGTGCAACTGTGAAATAACGATGCAGCACTCTGATTGTGGGTATTTGAAATGGCGGCGATGCTAGATTCTGCATGAGTTTGTTGAGATGCCATGGGCACCACGATGGTGTTTTGAGCTTGAGGCGAGCAACGTCACTGCGCACTGTAGAGACAGCAGAATTACGATCTATTTCAACACTTACCACCCATTGTGTTCAGTTTGGTAACCCAGGCTTTTAGATAGGATACCAGACATTTCATGGCTCTGATCAGAGGTGAGTTTGTTCGGATATGATCTGACACTGGCTTCGTTTTTATGGGCCGTGAAGTACATGATGTGCCTCGTCTCAACTCCAGCAGAATCTAGCACAGTGCACTTAGTTGCCCTGACACAGTGATTTGTGTAGGTTGTCCACAAATTTGCCACTTTTGAGATATCTCTCATCATGGAGCCTAATTTATTTTCGCCCAGGGATGAATTACAGTACCATACTTTGTCATCCGGCTTTACATTGACGCGAGGCCTCTGAAATAATGCATTTTCTCCCGGATTTAACTTTGACAGATATTTTGCGAATGCTGCAACGGGGCAATTTTCGCCGCCGGTGGCGAACATTTTGGCTTGCGTTTCGAAATCATCGTCCGGGTGATTTTTCGTTTTTTTGGAGTACGTAAATTCTACAAATTTCGTTCCATCATAGCTCTCCCTTACGCGGTAACTAGATTTCGTCAGCTTTCTGAATCCCTCTCTGCCCCTGCGTCCAAAATGAAACGTCAGGTTGAACCACACTTTCCACTCAATGCCAAGGGGTCGCTGCTGGACAAAACGCCACTGGAAGCTAACTTTCTCAAGTCGTACGTTGATATCGGAGTTTTGTGTTTTGTTGAATCAAGTCCGTCCGCCTTGAGCTGCTTGCACAAAGCTACAAAGATGTTGTTGGCGGCTTTGAATTCTCGATCACGTATGATGTCTACATCGCGATGGTACGGGGGAGAATTCAGATGGTGGTTGACTGAAGCACGGATTCCGGTCAGGCTTGATTTTGAGTACCTTTCCCGGTCTTGCTTCGTGCCTCGGCATAAAATCGCCTCAAAATTGCAGCCAATCTTCTGGGGAGAGATATTCGAACGCCGGGTTTTCATTTTTTTCGATCAGCCAGTCTAGAAAAATTGAAATCAAAGAAACCTATTAGTGACATGTCATGAGGTCATGTCAAAAGGTCAAAAACCGTAATCGTTTTTTTTGTAAACATAGGCGTGACCGTACCGATATATTAATCTCCGATCTATCCACTCACCTCGCAAAATTTTTACACCCCATGTTGTCTGCTTTGTGGTCGCTTTCTCGTCTTTTAGTAACTCTATACTGTCGAGGTCATCTTCGGTGAAGTTACCAAATCGTGTTGGTTGCATTGGCTGCACAAATTCTTGGTTTCTTGAAGGAAATCCTTCTCCGTTAACTCTCCTGCAGCATACTCGGCCATGTTTATATTGCAGACGACATCAAAGGGGAGCACAACACAATTTTTAGGTCGTGCAAAATTCTTTAATTAATTAATCCAAAAATGAAATGAATGTGTACTTATTGGTATGTATTTATTATATTTTTACCAAATATTTCTCTGATATCTAAATCCTGTCTTCTCCTTTATTTGCTTACGCTTTCACTTTTATATTCATATTCTGGGGCCAACGATAGCAATGATTTATGGTTTATTTAACCTTGGCTTGCATAAATTGAAACCGGTTCTCATCCAATCATAACATTATGTCTCTTGCACAATTTGCACTGATATATATAATTAAGTTTATACGCTGCTGTTCACTCTCTCTGTTACAAGTCCCACATTTATTGTAATTCTGTTTTTTTTAGATGCCTGATGATGATTTCCTGTGTGGAATCAAACGTAGAAGTTTTAGAAATAAACTATTTTAAACAGAGTCTTGTTTTTCACCGCTCAATACTACTCTCTCAAGACCAAGTTTTATTGCCACCTGGTTCTAAGCACAATAGACTGACACCAGTTCTAAAAAACAAACTCATCAGTAAAGTTTACTTGGTTAGACAACTCCAACAAGTATTTGATACACTTAAAGGGACAAAGTCGGCCATTTTTCATGAAATTTGTTTGATACGAGACACTATTTATACTCTTTGACATGTGGAAAGATATTCAATGAAAGGATGAGCATACACACATTAAATCCCGATTTTAGACATGATAAATCAAAACATCGCGAGAAAGAACAAGCGACCTAATGGCCATATAGCTCCGCCGTGTTTATGTAGAGAATAGCTATTTTTGACACATGTTGATGAAGAAGGTGGAAATCTTTGATAGCCCATTTCAATGGCCAGAAAAAGTGGCTAAAATAGCTGCAAAAATACACAATTGAAGATTTCATCATAATTTGAAAATATCATATTGGATCATCCCTGAGAACATGTCAACAAAAGCTCTAATGGCAAAAATTTTCCTCAACATAATAATTGTATATTTTACCATAATTTAATATATCATATATTAAAATAATCCTTTGGAATCTGTATACCAAATATCAAAGCTATCAACTTTCAGTTTGTTAGAAACAAATTTTTTGACCAAAAATAGCAAAAGTTGCCCCTAAAATACAAAATTACAGATTCCATCAGAAATTTAATTTATATTACTAAGTTCATCTGTAGAAACCTGTATACCAAATTTCAAGCTATTAAACCAGTACTTTTTGAGAAAACATTGTTTGACCATAAATGGCAAAAATTGCCCCAAAATTTCAAAATTGCAGATTTCATCATAATTTCAATAAATATCATTTACGGCCAAAGCGGAGTCAGCGTGGACTCTCTCTTGTGCCGCGCAACAAAATAAACGCAGCCACTGACGTTTATTACAGACATTATCACATGAACTGGCCCGAATTCCCACCTGTGTGACGTAGAACAGGACGGATAAGAAATAAGAAATCCGAATTACCCCTGTTGTACGTCATCAACCGGAACTTTTTTCTTTCATGGTACCGTTCATACATGCAGGCGTCGCGACATGAACAGATTTGTTGTGATCGATGCCGTGCTGCTCGCACGTTATTTTTACAAAAAGGTGACCCGATAAATCCAGACATGGAAACATAGAAGGCATATTTGTCCAACGAAATTTCAAGTCGCTAAAACAATAGCTTTTCCTGAAAATCGAATGGAGATACCGACGATCGTTATTTTAATGGCTCAGTAACGTCGCGGCTCCAGTCGAGTCGTGTGGACGTTGCATGTACCTGGCGATACCGTTTGGCGATTAACCGAAACCTACCGCACCTCAAACTGAATAAATGAGTATACTATAGTAAAATCTTCGGGAAAGCGACATAGGAGGCACAAGCCTAAAGTCATTCGACTAACAACGATCAATTTCCTTAATCACACAAAAACTCGTAAATCTTGCTCGGAATCAAACTTGCAGCGCGGCATAATGCTGTATAGCTGAAGACATAAGCTGTCGAGCTGCTGTCGAGCTGTTTGCAGCGCTGTGGAATCCCATGTACTTCGAAAGTAGACTCAGACAACACTCAAAACAGAGTTTCCGTCAACAAAATTAGGATATATCCATGGACGAGATATGTGTCAATGCAAACATCAAAGTTCGTAAGATGAAAACATTGATGACCGAGACCGGATTGACGAGTTGACACCGGCAGAGACCGGTGACGGCAACGTTGTGGGCACAGACATGCAATGAGTGTGTCATCGAACGGAATCTTTCGCGCTCGCAAAGGTCGTAAACTTGTGTGATATTTTGAAAGCCACGGCATCTCTGAGAATGAGAATTACTGTTTCGATCGTGTCGTCTCATTTACTTCATAAATATAATTGTAAATATTCTAAGTAACTCTGAATACTATGGTTATCCGTCGCTAGCACGGTGAAAGCTATGTCCGCCGATGGCCAACTTGCCTTGGCATCGGTACAGCGCGAGACAATGATTGACACGTTCACGTGACCGAATCCGTACGTCTGGTTGGTGGAGATACCCTTTAATGTAGCAAATTTCAGCTTGATGGGATTTATGAATGAAAGTATCTCCTGGGTGACGGGCCGCTTTACTCTTTAAATGAAAGTAATCCGCGTAAGTAAAACACAAATCGCGACGAAATTCATGCAATTTGTTACGATAATTTTGATCCATTTACGTCAAAAGAAAAATAAGAAGACTGTTCATGTGATAAATATATAATCCCATGGTATTTTTCTCTGTTTGACGTCATCGTATACTCGTGTTTTTCGCGGAGCCGCACAACTTCTCGCCTTCGGCTCGAAGTTGTACGGCTCCGCGAAAAACACTCGTATACGATGACGTCAAACAGAGAAAATACCATGGGATTATATATAAAAACATAGAGACAATGTAGCAAATATCATGAAATCTTTTTTATTGAAAAGGCGTACTGGCGTAATACCAGGACTGTTTTGAACGTGCTGATTTCATCATGGATATCAGATAAATATATCCATATCTAGAACAAAAACTAATGAACAAAGTTAAATTTCAATATTCCAACGATTTATCCAACTCAGACACTGAAACGAGGGCTTTCCGTCCTTAGGGAAAAATTGACCCTAAGCATGGATAGGATCAATGGTAACACTAAAATTTGAAAACAAGAACATGCGAGAAAATGTCAACAAGTTTGTAAGCTGGCAATAATAGCCGTGTTCCTTGCCATTCAAGGCGTTTGTGGATACGATGGTGGAGGTTCTTTGGGAATAGGTGGGAACCATTCATCGGTACGGATCTACTAGTCGCTGATGTGTTTAGCGGGAGAGGAGTCGAGGAGTCGGTCACAGTCACAGTCGCTGACGGTGTGCTCGCTGTTGTCGGAATTTCACCTGGACGTTGATAATAGACCTACGGTGATGAAGGTGGCATCACATAATATACGGATAGGGTGTGTAGTACTGGCAATACGAAGGCATCAATCTAAATTGAGCTGCGTGCTGCGGAGTTTGCCCGGTTGACGCTATTCCGACTTTCACTGAAGCTACCACCACCTCCTCGATTGGGCGTTTGTGTAGATTCGGGCGCAGGAAACGTGATACCGCGCCGTTCAAGCTCTTTCTGTACAGGATTTACCGTATTTTTTGTTTTATTCTCAAACCCATCGTATTTTTTCACCATCGACTCAATAATTGAATGCCATCTCTTACTCTCTCTCAGAGGGTCGTTGGGAACTTTCCCGCCGTAATGACGTCGAAGGAGAGCGGTATCGGCGTTGACAATGACTTGGCGAACTCTGCCATTCTTCATATATTTATCCGGGTTACTATTCACCAGATATGAACATATTTTGCTCTCAAATGTATTCATCATGGAATCAAATACTTTCTGTTTAACTTCCAGTGCAGTTTTTAACTTCTTCAATTCGTTTTCCGCCGCCAATTTCATGTTAGCGACCCCCGTCAATTCTTTTTTGCTATCGGGGTGGAGATCCACTTCACCACAAACAAGTACGCTGTCGCATTCTTCGCCGGTACACTTTGCTTTCGTGTGTCCACTTCTCATGTGACATTTTCGACATAGTTTTTTAGTCATGTCTTTGTACACCTTAGGATTGAATAAATCATCCATCTCTACGTATTTCTTCGTCAATAATTCTACTTCTGCTACCTTTCTGGCGACTTCACAACGTTTCTGCTCCATATCTAGTTCCATGGGGCTCTTGTACACGAAACGTCCAGTATCAGTATCAGTTTTTTTCGGCAAATTTTCGGCACGATCATCATAGCTCAAAACTCGTTTGGATGCGTTTCCTACGTTGTCCGATGCCCGTGTTTTACCTACGTTCACAGATGGAGAACTTCCCTCTTCAATTTTGACTGTTATAGTCGGAGTACTGCCGAGAAAAGAACTCTGTCGTAGGAACCTTGAATAACTCCGCGGAGTCAAATCCACAAACGTTCCTTCAATGTCCCTGTAGGTAACACGAATCACGCTGAGACGTTCGATGTAAGGTATTTCGGTGCACAACATCTTGCAAAATGCTTCATAATCCATGAGACACAAGTCCCTGTAGTTTGACTCAATGACTGAGCAACGTTCACGATTATAGTAAACGTAGTGAACCTTCACGTCGATAAGTTCAGACGGAGACATATTACCTTGCTTAGACAGCGCCATTTTACACGTGCGTGATTGCTAGCGTTTATTTGTTCAAATGATGAACGGCAAATTCGTCCGCCAAAGTTTACATGTATAACCTTTCTATTAATTACGCCCTTGCGAAATTACAAAATATGCTATTAAACCATACTCACAATATACTTTTGAACACAAAGAAGTATTTTTGTCAAATATATCTTTGAAATATGTCCAGAAAATTTATATTCATTAGAGAACTAATTTATTCCGTGTCCAATGGTACACTCCCACACTGCATCATGCACTGTAAAAATAGCGGACGCTAGACGCGTCTTTATGCGTTCAAAGTGTACGTGTCGGTGTTCAAATTTGAACGGCTAGTGTTCATATTGTTAACTCTAGTGTTCATATTATTAAAAATGATGTTCTAGACCTGAACACGTAGTGTTATCAACCATCTCATCCTTCAAGTGTTCAAAAACTCAGCATCACAGAAATTTTAAAATACTGTGAAACAATTAACAATTTTTTGTTTATTTTACTTTACAACGGCCATATTAATTTTACTACTGCCTCACTGTCCGGCAAACGTACACGGACTTTGGTGTAACGAATTTCCCACTAAGTGAAAAATATTTCCGGTCTACAATTGCTGAAAGCATGTTTTTTTCTAAAAAAGAAAGTATACAAAATAATTTTACACGTTTATTACGTGTTGAAATTTTGAAAATTGAAAAGAAAATCAGAAAATCACCATGAACGTTTTAATTTTAACATCGGCGTGCAAGAGGCGTTCTATTTCTAAACACTTGGTGTTCAAGTTTGGTGCTTTTTCCTATCCCATGATGCATCAAAACGGAAGTTGCGACATTTTTCTTGTAAGCGCACCCTGAAGTCGTGATCGTGCGGAAGCATGACCAGAAAGGGTAAGTTTTCTCTCCACATAGTAAAATGTATTAGATTTTGAAGCATCTGTATTAATATCCTTAACCTAATCAGCCACTTGTCTTTCATTTAAAGTCTCATCTCGCCATATTACCTATTGTTGCATTATTTTCAGGATGTACAAAGTTGGATTTAACTGAAAATCGAAGAGTCGTTACCGAAGCTGGTGGTACAGATAATGAAGAAGATGAGTGTACAGGTAGCTGTCTGGAAACAAGCTTGAGAACCTCAGTTCATCTCTAATGTAGATTTAAACTTCCAAGGGTCAGTAACTGAATTTTGATAAGTTTCTGTATTTTTTTCTGAATTAATCTAAGCGTTGGTAGCATGCTGTGACCAACTAAATGTTGCCGGAGAATAAGCTTTCACAGACGTGTAGTCTCCTTTATCAGATGCAAGGGTGGAATGAAAAATTAAAGCTGAAAGCGGCGGCAAATTCAGAGTAAAAATGTCCACTCTGAATTACTGAATTTTCTGAAATTTTCACTCTGAATTTCCTGTCACTTTCTGCTTCAATTTTTCATTCCCCTTGCATCTGATAAAGGAGATTTCACGTCTTTGGAAGCTTTTGCGCCTGTAACATTTAATTGATCATAGCATGCTGCCAAACCTTAGAGAATTTTGTATCGTAACTCTTGTTCTTAGCAAATGGTTTATAGCTTTGCTGTTAGCTAAATAGGTGGATGTGTAGCATTGTCCTCAAATTTGTACATCCCAAGGTTTTTCTTCAAAACAGCCTGTACGAATCCTTTAATATTTGGATTACAGGTCCCCAGGGATAACCCTAATCACATATGTTCAAATTATGATGAACTATGCAAATTTATATTTTTGAGGCTAGTTTTGCTATTTTTGGCAAAAATCTTCTTCTCTTTTACTGACGTCTTCAATATTTGGTAAACATGTCCCTAAGAATGACCCTAGTCAAATTTGTGCTAGTTGTGATGAAATATTCAAATTTTTATATTTCATGGCAATTTTCGTCATTTTTGGTCAAAAAATCTTTAAAAGTCTTCTTCAAAACTGCTAATTGAACAGCTTTGATATTTAGGACATAGATCTTTACTGATAGCCTTTTTCAGATTGTTCAAATTATGCAGAAATTTGGAACTTTGTATTTTTAAGACATTAAAGACATTTCAGACATTTTTAAGATATGAGGGATTACCAGAATGTGATATATTCACATTATGATGAAATCTACATTTTTTTATTTTAAGGGTGATTTTTACCACTTTTGGTAAAAACATTTGTATAAAAATTAATAGCAAGGTACACCAGAATTTGAAAGGTCTTTACGAATATGTTTTTAATTTCTGAGAAGTAGATTTTTGAAATGTCACCGATTTATTTCATTGTTTATTTAAAGATATTACAAACAAACAAAGCTTTTTGTTCATGAAGGACTTTGTTGGACAAGGAAATAGGTTTTACCCTGCCAAGGACCAACTTTCCCCACTTTCTGCATGTTGTGCCTTACTGTGACACTTTGACAACTTGATATGTTGTGTTTACTTTAATGTGGACAACTATATACCATGTGCACTAGAGAAGCCTTGACTAACTTTTTTTTCTTCAAAATTTACAATTGTCTATACAAGAGGAAATGTCTTTAAGAAACCATCTTACAACAATGTAGTATGCATCCATACATATGATACGTGTTTTAAACACAATAAGTAAGCCAAATTTTGAGCTTTTGCAGATGCTTTTTTGTACATTTTAAACAAGTATGAACCTTAAAACGTAATCAACAATATTTAAGTAAAACCTGTTTTGTCATTACTTTGTTCATATTTTTTATGTTTTTGATAAAAGGGTGTTAACACTGTTGGTATTTTCCTCTGACAAACTTTACATACAAATTGCAATGTTTATTTGCCCATTTTACAGTAAATTATTGTATTTTACTCTAGAAATGCTTCGTGTATTTTTAGAATAAAATAATTTTACTGAATATCAGTGGTCTGTAATGTTAATTCAAGGCTTGAACACCCCCTGAACGCCCAAAATTAATGGTGTTCAATATGAGGCGCCAAATGTAAAAAAATAATTTACACAATCAAGCTTTTTTTAGAGATAGAATAGGTGGAAAATGTATATATAGAGAGAGGAATTATATATATATATATATATATATATATATATATATATATATATATATATATATATATATATATATATAATATATAATCACACGCGTACGCATAGAGTGTATTCATTCAGACATGTACAAATACGCGTACGCATAGAGTGTATTCATTCAGACATGTACAATACATACATACGTTCATACATACATCATACGTATACACGTACACATAATTTCGCACAAACATGCATAAACACACACACTACACATACATACATACATACATACATACATACATACATACATACATACATACATACATACATACATACATACATACATACATACATACATACATACATACATACATACATACATACATACATACATACATACATCGGACTTTGATACAGCTCGAAGATTTTACATTTAGCCTCGTTTTCGTGGCAGCAGCTGCTGACGTTTACAGTATCTGACAGCGCTGCAAAATCTTATATATACAGCCTCGTTCTGATGAAGTATCGCTGTATCAGAACGAGGTTCTATATGTTAGAAACTTACTCAGCTCAGCACAGCTGCAAAAAGTTTATATATATCGGCCTCGTTCTGATGATACAACTACACACAGCTAAATTTTACATACAGTCTCGATCTGAGGGCACAGCTATAGCTGGGAAGTTTTATACACAGACTCGGTGGGAAAGTTTTACATACAAACCCGTTCTGAAGACACAGCACGCTGGGAAGTTTTATACACAGACTCGATGGGGAAATTTTACATACAGCTAGCTGGGAAGTTTTATACACAGACTCGGTGGGAAAGTTTTACATACAAACCCGTTCTGAAGACACAGCACGCTGGGAAGTTTTATACACAGACTCGATGGGGAAATTTTACATACAGCTAGCTGGGAAGTTTTATACACAGACTCGATAGAGAAATTTTACATACAGCTAGCTGGGAAGTTTTATACACAGACTCGATGGGAAATTTTACATACAGACTCGTCTTGGATTAAGTGTAATACCTAGTGATGCTTGTGCTCAGAAAGCGTGATTGAACTCTGCCCGGTATCGTACGCGGCTAGACCCTGGCAAGACGAAAGCTAATACACGCATAGTGCTGGCGCTTGTGCTATTCAAGTGCATTTGAACTTTCCGGTTTATTTTGATCTAGTAAGCTAGCCACAACAATGATCGTGGTATTGCTATCAGGTGAGATCACCACTGATCTGGGCTGCTCGTAGCCTAGCCCCGTGTACATGTCTGTGTGTTCCCGGCGTTATACGGCTGTGGTGGAGCCCGTATAATGCCCGGAACACACAGACCTGTATGCAGGGCTACTCGTCAACCATACAACGGCGTCAACCATACAACGATCGTTCACTGAGACCGCTGCAGTCCGTCATCATCTGTGCAATGAACTTTCGCGGTCTACGCAGTTACGAGAATAAAGACAAAAAATTAATACTGAAATCTTGGTGCCATAAACCCATGCACAATGATGGATGAAAATAAATTTGAGTAAAACGACAGCAGATTCTTGGTCTTGGACTCTTCCTCGGGCATTTGACACAAGGTGCATGGAGCACGCGAGCATGTAACTAAGGACTGGTCAGTTGCTTCAGCAAAGGGGGCGGTGGATTCATGGGGTGGGGGGGTTCACCCTGTTTTTGACTTTGGTGATGGGGTCACCATGTTTTTGAAATGCCCAATTGGGGGGGGGGGGGTCAGTGTGTTTTTCAAGTTCAACAAGGGCTCATACTTGCATAAAATGCATTGTGACAGCCACAAATTTCAGCATTGAGTTGCATTTTTGGCGCGCCCTTTGGGCACGTTTCTTTAATAATAATAAGACATATTTTTAGAGCCCTGTCCTAGTGCAAAACTTTATATATTTGACACACTACACACACACACACACACACACACACACACACATATATATATATATATATATATATATATATATATATATATATATATATGAGATATCTGTATGTTTAAAATTTTTCGGCGCGCCCTTGGGCGCATTTCTTTAAAATATCAAACATATTTTTCAGCATGCCCTTCATATGAAAAGCATGGCAAGTTCCTGATACTTTTCTGTATTCTCTATGAGAATTAAGTATTAGAAAGCAACATGCAATAATATTTCAATCACATTTTCCTTACAACAGTTCTGGACATCTGCTTATGCATAAAGAGAGTTGGAATACATACAGCTCATTCAAAATACTGTACTCAAACTTTAGAATTGACACTTTTAAGTTCCTATCTTACAACTGACATGACACCAATTTCATTAAAACACAGAATGACTAATTGTTGAAAATATACCCCCAAATTATATATATATATATATATATATATATATATATATATATATATATATATATATATATATATATATATATATATATATATATATATATATATATATATATATATATATATATATATATATATATATATATATATATATATATATATATATATATATATATACTGAATTATTCAATTTATATTCCACATTTTGTTAAACCTTTGTTTCACACGGGGAAGGGGTCACCCTGTTTTCGAAAGTTGCAATGTGGGGTCACCCTGTTTTCGAAAGTTGGAATGGGGGGGGGGGGGGTTCAGCCCTTTTTTACGTCGGCAAAAAATAATCCACCCCCGGCCGAAGAAACTGACCAGTCCCTTACAACGGTTGTGTTTATTGTGTTTACGAGAATTAGAAATGATCAGACACTCAAATTCAACAGTAAATCAGCGACGCTCAACCGACAGAGTATATGAGATTCATTGAAGACGGCATGGAGGTCGCAAGAGATCTCTTTCTACTTCCATGCCATGTTCAATGAATCTCATATACTCTATCGGCTGAGTGTCGCTGATTGACTGGTGAATTAAAATGTCTGATCATTTCTAATCTCGTAAACACAACCGAGCACCTTGCTCTGTGTACCGCCATACTCGAATACTCCTTGCGTCGAATGACCCGAGGAAAGTCCAAGACCAAGAATTGCTGTCTTGTTACCCACATTTGCCTTCATCCATAATTGTGCATGGGTTTATGGCACCAAAATTTCCAAATTAAAATTTTGTCTTTATTCTCTTAACTCTGAAGACCACGAAAGTAGGTTGCACAGCCGACTGCAGTGACCTACAATGAACGAGCACTGTGTAGTCGACGCCAAGCGCCTATCCTTTTTTTCTACGAACACGGAACAGCCTAGATCAGTGGTGATCTCTCCAGATAGCAATACCACGGTCATTGTTGTCGCTAGCACAAAATAAACCAGAAAGTTCAAATGCACTTGAATAGCACAAGCGCCAGCACTATGCGTGTGTTTAATAGCTTTAGTCTTGCCAGGGTCTAGCCGCAAAAAAGGCAGCTCACGGCCGGCCGGCGGCCGGGCTGTGCGTGGTCTTTTTCTAACATGTTGCTGTGCAGCACCGGCCGCTACAGGCCAGCGCTGCAAAGAAAACAGGTCAGAAAAGCCAGCGCACGGCATATGGGCTACAATAATTGCACCTAGCCTGGGTCATTCTTAGCCCTGCCATGGTACCTTCTTAGCTCCATGGCCCTGCGTACGATACTGTGTTTTGCCAGCGCGGCGCCCGTCCAACACCTTCAACGCTGGGAACGCGGAGCATCGTAGGCTGGACCACTAGGAGGGCCGTAGTAAAAATTGAATATTTCTTTGGTCTTGTGAAACACACAAGCCCTGCTATGTGCAGCAGTGTTAACACAACGTCTTTAATGTAAATCCACTTTCGACCGACATTATATGAACATTTGGAAGTCACTATCATATTTCGAAAACGAGGGTGTATATATATAAATATCCGAGTCCCATCTATGTGAAAACGTTAACGAGACTGTATATAAAGTTTTGCAGTTGGTATTACGTGTATATAAAATTTTACAGCTGTATGTATGCAAAGTGAAAACGAGGTTGAATGTAAATGTTTTCGAGACAAGGTAACAGTTGAAAACATGTACATTCAACCTCGTTTCAACTGTATGTCGAAAGCGAGGTTGAATGTAAATGTTTTCGAGACAAAGCTTACAGTTGAAAAAATGTACATTCAACCTCGTTTTCAACTGTATGTCGAAAGCGAGGCTGAATGTAAATGTTTTCGAGACAAGCTTAGGGTGCGTTTGGGCGTACCGTTCTCGTCAGGAGAACATCCGACGAGGGCGAGCTTCCGATAGCTGTTCTTGTTCTTGACGACCAAACGACACAGCCTCGCTTTGGCAGAACTTGGTACAAATGTGATTTTAGTCACGGCAACAGACAACTTTCACGAAGGAAATCCTGTTTCGCTATATTTTAATCATCGTTCATACATAAGCTTTACCCAAATATTACGTTGAAGACGTTTGTTGTACATTTGTACGACAGTTTACTCACAAAAATTTTCGACAACTCTCCAAAAACGAAAAACATCAAATCTTTGGAAAGATCAAACTTGTTATAATAATTCACCACAGTCCCTCCACCAACTGTGAATTCACCTATCTCGACTTGTATCCTGAGACGTTTTTCATACAATAGCAACATAGCCCTGACATTTTTATTTCGCGCGGCTGGTTTCCGCCATCTTATTCTCGTCTGCTCCCGGATCAGACCAGGGTTGTGTTCTTCGTTCTCGGAACGAAGATCGGCTATTTCCGGAAATGTAGCGAAGAGAATCGAGCGCGCTCGGCACATCCGAGCACCGTTCTTGTGTCGAGAACAGTGCGCCCAAACGCACCCTTATAGTCTGGATCCATGAACTTTTCCCCGTTAGAGGGCGTGGGGAAATATAGGGTACCGGGTAGCCATCTTGAACAGAATTTTGTTCAAGATGGCGGAGGTTAGTCACCTGACAGAACATGCTACAACAAATATGGCTGCTGCCATGAAAACGCCGGTCAAAATTCGAATTATGTTCGAACACTGGTACTCGAACCAAAAACATTGGCACACGAGATGGGAAACATAAACTGAAAGGATTAATCCAGAAGTACGGGGAAATAGAGGTGATTGAAGGCTGGCTGTGATATCGCAGCAGTACTTGTTGCGTGTATCGAACGCGCTAGGGTCATTGAGGTCATCGCCGACTGTGGCGTGACCCAAATGACCCGAGCACGTTCGATACACGCCACAAGTACTGCTGCGATATCACAGCTAATTGAAAGCAAACTTTGTTGGAACTGTGAACGACGATTGATTTCGATGGATAGAATGGTGTCCGAATTTCGTGAAAAATGCCAGGCATCATGTCGACGTTCTAAAAGTATTAAGAGGTGTGCTAAATCACAGTGGCTAAATCATGGAGGTAGAAAGTCTTTCTTTCTACCTTCACGGCTTTGTGGTACAAACAAGAAGTTGGTGTCAAGTGAGCCTGAAAGTGCGAAACCCAAGAAAGATGAGAAAAAGTTACAAGTGTTACTTTCATCCAATCACAGCTTGTTTTATTTTAACCCAATAGCGTCCATGTTTACATTAGCAGGTACCTGACCCTATATTTCCCCACGCCCTCTACCGGGGAAATGGGTCAGGGAACCAGACTAAAGCTAACAGTTGAAAAAATGTACATTCAACCTCGTTTTCAACTGTATGTCGAAAGCGAGGTGAATGTAAATTTATCCAAGTCCAGGCTCTATGTATTTATGTATGTATGTATGTATGTATGTATGTATGTATGTATGTATGTATGTATGTATGTATGTATGTATGCGTATGTGTGTTTGTTTATATGTATGTATAGTGTGTGTGTTTATGCATGTTTTTGCGAATGTATGTGTGCACATACGTACGTACGTATGTATGTATGTATGTATGTATGTATGTATGTATGTATGTATGTATGTATTCTACATGTATAAATGCATACCCTATATGCGCGTATATATATGTATGCATGCACGTATATGTATGCATACATATGTATGACTTATGTATATGTGTGTTTGTATGTCTATATATATATATATGTCAAGACCAATAACATTGTCTTGACACATCAGTGTAATCTTTGTTGTCTGACAGCTGACCACCACTATTACAGTCTAGGGCAACAAGACCACCTTACAGAAAAAGTGTTCATGATGATGCCCTTATTAAAATAGTCGCATTTTCACCTTAGCGCTGAAATGGTTGTACGTGTAAGAACATTGTTTACCAGATTTCAAAGTGTTATTCTAACCCTTTCATCGATAAACCTTTGCAAAAAGTACGTGTTTTCACGGGCCTAGATGGTGAACAAAAAACTCCCGCTTTTCCATTGATCATTTTGAGAATACGCGTGGGTATCCAAATTTCCACTAAAGAACCATAATCAGGTGACGAGCAAATCTGGCACCAAATACGAATCCACTTCCGGGCTGATGATTCGATGAATGTAATTTACAGTCACAGTCCCTCCGACAGTTACAGTGTAACAGTTACCGTGCGACGCCGCACCGTCTTTGATGTCTGCTTCGGCGACGCAGCATGCCAATGCGCATGTCTGCACCAGAATTGGAAACCTGCTAGATAGACTGCCTAATAGACTGCATTTCCTATTTTCAATTTACGTCGGGCTGGTGAGTGAACAAGGCTTCGCGTTGGCCGCAATCTGCTAGCCGGAATTACCATTATGCTTATTTCGAAATCATACGCTTATATTAGAAATAGGAAATAGAAATATGAGTATATTTCAATATTCAATAGATTTTAGCGTACAAGAAAAATCAACAAAAAATCTATTTTCAAATTTCTTTATTAAAATTTCGTTGCGGTAAACAGATTGGCCGCGTTTTGTCACGGATTTTTAACACACTTATCGTTGATCGCGCGTCCATGCGTTCAAAAAGTGTAACAGCCCTTTGAACGCGTAAATGCGTTCAATTTTTGTAACACATTCATGTGCAACGTATGTTCAGATATGGAACACCATGGTGTTCAATATAATGTCTGATGAACACGTAGCGTTCAAAATCTGCACACGTGTGTTCAAAAATTGAACGTTGGTTGAATACGTAGTGTTAAATTTCTGAACGTCTAGACGCGTCCAAAAAGTGTTACAAAAAGGCGTTTCATTGGTGTACTATCTTTAACAGGTAACTTTACAGTGTGCATGGTGATCTAGTCAGGTCGCTTTTCGAACGTACGTCATCTGTGAATGTTTACAAACAAATCTTCTATTGTATATATGGTACAGTAAACTTTGACACCATTCGACCATCTTTTTTCAAAATCACATTTTGCAAAATTATAAAACCGCTCGTTGTTTACCTTCGCAAGGCTAGATATTTTATCCCGCGCGACTGGGCGAATAAGCGCGCGCAATGTCGCTTTCTTTTTGACATGCCAGGAAACTTCCTTTGTTGTTCCCAGTCGCCAGTTTGATTTCGATGTTCAGAATGGAAGGTCGTTCTATGCTGAACAATAAAGGGCGGGAATATGAGTGCGGAAAGGCGATGAGTGGGGAATTACGAAAGCTAGTTGTTCGTGAACTGGAGCAGAATGGTGCAAATTCGAGAACACGATACGTACCATTTGGGTTGCTTGCTAGTACGTCAAGAAAATTTAGCATATCGAAGAGTACAGTCACCAATATTTGGCGAAGATTCTGCGACACTGGTGATATAGCACCTAGGAAAAAAGCCACTGGCCCACCTAGAAAACTCAGTGACGACGAAGTCAGGTACATTCAGTTTTTGAAATTAGAGACTCCGTCCATTTCTTACGAGGAAATCCAACAGAAATTGGTTGAGTTCAGTAACATAGACGTCTCAGTCGTAACTATTGGTGAAACTGTACGTGGTAGACTACCTCAGCAGTATACCTGGAAGAAAATGATACGACCAGCTGCGGAAAGATTTTCCGAGGGCAATTTAATTTACACAGGAGCTTATCTTGAAGCACTTCGTCACATTGATCCGTACAGAATAAAATTTTTTGACGAATCAGGATTTAGTTATCCGGGAGTTTGTAATAGGCTGTACGGACATGCAGCTATCGGCACTCGCTGTGTTGAAATACAACGGTACGCTAAACAACCAAATGTAACGCTGAATCTACTTGTCAGCGCCCATGGCATTTGTCATGCAAACGTAGTGGATGGGGTCGTCTGACACTGATTCGTTTCTAGCATTTCTTAACGAGGCAGCAAATTCGGTAATGGACGATGGTACTCCTTCGCTCATGGTTGGCGACGTTGTCATTGTTGACAATTGCCCAACTCATCACAATCGTGGAGGTGAACTTTTGGCACAATTCTTAGATCACATGGGAATACAGTATATTTTCACGCCAACTTACTCGCCTGACTTCAACGCAGCTGAGTATCTTTTCGGACACTTAAAGACACTATGTAAAAGACCGATATTCAGGCATTTGTTTGAGGACAATAAACAATATGCTATACTTCGCGCAGTAATGGAAATTACGCCTGGTGATTGCCTCGGCTTTTTTCGCAAAGTTGGCTATTTGATCATGTAGTTTTTCCTGGGAAATAGGTCCTTTTCCTGAGAAGGAAACAGGTAACCCTGGAAAGACGGTGCGGTTTTTTTTTACAGTCTGCAGTATACATCATGTATATCTCGCTGGAATGATGAATGTTTTCAGTGTTTCCAATTAAAATATTAATCCGTCTGTAGAGAAATTCTGCACACGTAATTATTTGTTACAAAAAGGATACAAATTGAATCTTTTGTTTGATTTGTGCCATTGTTTGATGGCGTGTAGTTTGTGTGCTCTGTCTGAAAAACGTCAGTGAATGCGTTTACTTTGTTGCGCGGCACAACAGAGAGTCCAAGCTGACTCCGTCTTGGCTATAATTTATCTGTAGGAACCTGTATACAAAATTTAAAAGATACTGGATGAGTAGTTTTGGAAATACACATTTTTGACCAAAAATGGCAATAATTGCCCCAAAAATACACAATTACAGATTTCATCAAAAGTTCAATATATATTACTTAGTTCATCCATAGAAACCTGTATACCAAATTTCAAAACTATGACACCAGTACTTTTTGAGAAAGACATTTTTTGACCAAAAATTGCAAAAATTGTCTTAAAAATGCAAATTTGCATATTTCTGCAAAATTTGAACAAATCTGAAATAGATCATCCTTGGGACCTACGTACAGAATATCAAAGCTATCTGACTGGTAGTTTTGAAGGAGAAGATTTTTAAAGATGTTTTTACCAAAAATGACAATAATTGTCTTAAAAATACAAATATGCAAATTTCACCACGATTTGAACAAATCTAACTGAGCCCACCCTAAGTAAACTGCATATCAAGTTTCAAAGTAATCGGACAAGCAGTTTCAGAGATTTTTTTTACCAAAACCATTAAAAAATGCCCAAAATACAAATTTGCAAATTTCACCATGATTTGTACCAAACTTAAGTGAGGTTACCCCAAGTGAACTGCATATTAAATTTCAAAGCAATCGGACTTGTTGTTTCAGAGGAGAAGACAATTGTTGATGGACGCCGGACGCTTGACGCCGGACGCCGGACGACGTCAGACAATGACAGAAAATCAACCTATTTGATAAGCTTCGTGTTGCTGACAGCTGAGCTAATAAATGGTCCCGCTGTGAGGAACGCAATGTTCGGGATTCACCTGAGCTTACTATCGATGCCGTTCTATTTGCTGAAGTTACATTTTGATGGTCATCTTTGCATGCAGACATGGACGACCAATCTTGCTCTTCGATACACTGTTCTTAGCTGCAAAAGAGCACATTTTTTGAAATGGCATTTCAAATGCCTTCAAGCAGCAACATTCACGGAGCCGTTTGCCCACGACAGTACTTAATCCCAGTGGTGGCAGATCGTCTACAGTCTCCTTCACTGTGACCTATTGCCTAAATAGCGGATTGTTTTTGTCTCGTTTGTACTTCCGTGTAGACTTACTTTCCCATGGACTGGTGGTATAGAAATATCAAAAGGGATTGAGTAAAAAGAAGGAAGAAACTTCAGCAGACTTTCACGTTTAGTATTGAGGTGATCGCCAGATTGAAGCAATATACTTTGGCGACTGACGCGTACATTGTGGGTACTGCTGCATGCTGTGTATGCCCGGTCATCTGGTCATGAGTGGGTTAATACGCCGTACGATACTGTTTCAATCCGACGAGACATTCTTCTACTTTTTTCTTATCACGTCTAAAAGAAACAATGGTGAGACTAAGAACTTTATCCCAGAAATCTGATTATTCCCAGGTTGTTTTGTCAACCCGGGGTTCGTCCATACAAAAATGTTCTGCAGTAGTACTAAGCTCTGCATGGAAGGGCTGTGTGTTACCGGCTATAGGCCTCCAGTAGCTAGTTGGGTGCATGTCAAGGGAAATCAGTCTTGTGTTTTTCAGCTGTACCGGCAAACAAAACAATTATAGATAATGGTAGAGTTGCTCCAAGTGTGTGGGCATATAGGTATCAAAACTAAAGGACTAAACACCAGCAGACCAACACGCTAATGGCTGTTGCGTACTTGTGGGGTGAACGCCTTGCTTGACCAGCTAGTAACTCAGCTGCCGGGGAGAAGCCTGGCAACTTGGGGGGGGGGGGGGAGTCTAAGATAAAAGGTTCAAACGATGTGTTCCTGTTTGTGGCATGAATTTTTTTGGTATTCATAGCAATTATCGATCACCGGATCAAGGTGATTTCCTATAAGCGGCTATTTGTGTTTGTTTAGCAGTCTTTGACTTCGGGCAAACCGACTGCCTGTCAGCGCAGCAAATCCTGCAAAGACTGCTGTGCAATGCGAGTGACCGGAAGACAATAAGGGCGACTGCTGCTGTCATGCTGCGGTCATTGCCATCCATGTACATACTTGTAGTTCGATATACTGTTAAACTGTAACAAATAGTTACAAGAGGCACAGAGAAATCCCCCGTTCAATAACATTTGCCCAAATTTTGTTTGTCAAGATGTAATATCAACGATCACGTACTAACTCAGATGTGCCCACTATTGTTACCGATGTTCAATCGCACCTTCGGGTGCGATGATTCAACGTTAATATGACATGTTTGAACAAAGCGAACTAGCGGCCGATATAGCTCCGCTGTGTTATGTAGAGAATAACTATTTTTGACACATGTTGATGAAGAAGGTGGAAATCTTTGATAGCTCAATGCAGTGGCCAGAAAGTGGCTAAAATAGCTGCAAAAATACACAATTGAAGATTTCATCATACTTTGAATATATCACATCGGATCATCCCTACGAACATGTCAACCAAGCTATCTGATGAGTTGTTTTTTGAGAATAAAATTTTTCTGACCAAAAATGGCAACAATTGCCCCCCAAAAATAAAAATTTCAGATTTCATCATAATTTTCAAAATATCAAATTTAGTTCATCTATAGAAACCTGTACACCAAATTTCAAAAGCTGTTAGACCAGTACTTTTTGAGAAACACATTTTTTGACCAAAAATGGAAAAATTGCCCCAAAATTCAAAATTGCAGATTTCATCATAATTTCAATAAATATCATGGATTCATCTATAGAAACCTGTATACCAAATTTCAAAGCTATAAGATGAGCAGTTTGGAAATACACATTTTTTGACAAAAAATGGTAAAAATTGCCCCAAAATACAAAATACAGATTTCATCAGAAATTCAATACATATTACTTAGCTCATCTGAAGAAACCTGCATACCAAATTTCAAAGCTATCAGACAAGTACTTTTTGAGAAACACATCTTTTGACCAAAAATGGCAAAAATTGCCCCAAAATTAAAAACATTGCAGATTTCATCATAATTTCAATAAATATCATTGAGGTGATCTGTAGGAACCTATTGTGGAAATTTACATTTTTTGACCAAAAGTGGAAAAAATTGCCCCCAAAATACAAAATTGCAGATTTCATCATTATCATTTCAGTTCATCTGTAGGAACCTGTTTACCAATTTCAAAGCTATCAGATGAGTAGTTTTGTAAAGATACATTTTTTGACCAAAAATGGCAAAAATTGCCCAAAAAATACAAAATTACAGATTTCATCAGAAATTCAATATATATTACTTAGTCATCTATAGAAACCTGTATGCCAAATTTCAAAACTATCAGACCAGTACTTTTTGAGAAATACATTTTTTTGACCAAAAATGGCAAAAATTGCCCTTAAAAATGCAAATTTGCATATTTTTGCACAATTTGAACAAACTGAAATAGATCATCCGTAGGGACCTATGTACCAAATATCAAAGCTATCTGACTGGGAGTTTTGAAGAAGAAGATTTTAAAGACTTTTTTACCAAAAATGACAAAATTACTTATAAAAATACAAATATGCAATATTCACTACGATTTGAACAAATCTGACTATAGTCACACTAAGTAAACTGCATATCAAATTTCAAAGCAATCGGACAAGCTGTTTCAAAGAAGAATTTTTTACCAAAAACACCGAAATATGCCCAAAAAATACAAATATGTAAATTTCACCACGATTTGACTAAACTGAAGTGAGGTCACCCTAAGTGAACTGCATATAAAATTTCAAAGCAATTTGACTTGTGGTTTCAGAGGAGAAGGCAAATGTTGATTGACGACGGACGATGACGGATGACGGATGACGACAACAGACGACAATGGAAAATCAACCTATTTGATAAGCTCCGCGTCGCTGATAGCGGAGCTAAAAAAGGGAATGGCAGAAAAGATACCCTAAATAAAAGTCTACGAAGATGCATGTTTATGATCAAGATTTGTTTCACCATAAAATGCAAAGAAAATGTATTACTCTGTAACTGTTTCACTATCAGTATCAAGGTAGCAATCACACATGGTATGTTTTAGTTTTATCATATAACAATTGGGTCTGTGGTATGATTTTTCTTTCACGGTCCGTGTCATTCGATAGTTTAACGAGCAAATTCCCCTTTAAGTTGCACTGTTTTACTGTAGTTCGTTTTGTCGTGTGCTCCTCGTTATCCATTGTACTGAAGGTTGTATGAAGGTTACAGGCCGCTCACGCACTCTTCCAAACAGATAATCTAAAGTTGTGTGCGCATTATTCATTATGTGATGGGGTTCAACTATGATGGTTAATTCAAATCGCTGGACGCCCAGGCAAACATTGAACATTGCTTGTAAAGAGTAACAGGCGCTTTTATAATATCAATGAAGCCATCTACGGTCACTATTTTGGGTCGAATATTGTTCTGACTGAGGAATTTTGCTCTCGAAAAATGTGTAGAAAATGGCCGACTTTATTTGTCCCTTTAAAGCCATACTTCATAGTGCTCCAATCCGATTTTAGTTTTGTATTCAAATTACATGTAGATGCTAGCAATGTGACTGCTTGTGCTGCTTTATAACAAGAGGATACTCATGGGATAGAGCACCCTTTTTGCTACTTTTCACGCGGAATTAACAAATCCCAGAGAAACTTCTCTACAGTTCAAACACAGTTTATCTTTGATATTAGCTTTACAGCATTTTGAATTGTATGTTACTTCTTCAAATTAGCCAACAATTAATCAAACCCCCTTGATTTTTTTCTGCAGAAATTGAATGGCAAAAATCAGCATTGTTAGATGGAGTTTATGTTACTGGAGTATAACATTGACACAAGGGTAGAGAAAATTTAATTGCAGGACTGCTATCTTATTTAGAGATTATCGTTGTTCATATTATCAAGAAAAAATATGTAAAAGAAAGACTTTTCTTTGAAAAATTTTCATTTTTTGAACAGGGGGTGTGTTATGTAGGTAATTTTCCCCCACAATCATGGCCTGAGTTTAATTAGTCAAGAACAATCTTAAGTTCACTGTCCTTCATGACCTTGAATTCAATTAGTCACATTTAGAATCCTCTGGAAATTCAGTTAGTCGTGTGTGGAGACATTTTTAGAACAGTAATTAACATATCAATAGAGCTTCTTGATTGTTCTCTCATATAACCATTTTAGTATAAATAGGGGATGGCAGAGTTTTTAGTCAGACATATTGGGATCGTGTCTCTCAAGTGTTACTGCATGACTTTGTAAACTCCAGTAGTGTAATGCCAAGACTTTTCTAGACCTCCACTGCCATGCTGGATTTATTCTTGGACTGCGCGCAACCTCAAGCCTGAAAGCAAGCCAAAGGACTGCTCACTCTGTCCCAGTGTCTGACACAACTCTGGGGCTTTGTGCCGTCCATGCTGAGATGAATAGCCTGTAAACTTTTCTAGTTTGTACTTATTCTCTTGACATTAGTGATTAGTGTTACGTTAAAAAATAAATTTCGTTTTGAAAGGAAAATTGCCGAGTCACTGTTTTTCCCGCGAATATTGTTAGCGACGAAGCCTGGGTTTGGTGCATGATTTTTGTTAAAGTATATGACGCCATATTGCATGCTGAAGTCATTATCGTTTTCTTATGCACTTTCTACAGTTTAGGTGGATAGTTACTGGGTCAAGTTAAGTACGTGAAGTATAACGAAAGTTGTTTTGGTATCATTCTGAGCATATATAAAAGTTTAGGTGAGTATACACCAAATACTTGCTATGCAATTTATCGTACAGGATGAAAATGTACAATCATCCTGTGAATGTCGAGAAAACCTGTGCTATATCAGTGATTTTGGACTTTAAATTTGAATGATATTTAACTGGAATCTAAGCATGGATCAGTCCTTTGATGTTGTATACAATGTTTTTGTATGGTCGCTCAAGTTTAGGCCTATATTGTCTGTTGAAATGGAAACATGCTGGTTGTACACTTGTTACTGCTTACAGATGGAATTGAAATCAAAACTATTCATACCGTTTTTAAGTCTCTGCTGCCTATTTGGGTTCCTTGAGGGTCAGATATACAATAAATGTAATTTGCATTTTTTCAAAGTTGACTCACAGATAACTGAAACGAATATATGGTTATGCTTATTTAGACATTAGTAGCTTTAAATTGCAAATACCATGTGTAGTTCATTGATATCTTCTCCTGCCTCTCCAAGAGCACTAAGGATATTTTCTGCATCATTCTGAGCAGCCCAATAGTAGTGTAGTAAGGTGTCCTGGAAATAAAAAAGATAAAATTAACACTTTTTGCAGCATCAGATAATATAACATTCCACATTAATATACTATTACCATATAAAATTTGATAATCTTTGCGGCCCTGATAGGGTGTTTGCGGACCGAGGTTGTACGGCTGAAGGACCGCGCACAGCGAGACCCTACCCCATACAACCGAGAGTTTGCAAAAACTGTATCAGGGCCGTAAGGTTTATCGTATACTTTGGAAAGATATTTATGCAGTTAACAATATTGTGCAACGATTTGAAGATAGCAGTTCATGCAATGTCAAACATTAATCGCCATTTTTGAAAAGTTTTTGAAAAGCGATGGTCGTACATTATGACGTCATTTTTTACCTAGAACGATCAGAACAATGCGTAAATAGAGGTTTAAGAATTGTGGCGTGTTGTAGTTAATCGTAAATTTTATTGCTTCGGCAGGAAGATGAAGCTGGGCGACGGGTAGCGGCTATCTGTTGCACGATCGCACTTGATCTAATTAAGTTCACTTTCAAATCTTTGAAAAACGAAGACATCATCGCTTATGCGCTCAGTCAACACCGGATTTCAATATGAAACCCTAGGAAATACCGCCTGGTATGATCACAACAGAGGAGACGTTCGATTCTCCGCGCTTGCTTTGCTCGAATGGAACGTGTTGCTGATTGCAACGCACGTGAGTTACCAGAATGAAGCTTGTTCTGAAATGCACGTGCTTGCTTATATTTGGGCAACGTGTTTCTGGGGCGTGATACGGCAAATTATTACACAAATTTGCCGGCGTCTTTTTCCAGCTAGCGTTGCACAGGAACGTGTCTTGGGTGTATAACCAGTCAAATCGTTGCAATATTCTCGAGCGGAGACAATAAAGTTATCTCTGCATCTGCTTGAAGTAGAATATGACGATAACAATATCAAGACCTAAACAATTTATTGACTCAGTGCATTTCAAAGTTTTGTGTTCTGTTGAACTCTACCGTCATTCTTTTCCCAAGGAAATAATGGTATTCAAACTAATTGTAAATCCGGAATTACGGACTATGATAATGAAATGGAACCCAGGGCACAAACAAAACAAAAGAACAGAATTCGTGTTAATCCCATTTTAATTAAACAGGACTGTGTAATAATTGCAGAAGAAAAGATTAAAGACAACAGAATAGTCACGAGTTCATCTGCAGTCTTGCATAACTTGTTGTGAATGTTCTTATATCAAAGAACAAGATAGTAAGCATCAATACTCACATCTCATCGCCCATGTACTTTAGCTTGATATTCTTTGAGTAAGAATTTAGCCATCCTTATTTTTTGCCTTTGTCTGTTTCGATGTTATCCAGGACAAGATATAAAGGCGTGTGTCCCTCCTTTTAACATAAAATGACGATAATTATTATGCAAACAACATTTATATATAATCTCGATATTTGTAATTAGAATCATTGATGCTGAATCATACACAGGATATTCTGAAGGAACATATTATAGTTATTCAGCTGATTGTTTTGAAAATCCCTTGTTCTATGATCTTTTCTTGTGCTCTTTATGGTATTATAGATGCGGCACCTTTATACACGTACATTTTGCCTACTGTGCATAATTCTGAAATCTTAAGTTATTTATGATATTACCACATTTGAATACAGGCCAAATTGGAATATATTAACTGCCTCTACTGACATTGGAACCTTACATTGTTAAAAACTTGTATGATATATAAAAGGTTGATACACGATAAGATGTCAGAAATTCTTTTAAAGCAAATATCAAACTTTCAAAATGTCTAATGTTATCAAATTAAAACCATGACTGATTTCGAAACTCTTCCTGAGGAGCAGTACACGTTAACTAGCCAAAACGCTTGACAAAATACATAATATGCGATCAGCATATTTAAGTATATTTAAGCAATAAAGCACACCCAGCGATGGTATACCACGATATTTTGACCAGTTCACGACATATCTGCACGAGCGATAGCGAGTGCATATATGAAGTGAACTGGTCAAAATCGAGTGAAAACAAGTGGAAATTTGTGTGTTAAAACATCATAAGCTGATTTTTGCTCAAGCCGAGAGCTCGCGCGTATGGGATATATGGGGTATATTTTTCGCGTCTCGACCAATCGGATCGCAGTATTTGCTTAATAAATATACGGGTATTATATAATTACGTATATGGAACACTATGTTAATTGCATCTTTATGTATATGGACAATTTTATCCTTTTTTGTCATTTTCTTTTCACAAAACTGCTTGCAGCTTCGATATTTTGTATATAGGTTCCTAGGAATTATCAGAATGTGATATGTTCAAGTTATGATGAATTCTGAAATGTTCAATTTCTGAACATTTAAACGCGTTCTCAAAAGCGTTACCAAAGTCATGTAATTGGTGTTCTGTCTATTTACAGTATGGTGCTTTCTCACATTCAGCTTACAAGGGACATGAGAATGATATTTTTTAAATGCTTGTCTAAAATCTCATTGTCCTTGTATAGGGAAACAGGCGTGATAGGTCATTTGGTGTAAGCAATTTTAAATGTACGAAACTTAACATGGGTACGACACAAAAGGTCGTCAGATTATTGTATAGGCATTTACACTATTTTGAGCAAAACATGAAGGCTAGCGTAAAAGTCATTAAAATATTCCGTGTGCCGCATTTGATTAATGATAAATTGATATTTTCTGAAAGAAATTGATTAAATTGGTGTCAATTATGCACTATTACGCCAACTGGAAGTTAAGTTTCGTAAATGAGGAGCTTGAAATTTAGTCTAAATACAGTTATATTTCACTTTACATTTAATAGAGCTTTTCTTGTTCCAAAGTGTATTTCAAAAGACATATTTATTTGAGTTTACGGCGAGTTGATGTGTAAAAAATCGTGGGATATATGCCAAATGAATGCATATGAGGCTATTACATAAACATTTGTGTTTGCGGTACCCTTAGGTATAAATTCCATTACACTAATACATCATTGATCTTTTGGGCACTACCTACCTTCTATGTTCATCTTGAAGGTTGAAGTAATACTGAAAGAAATTTTATACATGCACATCTGCTGTCACAATGAAACCAAACTAATAAGTTATAAGATGAGTGGCGGGGGGGGTGCGCATTTAAACATTAAACTAAGAAATACTATACCTTAGTCACAGAATTTTTATTTGCCCCATTCCGTAACAGGTTTTCGACGATTTCAATTTGACAGTCTATTGCAGCATAGTGTAAGGCTGTTTTTCCTCTCTGTCAATTAGAAAAATCATTAACTTAGAGTTAACAAATAACATTATGATTTTATTGATCTTATGAGAAGGCAAATTGAAAGAAACACCTTTTTGCACTCAATCATTTTTAATTATATAAGGACACGTTTCAATATTTTCATTGCTGTTACATCTACCCTATTGTCTCAACATCTGGTAATGGTTATGCTCTGTTATAAACGCTACGTAGACAAAATTAGGCTTTACGGGAGTTATGGCAAGATAATGTGTAACAAATAAGAAATCAGAATTGTTTTATTTGAAATGTCATTTGTTAGTGAAATCAATATATTAATAATTATTGCGAAAAGCACATCGAAAAAAAGTTATGACCGCAGTATTCTGGTGTACCATTTCAATTTTGTAAACTGTAAGTCGGACATCCTTGCTGGTAACATTACAATAGTTATGATCACTACTTCTTAAATGGAGCGTGACTGCATATTATTCCCGGTAGACGCGGTCTTTTAGAAGAAAGTAATTAATGTAAAATAGTGAGTCTTCCGCCTTGTTACAATTGTAACAATGACACAAAACTGTCAACATTCGATTTTTGGCAATATTTTACAGCTTGAAATCATGGCAATATGAACATGTATGGTTTTGAAAGAGGACATGCTATGTTACTTTGTGCATTCAAAGGAATGCGTAAGGCAAAAGACCGATATATATAATTTACCTTATCCTTGTGGTCCAATTCTGCTGCGTTTTTGCAAATAAGCGACACCAGATCATTGTTACGTCCGAACACAGCATGGTGTAGAGGATGTTTTCCATCCTGATATTGAGAGAAGAAAAATATAATATCTGTGCGACAAAGTAATCTGAACAAACACATTAAAATTAACAATCTGAAAAATAGCCTTGTTAGTTTTTGTACATGTTAAATGTAAATTACAACAACAACGCAAACAACAACAGCAACAACAACAGTAGCAGCAAAAGCAACAACAACAACAACAACAACAACAACAAACAACATAATAATAATAATAATATTAATAATAATAATAATAATAATATAATAATAATAATAATAATAATTTTTTGTTAAAAGACCACTACGTAATCTTGTCTCAGTAGTCTAGTAGTCTGTTCATTACATTACATTACTGTATAAATATAATAGTACGAAAAAGATTGCAGCTCGGTGAAATAAACCAAACGTAAAAAAGAAGAAAGGTAACATATAAACCAACGTAAACTTTGAAATTTATCATAAAATAATGTTCTTAAGTTGAGAAGACGTATTTATATTTAATTGTTTTAATTTTAAAATTTTACTACTTAGACATTTATCATTTCTTTAGAATCGGCCGAATCACGACTATACTGTGAATGTCGTGACCATTCACCCACGCAACGTAGAATCATATTGTTTACAATCTTTGCACAAAACTAAATGTGCAATTAGCACGTTTACTTTAAAATAGAGCATAAACCTAGAAATATACTGATACAGATAATTCAGTTTCATAAATACATTTACAATTGTTAAATCATCTACTCTTTCAACGGGCAGCAATGACATCATTAAATAACTTTTATGCTGGTTAAAATGAGGATCTGCACTCTTCAACATATTACCTTGTCATTCTCAAAGTTATTTGCTCCACACTCCAACAATATTTCTGTTGCCTCATAGAACCCCCTACTACATGTGTGATGTAAAGCAGTCATTCCATCCTAGAATAAATTGATTACATGAATTCTTGAGTAGAGTAATAATCATTACTAATGTATTCTGAGCACACAAATACACTTGTAACTTGCCGCATACTTGAATGTATATTTGATAGCAATGTTTTCAGATCATGATTTGCGTTGCGATATGTTAACTCTTCTTTTATATTGAAACTATTTCTGAGTAAACTTGAATGGGGTTAACTGCCATAGTAATACAAGCGTGTGCTTCTCATTGAGTCTTTCATCAAACATGGTGAAACGAGGAACATTAATGTTTCTATGTTTCTTCTAAAATTAGAATTCTAGTTTGGGGTGCATATGTAATTTGAATGGCAAAGGTCAAACAACGTGTAAGAGGATCCGTTAATTAAGCACAGTTTTGATGAACTGGAAAGATTTGTTGAAAAGTTTCATGCTTCACAATCGCTGAAAAAATATGTAAAATGCTATCGTACTGAAACAATTCAGATTTTGAGCATGAGAATAGAAAATTGATCAAAACGTAGCTTCGACAACAACGAAATGGCACATCGGCATTTTTAATGAATTCAAACTGCTGTCAATCATACTGAGTCAAGTGAGTTGCGAAATTAAGTAAAAATTAGTTGAGTAAATATCACAGTTTACCTCGTTATTATATTAGACGATCACGTTTTTTTTTATCCCAAGGATTAGAACGCATGAACGGTTATTTGTAAACGTCCAATCATGGTGAACAAGTCATCGTTGATGACACAGTCCCCACTTATTCATGGGAACTTTGATGACCAGTCCTCCAGAGAGGATAGAGTCCTGTTCAAAAAATGGGTGTATATATGATTAAAAATTCTGCAATACAGATGGGGCTTTATGGTGAAGAATGAGTTTGTGGCACAGTAAATCATGGTTCAACTGTTGAATTGAACAAGTGTTCCAGACATTTATCAAACTGTAATGTGTTTGTCTGGATGTTGTTTCTTTGCCAGTTTCAGCACAAGAGTGTGTAGTGTAATTGGACCTATATCTGAAGGGGTGCAGTGCAAGGCATGGTCAAAATGTCATAAGTAGGACTATGGGTAGACCGATGCAACATAAACGTTGCTGAGTAAGTCACAATATGTACCCTGTTACAGACTGTAGATCTAGACAGTAGTGCAAGTCTATGGACATGACATTAGACTTACCATTGAACTTGATGTCCATTCAATATCAGGGGATGATGTGTAGTCAGAAAGGAGGAAATATTTGTTTCCATGGATGGTCATCACGTTGACTGCCTGATGACGATCTTCACGCCGGCAGTTCAAAGACTGAATCTTGCCAGCTGTTATTGGGAGACCACTTTTTCCCAATAATTGGAGGACCCCATTTTCGGGGTCCATTATTGGAATCAGTCCGAGAGCACTGGTGTTATACTGGTTTTAAGAGATCATGTGTTGGTGTTCTGTATATTAATGTTGAATTGCCCCTGGAAGGTGTTTTAACTGAGTGGTCAGATGTTCAAGTAATAGAGCCAAACCAGTTGGAGGTAAATTTGTGTGCATTTGTAATGTTCTGTATGCAAGTTTATGTCAGCTTAAGCCAGTATTAAATTTTAAAATATCAGTATGCAACTTTCTTGAATGGATTGTTTTGATTGGCGAATTTTGAGTTATGTGCATACTTGCTGTCACTGAAAATGTTTTACCTTTTCATCCTGCCACCCCGTTTATTTTCATCTCTAGACATCTAACTTTACCATAAAAAAGTCATTGTCAATGACATAGTCCCTATTTGGTTATTGAATGTGGAAGCTTTGAAGTGATATTGGTCAACCAATACTGTGGCCTGCCTTGTCTATATTTCTTTGATAAATGTTGTGATTTGATATTTTCAGTCTGTAAAGCAGCACCATATTCAGTTGTGTAAATATGTAATGACAAAGTGATGATCTGTAAAGTAGACAGGGTATAAAAAGTGTCTTGTATTATTATGATTTGTAATGACAAGGTCTAGAATGCCTGCTAGGTTGTGTGTAGATTCTGTAATGAGCTGATGTAAATTGTTGTCATGTATGAGCTCTGTCAATTTTTCATTGGGGTTATTCAGGTCAATGTTAAAGTCACCAGTAACAATAATTGTGTCACAGTTGTTTTGTTTCATAATGGTTGTACATTCATTGAGTAACTGTACAAGGTTTTCCTTTACTACCATCCATGGTCTGTTTGGTGGAATGTAAAGACAAACAATCAATGTTTTATCTGTTATAATAGCAACAGTTTCAATAAGACCAGCAAATGTGAAATTTTGTTTCACTGGTTTGGTACTGTAGATTGCACAACCATGCTGTGATGGGACTGAAAAGACTGTCATTTTGGGTAGTCCGTAGTGACGAGGATCTGTTACGTGTGTTTCAGTGAGACAAATTATGTCCAGATGTTGGGTGAATGGATGTGTTTTCAAGTCTAAATGATGGGATTTCAAGGATCTAATGTTTATAAGGCCAATAGCTAGGTAGTGGTGATTTGGAAATTCTGTCTCAATTGGCCATTTATACTTCAGTTGCATGGTCTGCTGTAATCTTTCCATCTCTGACAAAGCAGACTTGTTTACTTTGATCTTGGTTTCATCAAATCCTATCAGTTGTAACCCTGATCTTGATTTAACACGACTGAACATTGTATACATTTGCCCTGGTTTGGGGGAACATGTGGAATTCATATTGCCAATCATGTATTCATATGTACTTCCTTGAGCTTTATGTACAGTCATTCCCCATGCAAGTGTCCCTGGATATTGAGTTCGTTCAACTTTGATTGAATGAGCTTTTTCCGAGTATGAAAATGTGTCAGTCACAGCAGTGATAGGTACAGAGTCAGGGTATTTGCTTTGTTTTTTAGCTTCTTTGCCTGTGGCATTTGAGTCAAATTTCACATAGATTATTCCTTTCATTGGATTACGTTGGTCAATTTCTATATGAGTAATTTCACCAGTAGCTCCATTGACAAGGCCATCTGACAGGTCTGTGTTTTTTGTATGCATATATCTGGCACCTACAGCAATTTTTATTTCATCTCGAAGACCAGCTGTCTCATGTGGACTTTTAGACGTGACAATGACGTTTGCTCTCGATGTATGCAAGTCCTTTGTGCTGTCTTCTGCCAGAATTGTCAGCAAAGATTTTTCAGTTGTTTTTCATGATATTCCTCTACTTCTCTATTTGTTACAAATAAAGAAACACAGTTCGCTGGGAGGTGAGAGCTAGTTTGAAGACCGTTTAATTGATCAATATCAGTTTTAGTGTGTTGACCTAATCGTAGTCTGGATAGCATATTTGCAAATTCTGGATCACTTTGCTGTCTCACAATTTAATGTAATTCATGTACTTTGAAGAGTCTCTGCCATAGCGATCTTGCCAAAATGCTAAGGTCCTTTTTGTTTGATATCTGAAATACTGGCCTATCACCAACTGGGTTTAACTGTAATAAGTCACCAACAGCCAGTATAGAAACACCACCAAATGGACTGTTGTTTTCAAAGATGTCTTGTAATATCAAATTAAGTGTTGATAATGTTTGGGCACCAACCATTGATATTTCATCAATTATTATTATCTTCATGCTACATATTTGGCTCTTAATGAGTTCAAAATTGGGCAGCTGGTTTATGATATTCACTTGATTCACCATGTTTTTTGCAAGGGAGATGAAATGCACTGTGTAGAGTTGTTCCACCAATGTTCACTGCTGCTTTACCTGTAGATGCTGTCAAAATTATAGTAGGTGTGTCTGGACTTTCACCTTCACGACGTAGCTGGCGAATTGCACTTTGGAAAATGGCATGAACTGCATGGCTTTTACCTACTCCTGCACCGCCAGTAAGGAAGACATAAAATGGATCAGGTTGTGAATTCCTAGGATACTTGATATTCTATATGAAGTGCACCATGAAAAGATGAAATCATGTATCCTTCTCTGTTGATCATTTAGACTTTGCACTATCTTGTAATATTTTACATCAGCTAGTATCTTTGCCTGTAATGTCAGTGAACGTTTAGAATTCATTGACGTGGGAACATTGATTGGGTCAACAGAAACTTGGTCTTCATCTAGGTTTGATGGGTCTAATAAGTCATACTCTGCATCATCAGATATCTGTCTGTCTCTACATTGTTCAGCCTCTGGTGGTGCTACTGAATCCCATAGTTCTTCATCAATGTCATCAGGATCTGGTGCATTTTCATATGCATCTTGAACCTCATCATTACATGGTTCAAATTTCTTTATTGTATCCTGGATAGTGTCATGCACTTGTACAAACTTTGCTTCATAGCTGTTGTTAAGTTTCAGTTGTGATTCCTCTCGCCAAGGAAGGTACAAGATAAGTAATCTATGGTAATATTTTTCTGAATCTTTTTGCTTTGAGACATAATAGTAACGAATTACAATTTCCTTTTGTCGTTTATATATCCATCCAAGCCCTTGCAGGAGCTGCAACTTTGTACTTGATTTAGGCTTTGTGTTTTGTGCACTTTGTTCATCATCTGGTGGTCAAAGATGTTATCAACAGAATCATCAAATTCAGACATTTGTCCATATGAAGTACTGTACATTGATGCAAACTCAGCCAGAGACAGATTATCCAACTGGTATGGCCTGGCTGCGTATTTATCTAGAATGCTTGGTACATAGACACTTTCATTATCATCATCCATTTCATCAAGTTCTGACACACTCTTTAACATTCTTGTTCTTTCTGCTTCATATCCTGTTGGTACATATTGAACTGTTGTGTTTGTCTGTCTCAGTGGTAAACCTATCAACCTTGCTATTGCTTCATGTTGTGACACTTCTCGGCACCGTAGAAACGTATTGCCGATACATTTCAGTTTGTCTGTTGTAGTGTTTGCTTCTTTGACTGCATTTCTCATAAGCTCTGACATTTCCCTTTCTGGTTTACACATGTATGAAGTAATGTATGCAATGCAGGCCCAAACATCAGTTATATACTGTATATCCATGTTGGCTCGTAGAGCCTTGAGTATGTATGGATTGTATGGATTGATACTGGTCTCTGATGGCTTTCGTTTCAAAACGACTGATGTGCGTTTTAGTGATAAAGTTAATGCTGAATGATAGTCTGTTTTAGAAATCTTTGCTTCTGTGAACAACTGACACAAAGTAATTTCTGGTTGACTGTTTTCTAAAGTTTTCATAACTTTAGTCATAACCTTTTTAGCTTCGGAAATTGCTTCCTTTGATGTCTCTTTTCTAGCAATAAGAGTTTCTGATGATGGTGGTTTTTTAAAGTGGAATCTACATTCTAAGCCTTTTCTCTTTTTACAAGTTCTTGTATGATGGTGTGTTTGACGTGATATGACTAGGTCATGAAGTACTAGATCAGTGTCTTTGTCAGGAATAGCACATGAAATATATTTGTCTATAAATGATATGACATCTTCATCAGTATTTTTATCCAGGATTGGTGCATTTAGGACATGAACAGCAGCATGGAAATGTTCAGTGCCTCTACTTTGCATTTCTTTTCTGATATCATAATTCAGAATTTGACCAATGGGATGTATACCACTTAAAATAATGTTTCTCCATACCTTTCCAAATATATAATCAATATGTCTAGCTGCTGTTACAGGATTTCTGGCTATCCAATTGCGTTTTGTCTGCCAGGTCATTTGCTCTATCTCCTCTAATGTAAAGTGTTCACCATACTGTGTTGCAATGACTTGTACCAATTCAGGCCAATGGAAGTCAGCAGCACTGCCAGACAAGAAAAATGTGTATGGTCCAAACTGTCTTATCTTTGCAATCATGTCTTGTTGCATCTCTTTCCAATATTGGGGTGTGCCACGGATTTTTTTAAATGATGCAAATAATTCATCATTTTTCAACATTAATCTAACATTGTCAGGATTCTTCAACTTTGCAACATTTAAATCCCCCATTCTTGTCTTTTTGAGTTGCATAGTGATGCTATTCTTTACATCAACCATTTCTGCCCAGTGTAAACACTGAAAAGTATATTCAGTACTTTCTGCAAATCGTGGGTCACTTGAAAGTAACCTTGCATTAATGTACTTTTTTACTGTCAGTCTTACTTGTCTTTCTTCAGTGAATGTGTTAGTTCCTGATGGAAACAGTGTTGGAAATGTCATTGCTTCCCAGTCTTTTTCATAAAAGACATGTGTTGGTCTTTGTCCTTCCCCAGGTGCAAGGTGTAATATTTGATTTGTTTTGACATTTGGACCCTCCTTTGGGTAAAGGCATGTTGATGAATTGATGGTTTTCTTTAAACTAAGTTCCATTTTCACATGCTCAGGATTATCATCATCAACTTCCTCTTCTGAATCTACTATAATATCAGCATCATGGTCTTGTGGTTTTGATAACTGCTGTGGTTGAATATTTATACTTCTTGCATTTGTTTTTATTTTATCATTAGTGTTATTTGGCTTACATGTCATACTTGTCAATTCAGCTTCAGTGGTTGCTTTCCACAATTCTGGATTTTCCAATTGACTGTTATCAGTCCATTGACTGTTTGTAATCACATTTTTATACAATGGATTATTCTTTTTCAAGTATTCTAAAGCTTCATTAACATTGTGGGGACGTATATATTGTTTTTTCACAGAATATTTATCTGATAACCGTCGTTTTAAGCTTAAAGCTATTATTTGGGACTCTGATGTCTGTCTTGGCAAAGTTGTAGCAGTTTTCTGTATGTTAGATGGTACAAGTACAACTTGACCACGGAGACCATGTTGACCACCGGTAGGCAAAGCAACAATCTTCATGAATGGTATAATTCTGGTTATCAACTGGCTCTCTAACTGACAAAGAGATGATAACTGTTTTGGTATTGGCTGAACTTCAAGGTTGTTTGCAACAGCCTGTGCAGGCATACGATTTGATTGTAGAGACCGATGGCATGTTTTACAAAGCCACAGACTGCCTTCTGATTTATGGTCTCGTACACATTGATGTACTAAATCTGTATCTGTTTGTGAATAATTCTCTGCCTTATAACAAATTACTGCAGACTTATACATGAACCTATTGCAACAATTGCATGAGTATGTTGGGCCTGATCTTATAGCTTGGAAAAATTCATCTAAAATAATTTCAAATGCTGGATGACAAGTTGATGCATTGGATTGAAAGTCAAGTAATGATTTCTGTCGTTCATTATTACACATAAATCTCCTTAGTTTCTTTCTCGCCTTGTCACATTCCTGTTCTAAATGCTTTTGGTTTTCTGTTCTATTGCTTCTTTCAGTTCTCATTCTAACTTTGTTTTGTTGTTTATCTTTCTCCTTGGCAAGTTCTGTTCTATTAATTCTTTCAGTCCTCTTTCTAACTTTGTTTTGTTGTTTATCTTTCTCCTTGGCAAGTTCTGTTCTATTAATTCTTTCAGTCCTCATTCTACTTTGTTTTTCGATTATCTTTCTTCTGGCAAGTTTGTTTCTATTAATTCTTTCAGTCCTCTTTCTAACTTTGTTTTGTTGTTTATCTTTCTCCTTGGCAAGTTCTGTTCTATTAATTCTTGCACTCCTCATTCTAACTTTGTTTTGTTGTTTATCTTTCTCCTTGGCAAGTTCTGTTCTTTTGCTTCTTCAGTCCTCATTCTAACTTTGTTTTGTGTTTATCTTTCTCCTTGGCAAGTTCTGTTCTATTAATTCTTTCAGTCCTCATTCTAACTTTGTTTTGTTGTTTATCTTTCTCCTTGGCAAGTTCTGTTCTATTAATTCTTTCAGTCCTCATTCTAACTTTGTTTTGTTGTTTATCTTTCTCCTTGGCAAGTTCTGTTCTATTAATTCTTTCAGTCCTCATTCTAACTTTGTTTTGTTGTTTATCTTTCTCCTTGGCAAGTTCTGTTCTATTAATTCTTTCAGTTCCTCATTCTAACTTTGTTTTGTTGTTTATCTTTCTCCTTGGCAAGTTCTGTTCTATTAATTCTTTCAGTCCTCATTCTAACTTTGTTTTGTTGTTTATCTTTCTCCTTGGCAAGTTCTGTTCTATTAATTCTTTCAGTCCTCTTTTGAACTCTGTTTTTTTGTTTATCTTTCTCCTTGGCAAGTTCTGTTCTATTAATTCTTTCAGTCCTCATTCTAACTTTGTTTTGTTGTTTATCTTTCTCCTTGGCAAGTTCTGTTCTATTAATTCTTTCAGTCCTCTTTCTAACTTTGTTTTGTTGTTTATCTTTGTCCTTGGCAAGTTCTGTTCTATTAATTCTTTCAGTCCTCTTTCTAACTTTGTTTTGTTGTTTATCTTTCTCCTTGGCAAGTTCTGTTCTATTACTTCTTTCAGTCCTCATTCTAACTTTGTTTTGTTGTTTATCTTTCTCCTTGGCAAGTTCTGTTTTGTTTCTTCGCTCTTTATATTTTCTAAGTCTGTCCATTTGCTTTTCTTTACCTGCTTCTTTTTTTAATTTTCTGTCCATCAACTTTCTGATTCTATCCTGTTCTTTGGTGTTCTCTCTGTCTAATTCTGATCTGCTTTGTCTGATGACACTCATCCTGGCCCTTGCATTCTGTTTTCTCAACTGCTGCTTTTCCCGTTTTGATAGTTTTCTTTGGGTAGATGTTGTCTTTTGACTTAGCATATGTTGATCTTGCAGCACTTTTTGTGATGTAAAGTAATTTTCAAGGGTGTTTGATTTATCATTTCTGATCTGTGTGACAACTTGGTAATGATTGCCATTGCAGCGTTTCAAAAAGATTGACTTTTTCTTAACACCAATATGAGCGTCAACCATTGGCCAGAATACTTCAGCCAGCGTTTGTCAGTCATGTATGTGTAAATGTTTGTGTTCAGAAAATGGGATGTGGCAACAATTTCTACTTCACTAGCATATTTGCCAAGCTTGGCAATCTCACTTTGTAGCAAATATTTTTTTTATAGTTTGTCCTTGAGTTCGTAGTATCTTTTCAAATTTCAATTTATTCCCTTTCAAATGTTTATCTTCAATCTTATCTGACCATGGTATTTTTCATTTCCAGCAACAAAATATGAGATAGCTCTGAAAAAGCAATTACCATCACCAATCAGATCTTTTGTCAATGGAACTCCCAGTGGTAAACCGTGGCCTTGAAAATGGACAGCATACTTGGGTGGAGTGATGTGAAATAATGATGCTTTTGCAGTTTGCCATGTGAAATCAGTTGGGTTGTATGTGTATTTTGATGTTACAGTTTCAGAAGTGATATAGCAATTGTCATCATCAGTTACTGAGGTAGTGATCCTTGTTGCAGTTTCTACTTTTGGGGTTGAAGGTTGACAAGTTTTTATGAATTTTGTGGGTTCTCTCTCTTCTAGAGTACTCTTACGCTTATTGCTTTTCAAATCATGTGAGTTGATATGGATTGGAATAGCCGAAATATTAATACTACATTCATCAGGCAAGTCATAGAAATTGTGACATGTGTTTTGTGTGTAGAGTAATACTGGCGTGATTTCAAATTGTACAGTTTTAAGGGGCTTTTCTGTCAATGTACAAACTAAATGTCGTAAATGTTTACAAAGGTCAGCAATCGAATCAACAGTAACTAAAACTGCATGGCCATCAGGATGTGCGTACCCTTCATCATTTCTACTGTGAGAATCAAACACATGGAATTGGCCATTCATTGTAAATAATGCCATCCCATATTGCTCAATAATCAGAATTGCTTGTGAAGAAATTTCAAAGGCAGTCTGGAGTGCATGGTCTAATTTGTGCACAATGTTATCAGGGCTGACAGTATCACCAAGGTATCCAAACAGGGAAAAGCATGGACTGCAAGTAAAATACTGACATTTAAGTCTGAAGTTAATATTCAAATCTGTTACCTGTAAATATGGGCATGAATCTTGACTGTTTCTGTTGGGGTATACTTTATCATACAATGCTTTGCCCATATCAAGGATTGAATCAATAACTGCACTGTTCCAGTCTGGCATTCCAAGAATCTGAGAGTAAGCCAATGCTACCAGACTGTTGTCATACATGTGCTGGTGCCAGTTGCACTTAATAAATACTTAAGGGAACCTTGATGGAAATTACCTGTAATTACTCTCTTGTTTGTATATGAAAGTACTGTGGTTGGAAAGACAGGACCTGGATTTGTTTCAATATCACCACCTAACATCAGAAGCTGCTTCATATAATGGTTACATAAATAAATTTGAATGATCCAGCTCAGAGAAAAGTACATGAACCTGGCCATTTTAAATTCCTGTTTGAAGTGTACGCAATGGAATCCACCTATTGCAAGTCGGTACTGTTGCAGAGAGATGTCCATAATCCTTGGTTTATTGGAATCACAAAACGAGATATCCCTTTGAAGTTTGGTGCCAAAGCTATCACACAAAATATGTTTGAGCATTTGAGGTGGTTAGAATAGGACGTGTTCAACAGTGTAACAGGTTATGAATCTACAGAAATAGTTTGTTTAGCAAATTATCTTTTAAATATACTTTGGTAACTAAATTGTTTCAAAACCAGTAGTTTTTTGGTTTCAAATTTGTACAATTTTTTGTAACTTCAAGGGGTAATATTCTACTACCAATGGTTTGCTATTGTAGAAGTCCACTGATTAGTATGCCGTTCAATTACAGTATATCAGTTATGTTCAAGTTCTGTAAATAGGTATTGTCTTTGTGATTCTAGTATCAGCTTCTGTATTTGATATTCCTGTAAGTATTCTGTATTTTGGTTCTATAATGGCCTATGTTCAGGCCAGCAGCTAGGATGGTTATGCGTTCCAACCTCTGCTAAATTCCCAAACATACACTTCGAATGGGAGTACTCCACACGAGTATACGTCAGGTATGTTCTGTATATGGTATTGTCTTTTTGGCTCTAGTATTAGCTTCCGTATTTGATATTCCTGTAAGTATTTCGTATTTTGGTTCTATAATGGCCTATGTTCAGGCCAGCAGCTAGGATGGTTATGCGTTCCAACCTCTGCTCAATTCCCAAATTGGGAGTACTCCGCACGAGTACCGTTAGTGACCTAGGCACTAACAAACTTCTTCTTTCGTATCTGAAAAAGAAATGAAAAGGGATTATTTCAGACATGAACATTATTACTGGTGTACATATGTAACACATGGCTTGTCACACAGTTCACGAAAATTAGAATACTTGACATACTTCATTAACAACTCTGATTTGTAAATGGTTCATTGTTTATGTTGTTAACACTTTTAGTATTGTGAATTATAAAACTTCTCATCTGTCTGAGAGATGCTTTGAAGTATCAGACACCATCGCATTGAACTCATGTTACCAAATGTTACAATAAAATTACAAATTATTGCCACACCATAACTTCTTTCTTTGAAGTGATCTTTATTCAAGTTCATTTTCAAAATCAAATTATTTATTATGAATAATTAATATATGCAAGAAAATACTTGTTTTTCCATACTGTAATACATTCAGAAAATGCCCTCAAAGGTCATGTCCATAATGTAACATCAATTTGACTTCAGTCAATTTTCTGTATACAAACTTCGATGTGATCTTAAGAACTGACAAGTGCTAGCAAACTTCAAAATATAAGTATATCACTAACTGTATTTCATCATTTTTTGTTGACAAAACTGGAGGTACATTTATCGGACCTTGTCAAGTATGCTGCCATGGAAGTACCTAGAGGACTGTACCATTATTTTTTAGGGGTGCCAAAAGGTGTCAGGCCTGAATTTAGCCGTTAGACAACACTTTTGCCAATGATAACTATATGCAAGTTCAATAAGTCATAAATTTTGTCTTCTCAACACTCTGAACTAAGTTCCACGATGTACTAGTTCAAGAAATTCTGCATGGGAACAGGTTATTTACAGTCATTAAAACTTGTTTTTGTTCATGCACATTGTACAGGTGCTGTAATAGAATGTGTGAAGGTACCAAAATGAAGAGGTATAATCCATGGCAAAAAAGGGATTATGCTCAACTACAAAAGTTGTTGTAGAATGTGTGAAGTGGGGTGCAACTGTAAAAGACAATACACAACAGGAAAATAAAATTTGGATGGCGTGAATATATCTTTCACATCTTCAGAAATGGCACAATGTCTCAAAAGATGGTCACTGGTCTCTTGGCCTCCATTCTTGCAGTAATTGGAAAGAAACAAACTGTCTTATGACTTATTTTTCAATCCTCCAAAAAGTGATGTACCATTAAAACAACTACAGCCACAAGTGTCTACTGCTAGTCCCCTTCCATAAGTATGCGTATTCAGTCCCTCACAACCATCGACCACCCCTAAAAAATAATGTACACTCTGCCGGGTACTTCAGTGGCAGCGTACTTGTCAAGGTTCGATTTATCACACCGAGCACGAATACTATGCACTGTGTGCCGGCGTGGCGCGAGGCACATAGCCAGAACACGGCACACAACATGAGATGCACAACATCGTACGCTGGGCTACCCTACTTCGTATTTTTCCCCGTATATTGATCTTGGAAATTGAACATTTCTGGATAAAGTATGACTTTTGTCATCAATGTCATCTTCATATGCCAAGTAATTACAATTCTGAATCTGGCGATTTTAAAACAGAACCATCATACATGTAAAAATGCCGTACGGAAAACGTGTGGCCCGTACAGGATTTTTGACCTATTTTGTAGATGCTATCGGCACTCAAGCCGCCGCAACTGCTGGAGTTTCAAGTTTAACGTGCCGTAACTCCGTAATGACAGAAAATACCACAATAATTTTTTTTAACATTTTATGAGACTTACTAAACAACATTTGTGGAAATTAATTCGGTGTTTCATGCTTGCGTATTTTTTTTATCGAGGGAAATGTAAGACACGGTAGTGATTTCCCACTGTGTCCTGTAAGTGACGTCACTGAAAACCCTAACCCTATATTTAGACAGCAGTTTTTGAAACGAATTCTTCATGTTTATGTTTACTCTACATGTTTATACAGCATTTGTTGGAAAAAATCAAAACAAGGATGCCGAAACGTTTTGGCCTGCGGTACCGAAACGACGTGAGGCCGGAAATTGAGTGGCCGAAACGACCAGTTACAATACCATATGTACCGCCATCTTGAGATCCATGCACAACATCGTGTTCAGTGAAGTTTGAGAAAACGTACCGCGTTGCTTCCCAAGTTCGGCTATTGCAAAAATACCGCAAATGTTCACATTGTGGGCATCATCAACTTAACAATACCGCTGAAATGCTTTGCCAATTGATTCAAAATCAGACACGGTACTCTAGCCGACAACAGCTACAACTTGTACATTACATACACATGCACAATGCACATTACACAAATGGCGTAGCAACACATCGTACGTGCCACATCGTGCTTTGTCACTTTCAGATAACGCCTTCTTTTATCGCCATAATCAAATTATCCATTACACACCTACCGTACACACATTAATGAATGATCCGTAACTATACGTACCTGGTATTGATAGCGAATCGCGGCAAAAATCGTAGACAAATTGACGGCTCCGTGCATGAATATGTCCACGCTCATAACGTAACGGCTTTATTGAAAACGGATTCTCATTCGTACTAAGATTCAGCAAATTTCATCGTTGTATTACAAGAAATTTCTCGGCATAAAAGACGGCTGACATCTGTGCAGTTCATTTTTATTGAAAAAGTACAATCATAGACACTAGAAAAAGGAACATTTCACTCAACTGTGTCTAATATGACTTAACAAAGAGTTTTTGAACTGCCATGAAGAAAGTAAGCAAATTTCAGATTCGGATTCGGGGTAATTTTGTTGCAAACTTCAAGAGCTCACTTTCATTCTTGCTGTCAATTTTTATTCAATACAACAAAAACAACATGCACAAGATTATACATTTACTTACCACATTTTGCTCGGTACAAAGTACAAGATCTGTCATATTTTAGCTCATTTTTTATTAATTAAAACACCATTAATACCATTAACACCATACATGGCTGTCTGGCAGCCATATAAGATCATATTGCAAAAATAATGTTATATCCAAATTAAAGTTACAGTGTGTTGTTCTTGTGCCATGTTTGAAACGAATAGGCCAAAAACTGTCTGAGTATTGCTGTTTACATCAAATACAGGAAACAAAATGGCCGCCACACGGCCATATTGGATCGTATCACAAAACAAATCGACGTGCATATGTATGACATAAGGAGTAATCCTTGTACCAAGTTTGAATGAAATCGCTCCAGGCATCTCTGAGATATCTGCGTGAACGGACGGACGCACGGACGGACGCACACACGCACGCACGCACGCACGCACGGACGCACGCACGGACATGACCAAACCTATAAGTCCCCCCGGACGGTGTCCGTGGGGACTAAAAAACCGAAACACGAATCAACATTGAAAAGCACATTGTACAATTGCAATCGACTTTGGTAGTTTCTTTTCGGAGAAAGTGGGTCCCTGAAAGGGGCCGTTTTTGTTTGCCATATGTTAGAACACACATTTCCCTTACAAACACCTACATGGCCGGCCATATATAGCGCTTATCAGGTGGATTTGGGTACAAGGACCGAACCTTCTGCACGACATTCTCCTTGTGACCATTACGCCTTCCATCGTCATGAGCGTTTCTTTTCTCGTAAAATAACGCTCATAACGCCATTCTCTCCTTTTCTGTCCAACCACAAAGTCCAGAAGTTTTTGTACTGAGATTTCCGAAAGCCTGCATTCTGTTTTCATGTTGACTGGTGTATCGGGCCCGATAAATGTTATGATTTTTGCTTATACCCTATCAATCTGACCGATAACCTATCCGATACCAATGAAATTGATTTTCTTTTACTCAAGTTTTTCATGTTTTGTACGGTCACCTTTGTTTCTCTATCTGCAAGTCGGTGTCTCTCTGCAGTAAAACAAATAACGAAATAAGCATCGCATTGAGCGCAGTTGATGTTCGCATTTTCAAAACTTGCCCTAATTTGAGCGATTGACAAAAACGACAAGGTCATTACCAATGTGCCACTGATTCATGACACCCACGTTACTGACAACGCGTCGTTGCGGCACTTACGGCCAGTATTGACCGGTGCGTTTACTCATTAGATTTGGTCGTAGCTTTTCATTCAAGGCTTTTTCACCTTTTGTGAACGTCGCCAGCATTAACAGACATATGATTACAAATATTTGCAACGAAAACCATACATCCTTAAAGTGGTATTTTCCCAACGTCTGAAACAAGTCTTTCCGAGCCTGACATCTGCCTAATAATGCTGATGATCAACCAATTTGAGTATCGCTGCGTCATCGATCGCGGCTGGCGGCTGTTGGTAGAATGCCGACGTTGAAAAACGTTGTTTTTGAGCACCATTGTGGAACTGAGTCCGGTGGGTAAGCAAGCGATCGAGTCTAAGCAAAGAATTGCGTTATCTCATTATTTGGAACACGACGCAGCCAACGTTGCCAATTTCCAACATGATCTCACACGTGCGTACAGCGCTTTTTGAGATTTGGACGCATCGATGATCGCATTGGGTCGAAGTGTACTTGTCTCTTCAAGTGGATTTTGTCAGTTTGCAAACTGTCAGATATTCAATTTTCGTGCAGAAAGACGCAATACATGTTTCATGAAACTGAAAAATCAAGTGTAAAAATCGAGGTTACTGTAAACTAAAACATTAAGTAGCCCGGCCCAACATATCCGAAAATTTCTTCAAATTCTTGATATCCAGGCTTGCCCAGCAACCCTTTGGCATGTCAGTGCGGGATATTTTAGAATTAGCACCTAATTTTGACGAAGATTGTTTTTTGTTGAAGGATATGAATAATTCAAAACTCATGTAATTTTACCTTGCAATAACTCGTTGTTTTTTCCGTACACTGAACTCGAGTATTTTTCAACGCTTGCTGCACAATCGGCTCGTTGTTCGTTTATAAATCTAACAATGAACTGCCTCAGAATCAGTCACAACACTTTTTATTCTCGGTCTTACTTGTTTCGGATGTTGCCATGACAAAGAAAGTTCTCTGTCACTGTCGATCTTTTTACCAGAAACAGTCATGTGATATTTTATCGATCTAGCATGGACGTACCACAAGTCTGTGGTAATTCCATGATCTTGGATACGATTTTGGTGTTGACTATCCTACAGCTTTGACGATGTAATTATTACTGCAATAAAAAACGGTTGCCTCCTCGTGTATTTTACACATTCTGTTAGTACCGTAGTGTCTTTAGTGCCCTGGTTTTTTGTCAGTATTGGGATGACGCATTGTTTGAACGATGCTGTGTGTTCCCGGCGTTATACGGTCTTCAACCGAGGCCGTCCTCTGGGAACACACCAGCATTGTACGCAGGGCTATGTCTGTGACAGAGTGGCCTGTATTTCCCCTAGTTGTTGTATCATTTTACATCGCATTGGTAAACTAAATGTTTCGTATCCCGGCGTATCGTTGTTCGCAATTAGAGAATAAAGATCGTTATAGTATTAGGATTGGGATTACTATAGTCTTCGGCAAATAAACTGAGTTTACCGAAGTTGATACGGATTTCTTCATCAATATTCGAATGAGAGGCAGAGACCAGTGACAAAACAGCCAACTACAGGCCGTGAGTTTAAAACTATGGCTTTAAGAGTAAGTTTGTTGAACTGAAGGGGAAAATCAGTTGTGCATCGTGACATTTAGGATATACATGATTCAGAGATATTGGTATTCGGACATTTTTAACAGATACAACTGCACATAATGGCAAATTACACAGTAACAGTATCAACAGTAGTGAATACCTAAAACGATCATTAATTTCCTGAATAATTCGAACTTGTACAGCATAAATTGTGTGTTTTGACATTGTTTTTTTATTCTCTCCGTAGTAACATTTCAAACATTTTCACTCCCATAGTGTTCACTCGTTATTAAGTGCTTTCTTTTTACTTTCATTTTATGATATGGTTGTGTCTGATATATGTCTGTTTGGTTTGTTTCGCATGGGATCAATAAACCTTTAAGTTTGGGTCGGTAATATATTCAAAAACAAATTTTAAATTTAGAAAGAGTAGATCATTCTGTGTACATCATATGCTGTCTTGGCTGTAACCACACTGAGTGGGGAAATGGGTGCATAACGAATATTTAATGTGTTAATATATACTTTATTTATACAAGAATGCATTGATACAAAGTCCTGAGACCGTGAAAATGTTAGCATGCTTTGTCTGAGTTTCCTTTCCTCGTTTCACTTATTTACTATGCCCACCTAAAAGATGTTAATTTCACATTTTTATCACCCATAGATATCAACTAATTATGGCGTGTGTTGATAGTTTACAAAAAGGGCTAATATATCACAACATATAACAAACTAATGTTTGAAAACTAAATTTATGAAACCTTGTTCAAAAAATCACCACAAGGGTGTATGTAGAAGAACAGAAACTATGCGAATTGTAAAATGTCCTTTGTGTAATGTGTTCCGCTTATTTGATAGAAATTTAATGTAATAAACATATCCTTTGAGGAGATATAACGAGACATTGTGAGATGTGAACAGAGCTTTGTATGAGCTTGAGAGAAAACATTTTGGCATGTTCAGTATTTTTACACCAATATTCTGTAATAAAGAAAGCATAGTAAATATCCTTACTTTGTCCTTGATATCAATGTTTTCTCCAGCCTTTTGCAAAATTGTAACCATGTGTTTATCCTTGTACTTGGCTGCTGCAACATATATATTCATTTTTTGGCATCAAGACCTTGCATATTCTTCTCAGGTGTTTGTGGCTGTCGTGAGAAATATTGAAAAATTTGATCGTGATATCAAATATTTTATTTAAAAGTAACTCGATGTTATCCGTGTTTTCGTTCAAGTGTTCCTTGTTATCTTGTTTTAGCTAAATTATATACCATTCACCCTACGTACTTTCACCCTTGAGAGTCTCATTTGTCAAATGCATCTTTCATAGTCAGTAATGAACATGATGGAATCTGGCCCATCTGCATATATATTTCTTGCAGTTACAGCAAGTAGGATATTCTTTATGCCGAATTGAACATTTTCCAAAAAAGACAAACACAAGGGAGCAATTCTTTCCACCGGTAGGGAAGAAAATTATAGATTTCCGATCGGATTTGAACTCACAGCGTACGGCACCTACTCATCTAATGAATACATCTCAGTCAAGACCGCCCGCATAAATTACAATTCTTAGAATAATGCAATAACATAACACAAAACAACATCGCGTATTATTTTGAAAGAGTAAATTCTAACACAATCAAGCCCCTCGGCTTACATTTAAAAATGAGAATTTCTTCTTTGATTGAGAAATAGGCGTCTCCACTCATTATTTTAATCGATTTGCTCAAAAGAACATGTTTAGGTAAAACGTTACAATTTTCTGCTAGACTCACATTTTATGGCATGTAGTTTGATATAGACCTTTATACATATAGTTTATAATTGATTGATGATCTCTTTTAACCGAACTCCTGTTTCCCAAATATTATTCACCCAAGAGGTATAACATTTTCTACCCATGTGCGCTGCATAAGTATATTTTTATCAAAAGTGTTTTTTTAAAAATCCCTTGATCTCTGACAATAACTTTACATTTTAAATTGAACAAAGTTTATGTGTAGAATCTGAAACATTCAAGGAATTATTTTAATTTTGGAAGGAGTGTAAATGATTTCATAGCAGGATATGCCCACATAACGGTTGTGCTGTTCTTCGTTTTTAATACTTACATTCTCAGTTTCATAAAATCCGGCTCCTGCTTCGCGTAATTCGCGCACTGTATCCACATCTTTTAGATTTTGTTGCATAGTAAAGGGCCAGTCACTAAAAGTCTAAATATAAAGATAACTCTTTAAAGACAATCAGCAGGAGTAATATATTAATGTTTCTTAAATATGAAATGCAAACTGTCTGTTGATATGTACTCTATCTTTGATACTTTGCACGTGAAAACATTGTCATGGCCATGCTTTTATGGTATCATATTTAATCCTAGAATTACATCCATCAAAGGTATTTGCATAATTAGATGTTATTACCCAATATCGCATGTTTCTTCGTTATATTATCATGAGTGTTGTTTGTGCTGCATCACACAAGACGAAGCTGACACAGCAAAAATTACATGAATGCTGACACAGCACAAGATAATGGCGATATTGGGTTATAATAGATTTATCATATACCATGCCCCGACTTGTACAAATTAAAGCAAAACCCTAAATATTGACGCTTTACTTTAATTCCACCATGTGCATATGAACATCTTATAAATATGTGTATTATGTAGTTGAGTGACATTTAGTCCTAAGGGCATTTCTTAACGACAAGTGAGAAATACTGGCAGAGCAATGGAGATCCCGCTTTATTCTGTGTGCGATAACTGAAATGCAGAATGTGAGCACACATACAAATATATATATATATATATATATATATATATATATATGTGTGTGTGTGTGTGTGTGTGTTGTGTGTGTGTGTGTGTGTGTGTGTGTGTGTAACAATCATGGTAATGACGATTATGATGCTCTACTCACTGAATCCACAAGGTTTACTTTACATCCAACTTCAATACAAAGTCGCACTGATCTATGTTGTCCTCGTGTAGCAACGGAATGTAACACCAAAGATTCTGCAGAAGACTAAGGACACCGTAAAAACGTTACTCATTTGTAAATGCGTAATTCTTATATTGCGCTGGATATAGCGAATACATGTGTTCTGAACACTTCATACATGTCAGGTTATTGAATAATAAAATGACAGAAATCTAAACTAGTGCATTTCTTTCAAAAACTGATGTAATGGAAAGGCAAATTTTGTTAAAATCCTTATACGCCTCTCTTTCCAGAAAATGACCACTGTATGTAAGAATCTCGATGATCACTTCCTAGCAAAGAAAACTCATCAGCGCATTTGACAGTCATTGTAAACACTTATCGCTAAATCAAGAAATAAGATGTGATTCATGCATTTAAATCACGTCTGTGCCTTTTCAGAAAACTATCACAAATATTTTAAATCGTATTGCGAATTAAAAAGTGTGAATGTGTCTGCAACAAGGATCTGATATAAGTTGAATGCGAAAGGCTTCGTTTTTTCCAACTTTGAGTGAAGGTGTTCATATTCTTATACTCCCAGGTTAATGTTCTTTCGTTTTGTGATTTAAGGAAGTTGCAAAAATCTCGATTTATTGGAGGATTTCTCCATTGTGATTGACACGTGTCGACAAGCCAGTAAGTTTAGCCTTTGTCATAGATACATTTACTGAAATTGTGCATAATGTTTAGGTTATGCAGAAGATTGAGAAAGCCATGGTAGTCTGTTGACTTAGATGCCTTTGTGAATGACTTCAAAAGGAGGCTTTTTTCTAGCGATCACTCTTTTTGCATGCCTGTGCTTTTGGATTTCAATGTTGACTCACCGTCCCTCCACCCACCGGTCTGGAAACCGCGACACGTGCGCTATTGTTTAAAGGTGTTAATTGCTCTACCGTTGGTACGAAGCGCGTTACGGATGTAAATGCTTGCTTGGGGACGCCATCAGTAACGTTTGGCAACATCTTGCGATGCGGAGTATTTTTATTTATTGTCATGTCTTTGCTCCTCAGGTAACTTGTTACCATAGCCAGGATTTCTGCTACAACTGAGAAACTGTGTTTATTGAGAGTAATTTCTTTTTAGATTTTCGTCTATGATTTTCCGTGTTTTTCCGTCGAATTTTCGCCCACCAAATTTGGTCCTCGCTAGGTAGGAAGAGGCACCTTATAGTACGAAAGTCTTACCCCCTTTCACTTGTAGAAATAAGAAGAAATCGAAACGACTTTGGCGTTTGTCGTTTACTCTGTTCTGTTGTAGAAAACGCCCGAGTTTTCGACGATGCATTTATTGTTAAAAATCAAGATGGCGGCCACCTACGTCGGCCATGCGTTTTTTGAACAACGAAAATTGTCAATCATCTCGTAAAATTCCCCGTGAATTTTTACTTGCGAGGTATATACTTTCCTAAAAGGTTATTTTCTAGAATCGATTTCATTCTAACATTACTCAAAATTTATGCTTTCGATGTTTTGGAATGCTGTTGAGCTTTCCGCGACGCCATTTTGAAACTTTGATCGCGCACGTTGGTTCTTCGGTCACGGAGTTTTGTCCTCCCTTCCATGTTTGAATCTAATCCAACTCAGCATATTTCAGTCAATTAACATTAAATTTACGATATTTTACGAATGGTGAGACACTTATTTTGATGCTTTTTCTTCCGAAACGATGATTTTGGGATAGTGATTTTGTTTGTGTCTTTGTTTATCCGTTTTAAGACTATTGGGTACAGTCGCGCACAGTTGTCTAGCGGCGATTCCTTGCAAATTCAATCAGTTTTGAAGGCAAAAGAGGTACGCAACAGGTTTGAAAAGAAATCAATTTTTACGTATAAAAATGTGAAAAAACCCTGAGGCTCCCACCTCAATATCGAAACGTGTTACAATATATTTCGGTCTTGACAATGTCAATTTAGCAAAATCGCTGTAGTGAATATCGCAGTGCATTCTGGTCATTTTGGTTAAATTTAGCATATTTTTCATGCAAATTCACGTAGTTGTCACCTTTAAGGTGACAGAGATTCAGAGATTATTTGTAATTGATATGTTTACCCTTAACGCGCATCGGAACAAAGAAACAGGAGCTGTTTCCAGACCGGTGGGTGGAGGCACGGTGGTTGACTGAATATTTGGACTGCCATTGATAAAATGACTTAACTTCACTATTCGAGACCTGTCGAAAATAACATACGAAGAGACCCGAAGTATATACCTTTATTTTGGTTAGAATTGAGCAAACTAAAAAGGCACAGCTATCCTGGTGGATCTCTTACACTGCCCAGGAATGTTAGTCAAATGACAGCAGGCTAATTTAGATGAACTCTTAAATATAGTTTTGTTTGAGATTGAATTTAACAAAACAAATAATAAAAATAATAATGTCCCTGTAAAATGTTTCAGAACAAATTTGAAATTGATTTATTACTGGGTAGAGCTTCAGTAATGCAACACTAATTGTTTGACACATAAAGCTGGTATGTCATGTCATCACAGTGCTGTCACGTTCTTGTCAGTTATTAAATCACCTTTACACACCACCACACCACCAACAACAACAACAACGACGACAAAAATTAATAAAGTATTATATAGAAATAATAATACGAATAATAATAGGTTCAATTTCCGTGAAAATTTCACAATATGGGTATTTTGGGTCGAAAAGACCAAATATGATATCGATTTCACTGCCCCATGTTTCCATGGTAACCATTTTAGGTGTTGAAAATTTCAGTTTTTCTAATGCCCTTGAAAAGTTACTTTGATTGATATGAAAATAACCTAGTGGGGAAGTTCGGGTCAGAGAACACAAATGTCAGACTTATTTTAATGTTTCGAGTTGCCATAGTAACTATTTTGGGATTGAAAATGTTACTTTTTCCCTAATTCCTATTAAAGAACTATTAATTGATGTAAAAAATGATAATAAGGGGTTTTCTGGTTAGCACACAAAAAAAATCACACTCATTTTAATGTGAGATGTTTCCATGGCAACAATTCAGGAGTAACAACATTTTTTTTCAGAAGTCTCACAGCTTCAATGAATTGTTTTTTGGATTTCTATATAATACTTATAGCCCCTAAACTTGTAATAATAATAATAATAATAATAAATAATAATAATAATAATAATAATAATAATAATAAACTTACATCGTTGGAGAATATGGTCATCTTATCAATATCAAGTCCTGCCGATATTAAGTTCTCCACTATTTTCTTTCTACATTCTGATACAGCCCACAACAATCGAAAGTCCTGGGAGAATATAGTTGTAAATGACTTAAATGACTTTTTGAATTGACTGAGAAAATAGTATTATTGTTGCGAGCAGAGTTAAAAATGGAATGTCTATTCTGATATTCTCTACTGAGGCATAATATATGGAATATTTAAAATTGTCACATTAACCAATAAGTAAAGCGATTTCTGTTTTCTGTTCATAATAAAAAAGTAATGTTAGATGAAGTGAAACACTACATCGACCAGTAATTTCATACGGAAAAAAATGTAATTCACATACCTTACTATTCTCTCTCATTACTTGTGCATCCTTTAAAAGCAAACGTTTAGTGACTTTCAAGCAATTTTCTCCCTCTCCATTTGAAGCATAGTATAGGGCAGTGTACCCCTCCTTAAATAAAACGGAACATTATTAACGTTGTTTTTTGCGAATTACATTACGAATATGGATTGCTTTCATTATTTGCGAACAATCAAAATATCCAAAATGCGATTTTACTAACCGTAGAAATTTGTTGATGTCAGCTCCATAGTCCAACAAGATTTCTACTCCTCTGTCATCACCCTCCTCTGACAGAATATGCAGTGATGTCATACCACGCTACAGCATATCAAAATGAAATAGGTAGTTTGAGTTTACGTATTTCAGTGTATGTTGTAGCGGAATAGAAACATTAGTGAAAGTAAGTAAAAACTCAAGGCTTGCAAGCAACAGGCGAACCCTCATAGAAAATTAGACATACAATTCTTAATCAGAGATATTGCGCTTCAGCTAGTTTACACACATAGAGACAACGATTGGAAGATGCTTCATAGGCATTTTTAACCGGCACGAAGGCTTATCTTGGCAATTACATACATTTGTCAATTCTTTATACTAATTTCGTAAGATTACTCTCTTATGCCGGCCCTATTCTCAGGTGATAAAAGACCTCTGTCAAGTCCGGGTGCCATTTACAAGGCAAAAGTCTCAACAGAAGTCAATAAGGAGGTCTCACAGATAACATCTTCAAAACACGCAATTAAAGACCAACTCGGAGCGTGTGTTCAACAAGTTGGACGTATCTGGATTAATAATGAACAGCTTGTAAGTTTGACAAAGATCGCATTACCTTGATAGCAATCACGAAATAATGAAAGAATTTATTGTGTATATAATTATTTTAAAATTTAATAAAAGTTTATGTTGTTTTTCTTTAAGTTTGTGAATTAGTATTGAATTCAAACTCAAGAATAATTATGTCTGTGACGATACTAATATGATACATCTGGAAAATGTAGAATCACCTAATTAAAAAGGTGAAATAATCACAAGCTTAAATAAAATACTCACTAATTACCTGGCGAACTCCCATTAGAGTAACAATAATGTACTTAAATGACAAAAGTATCTTAAAGTGATTTCAAATTATACAATTTAATCATGTCATTCATTTTATCATATTAAGATTGAACCAAATTCTTGCTGTTTATAATTAAACAGACTTGTCAGTGAAAGGAGGTACATAAATAAATGTACTGGGGTACACTACAACGTTTATTCATGTAATAAAATATGTTGGTAACATTGCATTTTTGGATTTTCTAAAATTTAAGAAGGCGTTTCGAATAGCAAAAAGAACCTTCTCTATTTAAAATGTCAATACTAAAAGCCTTGTTCTGATCCAAAGGTATGGCTGTAATAGTTGCTAATCACTATATATATATATATATATATATATATATATATATATATATATATATATATTATATTATATATATATATATATATATATATATATATATATATATTAATATATATATATTTCATGCAGTAAATTCATGCAGTAAATTCACAAATACTGGACTGTGCCTCATGAGATGTATGTTCTCTGCGGATGTTTAACAAGCGCTTTGAAGGCTTAGGTTGTGGATGCATGTTTAAACTGTGTCACCTTGAATTGTTACTCTCCATTGGATTGAACATATGTACATGACTTTCCGTAAAAGGTTACGATAGTTCCTTAATAGCCATCTTTTCATAATTTCAGCCCATTTATCTGTTTCTATGTTTACACATTATCATATAGGTACTCGGCGCTCTTAATAGGTGTATTTCACCCCCAAAACTAATGTTCAATGGATACATGTAACATTGTTGCATGCCGTGTATTACTGGTATATACACATACCTGAACATATGAATTAATATCCACTCCAGCGTCTTTCAAAACAGAAACTAAATGTCTGTGACCATTTTTCAACGCCCAATGTAACTGAGCGTTGTTGTCAATACCAAACTGGAGGAATAAATCAGTTTAGGAGAATTAATATTTTGATTTTTAAATATAAAATAGTGTTGCGAGTCAACAGTGAATTTCTCTTAATAGATTAAAATACGCATGATTATTTGTGCCAAACATAAGTAGGAATCAAATATGACAGTGATTTTAACCATAGTCTGAGGTCATGTCTTAATGCAGCACGAAAACGGGTACTAATTCATAACTGTTAATGTTCAATAATTTGACTTTGTAAAGGTTTACAGATGGACAAAATTAAGATAACTGATAAAATGATGCGACTTAACCACTGCTTGGTGTTGACAACAATAAATGAATAAATAAAAAAACAAATAAATAAATAAATATATAAATAAATAAATAATAAATCAATCCATCAATCAATCAATCAATCAATCAATCAATCAATCAATCAATCAATCAATCAATGAAATTGGTTTCCTTTATCTTCTGAACAGAATGTATATCACAACAGCATTGTACAATCGCTGACTCACCGCATCTGGATGTATCTTGCATTGGTTACGAAGTAATAGCTCAGCTGTGTCATGAAAGGATCGTTCAGCGGCACAGTAAAGGGCTGTGTTTCCGTTCTAAAACATACGGACATTTGAAGTGTCACATAAGGAAGGTTATTTTAATTTTATGAAGAAGGGATGCTGATGACATACATTTATGCAAAATAGTTGTGGGCGGAGAATTGGTGGTGATGAATAATAATGCGATTAATTCTAAACACACCTTCTCGGAGTATTATTCAAACAATCATTTAAGACAATCATCCATTATTTCTCATATGAAGGGTTGGGCAAAAAATGCATAAGTATTCAAGGGAGCACACAGCATCAGACGTGCTACTTTAAAGGAAAGCAAAACCACGGGAAAAAGAAACATTATGTGTTGGAAAGGCACTTGGGCACCTAGAACCTCATGAACAGTTACACAGTTTAATATGAGTTAACATGCACTGTTTACATGTATAGTTCAGGCACAAAAGAGCTTTCGTTCACACTGCTGAGTGTCCGTTGACGTTGAACAAAAGGTCTTGTTTGCACCGCTAGCATCAGGCATGCATACCTGTTTATACAATGTATTGTAAATAGGTCACAGGAGCTGTAACACCCCTATTTGTAACAATCAATCCTATTTGTAACAAAACTTAATTTTCAAACAAACTTTGCCGTATTTGTTGAAATATTAAGAAAATATGCATATTTGTATGTTTTGGGGCAATCTTCTTTTTTTTTCCTTGTCAAAACTCATTTTTACGAAACTGCTTTTGTTACAAATTGGGTTGATTGTTACAAATAGGGGTGACATGTCAACCCTATTTGTTTGCAACCCTATTTGTAGCAATCAACCCTATTAGTAACAATCAACCCTATTTGTAACAAAATTTAACCAATTTGTAACAAAACCTAATTTTCAAAAAAACTTGGCTGTATTTGATGAAATCTTGATGAAATATACATATTAGTATGTTTGAGGACAATTTTCCTGTTTTCCTTGTTTGAAACTCAATTTTTCTGAAAATGCTCGTTAGATTAAATTTCGTTGTGCAGGTTCCTAGGGATAAGAGGCCTACTCGTAAGATATAATCAAGTCGTGGAGATACATGCCAAAAGTTTGTTTCGGGGCAATTTTCACTAATTTCGGTCAAAATTATTAAGAATCTTGTTTTCTGACCGAAATCTTACTAAACCTATATTCAGTTAACCTTTGTTACAAATTGGGTTAGTATGACTTCTGTCAGAAAACAAGATTTTTTTTACATTTTTGACCAAAATTTGTGACGGCTGCCCCCAATCATGGCATGTATCTGCACAACATGATTACCTCTTAGATGGAGGCCTTTTATCCCTAGAAACCTGCACGACGAAATTTTATCTAATGAGTAGTTTACGAGAAAATGAGTTTCGACAAGGAAAACAAAAGAAAATTGTCCCCAAACATACTAATATGTATATTTCATCAAGATTTCATCAAATACGGCCAAGTTTTTTTGAAAATTAAGTTTTGTTACAAATTGGTTAAATTTTGTTACAAATAGGGTTGATTGTTACAAATAGGGTTGACACGTCACCCCTATTTGTAACAATCAACCGAATTTGTATCAAAAGTTTAGCCCATATGGTTTAGTAAGATTTCGGTCAGAAAACAAGATTCCTTAACATTTTTGACCGAAATTGGTGAAAATTGCCCCGAAACAAACTTTTGGCATGTATCTCCACGACTGGATTATATCTTACGAGTAGGCCTCTTATCCCTAGGAATCTGCACGACGAAATTTAATCTAACGAGCATTTTCGGAAAAATGAGTTTCAACAAGGAAAACAAAGAAAATTGCCCCCAAACATACTAATATGTATATTTCATCAAGATTTCATCAAATACGGCCAAGTGTTTTTGAAAATTAGGTTTTGTTACAAATAGGTTGATTTTTACAAATAGGTTGACATATCACCCCTATTTGTAACAATCAACCCAATTTGTAACAAAAGCAGTTTCGTAAAAATGAGTTTTGACAAGGAAAAAAAAAGGAAATTGCCCCAAAACATACAAATATGCATATTTTATTAATATTTCAACAAATACGGCAAAGTTTTTGAAATTAAATTTTGTTACAAATAGGGTTGGTTGTTACAAATAGGGGTGTTACAGCTGTGCAGCGCAGACACATTCATATATCACTTAGTGTTAACTAAGTAGTAGTCTTCATCCTTTATTTTGACTGTGAAATCCTGGAAAAAATTATTCAACCCCATATTTTTTTCCATCCACTACTCTTTCTAGTGTCCTTTTTGGAATGGGACCCGAAATGCTTCGATTTCTTATTCTAAATATGTGGAAGAAATTGGACATATCTCATCACAAACAATGCTATAATTTTGTCAATAATATGAATCCGGCCTATCGAAAGGAGCAGACATTAACATCAATAAATGTTGACAAAGAATGTGTTAAATTGAAGCATTGTGTCGTTGTCATTCCTTACTTTATTCACAGCATCCTTGGTTGTGGCAATGTTACTGATCAAAACCTCTACAACATCGTTGTTTCTCTTTACCACAGCATGGTGAAGGGCTGTCCAACCTTGCTGTATTGAAGAAACAATGAATAATAAAATGTAAAGAAAACCTTCAATGATGCACTTGCTAAAGTATGCAACACCTTATGTTAACAAAAAGATAAACTACCAACTACATCCTTTTGTCAGTATCGACATAAATTAGAGGTCGTTTCATAATATAATCATAATCAAGATCTCAATACCTCATCTTGTTTATTTACATCGGCTCCACATTCCATTAGTATTTCAACAGCCTTCGTTTCGTTATTAACAGCTGCAACATGTATAGCAGTCAAACCATCCTAGGAATATAGGAGAAGAAACCTTTTAATCTTTGAAACAAGACTTAGAAATAGTTGGCAAACCTTATTAAAGTAAATATCCGTTCTATACCCGTACGATGCTCGTGCATTGTTTTCTATAAACCGATAAGTATATGTGTAAATATTTTCAGACCATTATGGAAGTTATCCAGCTCTTATGTATTTTTAATAAGTGGAGCAATTACTGGTACTAGACTCTAATGATTCAATACATACTTAGTAAAATAACAGGAGCAAAGGCGAGTATGAACAGCACGTTGTATTTTTGATAAAATAATCGCAATCATACTAATCCATAATTGAAAAACACGAGGTCAAATTTCATAATACAATATTTATAAACAGAGATACAAAACAGCACAGAACAGAAGTAAATCACCGTTACACACAACAAAGTCAAATTCATGGAAGAAAGATATATGGACCTCTGGGCAAAATACCAAGAAGTGATGTCGTGTGTTTCGGAAATAGTAAGCGCATCCTGTCCCACATGTGGCACCCTCCATACATGTATATCATTCTGTAGGTCAAATAGGTAGTGGTCACCAATAAAGCCAAATGTCACTGATTCCATCAGCGGTCATTTGTCGAAGAAAGATATTGTATTTATCTACTGATATTTGTTTCATGTTTTGGCAAAAAAACATGTTTCATATGGTTTACTCTGTGTCTGATTGCATTAATGCTGAAGACACAGCAGCAGTAATATGCTTCGTGTTTATATGTTATCGCCACAACCTGTTAGACAAGCTTTCAACAACAACCTTACTTAAAACTTTCTTAGAATAAATTAAGTATGAAACACACACAGCGATATTCTTTACATTATACTATGAACAAATAACGCTGCTAGGTTGCTGTGACACCTTAACTCAGATGTTCTCCATTTTATATTTTTCAAGGTTTATTCAAGAACAATATTTATCAAAGTCAAATTATGGTGCACTCTCATCCATTGTGGCTTGTACATGAGTATTTTTCTAATTTGTTTAAAGTTCAGAACAATAATATCATTGCACAGGTAGGAAGGTTTTAAAAAGTGGGTATTTTTTTCCCTGATTTGCATTACAAGAATTGCCTGCTATATGTACAACCCTGCCCCGCCCCCCATTAATTTATGTTTCTGTTATGTAGCTTTTAATGTATCAGAGGCTGGAGGTCTAGCATACCGAATAAGCAATGTTGCTGTTGTTGTTGTTGTGTGTTGTTGTTGTGTTGTTGTTGATAGGTTGGAACTAAACATATATTTATTAGACAAGTTGTACCATTATGTGCCGAATAGAAACAATAACAATGATCATGGTCAGGAAATGAAGTCTAATTTATCACGTTGTTGTGCGTCTATATTTAAATACCTGGAAGGCATCGTTTATGTTTTTTCCTGCTTTCTTCAGATTATCAACGAAGGACTTCTCTTTGTATTTGGCTGCTGCCAGGTATATGGGTTGTTGTGACACTGACCACTTTGGAACATCACCAGTTTCTTCTTGCAAGACTGAAGCAGCCTGATAGAGAAATAATGAGAACATCTATCAATAAGGATTTCACGGAGCGATCTTTCAGTGCAGTTGCCTTTTTACTGTTGTTCATGTGGTTTCATTTTTAGTCTTATACGTGTCTATTCCTATAGATGACCTTAAATTCAATACATACTGTATCGACTATCAGCTATGTGAATATTGATAATAATAATTACTAACGGCACAATTGCTGTCAGTATGTCATTATGACGTATCACGCGAACCTACCTCTGATAATGGTAAGAAGTTTGCATGCAATCCAAGAAGAAACTTTGCATTTTCCACTTTATCATTTCTTATTGCGTAGAATAAAGGAGTACGTTTTTCCTGTAACTAAACGAAAAAGAATAGATTGGTAACATAAGAATATGATAGAACCTGATGGCGAGACAGTTCAAGTGCGCCATAGTCCGGGCATTTGTGAGGGTTTGTGGTGTTTTCAGTGGCAAGGACTGAAGAATTCACCACCAGGTCGAATGCAAATACCCCGATTACAATGTGCTTGTAGTCTGCCATTGTTTTCATTGACGTGTAATTAGATTGTAAGCATTTCGTAGCTATTGTCTGTGAAATCGTTCATGTTGATAATTGGTTTCCCGCATTTGCTGACGACCATTGTTGTTTTTTCACAAAATAATAGCTGGTTACAAACAAAAGTAGTCCTGGTACCTTTGCTTATTATGGCATTACGTACTGTGTATCCACTGCAATGCCAATGCTGGTCATTGGTGGTTTCATGTGCAGTCGCTGGCTTCAATTATTACATTAATATGTAAATCAAAGTCTATAACAAGGTGTTGGTGCCTAGTCATGTGCCTTACATGACTTGACTGGTTTATGCTTGAGGTATCAGAAATTGACTTCAGAATACAAGGTATTTGGTGTGTGGAATTACCCAAGGCTGCTGTACAGCTGGTTGGGGAAGAACCTTATGAAGGTGAGGGTAGGTCTGCAGAGTCAACTATTTAATAGTTTAAGTAGTAAGCATATCCAATTGCCTGAAGTCTTTTGACATAAAGTTGACTGGAGTGACACAAGCACACAATGAGTTTTTTTACCAGCAATACTGCGTCAAAACTAGAATCCTATAGAAATGTACATAAAACTATAACAAGACATTGATATAAGCAAAATAAACTAACTTTGAATACTATTAAATAATAACCAACAAGCGGGAGATAAAGCAGTGCTTTTTGTCGGTTACAGTGCCAAGATGTTCGACAAAGCGATCGCCTAGGCGACGCTTTGTATCGCCAATGTATAACATGCTAAAGCGCAAAGTAGCACAGATCTCCCATAACACATCATGATTTATACAAATGTAGATTCCCCAGTGAAGTCTACCATGTCTCCCATGTGTAGATAAATTCTTGGACTAAGTGTAAAAAGTCTGAAAACCAACTTTTAAGGAGACTTTTCTCAATTCCCATTTTAAAGGATTTAGAAAATTGTACTTGATTGAGGGAGGAGATAGCATTTTTTGTAAATGTTCTACTGATTGTGTCATTAGCCATACAGAATAAAGTGATGGAAAGTAGGTAGACTAGTTGCACCTATTTTATGAAACAAAAGGATATTGATTTTTTGCAAATAAAAAAGGCAAAAGAAATTTACATGCTAAATTTTTTCAGAGAATGACCCCATCAGTTGGTCTTCCCAAAACTGTGACATTTGTATTACCTGCAGAATGTGAATTTTATGGTTATATAACAGTCTCTTTGCAATTTATACTACAATATTTCAACGTACAATTAATAAATATAATTAATCAATTATCTTGAGACTTCACATTATTGCTTTTATGCAGCACTGAAAAAAGCTATAAGAATAATAACGTCGTTGGTACAAATCAAACAGGGTTGTGGGTAATTTATTGTTCTGTGTGAGGAGACTTGGACAACGAAGTATACCCCCTATTCACCATAATAATAATAGAACCTGGAAGAACAAATCGATAAAGCATTGGCGTTACGCCGGTCAACATAATTAAAAAGCAAGCACAAATATCGTGACCAATAACTCCAAACATCAAATGTCTGTCACTGTGTCGACCCAAGCTGTATTTGGACTTCCGGAACTTGAATTCATTATAGATGTTTATTTTTACATCCGTGGATTCATAAATTTCAATAATACAGCCGGGCCAATAATCTATTGGGAGGCATGATCGCAAAGATAAAGGAAACAAATTTTTGGACAAAAATTAACATACTTAGAAGAAGTAATGCAAATGAAACATACAAAGTTATTTTGACCGTCAAATTGATTATAACTTGCATTTGAATGAACTCAGAATTCTGTTACATGACAGTATGCCGTCTTTGGTAACTGCTGTATTAAAAAGTGTCAATATGGCCAGTGCCGTCGGGGTCAGTTTGTACGTGACAAAAATTTTATGAATAAAACGTGAGAGGGGACATATTGAACCCGGAATGAGGCGGAATTCCTGCCGCGATCACATGAACTCTAACTAACCCTAACCCTGAAAAGTCTGTGATTGTCTTAAGGTAGAACGCACCTCGGGGACAGAAATTCAGGCCTTCAAATTTTATCAATTTTCTTCTGACCTACCACTTGTGGGGGCTCATTTTGAAGCTCTTGGCGAAAGAAAAGTTTTTACCGTCTTAGTTTTTCGAAAATCGAAAATTTTATTTTTTCTCATAGAGTTAACACAGGGATGGCGGCCATTTTGGATTTCAAATATCGAGAAATCACAAGTTATTTGTCTCTCTAGTACCAAAGTTTGCACGGTGACCCCTGATTTTTATTCTTGCTTTGGTAAGAGAATGGTTGAAAGTTTCACTGAGGAAAGTTTGAGCAAAAGTTTAAGTCTTTCACTTTCGAGGTGCATATTACCTTAATGTTGTGTCGGGTGAAGCACTGTGGGAGCCAGAAATTGGGTTAGCTGACCAAATTGTCGGAACTCTGCTCTCGAATGGCGCTAGCGTAAGAGCTCGCTCCATTCGCACAAATTGGTCAGCTAATCCCAATTTCTGGCTCCCGCTGTGCTTCACCCGACACAAAAATTATTCAGTCGGTAATTGTGTTAGTGATTTGAAGAAAGCGCAAATTTATATTATTTTAACCTTATTAGTTAGGCACTGCCGCAATTACGGGTCGTCTGTGTTTTGTGTACGGCGATTTTGACGTCATCAGTTTGTGGCTATACCACTAGTAAAATGGTGCCACTAAGGCAAACGTACGCACGAGAGTCTGTTGGTTTATAATAAATACAAGTAGACAACGAATCCACATTGATTGATACTAATATGTCGAGAAAGGCAACCGATTTATCTGTAACAGTGGAAGTAAATTCTAATGCAGGGTGAAATTGTGTGGCTGAATCTTACCGTTATAACAAATAATAAAGAAATAGTCCCTAAGTTGTTGCGAATAGTGACAATCAACAATCAGATAGAACCTTCAGAGCGCGCTGCACATCAGCAGGCGAGTTTTAGTTCTGACGATCTGTTGAACCCAAAACGTCCATTCTTTTATTCTCTGCGATTTTGCATGTGTTTTATCTCCCGCTGGTCGGTCAGCATTTTACTGTATCAATTTTCACTTGTTACATGTTATATATGGTTATTCTCTAGATCTACCTGGGTTTGAAGCTCTAAATATGATAATTATTGTGGGAACATTCTCAGCATACAAAGAAAGAGTAGTAAACGAGGTAATGTGATACAATTATTTACAGCATTGTATCACATTACTCATGTCTAGAGAAACAGAATTATTTCAGAGTTTATAAATCATCTGGAAATCACTTATGATTAGTTGTATATTTAATGACTACCAAAATGAAGTTGATCTTGTTTTTAAACCAATGTCATTTGAAGTAATCAATGTCAGGTCATCTCTTAGGACATGTTCGGCACCTAAATCAGAATTGTGATACTGCAGAATGTAACAATGTTATTTATTTTAAGGGCGAAAAATAATACTTACTCTGTCTTCTTTGTGAATATCTGCCTCAAGTTCAACACAAAGTTGAATGACTTCTAGCTCATTATCTCGTATTTCTCGATGTAAAATTGTGCTTCTATCATACACCTATTCCAAAAGAAAGTTTTTTCAATGTCAAATTTAGAAGCGTCCTGCAAAAGACTGTAAATACAAGTCAAACTGGCCTCTTTTATGATGTATTCTTGCGCATAATACATAGCATGAAAGAATGCTATTCAAAAAAAGTTATGTTGATACTTTGATATAAAAATATGATATTTTCTAGTCTAATTACAAGATTTTAAGCGGTCATTTTAGTAGGAAATCCATGGATTAAATAAAAATGCACGTAAAAATAAAGAATAGTTTCCAAGGTGTTTATTTCAAATATTTTCAATTGATCTTTAATGTTTAAAATTTTCCATCACGAACATTATCGTTCTAATTTTGTCAAACATTAGGGTATCACGGTGACCCTGTTTATGTTCTGCGGCATTATATCTGAATTTGAACTTATCATGTGAAAAAATATAAGATCCCTCAAAAAATACAATTTGAGAGGGTGACCCTTCCAAGTCATACTTTGTCAGACATAATTCATAACATTGTGCTGCAATCTTTCGTACATTGGATATATAAGAGCTACGAGTATCTACAAGGCTTTACCAGCAGGGTTTAATGTGAACTGGTTATCAAAAATGTAATGAATACTTTACCTCCCCATTGATGTCAAGACCTGCACCTGCCAATGTTTTTGCAACATCAGGATAGTACTCTCTAACTGCCCAATGAAGATGTGTCATCTGTCGTGCAAAGGAGAGCAAAAGTATAAAAATGCATGAAAAACAACGGTATATACCAAATAACAGATTAATATTAACACGACCATGACATTAACGTTGTCTTGAAATACAACTTAGGCATCTGAGAAAGTATGATGGTGTGACTGACTCACTGATCCAACTACACTGGCTTCCAGTAAAGGCCAGGGTTAATTTCAAAATTATCTTGCAGGTCTTTAAGGCTCTAAATGGTATGGCACCACAGTATATTGTGGACTTGGTAGAAAAAGGTCAGCGTTAATAGGTATAATCTGCGGATAAATTCCGGTATGAATCTTGTAGTACCAAGATCTTTCAACAAGTATAATGATCGTGCATTTGCAGTCTGTGGTCCAAGGTTATGGAACTCACTCCCACTTGAATTAAAGTGCATAACAGAAATTCAACCTTTTAAATCAAAATTAAAAACTTTTCTTTTTAAACAATTTTATCAACTGCACTGATTAATTTTTATTATTATTGGACATTTTATGAGATTTTTGTTTAAATCTTGTTTTGTATTTTTATTGAATGCAATACTTTTTATTGTTTTACTTGATGTAAAGCGCTTTTGAATATTTTATTGTAGAAAAAAGCGCTATAGAAATATATTAAACATTAAACATTAAACATTAGGCAACCAGAAACACATCTTTTCAAAATATTCTTTTAATTCTCTTAATAAAGGGAAGATCTGAATTCACGCAAAACGTACCTCTGGTGCACAGTCCTTGTGAATTTTATTGGTTTGGTTCAGTAAACGTTGAGTTACATTGTTATGTTTGTTATATGATGCATAAAAAAGCGGAGATAGTCCTTTCTATAATAGAGACAGATGATGAATGTACTTAGTATTTGCAATAAAAGGAATCGTACATGAAGAATGACACATATCTATACGATCATGTATAAATTGATATCATTCCCAGTGTTTCGGGATGTGATGTAATTATATGGGAAGCTTACAATATGGATTGGATTTGACTTTAATATTTCAGCGATGTAACAATTAGAAAATCCGTTGCCATTTCAGATTAACCATAAAACGAACACGGTTATTAAAAAATATATATATTTATTACCGGATACATTTGATATGTAGGCCTACCTTACAGTGTAAAGTTGCGAGGACACATGAAAGAATTTGAAATGCCATTTCTAGGATGCCATTCCTAGAAGTTTATTAAATGTCCAGGGTATTTGGTGCATGGTGAAGTTTGCAAAACAGAGTCGTGGTGTGGACATAATTACCATGAGCAAGCGGTCAGGAAGTTTTCTCCTGACAGTTTCAGCGTAAAAGGGCAGTAGAGCGGCAAAAATGCGGGTAAAATGAAAACGCTATAGGCCTTATTGGCGCACGAAATAGGGAAAAAAAGTTACAAGAGACTACTATACAGTACAAATTTATCATGAAAGCCAAAGGATATTTTGACAGATCAAGATAACATCATCAGCACATTGGCAGCGCTGTGCAGAAAAAGGGCATGCGCTGAAACCTCTGAGGAACACCGCTCAACGGCAATGCATATTCAATGTGTATTTTATCTTCTGAGAAGGATGCAGTACTCTTTGTTATGTTCCTGTTTCGATTTTAAAGCATAATTACTGAATCTAAATTTGACAAGACAGTCTCGGAGATCAATATTATTGATAGCAGTACTGTAATTTTAATCTCCTTTCTTCCAACAAAAGTTTGTCATAAGCCAAATGTCTGTTTGACGAATTAAATATCATAATATTTGATTTATCCGAGTTGACAGTCAAGTGTCATTTTGAAGTGTGCATAGCTAACTTGTCAAAACAATTTTGTAGTCCTTCTTTGGACTTTGACAGAATGCCGATGTCGTCAGTGTAAAGAAGACAGCTGGTGCTAGTCTTATCAAGGGTTTATCGGTCACATTTGTCAGTATCAAAGATGTTTGGAAGATCATACCAGGTTAAAGAGCGTTAGATTACATCCCTGTTTGGTTAGACCTCCATAGTTTTAATAGTTTAAATTTTCTTCATAATATTACTATGTATGGATTTTATGCTATCACAGTTTTACCTGTTACGTTATTTCTCAGGAGTTTAACGTAGAGGCAACTGTACCAAACAATGTCAAATGATTTTTTGACACCGATGAAGCACGCATACAGTTTAGTACATTTTTATTTCTTTTACAGATATCATTACGACATGGATTTAATGTAATTTAATTTTTATTTTTATTTTTTATTTTTCCCATCCAACAGGCTAACCCAGTTACAGGATGAGGTACTCATAACCCACTACCAAATGGAACAATAGGGAGTTCAGTGCCTTGCTCAACGGCATATCACCGTGCTCAGTCTCGAAATCACTATCCTCTGACAGTGAGACGAGATACACAAAAAAGAGACTGACAGCCTTAGTTTGTGTAAACATATGAGCTCTATTCTCGCTTACCTTGCAGTACACATCGACATTTGCTCCATTTTCCAATAGTATTTGAACTGTTTCTTCACTGCCTTCAGCAGATGCAAGATGTAGAGGAGTTTTCCCCTCCTGAAACAATTTATTAAAGACAATCACAGGTGAAGAGATAAATTTTTTATCTATTTAAGCAGAAAATTAAAAGTACAGTAGCTGAGCTCACCTCGACCACGACTTCCCCGTCCATGTTGACACCACACTTATGAAGTGTGTTTACCATCGATTTCTTGCCATGTTTTGCTGCCCAGTATACCTGGGATACGTTGGACTTGCGTTCCTGATAACAAAAAGAAGGTTTAAAGCCGTGCTTATCAAAGAACAAAAAGACGCAATATCAATAAATATAATAATAGTATTGAACAAATTTAGTAGTACCACTGTCAGCGTTAATATAAAAATTGACAGACTTATGATTAATTATTTTTCCGATGAAAAAGTAATTTCATCAAAATCCCCGAAAGCTAACATTCAATTATGCTCAACGAGTATAGATATACTGAAAAAAAAAACCCCGACATATTAAAAAATGTATACAAACTGATAATCTTTCATCTTTCATTCTTTCCTACGGCCAATAAGGTGAAGACTTCAGAGTATTAAGAAAAAAAAGCAACCCTTCCATTGAAAATATTTCTTTGAAATAAACTGTCCTTGAAGCTTTCTTGTTGGGTTGTAATTATATTACATGCACCGTACATACAAGGTTACTGGTATCCTTTTGCATTTTAGTAATGTAAATACGGAAGTACACAGTAAGTTATATCCTTTCTCACAGTAAGTTAAATACGTACATTTTCAAGATGAATAGTGCTCCCAACGTCTAACAGCTCTCTTACGATTTGTTGATCTTTAAGTTCTAGAGCTATGTACAGTGGTGTTTTTTGATCCTGAAATAAAGAAAACAGAGAGAATGCAAGAGAAAATCCAAACAGCCTTACGCAGGCTATTATCACAATTGAAATAACTACTATATGTTCACAAACTTCTCATTTTGTCGAATTCTTTCCGTTTAATCCTTAATGTAAATTAAGGTGAACAAGTACGCTACGTTATGTACACGATTTACTAAAAATTACTCACCACATCCGCAAGATCAGTTTTCGAGTTATTCCGTAATAGGACCCTAGTTGCTTCAAAGTTTGAATTTAATACAGCATGGTGTATCGCTGTTCGCTGATTCTGTTATTGGACAAAGATCATTAAACATTCTGAATTGCGTAGAATGTTGATAACTTATAAAACATCTTATTTGTTTTGTAAGCGACAAGAAAATTCAGCAGATGACGTACTCACTATTTACACAGCACTCAATGCGAAAAGCGGTGCATTACCAATAATAATTTATAAGCTCAATTACAATTTAACTATATTCTGGTACTTAAGTTTCATGAGTCAAGCAATCGTCAGACTACTTTTACCCGTATGATGTTTTCTCTTTTATGGTGTTGGGACGTACCATTGTACTATAATTCTAGATGGATTTGAAATTCGATAAATAATATTTGTTTTGATGACGACACTTTGAAACCAGCTCAGATTATTTGTATGACTTCTTTGGTCGCTAGCCAGCCTGCGGCTCGCCCAACGCAGTAGTCATGAGAGATCGTGCCAGAGATTTAGTCCAAGAAATGGGACTGACGTACGGTTGAACTCGTTGAACTTTATCAGTGTTGTCCTTGGGCCGAATTGCTTGTTCAATGTAGCGTAAAGAAATATTTTCCGTCGGCCGTCGAGTGGAAGGTAAGAATAAGCAACGGAAGCGAGTAATTGACGACAGTCTGCACACAGCAAACTATGAGAACTGAATGAATAAAAGGTTGTAGAACGAAGACTGGTTGAGGCTGTGTGCCTAGTGCAGAGAAGGAGCCGATAAGCAGAGAGAAAAATTGGTCTCAAGGGATAGGCTACGTCTGACAGTGACTAGAGGCTAGCAGGAGCAGTGTGGCAGGTCTAAAACACATCTGTGTCAAAGACACAGATTACACGTGATATCACCTGCACCAATATTGGATGCTTAAGTTAATCTGTGACACAAGAAAAAAAGTAACATTTTCAAAGGAGATCGGATTAATTATGGAAGTACAGGAAACCTCTGGTTCATTTCTCAAGCCTATCATCACCGAGTTAGCTTGTCCAGGAATGGCAGACCACATCGCCAAACTGACAAAGTCGACATTGCAACTGATGTTGACTTACCCAGCTGTGAACTGCGTTCGACGCCGGCCAAAAGTACTTCCAACTGGACACCTCTTATTGCACTCAACTAGCAAGTTCAGCCCACTAGTGCACCTGTTGGAGAACAACTACCCACCACAATCATTGTCAGGGTTCCGGCGACGCTTGCCGCTCCATCCGACTCGTTCACCTTCCAGTTCAATGCTCGCTCATCTCCCAGTCCATCCCCAGCCATCATTGTGGACTACACAATTCTCTGTGTGTAATGCCACTGAGCTCGATGCCCCGCAACACTATCAACATATCGAACAAGAGACCTCCAAGCCCTTTTTGAGTGTGCGATTGTTAACCCTGTAACACACGCAACGCCGCCACCAACAAAACAAAACAAATCAAACTTGCTAAACTCTGCAAAACCATCCACACACATAGGTCATTCCCAACCAAAGCCATGATATCATTCACGGTGCTGACATCGGCTTCAGTGGGACTCGTGCACCATGTTACACCTAAAATGCCAAGTCAGCGATGAATAATCCTGATGCTGTCAAGAATGCCACAATGGAGGAAGTGGACCTTGGCCACACAATTGGTCCATTCTGCATGCCACCACTTCCCGACTTTGTTGTAACCTCACTCTGACTGCGGCTCAAAAAATCAGGCGGCCACTATTAATCAGGCGGCCACCGTAGACTTATCACAGCCAAGAAACCACAGTATCAACCACAACATCAACAAAGAGTACTACACCCTCCCTATTCAAGGACGGATAATGCTGTTCCAGTCATACAAAGACTTGGCGGGAGCAAACTCCTTACAAAACGGGAGCTTAAACTGGCATTTTAATTTCTGCCCCATGTAAAACGGACTGGCAATTCCTCAGCTTCAAATGGCAGGGGCTCTTCATCTTCAATTGCTTACTACCCTTTGTCCTCTACTCCGCTCCATTCCTATTCAACCGCCTGGCCGAAGCACTCTTCTGAATCATCAAATGCAAGGCAAACTCACACGACTTACGCATTACCTGGATGACTACCTTTGAGCTGGGCCCCTAAATCCCCTCAATGTTAGCACTTCCTCGACTCCAAGCTCAACACTTGCGACTACCTAGCAATACCTACTGGAAAAGATTGAAGGACCACAATACATCATCACGTTCTTGGGCATCACCTTGGACACTCCCTGTACAGTAAGGCTCCACCTGCCGGACGATAAGCCACAAAATCTACTTCAAACACTCCCCACCTTGCTCCACTAACGATCTTGCAGAAAATATGAGCTTTGTCCTTCATCGGCAACCTCAGCTTTGTAAGCAAATGCATCAAGCAGGACGCATTTTCCTCTGCTGCATGACCAAATTGAGTACATCCACATACAAACTGAGTGCCATAATCATGCTTCCGATATATGCCTTCTGCCTTAATGTAATATGGTGGTGTGACTTGCCACTGACATGGAATGGCACCACCTCATTCCTCAAATGAAATGGACACTGTCTTGTGACTTGACTTGACTTGACTCTACACTTGACTTGACTTGACTCTACACTGATGCCTCTGGCAAAGTCGCATGCCGTAGCTTTTACAAAAGTCACTGGTTCACCGTCGCCTGGCAAGGTTCTTTGCAAGTCCTAATCGAATATAAGGAGATGTACCAAATACTCGTCGCTTGTTTAATTTAGGGGCATCGCTGGCAAGGCCGCCGCCTGCTGTTCCATTGCGACAATCAAACTGTTGTGCATATCTGGAAAAAAGTATGACAAGATGTCCTGACATCATGTAACTTGTAAGAGGCATTTTTATGAGGCAGCCAAATGAAATTTCAATGTTATGATCGCCAATCTCAATTGAATTGATAACTCAATTGCTGATTCACTTTCTCGTTCACAGATAGAAATATTCAGAACATTCTTGATGCCTGAAGCAGACGCTTGCCCTATGCATGTGCCGACATTCCTGCATCCGTATTGCCTACTACGCAACGACTCACAGAGTAGCGACGGCCTGCATCCAGAACAGTATCACAGAGAATACAAGATGCACGTACCAGGTAGGATAGACTTAGAGCCATTAGCGCCCTAAAAACATTACAGTCAGGACAGTCGTACTCTTTGTGAATCGCCTGGCAAAATGAGGACTAGCATACAAGTCCATTAAGTTGTCCTGGCCATAGTGATGCACCAACATATTGAATATGCGTAAATAGACAATATAGTGGCGCACATGATGCAACGGACAATGCAAGGAATCAGGCGAAGTGTCAGCGAAGTGTGTCAGCTGCGACTTTTGATCGCCATTGACCTGCTTCAATGGCTTAAGGAATGCCTATGCCAGCGCAACAACATATGATAACAACAGACTCATGAGGTGGGCTAGCTTCAAGATGGCATTCTACAGCTTCCTTAGAGTGAGTAAATTCACCTTGCAAATGTCAATGCAATTCAATGTGAACATCACATTACGTTTGTGGATAAAGTACTAACAGACGTGATTGATATCAAAATAAAATCATCCAAGACAGACCCATACACCCATTCGATATACCATCTAATGCACCAAAATGGACGTCTGTGTGTTAGGTCTACGCCTATGGAAAGTATGCAGAGATGCGCGGCTTTGTGTGTCTGGGGAACCAGCATTTTGATTTGCTGATGGTATGGGGCTCACGCAACAAAGAATGAATCAAGACCTGCAGGAACTGTTAATGCTGGTAAGAATTGCTGATACTAGGCTACATGCCATTCATAGCTTATGTCACGGTTCTGCTACGACTTCTGACTGGGTCATCAAGATAAAAAGGAGATGGAGAGGCAATGCGTACCAGATCTACATCAAAACACAGCTAGAGACTCTCAATGTGGTACACCAAAGGCGCTTTGGATGAGGAGAGTGACACTTAAATAACTGAGCAACTAACTTGATTCCCAGTAAACTCTACAAACAGTGCAACAGCAAAAATGTGAACCTTAGAGATAACAAATATTAGCAGCTATGGATAAACACCGTCGGATCTCTTCCGATGGCATGTGGTCACCTCACCGGCCCTGGGAGGGGGCCTCCTCGGCCACTTTTGTGCGGTTTGGCCATAATTTGGGGAGCAGGTACTGTCATGGGCCTCTAGTGCGTGCCCAGTAGCAAGCTGCCCAATGTGCAGTGGGATACCTTGAGGGACCAACTGGGGCAATATATGCATCCTGGTAGCCATTCAAATCTGCGCATGTCCTCAAGGGAAAGGTGGTGACGCCTGGATGTACCATCCCTCCTGGATTTCGGCCAAACGTTTGTCTCCATGTGATGTGTTTGCATGAATGGGTGATAATGGGTTTGATATAATCATGGTTAACATTGGAAAGGGGCACGGAGACTAAGGCACCACTGATCCGTGCAGGCAACAACATACTGCTTCACCTTATCACTTGCTATACATACTTTGGTCGTAACTCGACCTACATCAGCTTCCTTTCCTGATTCCACGCTATCTAAGCTACTTCCATCTTCTCTGCACGTCGGCTCTGCAAAATTTGTGTGCTTTCAGATTTTTTTTCCCACATCGCGCAAACTTTCTTACTGGGACAGCGGAAGATAAGCTAGAGTACGTTTAGGTAGTGGTTATTACATGTACTATGGCTACTAAGCAAGCTGGGGAAAAGACTGGAAAACGACTTCGAATTCGAAACATATCTGGTTGATCGGCCAACGTGGAAGAAGTAAAACGAGATGCTGGCATTGTAAGCTTGATGCAGGTTAAAATGCGACGCACATCACTGCCATAGAACTACCTGTGATTAAGAATTATTGCAATTAGTTTCAATACTCCTGTCAATATACTCAATTCATACCGATATAATCCACACCCGTGTAAGGCATGTAACATTTCTCAGCAGAACGTCTAGCTTTCATGGCAATTGCGATTTCGGGTGTATACTATTTACAATTCTGTCTTAAAGTGACGATACGGTTGATCATTGATGCATGCTTGTCAAGAAGTTCACGAAGTTCTGAATTATAGGTATAAACGGCATAATTTAGACCACATGGTGGATCAGAGAACACTGTTGTGCTGTCAAGGTCTTTCAGCTAATCCTTAGTTGAAATTTTAATCAGTTCACAATACGTAAATTCTCATTTGAGACACTGTAGTTTCAGGAGAGATAAATTTGCAACTACCTGATTGTGATCAGAGGAGCGGAAGCCATCTACATGTAGGGATGATACTAATGAGTAACTATTGCAAATAGCCGAATCTTAAGTATGACCGTGCTTATTGGTAGGATGATCAACAAGCTGAGAGATGTTATACGAAGGCGGAAGATCTGCAAATTTACTTGCGTTGGTGTTATTGATATTGTCAACATGGATGGCAAGTCACCAATAAGAATCAATGCACATGTAGCATTCTTTTCAAGTGTTGATACAAATTCACTGGCTGACTAGATCAGTGAGTGAACGACAGTGTTTCTATCGCATTTATTTGATGCCAAATTCTAAGGAGTTAACAAAGACAGGGAAATAATCTATTTCTATTGACCAACAACTCCACCTTGTTGCATGATTTCGTCGATTCATGAGTAGGTGATGCAAATATATATCCATACAGTAATGCCAATTACTCAAACATCACGCCTTATTAACAAATCATATGAAGTTAAAATCTGTAGCTGATAGGAGTCACATGCGCCCGTGGAAAATTCAAGCTGCACAGGCCAGCAAAGACCACAATGGCGACTTAAACTTGTTACTGCTCATTGCTTTAACAATTTCTTGGTCGTTTAACGTTATTACGTAGTTCATAGCAAATTATGTTGTTTAGAGGTACTTAATAAAGCTGCATGGAAAATATAACTTAATTACCTAATCCCCACTGGATTCTAGTCTTTTGAATTAATCCATGCGCAATTTTATGACTACTTTTTTGGAAATAAACTACAACAACAAGAAGACGTAATTGAAATATCAACGTGCATATCATGTTTTGGATGTCTTTCCAATGGAAAGGAGTGCTTGTTTTAGACATTTTAAATGAACGGAATTATTATGTTTCGGCGAGAGCTAATCAAACTGTACCAAAATATAAGAATTTTAATTACATGAAAGATTGCGAGAATAGCTATCCTTGACCAAAATGTGCTAAAAATTGAGCCACATGAAATGCAACTACCATCTAATGAGACTTTGAAAATATTGCAGTTCACAACACAACTTTCATTTTTAAAATCGAAAGTTTAATGTTTATTGTAACGGATATTATCCTTAGCACTTTACATATCGTTTTCGTAAATTAGTATTGTTACATGAGCATTATATATTCATTTACCTTGTCTAGGATATCAACGATTGCACCATGGTTAACAAGATGAACTATGGCTTCCTCTTTATTTTCCTTGGAGGCAAGGTGTAATGGTGTTGTACCATCCTGAAGAAAATATAGTAAACTTTATCTCAGGAATCACCATTTAACAGAAACCAGAACTTCATAGCGGTCATTTTCATGTAATCCAATGCGATTTATATAATATAGGGCCACTATATATAGACACTTATACAGATATGTTTCCCGGTTGACCTTAATAACCATATGAAAACCCAAAAGACATTAAAGGCAGAACATCGACTCCGTTGGATTTCATGGTTTTTACATGAGTATAGAAATAAAATGAATTGTACAAAAATAATTTAACGATTTGGCACAACACTAGCCTAATCCCTTATTCATTGCAAAGTACTTCACTTGCTAAAAAAAGCAATGCAACACAAACACGCCAAGGCCACTAGTGTACATTTACAGATCAATTTCATGGCAACTCTACTGCCAGTTCAACATGGATTTAGAAAAACAGTCACCAGTAACAAACGAGACAGAGTATGACCGTTTTTATTTGTATAAACCTGTAAACTGGGCTGCTACATACTTGCTACATTGTTATATTTTTGGCTAGCTAATTTGAAAAAAGTAGTTGTTACAATAACAACTGCTATGTTACACTGAAACTCATCAAAGTTTGTTGATTCGAACTTTCATGTTACTTGACCTCAAGACTTATTATAACTATAAATCAATAACAAGACAACAGCTTACAATGTCGGTGGCATCGACACGATATCCTGATTTCAGTAATACCTCCAAGTATTTTGTCGTTCCAAAGTTCGAAGCAGCATCGTAAACTGTCCTTGCTTCTAACTTGTCTGGCTGGAAGACAGATAAAACAGGTATAGACATTTGTTAGATGAGATCACACTAATTTGGTAGCGCAAATGTTTGTTGTTAGAATACGTCCATACAAGTAATGGTAATAAAACGAGACAGATAAACACCTAGCAACAAGTTGTTGTACATTCCTTTGGGAAAATGACGTTGGGAAAGATTTGGAAACAAGAGAAGCATCCTAAAACCAGAGGTAGATCATCTGAAATGTAGTTCAGTGGGAACGGATTGCTTATTGGGGTTAACAGCTTTCCTTAACGTCATGAAAAAAGCAAAGCTTGCCCGACGAATTTTTTCTGCACGTCGTACAAAGTTAACAGATAGGTAAGTGTATTCGCTTCGGCTTCTTTTAATGCAGAAGAGTTGAATGTATAGTTAAGTAAGCATGAATAGTCGCAGTGAATCAGAAGAATTCTTTTTTAAACTTTGGACGCCAAAAGTGTTTTGTATGAAAAAAGCTGTCCTCACCATGTCTGTTTTCCAGTTTACCTGGAGCCATCCCACTCAATGCAAAACAAATACTCCAGCTTTTTTCTGATGCGCTTCGGAGCATGAATGGATCAGAGGACATAGTCTTTGAGAGATTTGTTTATGCTACCTTACTAACTAAACTTACTTGAAGATGTGGTATGAAGCTCGCATGTGACATCTTCAGTCGTTTTACATTTTCAATTTGTTCATGATGAACAGCATAGAAGAATGCAGTCTTTGAATCCTGATAAAAAAATAGGAATAGAAATTTAGGAGGAAACCCAAATACGATAACACATACTAACATAGACATACAGCAGCAGCCTCGTACACGGATACACAGAAACGTAAACACTTAGAGAGACACAGTGGGTCAACACGCAGAAAAAGATACAGACAGACTGACTGGCTGACAGACACATGCACGCACAAACAGACAGTCATACACACATATATAATAACACAAATTATTTCGAGTAAAAAGTAATGTCTTTTACTTAAGTTTCATACACTATGCAATCTTTAGACAGAAGTGAAAGGATTCGTAGCTCTACACTCCAATTTACATGTTTGAGATGTACCATTGTGTTTGTAGTCGGTGTTAAAATTTGATAGTGTAATATTTGTTTTGGTGGCGACATTTTGAAACCAACTCAGAGCGTAAGCTTTGTATATCAGATACGCAACTTATTATCAATAGTGACAAATCTACGTGTCAAGAAAACGCTCTTGGTTGGTTTCATATTTATCAATATTATTTATCAAATTTTAACAGCAACTACAAATACAACGGTACGTCCCAAACATGAGTGTGTAGAGCTAAAAATCCTTTCACTTCTGTCTGAAGATTGCAGGATGATCCAAATTTAGAGGCAGTTACCGGCGAGTTGTCATTGTATGTCTTTTCGTCGGCAGTTACATATCTTGTGGTCTGGATCGTGTTATATTTGCAATGCGATTTCAAAATGCGTTTGACGTGGTTGTGTATGATCTATTTTGAGTTGTTCATGCTGTTTTGGCCAATCTTTATTATTTATTGCTACAGTTGAATTTTTGCTGCACCCCCATTTAGTAAAAACGTAAGCACCAACGTTTGTAAAAATTCATATCCCTTGTGCACAGACGTTTCCTATCCAGAATGGTCTACACTCAACAAAACAAATGAACTTATGTTCTAATGCAAACACAGAAGTAAGGCATTGTTACCAATAAACTTGCTCTAAGTCTGTTGGCATAAAATTATCAAAACAGAACACATTTAAGGAACGAACTTAAGCAGACTGTCAGGCCAGTTGACAGACTGGTGCTCAGATCATGTAGTGACTGCTTCGCCGGACAGTAACTGCTCTTATCAGACAAACCAAGCGACTGGGGACCAGTCTAATGCAACAACAAACTTTGAAACGCATTCTGCTATCTATGTAAATGACTTAATCGATGAGTATTTATAACAGTAGCAAAATATTGTCATGTAATAACTGCAAATCACAGAAACATGTTCCGTCACCTGCGTAACGGCTCGAAATTGCACGCCTCCACGAGAAGTAACGTTAAATGATAATTTCAAAGAGACAAAAAACCCATGGGATTGTATATTTATCACATGAACAGTCTTGTTACTTTTGGTCTGATGTATAATTCAGGCGAGACCCAGTTACAATAACTCTGGTTTTGATCTCATTGACGTCACTTTTTGACCCAAGTGATTTGTTAACTGAGGAAATCGAAGGACCAGATGAAAGAAGAGTCTGGTCATCGACGTACGTGTCCAGGTTAGAATTATTGACAGAATTGTGAGGAGCAAAGGACCAATATTGAGCCTTGTGGTACACCAACCATAACGACCAGACAAGTAAGATTTGAACCACTTTAGATCTTTACCTTTCAGCCCATACAGGGACAATGTCATGAGAAGAATGCCGTGATCAACATGATCAAGAGCTTTACAAAGATCTAGAAAAATGACTGCAGAGAGACGACCATTGTCATTATTTCGTAACAAATCGTCATACAGACGTAGTAGCGCTGTTTGCAACTGACTGCTTCTCATACAGCAAACTGCTATCAGTCAAAATCTTGTAAAAATTATAATGAACATGATTTTCTAGAACTTTTGAAATAGCTCGTAAGAGTGGAATTGGTAATTAGACATTTCATTAACATAACCAGACCCCTTATAAATCCGAAAAACTCTTGCACATTTGAAAATATCAGTGAATGTTGCACTATCAAGGCTCAAATTTAACACTTTGGTTAGAGACAATGAGATGACAGGTGCACCAACGAGCAATAGCATTGCGTTAACGTTATCAACACCTATAATGGATTTAACTTGTAAAAGTGCCTTTTTAACAAATTGTGATGATACATAAGGGATATCTAAATTTACATTGTCAAGTTTGCCACAGAGATGATCTGTCAGTGGAGAGAAATATATCTTCACGTTCTTTAAACTATAACGTAACATACTAATGTATTAGGCGACGTTCAAGTACAAGTGTAAGACATGACTTAATTTGAAAGTACTGGTCATAAAGCGAAATATTTAACTACTAGTTATATCTGTCAATGTCGCATTTGTCATTTCTTTGCACCCACCCAGGCATTTGTACTTAAAGCACATATATGGAACATAGGTGTACGTTTATACATGCAATCATTATTGTCACTATATTGAATCAATAACAAGGTGTTACCTCTATGAAAGCAACCTAAGCGAGATTAGATCAAACTAAATAATCGTTGAAATCTCATTAAAATCAGAGAATAAGGAAAAGTGATCTTGTGGTTGATCAAGGTGAAAGTGAAAACTATATGATCTGCCATAACCGCTGATACATCAAATATGTCATCATAATTTAAAGGAAAACAACAATGATAGGAACTGTATAAAATGATTCTCGACATTTTAAAAAGCTGGACAAAATAACCACCTGGCGACCTTACAGGAACGTATCATGAAGTAACTCAATGTTTCTATGAATATTTAAGGTAGAACGCACCTCGGGGACAGACATTCGGACTCTAAAACTTTTACAATTCTCTTCTGATATACCACATGTGGGGGTTTCATTTTAAAGCTCTTGGTGAAAGAAAACTTTTCACCGGCTTAGTTTTCGAAATTCGAAAATTTTATTTTTCTCCATAGAGTTAACACAAGGATGGCCGCCATTTTGAATATTTAATATCGGTAAATCTTGGGTAATTTGTTTCTCTACTACAAAACTTTGCACGGTGACCCCCTATTTTTATTCTTGATTTTGAAAGAGAATGATTGGAAGATACCTGGAGGAAAGTTAGAGCAAAAGTTTAAGTCTTTCACTTTCGAGATGCATACTACCTTAAGTCACAGTATATTATCTGTACGTTTGTGAGAAATCAGGTATTGAATGATTGGGTTATATATGAAAAAACAAAATGGAAGCATGGCAACAATATTCTTTTACATTGAAATTAAATGACATTCATATGTATGCTATACCGGTACTGTATTATACGTATGTCAAGTTTGAAAGAAGTAAACCTTGACACGTGTTAGATGTGTGCTTTGACGGGAGACGGAAGAACAGACGCACAAATGGAGCCTAATCTAAAAGTCCTCTCAGACTTCGTCCGTGCAGACCAAGAAATGACTGAAACTTTATCTGATATATAGCCGACATGCACAATTTCATTGAAATATACACAATCACAAATTGTGATATATACCAAACTTATCAAATATTGAGTATAAATTAGTCAAGGTATACTCTATGTACCCAAGAATAAAGATTGAACTCAGTATGTTCACTTTGATAGATTTCCTTATTACAGATAGTCTTTACATATGCAAATTAGCTAATAATGACCATATATAATATTCTCAAAACTGTAAGCAAATAAATGTTAGATAAATTTTAGTATGGACATTGCACCTGAGAAGTTTCATGAAATTTCAACTGTACTCATCTTTGATATATTCAAGGTCTTAGTACAGATGTTCATTATATATACATATGAAACATTTATCAAAAACCATGCTTATCAAACAAATATCATAGATAGAACTTAAAACATCAGAAATGCGACCAAAGACGTAATTATTTTTTCTATTTAACTTTTTTGTAATGACTGGGTCCCCCTGACTCTTTCATGTAATTTACGAAAATGAACACCATACCGTTGTTCTACTTAGACAAGGTTTGATATCTCATTATTGTTGATAAACCGTACATTCAGTACTTTTACGGCCCTGATACGAGTTTGCAGACATCAGTCATACGTCAGACGGCTCTCGTACGCTTAGACCCTTCTGTCACACAACATTTGTCCTGTAAACCAGTACCTGAGCCGTTAAGATTGTAAATGTTTCTTATTAATCAAAGTCTTTACAGTATACCGCATACATGTTTACTGAATACAACATACCTCATCAAGTAGATGGCAGTCAGCTCCCACTTCCAGGGCTAAGTTAAGGGCATCAATGCTGCTCTGTCGTGATAGGTAATGTAGCAACGTTGTTTTCTTTGGAAATTCCTAGAGGAAAATATCAGTAAGAATCTCTAAACCTCCATGTAAAAGAATTTTGCAAATGTGAAATAACAAATATTAGGCATTACATTAGCTTATCTGTTATCTTAGAGAGACTAAAGTTATTGCACTGTGGTTAAGTACAGAACCTTTCCATATCCGTACTGACCTAGGTGATATTTTTAAAGAAATAAAGTGAATTTGGCGTTTTTCATTTCATTTGTTTATTATTGTAGGATTCACCTAAGTGTGAAATACTACGTATAAAAAGATCCAAGAACGAATTTACAAGGACAGATAATAATTTGCAAAGACATAAATAAGGCATCAGTTTGGTATCTGTTTAAATTGAAAACATATGTTCATTAGTAGCGACATTTCTTGCAAACTGTATCTATTGCGTTTGACTGATAAGACTACAACATAAACTGCGAATGCAGCGCCAGATGACTTGTTATTTTAGAAAATGTTAATGTGTACATTAAATGGGGCAAGGTTTTCAGAAGAAATAGGAATATGAGTTCCATTGCCTTTCCTTAACAATGGTACAGCAACCATAATATGTATAGCAGTAAATTTATTCAACATCAAACACGATGTTTAGCGAAAACGATTCGTAGGGACGTTATTTTTAAATTTTCAAGTTACCATTTTCACAGTGTCTGTATTCATTAGCTTTCAAATATGCAATTTCAGTAAATCCAGGTACTTGTACATATTCATTGTAATTTGTGTAATTCTAAAAATGCAAAGTCGAACAAGACCAAGGAATATATTATTATTGAATGAATTCGTTCAGGCAAAGTAAACATGGCTATCATTCTCAGACAGAGAAAATTTAGTTCACTACAACAAAACGATATAAAGTACCAAAAATGTTTTCATAGAACAGACATGTTTCAAATACTGCAACACGTTTACCTTCGATAGCCCAGTCATTTCTTCATTGATGTCATGACCAACGTTCATTAGGGTTTTCACTGCAGTCTTCAGATTGTTTGAGACTGCCCAGTGAAGAGCTGTGGTCTATGCAATAAAATTATTAAGAAAATGAACATTGACGCAAAAACCTACATTCTTCCAACAATGCGGGTGATAGTGATTGATTTTGCTATTTAACATGATACTTTAGAAATGAGGAAGCTTAATACTCTAAAGTGAAATACAAAATCGATAACCTCTCCTTTGTAGTGATATATTGAAGTAGATGCTGTAAGAATTGTCAGTCATGATGCGGCACAATCGATAATGTAAAAAAGTACCTGATTTTTTCGTGAAGGAATGTTGCGCCATTTTTCATGAGAAGACAGACGACTCTATCATGTTCTTCCGCTGCTGCATAAAAAAGAGAGGTGCTTCCGTCCTACAATTACAAAATCATTATCCGAAGAATTCAAATAATATAAATATTAGTGAGATGTTAATAGAGTGATCGCGATGGGCTTGTGAATGTAGTGCGTAAGACACTACAAAAATATAAAAATAATGGTTGAATTTTCGAAGCAAGTTCAGGACACATATAGTTACATACATAACAATATATAAAAGAGGCTAAATTCCATGCTAAAGAAACGTTTTCAGGTAAAATTTAATGTAGATAACAGAAAATTACTTTGCCTACTTTATTAAATTCGTATCAACACAAGCTTTAAACGACTAAATGTAAATGATGCATCGTTGCTTATGTTTTCAATATTATATCTTTTACTTTTATTATGGTGAATAAGACCTTTTTACAATGAATCCGCTTGGATTGCTGTAAATTTAGAAAGAAACTGCAGAAACAGTCTACAACTACGACACACCGACTGCATGTACTCTTATATTTGACCCAAAATGGAGTTTATGTGTTTAATCTCGTTTTGTTCAAGATAAACTTTAATGTGGTATTACATTGGTGTCAATACTTACAATTGAATAAACATTAACATCTGCTCGGTTCTTTACCAGTATTCCCACCGCCTTCTCATCGCCTTCTTTTGCAAAGTGATGTAGCAATGCAATACCATCCTGTGTGTGGTTTGAACACATTTCAAAATAAAGATTATTGTTGGATCGATGTGTGTTGCACTTTGTCTCACGCCGTAAAATATGAACCCGTAACTGGCCAAATGTATTCAATGCTACACTCATGAACATGACTGCGAACAATCGACATATTTAAGATGGCAAGATACCTTAAATAAATTTTCAGATATTTATGTTTTTCTCAGTTATAGAAGTCCTACACCCAAATGAAGTATGTATTTTCTGAAAGCCCTGATATGGGGAAATTCGACCGTGTACAGAACACTGTCATTGCATAAAAGTCATACGACAAGCGGTTTGCTGACCCCTCCAAAAATTGATTTTTCCTTCCTTTAGCAAACACGCTGCACGATATCCGGTTGAAATTTGTGCATTGACAAGCCTTGGTAATACCCTTCAAATCTGTTTCTGGGACTTCCTTTAAATTCTGTGCCTTTGCATGTTTGTTATGCACCATGAAAGGTGTAAGAAAAAGATGCTTTTCAAGGAATTGTAATTGTCGCGCTATATAATTGGAATGGAGACTCGTAAAAAATCGAAGGCACTAATTTGAAGGGTATTGTTAAGGCTTTTCAATGCATAAATTTAAATCGGAAACAGTGCAGCGTGAACGCTAAAAGGAGGAAAAATAGATTTAGAGGGTTAAGCAAACTCTTGTCATGTGACTATTATGCAAACGACAGAGTACTGTTCACGGTCTGATTTCCCAATATCAGGGCTTTCAGAGATATATACTTTATTTGGGTATGGGACTTCTATAAATGAGAAAAAAATAAAAATCGTGAAAGTGTCTATTAGGTATATAGCCACCCGAAGTTACTAAGATTCATTGAATCTTGTCTCTCAAACAGTCTCACCCTTCACTTAGTTTGAGCATAATGTAGTTCAGTGTTATCACACCCTTCTCTTACAGTGAATTTCAAAATAACTAGGAATTACAACGCGCTTGGGTGATTAGAAAAACGTTTCTGGAGATATAAAATAGCGCCAGCTGCATGCATTGCACACTTTCTCCTTTGATAGATTTTGAAACAAATGAATCCAATACGACTCACTTCCAGAATACGTTCAGTGTGGAAAACACCAATCGTTGTACCGACTCGAAACATATCTAGAATAAAAACCTTTGCAGTTTATTCACCGCGAAATTTGATAAAGGAAAGATTAGATGTCCAAGCAGTCAATGTACGGGTGAGTTTTCCAATGGGAGCGCGCCAACGCTGAGAATGTTTACTGTGACACAGTGAATGTGGAATTCTTGCAAAATTTATGTAAGGAGAACGTTTGATATGAATGTAGGTGGCGTCATTTTCCATTGCCAGAAACGTTTTCTTGGCAGCATAGCACGTTGCAATTCAAAGCTATTTTGAAATCCACTATAAACGTTTCAACATTTCAAGGTTGATATAGTCAGCTTCAAGCATTTGCGTGGACAAATAATTTATTTACCTGCTTAAGATCATTGATATCCACATCGCACTTAACAATGTCTCCAGTCATTTGTTCGTCATATCTTGCAACAACCCACAATAGTTGTGACAAATTTGATGATTCTCTCTGCCAAAAAAATGAGAGGAAACGTTTAAGAAATAGTTGTCCTTTATTTAACATTTTTATTGGGATTTCATAATTCCTGCCATTGAAAGGGACAAATGAAACATTCTCATATGCTGCTAGATATTATTTTTTTCCGAGTTTTTTTTTTGTAACATGCAACTTTATTGAAAATAATTAAACAAATAAAGCTGCAAAACAAAATGTATTTACTTTCTAAAATTTTACATTTGTTTGGTTATTGAATTGCATGATATTCCCTTAAAGAAACAATCAGGAGAATGATATACTTTACAGTTAATTACCGAAAGTGTTCTTTTGGATCATCTAATGAATAAATGTAATTGGTCAACCGGGCGTGGGCCCCCATGGTTTCAGTTGAATTAGGGGGCCACTGTTGTCAATTGCTTAAACAAGTCGTCTCATGTTGGAAAAAAAATTGAATTTTATGCAAGTTTTTCATTTGTTGTGGCCTTTGTGACGTCTGCCGCTATTTCAGAATTTTATATGGCAGAAAAGACAGCAAATATGTCCTATCATGGAGGTACTACTACCTTCATGGTCCTATTAGTCCTGTTTCATAAGTCAGGTCCATGACATATGTTCCAACAATAGTGATATGGTTCATCTGGTAATTTTAGGTCCATTTGCGTTACGCTGATTGGTGGGATCTCATGGATTAGGTCTCATTACTATGTATTATTCACTTTACAGCTCCCTGATTGGTCAATGTGTAGGTCCGGTCCTCCAGTGTTCACTGCCTCATTATGCAATGTCCCACGTGCTTCCTGGCTACCGCTGAAGTAATACGTTATTCGTGATTTTCCCGGATCGGCCGAAAGTTACAACGAAAAATGCCCGACAAACCTTCATGCGTTAAATTTCCATGTTTTTACTTATCCCTGTCCCTTTATGCATTACAGGCATGTTGGCTCGTTGTTTTCCAATTGTTGTTTCTTACAAAGTTCACGTTTTCATTTTCATTTTGATTTGACGGGGGCATTGGCCGCATCGAAAACAGTGAGGCCTGTGAATGACAAGAGGAAACAATAGAGCTTCAAGGGAAACACATGGGGTTTAGTAAGCCGTTTAATAATTCAGTAAGCCGTTTACCATGAGCCAAAGATCGAAAATTGTGACCGTGTGAGAACAGTTGTTCCCAGTCAACTGAATACAGCTTGTGCCAGCCGTCATAGATTCTTGTGGGTTAGTCGTACCGGTCGTAACCTACATATACCCATCTTTGGACAGACATGTATGAATATCTTTCTCGCAAATTCTTGGAGAAATGCAAAATTGACTAGATCAACCATTTCAACCAACAACCGCAGGGAAAAGGACAAAATTTATCATGGCAATATTTAATTCATGTATAGTTCACAGTATCACATAAAATGCCATGAATAGTGAAGAAACTCTTGAACAAGGTCAAATCTAACTGAATGTTTTGACAAATACTCGGCATGAGTACTTTTCTTCATACACTGGGATCGAGCAGCGACCACGAGCAGGCATCATCCAAAAGTACATGAGATTGCATAATGAGGCAGTGAACACTGGAGGACCGGACCTACATTTTAACCCATCAGCTGTAAATTGAATAATACATAATAATGAGACCTTACTCATGAGGTCCCTCCTTTGACTGCTCCGAAAGTGGACCTCAGATAAGCGGATTAACCAATCAGAGCATGCAGTACATGTGTGTAGGACGTGTAATGTAGGTCATTTTGAAACAGGACTAGTGATACTTTCTTACTTACAAAAGGCTGACATCAAAAATTAAATCTCTGTCTTATAAATGTCCCAGAATAATTTGTCCGGCAACTCTCTTTTTGCTCTTTATTTTTCTATAAACCCTTGTGAACTGAAGCTCAAAATATCCTGCTTCATAGTCTCCCTCAATTATCAGCTCTCAAAGCTACTCAACTTACCAAACCCATTAGTCTTGACGAATACATTACCGCTCTCAAGGACATTGCAAATGGTAAAATACGGTGTCGATGGCATACCTTATTAATTAAAAAAATCAGGCAAATTCTAGGGAACGGTTTTCTTCAAGTTTTTCAACAATTCATATCCGATAACGTTCTTCAACTGCGTGCCATGGATTTGTTATCACCACTCCTTCCGTAAACTAAGGGAGCTTTCAGTAATTACAGGGGGGGGATTTCGCGAACACCTGTACCGTAAATTGTGACCCTCCCACTAATCCTCCTGTCTAAAATATGACCCTCCCCCTTATCCGACATTCTAAAACTTGACCCTCCCCCCCAACCACTGCGGTATTCTCCCCGGGAATAACTAAAACAGTATAAATTAATTTACATAACAATTGGTTCAATGGTTATGTTTCGGACAAATTACAGACGGGAGGGCTGGTGTTTTTGGAGGGACAGTCGCAATTTATCACGCAAGAATTGTTGAAGAGATATGGTATTTCATACAGTTTAAGGAGGGTCACCATATTTTGTGCAACTATAAGAAGGCAAGATTTAGTGCTTCATCCAAAAATATCAAATCATAATACATGGAGTCTATCAGGCAAATTATTGACAATTTACCCCTAAAAACATGCTATATTTGTATTTTATATATGTTTTGTTAATGTATTTAAATGAACTTTGCTTGAATAGGGAAGTAAAATGAACATTTGTGTACAAGAAATTGATTTCTGAACTTCATCTAAAAAGTTGGTTCACTATCCATGGTGTTTATAATGAAATTATGAATAGTTTTTTTCAATACAAAAATAGGTAAATCTTTGCATTTGTGTACTCTTGATTATTGATATTAATTTCTTGATTAGACTAGAGTGGTTACAAGTCTATGGTTGTGTAAGAAATTTGATTTTGGAATTTTTTTCAAAATGTCTTTCAATACACTATGCATTGGGGTCTATGATGAAACTATGAATAATTTTTTTTCAGTACAAAATTAGATAAATCTGTGCATTTATGCATGCTTGATTATTTAGATTATTGTTCTTGATTAGACTACAGTGGTTACAAGTCTATGGTTGTGCAAGAAATATGATTTTGGAATTTCACCAAAATGTCGATTCACTATGCATTGGGGTCTATGATGAAACTATGAATAATTTTTTTTCAGTACAAAATTAGATAAATCTGTGCATTTATGTATGCTTGATTATTCACATTATTGTTCTTGATAAGACTAGAGTGGTTAAAAGTCCATGGTTGTGCAAGAAATTTGATTTTGGAATTTCACCAAAATGTCCATACACTATGCATTGGGGTCTATGATGAAACTATGAATAATTTTTTTCCAGTACAAAATTAGATAAATCTGTGCATTTATGTATGCTTGATTATTAAGATTATTGTTCTTGATTAGACTAGAGTAGTTACAAGTCTATGGTTGTGTAAGAAATTTGATTTTGGAATCTCACCAAAATGTCAATTCACTATGCATGGCGGTCTATAAGTGTGTGCGTATTTTGTTGGTGATTTCCTTTTCAGGAAATATCACACGGACAATCAAAGTTTTGGCCATAATATCAGCTTCTGTCAAAAGTGACCCTCCCCCTAAGCTAGGTTTATAAAAAGTGACCCTCCTCCTTGAACTGTTTTTTTTTTTAAGTGACCCTCCCCCCAATTTCCCCGGCCCATCCCCCTGTAATTACTGAAGGCTCCCTAAGTGGTAATTCTTTTCTCAAGAACTGGAGACCTATAAATTTGCTTTGCCCTGATCATAATAGTTTCACTGAAGCTTTTTAACGTCCGCTAGTTGAAACAATATTAAAGTTATACCATTCCTGTCGGACAGATTTTTGATAATATTCATATAATCAGACGTACTATATTCATCTTTCTAATCGACTTAATCTTCTTCTTTGTATTCTATCTTTGAATCAGGAAAAAAGCTTTCAATCGTGTCAGTCGTCATTGTCCTTTTCAAACTTTGCGTGCGTTTTAGTTTAGTGAAAATATAATCAATTTTATTAAATTTCTGTTCAAAAAGACTGATAGTTTTGTCCGTGTTCATAGTTCCCTTGCTGGACCAGTTTTCACTTGGCGTAACAAGTTCGCCAATGCTGGTATGGACAACTATTAACGCCTGTTAATCGGTTGCGAAAAGCGCCACCTGTATGAAATTCGCAGCGAAGTGTAAATGAAGTTAGTTCGCTCACAGTGTCAAGTAATGACGGGATAATTGGTGATAACTTTTCTGGCCACCATTATGGCAATGCGGTCCATGATATGCTCACCCTATCCCTCAACATGATAGGGACTGTGACTGACCTTACCTACATGGCTTGACCCATGGAGCTAGAAAGGCACCGCAGTCTTTTGTTTTGAGGAGAGACTGTCACACAGTGATAGGATCGATTCCGGTTTTGGCCCTGCAATGCATGAGTGCATTGGCACTTGAGCATGTGTATCTAGACGTGTTTAGATAATTAGCGGCGTATACAGTGGTCCAACACATAATAATTTACACGGCAAATTTCCATGGACTTTTTCCATTTTTGTTTGAAATCACATTGTACCATCACTTATCGTAAAGTCACACTTTCCAACCGTAAAACACTAGTTAAAAACTATCTACTGTTGATTGACCAATCAGAGTGCTCAATTCAGGGTGTTTTATTTACTCGTAAATCCTTGGTCACCAATTTCCAGAAACGAATGACAGTGCCGTAGTAAAGTACTGTCCAATCAAAAGTGAACATGTCATATTCTGTAGACATCTGGTACGTTTTAATATTCAAATTTGGTAACACAGCGGAAACCAGCTGCAACACAAAATCTGCTGTGCCCTAGGGCATTTATATAATGTGGCTTAGGGCATTTATAGGATGTGCCATTACATTGGAAGGCTATTTCACAAATAAAAGTTTTAATTCATATCCTAAACATGTTACATTGACAAAGGGGACGGTTGACGTAAACACATGGAAAACGAAATATATCAGTTAGGGGCGATAGTTTTTAAGTCGGATAAAACCCCGTACTCGGGCTCTTCTGGTATTTAAAGTCCAACCCTACGATAAAATGTCTCGGCCTGCGGCCTCGACATTTTATCATTGGGTTGGACTTTATATACCAGAAGAGCCCTCGTACTCGGGCTTTATCCTATACGTAAAAGCCAGGTGTTCATATTTGTGACGTGTGAACGTGCGCAATTTTACTGTTGCTAAAGAGTGTCGATCAACCCTCAATGGTCTGTGTCCGAGCATAGCATCAATAGCTTTCAATATAGTGAAGTAACATCTGACATTTCTGACATTTTGATGCTGTATACCCTCTTCTTTAAAAAACTTAAACATCTGTCTGGTATCAATGGTCAATAGGCATTGTTTTTTCAACGTTTTGACTTTGACTTCAGCGTCGGCTATAAGCAATGGCAGATTATTTGCAATACGCGTTGAGTGTTGACAAGCGATGAAGCGAACACTCGTCACCCACTGTTCACCATATCCTTGCCCGAAAAACAACCACCAGGTATATTATTTCAACTTTTTAAATGTCCATGGGAGTAAGAGAAAGTTTATGTAATCAATATTTCAGATGACGTTCTGGAACTACCAGGCTATGATCACATGAGCAAATCATTACTCGTTTTCGGAACGACCTCTTAATATTTTGTAGTGTGTGATGATCAAAGTTTAACTTTAGGACAACATTGGATTTGTTTTCGAGAATCTTCGAAATGTGTACACATGGTCATTAAACCACAGTGACTTTACCATGTGTATACACGTCAACGAGATGCACTTGTTTAGCAGGAGCGGAGATAAAACCCAGTGGACAATGAATGACTTCTGATCTGAATAAAACGTTGTGTATCTTCAGAACGATAGTGTTTCACACAAGCTCGATCGTCTTTGCCTCGAGACTAGACAAAAGGGAAGTTGACGGGGCAATTCATTTCAGTGATTGTCATTCCGAGTGTTTTTTTTCACAAAGGAAAGAACTATAAAGCCTATTGACCAGTATTTGCCATTTGCATAAATCAGAAAAAAGCATTACCGGTAGATAAACAGACAAGGAAATCAGTAGATAGATAAGCTTAGATCATGAATGTGGATAGATTCTCTTTGTGGCACCATGGTGATAGCAACTGTATTTGTAGAATTAGAGAGGCAGGGGAATAGAGGGACACAGAAGCGAAGAGAAACAAGGAGAAAGGAAACGATCATTGTTAACAGCGTTCGTTCAGTTCAATTTAAAATAAACGGCGACGCTACAACAACAGAACTAATATAATAACATTGGTAGAAATTTGAACTTCATGGTCACTGGTTTGGCCATGAAATGATGTGATTATAATGTGACATATATCCCTTAAAAATTCAGCAATGATTACAAACTGTTTCAGCTGAAGGGATATTGGCGTTGGTTGCCACTCTACGACAACTCACAGTGAGAGATATCCTTGTTTTCGTAAAATTGTTTTCCTTAGTGACTGTCACTCTCACTGTGTTTTTAGCTTAGGGGATTTTTCAAAAATAATGTGTACAACCGGTAAATTGCAGCTTACAAAAGGGAACGCAGTCCTCGTTTCTAGCGTTAAGGCATTAACTTAATGTTTATCTAATTTAAAATAGAAAAGGCTAACAACGCAAAAAAGAGCTCTGCAAAAAAGCACATGAATCACTATCAGAGGAATAATTTCGATACTTGTTTATGCTTCATGAATCCATTAATGTCCATCAAATGATGTTTCAACAAATTGTACGATGTTTTGATCGCATTATTTAGACAAAACATGATCTCATCTTTCGCTAAGAGAGATAAGCAGATCCCGTAATCTACTGCCATCCGTAGGATTCAAAATTATGGTAAAGCCACCTTGGTTTAATGACCAGCATGGAGCTAGAAACGGACTAGCTCCATGTGACAGTTAGTAAATGCCGCAGTCATGAGCGTTCGTCTTACATTTTACGCCCTTTGGTGCACCAAATATTGAGCCCGGATCACTACCAATTCAAGTTCATCAAAGTCTGAATCAAAAATCTTTATCTGCCATTGAAACTGAACACCATTCCGTTCAAGGGCCCGGCCCCTTCATTATCACCCACATAAAAATCGGCGTCATCAAGAGACTTTCAATTTGAATTTTTCTTATTAATTCGGATAAAGCTTGTACATACACTTTGCGTATTAAAATTGAATCAGTTCTCCACTGCTTGATGTAAATGTTTTGCTGGGAGTATTTGAAGATTGTTAGACAATCACACCTGTCGCCTGCGTTGTTTGCTGAATTAGCAACCTCCAGAATGGAAGTCCCTGTCTGATTTAAAACGTTCGATCATACGATGGTCACGTGTGTGGAGGGACGGTGATTGTGAGTAGCGAGGCTTCATCTAGATGCAATGCACTCGAGTCGAATACATAGACAATGCCTCCGTCTTTCTCGTGAGGTGAGGCGTTAAGTATACAGCTGCAGCAATGTCATAAGTACGGGCCGAAAGTAGGAGTTATACTTGTAAAATATGAATTTTAGTAGCAGTCAATACTGCAAGCTAGAATTCGAGCGAAGTCTGTACGCCAAGGTCATTCCACTCTTTTGTGGAGTGACCGTGCTTACGTCGAACTGGCTTCGACCATCTTCAGCTTTTGTGCCAGGCGTTGGCACAACGAAGCGTCTTTTCAGTTCTGTTGTACCGATATCGCATCGCAATTGCCAAGTCGGGTGTCAGACTTTGAACATACCAATAACCTTCACGAAACTAAAGTCCCTCATGGAGGGACTGTGACGAAACTAATATTTAATCAAACTTCACGGAGGAAATAGTCGCTGTTTCCACACACTGCCTTGCATGCAAATGCTGTTTGAGTCGTTTGATTTTGGTATAATCGATGTGAACGTGATTCACACCTTTCCGATCGGCTTAGCATATTAACCCCGAAATTTCGGAGTTGCATACATGACGAGTTATCATCGGCGAAGTTGTAATGTATTAATCAAGGCTGCTTCTTATCTGGTCAGTTTTATGCAAATTAGACGAGATGGTGGTAGTCAAGGGGGAATAATTTAAAATTCAAGTGATTGAAAATGTAAAATTTCAGTTTATTTTGAAAATGAAAATAATCTTGTCACTTGTAATACTTTTTTGAAATATTTGTTTTCCATCTACAGAGAGGGCTAGTAATGCAGAAATTAACCATGGTAAGTCTCAAGGTTTTGGCTCGGCTCATGGAGGGGCATACTAATTATCTGTTCGGAATTCTTTGGAATAGTATTAATCTCAATGTCCTTGGCACTTATTTTGGTACCAGTAATGAGTATTCGCCAAAAGCTGGAGTTAATGTGTTAATGAGATTGATAGATAGATAGGTCCTTGATATGTCATTTCAAGACCGCTATATTGTAATTACTTAACTTGCTACAATCAAGCTCTTTCGTCTTTCAATTTGCCTCTGTCTTTATTCTTTTATCATTCATGAAAATCAAAATAAAGTTCCCGAAAAGGGAAATATTTATTGACAAGTTGTTTTTTTCTATAAAAGTTGAGACGGCAAAATCTTATCGATCTCTTTTCTCGTTTGCAAACTTTTACTTTTAATTATCTCTAAACGTATCTGTCTTCAGGTTCAGATCACACTTCATCTTTCTCCTCCAACATTTATTATAGAAGTGTTGGTAATCTCTCTGTACACATCCAAACTTTTTGCAGTCAATTGTCAGTTCGTCCAAAAGTTCTGCCTACATTTTATTGTAAACTTTTGAGATTCCGGATTTCCTTAGAAAAGGCGTACCCTATTCAATCGAAGGCTTTCCTCAAAAAGCCCCTTTACAATGATTGTGAAGAGGTTTGAAATTCATTTGACAACATTCTGTTTAATCTTTTTTTAATGCACGCATCACTGAAATAATCAACCTTGTGGACCCTGTGCGTAAAAAATTGGCACTGCTTTAGCCTCCTTGAAAAAAGCAGTCGTTATTCATTCAGATAGTTTTTTCAAGACGTTGTTTAAATTTTCCGCAGAGATTGGAAAAAAATAAATTCAGATTTCGCTTGGGTAGGAAATAAATTTGGAGGTCATTCATTTTTGTTATTATTCTTCGAATTCACGGAATTTGTTTGTTAACGCCGTGAATACTATATTATTTTGACTTGTCCTCATTAATTTAAAAAATGTAGCAATAACTTGATTATGTCTAATTATCTGGAGATGATATAAACGTCAAGATACAGTTTGGAGAGATCTTCGTTCACTCCCGGAAAATATTAAATCTATGTTCACTTCATGTTATAACACTTCAGTTTCGAACAAAAAGGGTGATCACAAATTGCGCTTACTCCATGGTACCGACGAGGCCGATTTTTTATGTTCCATTCTGGTGAAGCTCATCATCGAATTGTATTTCCTGCAGTGCCAGAGATATACTTCTACATATGTTTGTAGAGTACCCATTCAAACTCTTGTGTTTCTTCTGCTTCACAAAATCCGTCATGGTTTGCTTGGTCAAGAGTTTAAGGCCCATCAAACTGATCAATCGTACATCAATCGTACATGCATTTGACTATTTTGCACTACTGCTTAAATTGAAATTCATGTGATAGGACGATATGCGATTATTGATTATTATCCCTGACCAATAATAGGCTTTCTTTTCTTTTTTAAAGGGCAAGTTAATGGTCGCATCACTTTAGGTGAATAAAATTACTTACGCTCGATCCAAGCATAATTACGTGCTTTCAAAAATATTTGGTTAATTGCATCATTGCTTCTGTAGATATTGATGAAAAAATTCATTCAATATTGTTGTGATAACAGACTTGTCCTTGGTGTGCTTTTACTTGTGGGCACAAGTGTTACTCGGCGTAGTAATCGACCGGAGGCTATATTGGATTTTGTGAAAATCAATAAAGGACTTCTCAAAAAACGACTGGAAAATCTACTTCAAATTTCCTGCGCAGAGTATTTATTAATGGACCTCGGCTGTAATAGCGGATTTTTAAAAAAATCTATAAACTGTCTTCTTCCCTTAAAGACCCAACACTATAAATCACGTTTTATTTCATAATCAATAAAGAGAAGGCGCATAAAAGTCTTGGTCTTCAGCTGTATATGAAAAGTCAAAATGCTACTCAGAATGAGGCTGGGTAAACAAAAGAATGTAAATCACAAGTAATACAATGACATAAAAACACCTTGGCAAAATATTCAACAAGGGGACCAACACAAAGACAGAAGCACATACGCTAGATATAAAATATAAAAGAAAAGAAAGATCCTGCGCAAAACAGAAGTATATGTTTACAATACAAATGCATGTGTCTCAGGTGAAAAATCTTTTTTACAATTCATACCAAGTAGCTGCGTTTAAACCTAATACGAATTAAAATTTTTTGCGGTAGACAAAATTGCACACACACACCATGATGGTTCGTCTTTATCTTGAAATAGACAAAAGCTCAAGATAATGTATTGTTTACTGATATCACGTATCACGGTTTGGACATTCTCTATCTTTAACAAAATATTTGCCGATGCTAGACATTTGAATCAGTATCAATTAATCAACTGCACTCTTATAGAGGAACAAATTCCCACCTCCATGTGTTCATAGATTATTCATTAGGCTTTCTTGATATGTTCAAGGTCATGGTTTGGAGTCTGACCAATTTTCATTGAGGAAAGGTATGTTTCAAAACGATCTTCTTTCAGCGGTTCTTTCAATCTCGAGTTTAACCTAATAATATAGCATCTCAAACAATTTGAAAAATCACACGATCACAATATCATAAATAATTATTAGTGAAAGTATCTTGAAGTTTGCTAAAGGCATTTGGATCGGTCGTAGATAAGTTGACATTGCAGAAAACCTACGATAACCATAAAATAATAGTAAAAATTCTCTTTTCCAAGAATAACACCCACCTTGAATTTAAATAGAACACATATCATTATTAGTGTGTGTGTATTTTGTACTTGCGTGGTTTGGCTGCCTTATTGGCATTCGAAAAAATAATAGCTAGAACTAGCGCTGGTTACACTTTGACTTTCTATGACCTTGGCGGCCATTTGATCTTGTCAAAATCCCCTCTACCCTACCATGTAAACCAATTTATAATGATTTGTGTAGAAACTGCTGTCGGTCATCCTACAGTGTCAATTACAATAGTGAGTACTCACGTGACTTTGGCTGGTATCTTGAATACTAAAAAACAATTGAGTTTTATGTGTGGAAATTTTCTTCTCAAAACAGACAAACAAACAAACAAACAAAGGACATTAGAACTGAAATTTTGACCATATTATCGTAACTAGCAGTCACTGTAATTTCTCAAAAGCTATTTCAAAATTAGCTGTCGTTTGACACTTTTGTTTGTTTCAACGAAAACCTACGATAACCATGAAAGAATTATCTTCTACACCGGACTTTCAATGACATCCTAGCCTTTTTAGTGTATCTCAGCAACTACAAGGGCAAGAAGCTTAGTTTCTTTTTTATATTAGCAAATAGGATTAAACCATCTAACTAAGGAATGACCTTTGACAACCTTTGACCCATTATCACATATGAACGTAAGGATATGAGGACAAGACATTTGGTTTCTGTTTGACATTAGACAACATTAGACCACACATTTTTCACTAAAATTCGGGACAACCTTTCACGGCCTATAACCTACTTCCTTGTGCCTGAGCAACTACAAAGGACTGCAGTTAAATTTCTATTAACGTTTAACAGTATGCAAACAGGGTTTTGCAGATATTTTGGGATGACTTCAGATGAACTTTGACCTACAGTCACTCATTTCGAAAACTCCAAACACTGGATGTTTGGTTTCTATAGGACGACAAATATATAACCATTTTTCTAAAAATTGTGGCAACCCAAAATGAGCTTTCTCGTATCTTAGCAACTAAGGGGGGGGGCTAGGTCATTCATTTTTGTTTGCACAATGTCCACTATGAAACTGTAATATGTCTGAAATGTTCAGGTTGACTTAAGACAACCGTTGACCTATTTTCCGAAATTTTAGCAAGTACAGGGGCTTGAGATTGTTTTGTTCTGTAAATTGAAGTACGTCCTTACCAATCAAAATGTATTTTTTTTATTTAAAAGGCTTAGAATACAATGAATAGTTATAAACAAAACATATAAGCTACTTTGTGTGTATGGATGAGTGGAGTACGATTAAGAACTCTTACCACGTCACGATGCACCTTACTATTTTTCCTAAGCAGTAGTTTACTACACTCGATGTCTCGACGCCTTAATGCAGAGAAAAGGGGTGTTTCACCGTCCTAGAAGTAAAAAAGCAATCTATATAACATAATATATTAGACATTATTTTCACACAAGTTTGGGGAGAAATTTCTGTACATGAATTAAGTTTATTCAGTTCGAAAGTTCTACAAGTTGACATAAAAGGAAACATTGGTACCAAAATCGTCTAATACCATTTCCTTAAAATCTAGAGACAGCAAAATTCCTGCTTGATCGAAAAGTAACTTATCCTTACTGTGTTAAAGACTGGCATAAAGTACTTTGCTAAACGTATAGTGTTTTTTGTTAAAACACAATATATTATGCTAGCGAATAACCTATTTCAAATAGTTTAGGCTTGGAGCTATACGCTTTAATAAGATAAAAGTTATCTTAACACATAAGTGTATAACAACGTGGCTTCGGACTGATATCTATTAAAGGAGAGTGTGGTAAACGTGTTAAATATAAAAACCAAGGACGTACCTTATTTACGATGTTAACATCAACATCCTTTTTTATCAATACATTGATAACCTCCTCGTTGGATTCATACACGGCATGGTGGAGTGCTGTGTCTCCATTCTACGAAGTGTAGCAAAGTCAAAGAAAAGAGTATAGATAAAATATGTTTACAGTACGAATCAAGCATGGAATGCTCAAAAAAAGATCAGCTGCAATGATTCTGCCATGTACAAAAAATGTGGCAATATGAAAAATACAATCAACATGAAAATTGTCAATCATAAAAATGGAAAACAGCCTTCAGATTGTTTAATTGCTAATATGGTAATGCAAATATGCATGATTTTATTAATTAATCGGTAAAAGTGATCACATTTTCGCGATCACATTTTCATCTTCAAATTTTCGTTTTAAGATTGGTATTTTAAATCACCAACATGCTATCGTTGGGGAGAAATTCTTGTAAACGGATTAAGTTAAGTATTTTCTACAGTTTTACAATTTAGAGGTTTTGCATCGCTGTTGCCGTATCCAACACCTTAATGCAACAGACCTACTCACGTATCAATTTCTGAATGAAGAGCAAGTAAACAGGACCCAGGCAATATAGTTGACTTAACTAAAATGCAAGAGATATCACACTTTCAACAAAGAGCTGTTCTTACATTGAAAAATCCTGCTACATGAAGATAATTGAATTATACTGTTGACAAATTGTTTGAATAGTCTTAAGCATGTAAAAAATCCGAAGTGATCTTTTATGTTGTCAAAACCTAATTAAAAAAGTTGTAAACAAGCAAAATACAATTAATCTCTAGATATTACATAAAAGAGTACCAAGCTGACCTTATCTTTCATGTTTTTATTTGTGCCTTCGTCTATAAAAATTTCTACAGCTTTAGGAAAGTTTGCGATCGCAGCTTCATGGATGACAGCTAGACCACGCTGTAAAAAAATCAAATATGTATATTTATAGGTAAGAGTTGGTAATTTCTCTAGCAAAAATATGCAGTCGGATCAACATTTCAAATACAAAGTGCAAATCTACCATCATAAATCAGGTGTTTAGGGTTGTATTGGAAGCACCACAAGCATTTTCGAAGTATAGACTTCTTTGTAAAATGTTGAACAGAATTACTTCTCTGAAGTACATGCACATTTAATGGTAACTACATTACTGATTTTTACTATCAATGCCATCTTCAAATTTCTTTAAGAAATTAACAAACTCAACATTTTCATATTTTGCTGCTGCGATGTAGATAGGTTTATCTTGACAGGTGAATATTTCGTCCGTAGACCACTGGAGTTTAAGAAACAGATGCATCATGAAATTAGTTTGTCATATGTAATATGACATTAAACTGGTCCAATAATCATTTCCATTCACGGTAATATATTACCAGGTCCATGGGACAATTGTGATTTAAACACGATTGGAACTAAATTGGGATAATTGGATGAGAGTAATTTTGATGAAAGTTTGATGAAATCGAAATTTTTACAGCTTAAATTTTACAAAATGATAGAATACTGTAAAAAGTAAATATTGTTTCCATCGAACAAAATAACAAAAACACGTCAATTATTGTATATCCATTAAACCGTATTCTTTTCTATGAACAGGTGGTATTTTTGTGTAAATGTCATAAAAAACGAGACAAAATGCATAAAATTTGTGTAATTAATGACTTTGAGTCGGGGCACTTTTAAAATGTCCCTTACTTTTTCGTCAATTTGGGGCTTAAAAAACACTAAATGTAGTCAGGGCACTTTTGAAATGACCCTGACTAACTAAACCGTAAATCCATCAAAAAACTTCATTTTGGTCGGGGAAAAGTAACAAATCGAGATTAAAACTAGTATTTCAGTACCAAAGAAAGCATAGACAAGTTCGCATATTTTCATTCAAATATAAATATTGTTCATAAGTATTGAACAATATTGCATTAGATGCAGTCATCCAATGATTCTTACTCATAACATGAGCACAACATCGCAAATTTTGAATAAAATTTTAAAGATGGTTAGTAAATATGGTGTAATATTTAACAAATTCCTTAAATTTTTGAGAAATTGTGCCAATCCAATTATCCCAATTTAGTTCCAATCGTGTTTCTTACAAATTTAAGTAGGACCATCCTGAACCACTGATAATTAGTGGTGGTACCAGGTGTCCGGAATGGGTAAGCGTACCCTGCTAGCATGCTACACCCGTCAGGATTGGTCCCAAAATTGTCTAAATATTGTATGAAAAGATACAGGATATGAATCACTGTAATAAGTCAAAGCCGGGAATTCTGTCGTTAATCATTTGAGTGACCGAGGTGTCATATTTGGCCACAATGTCGTCATATCGACCGTAGAACTCTTTGAAAGTCCTAACGAGTCTTTTTGTTGCGTATCATTGTCTCAGTAATTTTGATGCAAATGAGCTGTGTCTCAGTTGAAATCAGTGTAAGAATCACAAGCCCTACAATACCTAAGAAGTTGAGACACGTACACACCATAAGCAGGTGCAGATGGAATATTACTTGACAAGTGGGGATAATTTATGATTTCAAAATCGAAATCATCCCTTTTGTCATACAGCTTAATGTGTAGCCCATTAGTACCCACTTGTAGGGTAAAGCAATCGCTGGAGGTTCTCACATTGATACAATTTTCGAACATTACGGAAGACTGCATGCCAGTAGGAGCTTCGTGTGCTATAACTTTGTTTTTTTTAATTATATGTACTCTTTATATATGTAACAGTCACACTGCTGGAGATATATTTTGTGTACATATGTGTATTCCTATACGTAGAAATTTGAAAAAGCAGTGGACAGAAATATAAATGTTTTTCTTAGACTAACCTCGTCATTTGATACAAAGTTGGCGCCGTGTTGAAGCAGAAATTTCGCAGTCTCTGTATATTTTCCCTCCACAGCATAGAAAAGAGGCGTACGGTTATTCTGTTGAGATGAAAGCAAATAAAATGTAATATACTCTTGTTACTAAATGAAAGATGTAAGAGGTAATTACCTTGCCTTAATTCATAACACATGTTCAAGTCTAAACGTACTATTTTGCGTTAGTCAGATTTATATCCTATTATGTTAGCCTTAAGTATTTACGCCTTTCGCCAAAATTGTGATTTAGAGAAGTCTAAACGCATTGTTTCAAGCCCCCGTTATTCTCTTGCTTTCGTTTACATTTCTAAAGAAATTACTGTCAACGCCATAGCTTAATTTATGTAGTAGGGAAATCTTACGTCATCCATAACATTGACACTAGCTCCAAGTTGAATACACAGTTGAACATGTTTTTGGTCTTCTTTTACGGCCATCAAATGTAGTGTTCGGGAGCCAAGGAACCTTTCCTAGGTAATTATACAAGAATTATGTCAGTATCAAAATAACACTTTACATACATTAAAGCATATAAAATGATTTCTGGAAAAAATAGCTCTTTCTATACAAAAAGCCAGAACACTGTCGATCATGACATGAACTATTGTTAGCGAGTATATTTTCTCTAACTTTTTCTAAAATACATAAACAGTCCTAACCTCTTGTAGAGCGGTGATCTTAAAATCGATTTGCTTTCCTGCCTTGACAAGTGTTTCAGCTACATTTGGATGGTAGTTGTCCACAGCCCAGTGTAACATTGTTGTCTGTATGGAAATTAAAAAATAGTGTGAGAACATGAATAAATGTGATCGTAGAATTTAAATCAGCGTTGAAAGCTCACATGTATGTATCAAAAATTTACATTTAAAGGTAAAATAAAAGCATACAATATGACTCACTTATTCAACTTGGCTATTGGTGCCATAACTTACGTTATTTTCTTCATGCAACTTTTTTGTTCCGTTTCTAGTAATGACCTTACTATATTCAAATGTTTTTCTTCTGATGCGAAAAAAAGAGCGGTGTATCTGGTCTAGAAAGACAAAATAGCAAGCACACTGTTAATAACGTTTGAAAATGTGTATTATGGAATTTACAGAAATAATTGGTGTACTAGTCATATATCTTATTTGGCTATTACAAAGAGGGGTTCTTACAATACACCCTAGGATTTTCGCAATTCATATAATCAATGTTATATAATTACAAAACACGCTATATTTGTCTATAAGAATGGGGAAACATTATCAACAAGGAAGGATATCAAACGTATAATTTCAGAACATAAAATCCATATATTTACTCATTCTTGATCTTTCAGAGTAAACTTTGAAAGAACATTATACTTACCTCAGAGAACATATTTACGTCTGCCCCATTGTTTAGAAGTATTTTCATTGCCTCCTCATCACCATCTTTAGAAAACTGGTGGAGTAGGGTCATGCCATCCTGTATTGACAGAAGTTTGTAAAGATGAAATTTCGCAGGAAGGCAAGAATTGAAAGGTTTTATATGTACTTGCTATTCATTAATTTAATGTAAAAAAGTTATAAAACATATTATTCCACATTTTCTTTCTTAAAAACCATGGATGCACTAACAGTCACAAACACACGATCACAGAGACGTGGATAAAGGAACACATAAAAAGAAATGACCATTCATCTATCTTTTATCGACCTATCATTAATCTACTTTCATATGTCTGTCTACATTTTTGCGAAGACGCAAACACAAAATTACACACTTTGTCGGCGATATTATTTTTGTCAATTTAGTATGTCAACAAGGTCCCTACGAAATTATTACAATTAATGACCTCAGTATTGAAAACAATAATACTAAATAACCAATTATATTATAGCTTTATCAATACCAGTGAATTTGTTTCGTCCTACCCCTAATTATTACTAATAATGACCAAATTATCCAGCATTGTGGCCCACAGCGAGCACACCTTTACAACGTATTCGTTTGTAAAAGAATAAAGGACTTGGCATTTAAAAGGGGTTTGGAAATTATGGGGTGATCCTTGTAATACACAAAACGATACATCTATAAAATTGTCCACAATATCGATAATAATGCCTTACTGCACGATTTATTAAATATTGTGAGTCCTTCCGCATGCACGGTCGTCTGCTCTGTCTTGCTTGTGCTCGGCTGTCCCCGTCCTCGCCGTGCTCGCTTCGTTGATGTACAGGTGAAATAGAACAAAGTACGTTTGCAAACTCCCAGATGATGTTTGGTTTGACACACGGTATATTATGTACGTCAGTGGCCATTTAAACGAGGTAAGTGTGAAAACCAATAGAACTAGACATTGACGGGCCAACAACGGCAGCAGCTATCATTAACCTTGACCGCAGCGTCTACGGAAATGACTCCGAAGTCATTCTAAGTTTCGGTCCAAGGTCAGGTAAAACCAAAAGTCAAGACGGCCGTTTGCTCTCCGTTGAAAGATATCTAATTCTGATACACCTTAATTATATTGAAATTTGATATTTTAAGTTTGATATCGATGGTAGGGATGCAAGTCTTTTCCATTTCATACGAAAATACATCGTATTTTAATTCCAAATAGAACGATGAAAGTACTGCTCATTTTTTGTGTCGAAAGCGCGTGTTCCATGCAGTGCAGTTTGGAGTGTGTAAATGTATACAGTATAAAGAGTCAGGGCCGATCATGCGGACGACGCTCACTGGCTTCAAACTGAGTTTAAATTTCCTTTTTTATTCATTTTCTGCAACTACAAATTCACTGGCATTGCCAAAACTATAAAACGATGGATATAATGTACGCCTCCCGGCCTTTAATTGACGAAAGCAAACTTGAACGTCATAATATACGAAGCGAAGTTTGCTTTCATCCATTATAGGCCGGTAGAGGTACATTATAGCTTTCACAACAAGTCAAAAGACCAAAGATATACTTTAGCGCAGTCCATAAGACTCATGGCGAACGACATGGCAATACATCCATTATAATACACAATCTGGTCATGTCCGTGCGAAGTAATAAGTGCGTATAATAACATCTTACCTGGTTCAGCTCATTTATATTTACACCGGCCATAACAAGGTCTTCAGTCATTTGTTCATTATGCTTTCTCACAGCATATAACAGTTGGGACAAATTTGATGTGTCATTCTGAAAAATTATCATCGAAGCAGATCAACTGTATATGGTTTGTCAATTAAATTTGAATGCAGGACGCTCCATTCTCAACAGTCTTTCCCCCAAAAAAAATAACTCAAGAATTGTGTTCTATAGGCAGTGACACATCATCAATTTAAGTCAAAATCTTTAGTGCACTTTGTATATTTCTTTTTAATTATTACCTCTTTGTTAATGAAGGTAAATGTTTACGTTTAATTCAGTCTACTTTAATAAAATATCCGACAGATGGTTAAACAAAAAAACAATAGATGTAACTATTTGCATTCTCTTAAATGTCAGCAAAATATACAAGCAATGACGCGATTGATCCAAACATTAAGAAAGAATGTAAGACAAACTCCACAACTAAATGAAATAATGTCAATCTTTCTTTCAATGTATTCTCACTTTGTGTCTTACTGTGGTAAATAATCAGATTCATGGTTCTTACCACGTCTTCACACACTTTGCTGTTTTCCGCAAGCAGAAGTTTCGTACACTCGATATCTCTCTTCTTAAGTGCAGAAAACAGGGGGGTCTCACCAATCTAAAAAGTCGACACAAACAGTACAGTGTATCTCCTTTTTTTCTTCAAGTACTATGGTTGCCATGCAGTGAACACAATAGAATAATCTAAGACATATAAAGACATTTTCCAGAATGAAAACGGCAGTGTTATTGCCAGAAAGAAAACGAAATGGACCATTAATTACAGATATATATGTTCAGTTAATGCTGAAGATGTTACTATCTCCATAAAAATAATAATGATGGCGATAAACACGTCCAACCGGAGATAGCTTTAGGCTGAGAGCGGTACCCATATTATGTGATATGAAAATTTATAATGTTGTTGGAGTTATGAAAACAGGCGTACCTCAGATATTAAAACAAAACATTTATGGTATAATAGGCGTTACTTGTGATATACAAATGAAGAACACCTAGCAAAAATAGCCTACGTACCTCATTTACGATGTTAACATCGACCGACCTTTCAGTCAACACATTGATGACCTCTTTGTTGGATTTGTAAACAGCATGATGGAGAGCTGTGTTTCCATCCTAATAAGTATGACGATGTCAAAGTATACACAAGCATGATCGAAGGTTCCATGTACAGAAATATGTATGCGATAACAAAATACATCAAAGATTATTGTAAGACCTGAGTCTTTTCAGCGTGATTGTCAGGATGTAAAGTCAAATCCGAAAGATAAAGATTATTTTCGATCGGTATTAAAATTTGAAATTGCATTCTTCTCATAACTTCGCATTTTGTAGGGATATGTTAACTTTTCCCCAAAACAAAATATGACATAGAGTACTTATTTTTCAACTTTAAAAAGTGCTACCAAAAATTCTGGAGTCGTTGAAATCTTCAGAAATATTTTAAAATCAAGTAAGGATAAGCTAGATTTTAATTGTATTAGATGGATAAAGTACACAAGCTAAGTACTTTGTCGTTATTTATGAACGAAAAGAAGATAAATATGACAAAGTTATCTTGGTCACTTACTACACGGTTGAAGTGAGAAAATTTGTGGATGAGCTATCCTGAGTCTGACCAGATTGATATTTTATAATGCAAAAATTGTATTTTTGATCAATATCGAAGAACCATATTTAAAAATCTACGGCAAAAATGAAATTTGGAAAAATGAAATGTAAAACCTACTTTATCTTGTATATTTTTGTTCGTTCCTGCATCTATGAGAATTCCCACTGCTTTATGGTAACCATTCGCTGCAGCTTCATGAATAGCTGCAAGACCATCCTGTAAAATGGTAAAAATATACTGAATGGTGAGTTATAGAAAATCCGTTTTGAATATTTGCTACGTATAAAAATGAAACGAATAATTGCCGATGTGACGTTAAGGAGGTTATGTTATTGTACGTGTGCCGAGTTTATCAGTGCATTCTAACTAAAGTTTTTTAATTGTTGTACTTTTATAATCTTGAAATCTTTATTGTAAAGCGGTTTAATATTTGATTGATTGAAGTCGCTCTTGAAAAATAAATCATCATCATTATCATTATTACTATTATTATTATTATTATTATTAGTAGTAGTAGTAGTAGTAGTAGTAGTAGTAGTGGTAGTAGTAGTAGTAGTTTTTAGCTTTTCAATGGAACTTTTATTCCAATAATAAAAGTCGTGTACAAATATACAAAATTGCACTCAGCTGTACACGTCAATCTGGTGCAATCAATAAAATCAAAAGAAATCAAAAAAGGTTCAAACTGAGAATCACAAGCAGCGTTCACAGAAAAACACACAGTAGCACTGAGGTTGATACTCCATTGGGTCTTGACGTGGAGACCAAAACGTCGATGACATCACTAGATAACTGGTAGTATAAAATTGACATCAGGCGATGAGATGACTACCAAAGCGTACGTGCATCCAGCCTAAGGTGAAAACCAGTATATAGATGACATCAGGTGACAGGTGTTAAATAGTAGCATCACGTGAGATTGGTCGGACCAATGTTGACAGCTGGACGTCAAGATAATAGGCAGCAACAAAGCTAACACAAGCCCAGTGGTTAGCCTGAAACAAAGCAAAGTGTATGTCCCTCCGACAACTGTCCGAACCATGAAAATGATTCCCGTGAGGAGTACGGTGCCCAGGGCATAGACTCGAAGCTACTCGAGCCTCAGTTATCAGTAGTGTAGCCTAATGCTGTAGAGTGTATGCAGTGTGTTAATACACAGACCTAACAAGCTCACCTCACGAGAGAATATCTGCAATTTTCAGTTTTCCTTCACTAACAGAAGCTAAAACATTGTTAACACACAAAAATCTATCAAAATTCGTGTTCTCGCGGGAGAAACCATGGTAAGCGTATTCATTTAGTATACGCGAACGTAGACGAGATTTAAAGGCGGTAATAAGGTCACCAGAAGGGTGCGGATCATTTTCAGTGATGGCTTTACGACGAGTCATGTGAATAACAAGTTTTGCAGTGTTGAAAATATAGTTTAAAAGGGCATGGATATTTTTATCCATAACAGTTTTAATAAAAGATGGGCCCATTACAAACCACCAGTACAAAATCCTACAGTTGGGTCCAAGTAGTTGACGAGATAATTTACGCAGTAATTTGAACAAAGAGGTTAGTCGATGACATTCCAGAAAAATGTGAACAAGGTCATCTCTGTTACCACAGAAAACACAATTTGGGGTCTGACTGAAATGACATTGAAACAGGTAGTTACCAGTTGCATAGGCACCGTGCAAAATGCGCCATTGAAGATCACCTTCAGTTTTAGGTATAGGACTAGTATAACAGAAACTAAAATTAACCTTCGTGTCTTTTGACAGACCAAGTAATTCCCTCCAAATAGTGTCAGGACGATCACTATGCTTCTTGTGGAAGTCAGATATGATGAGGAATTTATAAATTGCGCCCTTTTCAATTTTATAGAGGGGGCAGTTAAGGACAATGTTATTTGTTTCATCGGTATGAATGATGTCAAAGTGAAAACGGGTATTGATGGGGGAGGTTGGAACGTTAAGATTGACATCTTCGGAGAACGAATGTTGTACTTTATCTCTCCATTGTCCAGGAATGGAATTACGTAATGACGTCACGACATTGCTCAAAATCCTACGCGAGTAAATGGGCATTATGTTTGCTACATTATCATGAGATAACCAGTTTCTGGAAAAAGGATCGACAAGGTCACTTATTTTTGTTATCCCAGCATCAATGAGATGATTCGAAAGGGTTGGCTGATCATCAAATACTGAATGCTTGATTTGATCATTAAAAAAGAGAGGTTCTTGGAGAATATTATCCGTTGAGGTGGGATCACCCTTACGAACAGCCTTGGAAGACTGCCAAGTTTGTAACAAGTCAAGATAAAATGGAGGCATGGTAACAGGAATACTGGGAATTTTAATTGCAAGAAGTTGTCTACTATAATCAAGTTTGTGGACACGCCTAAAGTAATAATCAGTGAATGAGAATGAAGGATGATCTAAACCTGAATACGAATATCTTTGTATATATTGTAAGCGGAATGCCTTTGCACGTGCAGGGAGATTAATAAGACCATGGCCTCCCTTTTCGAGAGGAGTGTATATCACAGTAGCAGGCACCCAGTGACGACCTTGCCAAAAGAAATCAAGAAGCGCACGTTGAATTTCATTGAATACATCAGGTGGCGGAATTAGAGAAAAAATGCGATGTAAGATTTTGATATCCACGAGCAGGTTAATAACAATTACTCGACCACGGTACGACATTGCAGGGGCATATCTTGACCACCAACTAAGTTTGTTGTTGACTTTTGATATGCAGTCATCCCAATTCTGAATGAAATAGTCAGCAATATTGCCTATGAAAGTACCAAGGATCTTTAAACCGTCACTATTCAATTGAATTGGTAAGGGGTGTTTCTTCTGTTACGCCAAGCACCCACCCACAGCCCTTTGGATTTTCTATAATTAACCCGAGCATTACTAGCATCTTCATAAGTGCGCAACCATTTTTCGAGAATACTGAATTCTGAATTATGTGTGATAAAAAGACTGACATCGTCAGCATAGGCAGATAGCTTACATTTGCGCCCATTAGATTTTGGAATCATGATTCCTTGAATATTTCGATCTTCACGAATTTGTGAAGCAGTGGCTCTACAACAAAGGGGTAAAGTTGACCAGATAGAGAACACCCTTGTCTAATTCCACGTTCAAAGTGGATTGGAGCAGTAAGAGAGCTGTTGATTCGAACAAGACTTTCCGTTTGAGTGTTTTATGAAATTATCACCAAAGCCAAATGAATGCAAAGTTCTGAAGAGGAAATCATGATGGACCCGATCAAAAGCTTTTTCTTGATCCAGTGACACAATACCAAGTGGAAGAGTGAATTCGTTATGGTAACTTATGCAGTCTCTGATTAAGTTGATATTATCGAAAATTTGACGACCCGGAACTGTATAACTTTGATCGATGTGTATGATGTCAGGTAACACGCCTTTCAAACGAATAGATAAAGCTTTTGCAAAGATTTTATAGTCTGCACAAAGCAAACTAACCGGCCTCCAGTTACGTAGCAAAGTATTGTCACCTGACTTGGGAAGTAAAGTCAGAACAGCACGACTACAAAAAGTGGGTAAAATACCATCTGTGAGAGAGGCTTGGAAAACATCATGCAAATCATGACCAATAGTGGACCAAAACGTTTTAAAAAATTCCACTGGTATACCGTCAATTCCAGGTGTTTTACCAGTGGTAACCTGCTTTAAGGCTGAGGACATTTCTTCAAAAGTGATCGGTTCGTCGCACTGTTCAGCTTTATCCGGGTTTAATTTTTGTAAATTATCGAGAAGAGAATCTTGGGCTGCAGTTGAAATGGGTTCCGGGTGGTACAAATTTTGATAAAAGGTACGAGTAAGTGAATGGATTTCATGTTGATTTTCAGTGATGGTCTGATCGTGACGACGCAGCTGATTAAGAGATTTGTGCTGACCTTTATGTTTCTCAAGGGAATAGAAAAAGTTTGTACTGGCATCGGAATCATTAAATTGTTGATAACGTGCTTGAACAGCTGCGCCTTGAGTTTCAATCTTATTTAAGTTATCCAAGATATCTTTCTGTTGCTGATAGGTTTTATGAAGTGAAGGGCGTTCAGCAAGCAGGCATTGCAGATTTTGGACGTGATCGTTTAATTCTTTTTTCATATGCTTATAACGGTAGATGTATTGATAGCTGTATTGTTTGCTAATTTCTTTAATTTTTTGTTTGCCAATGTCCCACCAAGATTGAAGTGAAGTGAATCTCTGTTTTTCATTGCGCCATTTCTGCCAAAAAGTCTTGATCAAATTACAGTAGTCATCATTGCTTAAGAAACTAGTGTTGAGACACCAAACAGGATTTTTATTTTTAGTGAAATTGGCACAAATATGAAGGGAAACTGGACTGTGATCAGATAAATTGTGACATGAATCAATCGAGACAGATTAGATTTTTGAAGTGAGGGCTTTTGTAATGAAGAAGGTGTCAATCCGTGATTTGTTATTATTTCTTTGCCAAGTATAATTACGTGAGGAGGTGTGACGCCACGCATCTGCAAGTTTTGTGCGATGAACAATATCAGAAAGAAACTTAGAAGAATTCATGTGTGGCTCAGTCTCGGAACCCCTGTCTAAGTTAGGAATGAGCGTACAATTAAAATCTCCCCCCATAATAACTGGATCATCATTAATACTGTTTAAAACTTTTTAAGCTGAGCGAAGAAACGTAAACGTTCCTCTCCAGAATACGGGGCATAAACATTCACTAAGTGAAATGGCTGTTCATCTACAGTCACGTGGAGATGTAATAAGCGACCTCTAACAACACTACTTTGAGAAATAACATTCACTTGTTTTCTCTTGGGAAAGAGAATAGCGACACCTGCCGAGTTACTAGTTCCGTGAGAAAAATATATTGGTGAACGCCAAATAATTTGCCATTGGGCTTGACTATCAATTGTTGAGTGAGTTTCCTGGAAGAAACAAAAATCGTTATGGTGATCTACATTCAAGTAAGATAAATTTGATCACGTCTGAGAGAATCGTGACCTCCATTAATATTCCACGTTAAAGTTGAAATACTTGCCATTAAAAGACAAGACAAAAGAATTAAGGCATTAGTGACCATTATTTTAGAGAATAATGTTTAGTCTTGGTATACGCATACAGTTTAACTGTCAGCCTATATATTCTTACATTTTGGCTGGCTGTAACATGATCAGATTTGCGCAACTTATGCAATGCTTTAATTAGAAGTCTTAAATCTGGACAATATTCATAACATCTCTGGACTGGCTTTTTTGAACCTTTAATCTGCGCTAAAAACTCTAAAAGGCTGCTAAAGCTTAGATCATTGCGATCTGTCAGTTCAGAAGTATCAGAAACTTCAGATGTCATAGAAATACTATCGGCGTCATCAACCTCTTCGTCTCCGTCAATATCAGAATCTTGGCTGAGAACATCGAATCTATTACCAGTTTTGACCGGAGTTGTCTGGGATAATGGAAAATCAGAGTCTGTATGCATCCCTCCAGTATTAATACCAGAGAAAGGCGTCTCTGGAAAATCAAGGGATTGAGAAAAAAACAACTGAGGAAGAAGAAGAAGGAGAAGGAACAAAAGGAAGAGAGGGAGAGGAAGGGAAAGAAGAAGGGGAAGGAGAAGCAGGGGTTCGTACCCTGTCTTCAACAGCAACACCAACAACTGCGGACTCTGTGTCATCAACATTTGTGTTCTTACTATTGGCCCTTCCTTCACTTGTTTCATCGTTAACACCTTCATTGCTATTGTCATTAGTATTGATTATCTCCTCATTGATTACATCATTTGCATCGCCTATTTCCATATCATTAGTATTTTGAACTTTAACCTGCTCATCAACACCTTGCTCCTCAACAATCACCTCATCGATGATATTTTCAGTAGCAGCTGAAGAAATTTTCTGCATTATCAACATTGTTATGCGACTCTTTGTTCTGACTGTTGCTATTTTCGTTTCTTTGATGAGCCTGAGTTTCATGAGCTGAATTTGTAGAAACATTTCCTAATTGATTTTCAACAACGTGCAAAACACTGGGCTGACCTGGACAATTTTTAACGAATGTGGCCTTTCATACCACAAGCGAAGCATCTCATTTCATCAACGGAAATGTAAATTGGATACAAATGATCTTGATATTTGACCTGTATTAGCCCGTTGATGTTGTCATTGTGTAACAAAATGTGAATTAGCCGTCTGAATGACTTGACATGTTTCAAGGCAGGATCTTTACAACCAAGGGGAATGACTCGCATATGTCCAACTACTCTTCCTAGTTTCCACAATTCTTCCTCTAGTTTTTCATCAGGGATAAATGGGGGCACATTAGATGAAATAACTTTGGAGGCAGGTTGAGCATGTGTTCAACCTGGACGAATTCATTGTCAAGCACTAGTTGGCGTTCAAAGACAGACTCTGTGGTTCTAATTTAGCAAGATACACAACCACTGAACGATTCATTCGTGAAGCTGCAATAATATTTTCAGCCTCAACAATCTTTGAATTTTCAGACACATATTTTCTACTGGCACACCTTCGACATTGTTGCACCTCACAGCATGTTTACGGTGAGGTGCCTGAATGGATTGTCGACCTGGGTAGCCATATTGCTTACCCACAGTGGCCGGGAAGGGAAATATAAAATCCACCCCAATCCAGCCAATCGAGCTTTAAAAACCTCAAAAACTACACAAAACTGAAAGTATCAATTACTCACGAAGTAAATATACCAGTAGAGTTGATCAATAATGCTGAATGATGAGAATACAACTCAAAATTCAGGAGCCCATCTACCACATGTCCGCACGGAGTAGTAGTAGTAGAAGTAGTAGTAGTAGTAGTAGTAGTAGTAGTAGTAGTAGTAGTAGTAGTAGTAGTAGTAGTAGTAGTAGTAGTAGTAGTAGTAGTAGTAGTAGTAAAAGTAGTAGTAGTAGTAGTAGTAGTAGTAGTAGTAGTAGTAGTAGTAGTAGTAGTAGTAGTAGTAGTAGTAGTAGTAGTAGTTTTTCAAATATCTTTATTTCACACAGGTCCCTTCATACTAAAACTTTAAAAGGAAACTTTTACATTGCCAGGAACCAAAGAAAATATAAGATACAAACTAGCCGTATACAAATAAAAAAAATCACTATAAAGTGATGGGCTGCATTGAACACAAAACGTCATGAATAACAAAAGTAAATGTTAACAAGAAATACATATCTTAAACCTATCACATAATAATTCGAAAAAGGTGACACAATAGACGAAATCAGGGAAGTTTCTTAAATGTGAAAATTTAGTTGATCATCATGAGTGCCACAAAGAATATCATCAAAATCCAATAATATTTAAAAGAATGTTAATTTTCATTTAGACGATGATACTAAAATTTAAGTCTGAATTTAGAGAAAATCTTGCTTTTAAGGGGGCGCTGCACCCAACACGGCATATTTTGCTCAAAAATCACTTTTTTGTAAAAAATTATTCAATTTTGATAAAGGTGAAGCACTACGAATTACGTCAAAATTAGGTTGTGGTGTCATTTTCTTGAAACTTTGCACAAATATTCTTTGAAGTTGTGCAAGTGCAAAAATGAAATAAAAAATGGGGGTCACCACGCTCGTTTCCATGGAAACGGACGTTAAGATGGCGTCGTTAGAAATAAATAAAAATGATATAATTCACTTAAACTAAAGAAAGCAATTATAAAACGCTTAGCAAATGAGTTAATTTTAATAAATACCAAGGATTAAGATCCATATCTGTCGAATGTATAGTTTTCATGATGTTTGTAAAGAAATTTTAACATAAGTATCGATTACAAAATGACGATATCGAAATTATATCACTACATAATTTTCGAACTTTCTTCCTGTCACTTTGAATGGTGTCATTTTGACCAAACTTGGCGAATAAAATCCTGACATAATACCATTTAGTTTACACTTTTAATAAAAGGGTGTCACCACGCTACTTTTTACAATATCTCCACGTGAATGGGTAATATGCGCCATGTAAATGGGAGAGAAATGTTAATTTTGCGCTCATATTGAATAAAAACCAGCTTCCTAGGGGGTCAAAATATGACAAGGTTAAAGGTCACATGTATTTCTAAGAGACTGGGTCAAAAAATTAGGTAAAAGCGCAATTTCAACAATGACAGGTGATGTTAAATACATGCGCTACAAAATAACCCATTTGCGGCAGGCTGGAGTTAAATCTGCGCAGAAACGTTCTAAAGTGCGTGCGCGTCCGAATTCGTCGCCCTTTACCTTAAGTTGTAAACCGAAGATTAATATATTGGTATGTTCAACTTGAAGCATGTTAATAATAATAGAGCAGAGTTAATTTATATAAATGTATGCAAATCAGCCGTCTTCTTTTTCGTACCAATTTTGAAATTTCCAAAGACTTTAACTAGACTCTGGCTGGATCAAATTTTTTGAGTGTCAGCCTTTAAAGCCCTGCCATTTTAGAATGAGGATAGATAAAGCGAAATAAAATAGTCGTTATTTTCTACATATAATCTTTTTTCAAGTAAAATAGTACATTTCATAAAATAATGTCAAATTTTGACTTAAATTAATTTTTATCATTAATCCTAAAACTTAGGTATTTTGCCCCAAATATACACCCACTTCATCCTTTGAGTAAACAACTGCTACTACTAATAAACTTTAGAGTCTCCACGTTTTGAAAATGTATAGTATGAGGGGCTTTCCTTGTCATCTTTTATGAGAAATATTGCTTTGAAAATATCTGTGTTGGCAACATGCAGCTCCACCTTAAATATGTCCAACGGATCAACAGGACCCTCGTTCCTAAACACATTTCTTCTTGCTAAATGAATACACAAATTAGCCATTGTAGAAATGTAAACAAACAGAGACATTGCCCGTCTATGAATAAATACACAGTTTTTAGTAGGATGATTAATTAAAAAACATGCAATGTTTACAGCTTGCCTTGATAAAACTAAACGAGACGTTATAGTTGAAATAACATATAGAAGCGGTTGAATGTTTCGTCATTCAAGGAAAGATGTCAAAGTGAATCAATGTCATTACAGGGAGAACAGTTGGCGTCTGAATGAAAATCAGCACGGAACAAAAAAGAACTAGTTTGATAGGCTCCGTGCATAATACGCCATTGTAAATCCCCTTCTTTCTTTATGATGATATCACAATAACATGAAGCAAAGTTTGGTTTAAGGTAGCTATATCCCTTTAGACACTTTCAGATTTTTATTTTTTTCTCAATTGAACATGTCCAAACCACCAATAAAGTATACATTTTCTGAAAGCCCTGATATAGAGCTATCCGACCAAGCACAGTGCACGGTCATTATTTGCATAAGAGTCACGTGACAAGCGTTTTGCTGAACCTTCCAAAAACCGGTTTTTCCCGCCTTATGCAAACACGCTGCAAGATTTCCGATTGGAATTTCTTCATTGACAAGCCTTGACAATATCCTTCAAAAGCATGTCTGCGATTTTTTTCCCAGAGGCGCCATTCAATTATATGGCCCGATAATTAAAATTCCTTGAAAAGCACCTTCAACTTACACCTTAAAGAGCGCATTAAAAAAAAACAAAGGCATATAAAGAAAATCCCAGACACGGTTTTGAAGGATATTGTCAAGGCTTGTCAATGAAGAAATTCCAACCGGAAATCTTGCAGCGTGTTTGCATAAGGCGGGAAAAACCGGTTTTTGGAAGGTTCAGCAAAACGCTTGTCACGTGACTCTTATGCAAATAATGACCGTGTACTGTGCTTGGTCGGATAGCTCTATATCAGGGCTTTCAGAAAATGTATACTTTATTGGGGTTTGGGACGTGTTCAGTTGAGAAATAAATAAAATCTGAAAGTGTCTAAAAGGTATGTAGCTACCTTAATGGAATGTGGAATGCTCAAAATATCCTCCAGATGGTGTCTTCTCTGTCTGGTAAACATGCATTATGGTGGCCAATTATCAAGTACTTGTAAATTGCACCTTTCTCAGTTTTACACAGAAAATAATTGTACTCTGTAGAATGTCGCAACTGAAAAGAATACACAGTATCTGGCGCATTGTTTGGATCGTTGTGAGAAAAATGATTTTCAATGTCGGATTTTAAACGAACAGGAATAGCCTTGTAAATACGCTGTGAATGAATAACAACTCTATCACACAAATCTGAAGAAGTAAACCAACGAATTTCCACAGTATTGAAAAGATCACCTATGGTGGTAACTTTAGCATTGACAAAGGCTGGTACAGTAAAAGGAGACTTATGAATGGGATGCATAATGAGTTGATTTTGAAAAAGAGGCTCTTTTAGAATGTAAGGAACACAAAGTTGGGTCCTTTGCGAATTTTGTCAACAGAATACCAACAATGTAATAAATCACGATGAAAAGCTGGAATAAAAGCATCACGAAAGCCAATGTCAGTCGTGAGCAGTAACTGTTTGTCCTAATTGAGACCACCGAATCTTCTAAGATAAAAATATGTAAAATAATACGACGGAGGATGAACATCCTGATACAAATACTTTTGAATATTAGAAAGACATAAAGAAATGCGACGAGTTTTAAGATGAATAAGCCTTGGCCACCTTGAATGAGAGGTAATGAGTAATGAGGTAATGAGTTTCTGAAGGAATCCAATGACGTCCTTGCCAGAAAAATCTCAGAAAATGATTTTGAAGGTAGGAAATTATTTGATCATCGGGAGTTGTACAAGTCTGGAGTAGTTTTGAAGCAATCAGTTCATTAAAGACCAAACCACGACCTCTGTAAGACATGCCAGGAGCAAATGACGACCAAAATTTCACCTTGTTTTCAGTGATGTTCACTAATTTAGACCAATTTTTCTTAGAATAATTGTTTGAATTACCAACATACACACCAAGCAGTTTCAATCCTGTTAAGTTCCATTTGATATTTAATGGCGTGTCAATACAAATTCGCCAACTACCAGCCCGGAGAAATTCAGATTTTTAAGGTTAACTTTTGCATTAGACGCATTTTCATACAAATCGAGAGTGGACTTTAAGTTACTAAAATCTTCATCTCTAGTCATGAAAACTTCAACATCTTCGGCGTACGCAAAAAGGCAGGTACTGCAACTAGGAGCTTCAGATATAATCATCCCCTTATGTTCCTGTTATTCCTAGTTTTCCATAAAAATGGCTCAAGAGCAATGACATAAAGTTGACCAGAAAGTGAGCAACCTTGTCGAATCCCATGGTTAATTGAACATGGAACAGTAATAAAACTATTTATCTTTACACTGACTAAATATCTGTGTGGAGTGTTTAATGTAATTAATGAAGCGGGGGCCAAAACCAAAAGAGCTCAAAGTTTTAAAAATATAATAATGACTGACACAGTCAAAAGATTTTCCTGGTCTAGAGCAAGAATACCCAGAGGAGAATTTGTGTCATTGGCATAGAAAATGCTATCTTTTAATAAATGCACATTATCAAAAATGTGACGATTGGCAATAGAACAGGACTGATCTACATGAATTATTTTGGACAAAACATTATGTAAACGAATTGCGAGAGCTTTCGTGACAATATTATATCACTACATAACAAGCTAATGGGTCTCCAGTTCTTGACTAAAGTGTTGTCTCCAGCTTTCGGATGAAGACTCAGCACTGCTCTCCGACAAGAAATAGGAAGCTGATTATTACGGAAACACTCAATGAACACTTTATGAAGGTCTTGACCAATAAAAGACCAGAATGTTATGTACAATTCATTAGGCAAACCATCCATACCTGGAGTACGGTCAGTTGAAAGTTGCTTAACAGCAAAGGTAAGTTCATCATGAGTAATGTCAGCATCAAGATATTCACGATCGATCTAGTTCAATTGCACCAAATTGTTGAGAATTACAGATTGGGCATCAAAGTCAACATTTCAGCAGAATAATGCTCCTTGTAGAAATGTAAAAAAATGTACGAATTTCATCAGCTTTTTCGTTATTGATCCGTCAGCACATTTCTTGTGAATAATGGGCTTTGACCTTCCCCTTTCTCGCTCAAGGGAAAAGAAAAAACTGTTCGAAACATCACTGTGAGTAAGTAATTGATGACGAGATCGTACAGCTGCACCTCTGCTCTCCACATCTACAAACTGAGCTAGAGAACTTTTCTTTTGTTGATATTCATCAAAGAGACTTTTGTCTTCATGTAACCTTTTCGCAAGTTCTCGAATTTCCCTTTCTAGGCGTAATTTATCCCATTTCAGGTTGTACTGGTTCGAAGCACAATAATGTTGAGTTAAAAGTTTAATTTTCCATTTTCCTATCTCGCACCATGTCCACAAATCACAATATTGATTCTGTTGCTGTCTCCAGTTTAACCAAAAATGCGTAATGATATCTTTATACAGTTCATGCTTAAGGATGCTTATATATAACACCATATCGGGTTGCGATGTTCGACTTATTTCTGTGTAACTCTTAACTTTACCAGTTAATGATCAGAAAACGGGAGCGCAGAATGATGAATTGAAGCCACCGAGATGCGTGATCTCATTCACTTGTTGATGTAAATCCTGTCAAGACGAGCCTTTTTGTCATTTCTGTGCCAGGTGTAATTACGGCTGTCCAAATGATAGTGACGCCAACTGTCAACAAGTCTATACTTGTGAATTAAATTATTAAAATAGCGAACTGCACACATTTTAGACTCCTTATAATTGATTCTGTCCAATTTTTCATTCAGAGTACAATTAAAGTCTCCACCAAGAATAATAACGCTGTCAACACCCAAGCTTGATAGCAGATCATTCAGCTTGGTAAAACACCACAACCGTTCATTTGAGTTAGTGTGTCCATACACATTAATGATAGTGACTAGGCTGCCATCAACGTGTGCTTGCACATGCAGTAAATGTCCAGGAATTATATTGGTTCTGATGTACCAATGATATTAATTGTAGAGGACGGCGAAAACAATATAGCGACGCCTGTACTGTTGTTGAACCATGTGACAAAATACAACGTCCTCTCCAAATCAAAGGCCATAACTTTTCATCACTTGGTATGCTGTGAGTTTCTTGTAAAAGGTAACAAGAAGCCGGGTTGGTATGCTTGAGAAAATCAAAAACTTGAAAGCGTTTCATCGAGTCTCGACACCCACGAACATTAAGCGTTACACAGGACAGAGCCATGCCTGTAAATAGGATTGAGAGAAGATGCTTCCACATAACGAAAGTGAATTAAAGTGAAGACTCAATCGCAGTTGACCTACCAGTAGTTCTGACATAGTCTTTGATTTTACGAACCAGCTTGTAGATGCTAGCTCTCGTAGCGGTGTTTACAGACTGTGAAGAGCGATACCCCAGCAACATTTTCACAAGTTCTTTCAAATTTGGATGGAAGTCAAAACAATCCTGAATAAGCTTCATTCAATGCTTTGTATTTTCCAAGAAGTCTGCAATCGATTGAGTCGATACATCATGGTAAAACGAAGAATCTGAAACGTCCGACACAACTGACTCATTGTCATCAGTTTCCTTTGGCGTAAAATCTTTAAAACTTTCTGCTGTAGACTGGCTAGCAACATGTCAAGAAGAAAGCGGTGAGAATGAGATGCTCTGAGAATCATCTGTAGACATATCCATATCCATCGATGCATTGGTCTTGTCTGCAATGTCTTGAGAATCCGGAACGAAATCAGAAAGTCCAGAGAGAACAAGCGATGGAGTGCAAGCCGGAGAAAAAACTGAAGAATCCAAAGCTTGCGCAAAACACAGGTCCGGAGAAGGCGATGGAGGGGTTCGTACCCTCTCATCATCAGTAACATCATTTACCTTTGAAATTTCGTTGTCATTCGTTCTGTCAGTGTTCAAGACAGTTTCTGTATCAACTTTTGAAGACGGTTCACGTTGAACAATGTCAGTTTCGTCATCACAAACTATACTTTCTTGTTCCACATTACCATGGCTGTCACTGTTGACTTGCAGTGTATCAGAAAAGTCTGCGACGTTATGACCATCAACATTATCAGCCATCGTTGTGTTTTCATTTTCACGTTGATGTACAACTGTGCCCTGATTGGAAACAGTAGACGAATCACCACAGATTGGTTCCATCGGACGTTGAGCAGATTCATCGTTGTTGGTCGGAATTTGATACCTCTTTCAAATTGACCGTTGTTAATTACGGTGGTAATGTCTTTTTCGCGCAATGTAGCAGTTGATTTGGTTTGGCCTGATTATTGATAATCACGCTGAACGTGTCCCTTTTGACCACACTTGAAACACTTCATTTCTTTGGTTTAAAGATAAATTCTGTATCTTTAACCTTTGTACTCAACAGTCAAAGGTCCTTCCCATGTACCGTGAAAATCAGCAGCGATCAGTACTAGAGCTTGACTTGGGAAAGATCTTACATCCCTTAACTGTTCACTCTTGCATCCGAGAGGAATTATTTTGATTTTGCTTACAAGTTTACCAAAAGAAAGAAGTTCACTTTCAATCACATGATCCGGAATAAACGGTGAAACGCCAGACACTATGACTTTTGTCGCTGGTTTTACAACATGCTCAACTTGAATTAAGTAACCGTTCCGTTCGAAACTATTCACACACACGTTTTCCACCCAAGTAACGGAATTGAAATAACCGCTACTGAACCGTAAACTCTGGAAGCAGCGATGATATTCTGTGGATCAGTAATCGTTGAAATAGTGGCACCATTTTACAAGTGGCATAGCCACAAACTGATGACGTCAAATCGCCGTACAAAAAACACAGATGCCTTTTAATTATGGCACTGTGTATTGTATACAGCAATTTGACGTCATCAGTTTGTAGCTATACCACTTGTAAAATGTTGCCGAAATAGCTTGTAGATACTTTTCGACAGAGGCTCCTTCCATGGATTAACACTTTACACCACGTTTCCTCGTGAGACCGGCAAACGTAGCTAAGCGTGTATTGTCAACGAATGGCACGGCCATCTTGGCCTAGAAAACAGCACACAGAAACCACTCAGGGAATCCGCAAAAATCTCTTCAATCAAAATGTCAAACACAAGAAAAACTTGACAGCAGCAGTCCAGAACCGGAGCAAAACAGATCAGACAACGATTAAAGTCCGGAAATGACTGAAGGACTCAAAACTGTAACTCAGAGCGCACTACCACGACGTGTACACATGCGTAGTAGAAGTAGTAGTAGTAGTAGTAGTAGTAGTAGAAGTAGTAGTAGAAGTAGTAGTAGAAGTAGTAGTAGTAGGAGTAGTAGTAGTAGTAGTAGTAGTAGTAGTAGTAGTAGTAGTAGTAGTAGTAGTAGTAGTAGTAGTAGTAGTAGTAGTAGTAGTAGTAGTAGTAGTAGTAGTAGTAGTAGTAGTAGAAGTAGTAGTAGTAGTAGTAGTAGTAGTAGTAGTAGTAGTAGTAGTAGTAGTAGTAGTAGTAGTAGTAGTAGTAGTAGCAGCAGCAGCAGCAGCAGCAGCAGCAGCAGCAGCAGCAGCAGCAGCAGTAGTATAGTAGTAGTAGTAGTAGTAGTAGTAGTAGTAGTAGTAGTAGTAGTAGTAGTAGTATAGTAGTAGTAGTAGTAGTAGTAGTAGTAGTTTTTTCAATGGAACTTTTATACCAATAATAAAAGTCGTGTACAAAAATACAAAATTGCACTCAGCTGTACATGTCATCTGGTGCAATCAATAAAATCAAAAGAAATCAAAAAGGTTCAAACTGAGAATGACAAGCAGCGTTCACAAAAAAACACAGAAGCACTGAGGTTGATACTCCATTGGGTCTTGACGTGGAGACCAAAACGTCGATGACATCACTAGATAACTGGTTGTATAAAATTGACATCAGGCGATGAGTAGTAGTAGAAGTAGTAGTAGTAGTAGTAGTAGTAGTAGTAGTAGTAGTAGTAGTAGTAGTAGTAGTTTTTCAAATATCTTTATTTCACATAGGTCCCTACATACTAAAACTGTAAAAAGAAATTTTACATTTCACGGAACCAAAAGAAATATAAGATGCAAATAAAATAAAATCACTATAAAGTGATGGTCGGCATTGAACAGAAAACGTCATGAATGACAACAGTAAATGTCAGCAAGAAAGACATATCTTAAATCTATCACATAATATTTCAAAGATGACACAACCTGGCGATGCACAAAAGCAGGGAAATATCTTAAAATTGAGTTGACCATCATGAGTGTCACAAAGAATATCATCAAAAGCCCAGTAATATTAAAAGAATGTAAATTTTCATTGAGACGATAATACTCAAATTCAAGTCTCAATCTGGAGAAAATCTTGATTTTAGATATGTCCAAAGGATCAACAGGACCCTGGTTTCTAAACACATTTCTTCTTGCTAAATGAATACACAACTTAGCCATTGTAGAAAGATAAATAAAACGAGACATTGCACGTCTATGAATAAATACAGAGTTTTAACAGGAGGATTAATGAAAAACCATGCAATGTTTACAGGTTGCCCAGGTAAAACTAAACGAGATTTTATAGTGGAAATAACACCTAGAAGGGGTTGAATGTTTGGACACTCAAGAAAAGTATGTAAAAGTGAATCAACGTCATTACAGAGAGAACAGTTTGCATCTGAACGAAAACCAGCACAGAACAAAAAGAACTAGTTTGATAGGCTCCGTGCATAATGCGCCATTGTAAATCCCCTTCTTTCTTTATGATTGGATCACAATAACATGAAGCAAAGTTTGGTTTGATGGAATGTGGAATACTCAAAATGTCCCTCCAGATGGTGTCTAATCTGTCTGGTAAACATGCATAATGATGAACCATTATCAAGTACTTGTAAATTGCACCTTTCTCTATTTTACACAGAAAATAATTGTGCTCTGTAGAATGTTGTAGCTGAAAAGAATACACAGTATCTGGCGCATTGTTTGGATTGTTGTTACAAAAATAATTTTCAATGACGGATTTCAAACGAATAGGAATAGCCTTGTAAACACATTGTAAAAACATAGAAATAATACGCTGTGAATGAATCGCAACTCTATCACACAAATCTGAAGAAGTTAACCAACGATTTTCCACAGTATTGAAAAGATCACCTATAGTTGTAACTTGAGCGTTGACAAAGGCTGGTACAGTAAAAGGAGACTTATGAACGGGATGCATAATGAGTGGGTTTTGAAAAAGAGGCTCTTTAAGAATGTCAGGAACACTCAGTGGAATTCCTTTACGAATTTTGTCAACAGAATTCCAACAATTTAACAAATCACGATGAAAAGCAGGAATAGCAGTATTACAAATATCAATGTCAGTCGTGAGAAGTAACTGTTTGTCATAATTGAGACCACCAACTCTTCTAAAATAAAAATCTGTGAAATAATACGACGGATGATGAACATCCTGATACAAATACTTTTGAATGTAACTGAGACGTAAAGAAATACAACGAGTTTTAAGATGAATAAGGCCTTGGCCACCTTGAATGAGAGGTAAATACAGTGTTTCTGAAGGAATCCAATGACGTCCTTGCCAGAAAAATCTCAGAAAAAGGGTTTGAAGATAAGAAAATGTTTGAACATCGGGAGTTGTACAAGTCAATCTGTGAAGTAATTTTGATGCAATGAGCTGATTAATGATCAAAACACGACCTCTGTATGACATGCCAGGTGCAAAAGACGACCAAAATTTCACCTTGTTTTCAGTGATGTTCACTAATTCAGACCAATTTTTCTGACAATAATTATTTGAGTACCAACATACACACCGAGCAGTTTAACCCTGTTGAGTTCCATTTGATATTTAATGGCGTGTCAGTACGATTTCGCCAACTACCAGCCCAGAGACCTTCAGATTTCTTGAGGTTAACTTTTGCATTAGATGCATTTTCATATAACTTAAGAGTGGACTTTAAGTTACTAAAATCTTCATCTCGAGTAATAAAAGCTTCAACATCGTCGGCATACGCAGAAAGGCAAGTAGGACTAGGAGCTTCTGGTATTATCAATCCCCTTATGTTACTGCTATTCCTAATTTTATCTAAAAATGGTTCTAAGGCAATCACATAAAGTTGACCAGAAAGTGAGCAACCTTGACGAATCCCACGGTTAATTGAAATTGGAGCGGTAATTGAACTATTTATCTTCAGCACTGACTGAATATCTGTATAGAGTGTTTTAATGTAATTAATAAAGCGGGGGCCAAAACCAAAAGAGCTCAGAGTTTTAAAAAGGTAATCATGGCTGACACGGTCAAAAGCCTTTTCCTGGTCTAGAGCAACAATACCCAGAGGTGAGTTTGTGTCGTTGGCATAGAAAATACTATCTTGTAATAAATTCACATTATCAAATATGTGACGATTTGGAATAGCGCATGACTGATCAACATGGATTATTTTGGAAAGGACATTACGTAAACGAATTGAGAGAGCTTTCATAACAATTTTATAGTCGCTACATTACAAGCTAATGGGTCTCCAGTTCTTGACTAAAGTGTTGTCTCCAGCTTTCGGGTGAAGACTTAGCACTGCTCTCCAACAAGAAATAGGAAGCTGATCATTACGCAAAACACTTAATGAATACCTTATGAAGGTCTTGTCCAATAACAGACCAAAACGTTTTGTAAAATTCATTAGGCAAACCATCCATTCCTGGAGTACGGTCAGTTGAAAGTTGCTTTACAGCAAATGTAAGTTCATCAAGAGTAATTTCACCATCAAGGTAATCACGGTCCTCCTCGTTCAATTGTACCAAATTGTCGAGAATTGCAGATTGGGCATCACAGTCAACATTTTCAGCAGAATAAAGCTCCTTGTAGAAATTGTAAAAAATGTCACGAATTTCATCGGAATTTTCCGTTATTGAGCCGTCATCACGTTTCATGTGAATAATGGGCTTTGACCTTCCCCGCTCTTGTTCAAGAGAAAAGAAGAAACTGTTCGAAACATCACTGTGAGTAAGTAATTGGTGACGAGATCGTACAGCTGCACCTCTGCTCTCCACATCCACTAACTGAGCCAGAGAACTTTTCTTTTGTTGATATTCATCAAAGAGACTTTTGTCTTCATGTAACTTTTTCTCAAGTTCTCGAATTTCCCTTTCTAGGCGTAATTTATCCCCTTTCAGGTTGTACTGGTTCGAAGCACAATACTGCTGAGTTAAAAGTTTAATTTTCCATTTTCCTATCTCCCACCATGTCAACAAATCACAATAGTCATTCTGTCGCTGTCTCCAGTTCAACCAAAAATGCGAAATGATATCTTTATAGTGTTCATGCTTTAAGATACTTGTATTGAGACACCATATCGATTGCGATGTTTGACGTCTTTCTGTGTAACTCTTAACTTTACCAATGAATGATCCGAAAGGTGAGCGAAGAATGATGAATTGAAGCCACCGTGATGCGAGATCTCATCCACTTGTTGATGTAAATCCTGTCAAGACGAGCCTTTTTGTCATTTCTGTGCCAGGTGTAATTACGGCTGTCTCCGTGATAGTGACGCCAACTGTCAACAAGCCTGTACTTGTGAATTAAATTGTTAAAATAACGAACTGCACACATGTCAGACTCCTTACAATTGATTCTGTCCAATTCTTCATTCAGAGTACAATTAAAGTCTTCACCAAGGATAATTACACTGTCAACATCTAAACTTGATAGTAGATCATTCAGCTTGGTAAAACACCACAACCGTTCATTGGAGGTAGTATGTCCATACACATTAATAATATTGACTAGGCTGCCATCAACATTTGCTTGCACGTGAAGTAAATGTCCAGGAATTGGTTCTGATGTACGAATGATATCAATTGTAGAGGAGGGTGAAAACAATATAGCGACGCCTGCACTGTTTGTTGAACCATGCGACAAAATACAACGTCCTCTCCAAATCAAAGGCCATACTTTTTCATCACTGGGTATGCTGTGAGTTTCTTGTAAAAGGTAACAAGAAGCCGGATTGGTATGCTTGAGAAAATCAAAAACTTGAAAGCGTTTCATCGAGTCTCGACACCCACGAACATTCAGCGTTACACAGGACAGAGCCATGTATATAAACAGGAATGTGAGATGCTTCCACATAACGAATATGAATTAAAGTGAAGACTCAATCGCAGTTGACCTACCAGTAGTTCTGATATAGTCCTTGATTTTACGTACCAGTTTGTAGATGCGAGCTCTCGTTGCGCTGTTCACAGGCTGTGAAGAGCGATATCCCAGCAACATTTTCGCAAGCTCTTTCAAATTTGGATGAAAGTCAAAACAATCCTGAATAAACTTCTTTGAGTGCTTTGTATTTTCCAAGAAATCTGCAATCGATTGAGTCGATACATCATGGAAAAACGAAGAATCTGAAATGTCCGACAGCACAGATCATTGTCATCAGTCTCTCTTTGCGATGAATCTTTCAAACTGTCTCCTGTTGACTGGCTAGCAATGTGTTGAGAAGAAAGTGGTGAGAATGAGATGCTCTGAGAATCATCTGCAGACATATCCATATCCATCGATGCATTGGTCTTGTCTGCAATGTCTTGAGAATCCGGAACGAAATCAGAAAGTCCGGAGAGAACAAGCGACGGAGTGCAAGCCGGAGAAGACACCGAAGATTCCGAAGCTTGCGTAAAACAAAGGTCCGGAGAAGGGGGAAAGGCGATGGAGGGGTTCGTACCCTCTCATCATCAGTAACATCGTCTACCTTTGAAATTCCGTTGTCATTCGTTTTGTCAGTGTTCAAGACAGTTTCTGTATCAATTTCTGAAGCCGGTTCACTTTGAACTTTGTCATTTTCGTTATTACAAACCATACTGTCTTGTTCCTCTTTACCATGGCCATCACTGTTCTGTTGTGAGCTACTGTGAGTATCAATAACGTTTTCATCAGAAAAGTCCGTGACGTTATGACCATCAACATTATCAACCATTGTTGTGTCTTCATTTCCACGTTGACGTACAACTGTGTCGTGATTGAAAACAGTCGACGAATCACCACTGATTGGTTCTATCGGACGTTGAACAGATTCATCGTTGTTGGTCGGAATTTTGTCACCTCTTTCAAACTGACTGTCGTTAATTACGGTGGCATTGTCTTTTCCTTGCAATGTAGCAGTTGATTCGGTTTGGAGTGATTGTTGACAATCACGCTGAACATGTCCCTTTTGACCACACTTGAAACATTTCATTTCTTCAGTTGAAAGAAAAATTCTGTATCTTTTACCTTCGTGTTCGACCGTTAAAGGTCCTTCCCATGTACCGTGGAAGTCGGCATCGATCAGCACTAAAGCTTGTCTTCGAAAGGATCGTACATGTCTCAATTGTTCACTTTTGCATCCGAGAGGAATCGTTTTGATTTTACTCACCAGTTTACCAAAAGTAAGGAGTTCACTTTCAATCACATGATTGGAATAAACGGTGGAACCCCTGATACGATGACTTTTGTCGCTGGTTTCACAACAGGCTCAACTTGAATCGTGTAGCCGTTCAGTTCAAAACCATTCACACACACGTTTTCCACCCAGGTAACTGAGTTGAAATAAACGATAACTGAACCGTAAACTCTTGAAGCAGCAATAATATTCTGTGGACCAGTAATCGATGAAATGGCCTGTAAATACTTTTCAACGGAGACTCCTTCCATGGATTCACACTTGACACCATGTTTCCTCGTGAGGCCGGCAAACGTAGCTAAGCGTCCATTGTCAATGAATGGCGCGGCCATCTTGGCCTAGGAAACAGCACACGGAAACCACTGAGGGAATCCGCAAAAATCTCTTCAATCGAAAGTTGAAACGCACAAAAAACTTGACAGCAGCAGTCCACAACCGGAGCAAAATCAGATGAAACACCGATGTAAGTCCGGAAAACACTGAAGGACTCAAAAACTGTAGCAAAACTCAGAGCACACTACCACGACGTCTACACATGCGTAGTAGTAGTAGTAGTAGTAGTAGTAGTTTTTCAAATATCTTTATTTCACATAGGTCCCTACATACTAAAACTGTAAAATGAAATGTTTACATTGCCAGGAACCAAAGGAAAAATAAGATACAAATAAAAGAAAATCACTACAAAGTGATGGTCGGCATTGAACAGAACACGTCATGAATGACAAAAGTAAATGTCAGCAAGAAAGACATATCTTAAATCTATCACATAATATTTCAAAGATGACACAACCTAGCGATGCACAAAAGCAGGGAAGTTTCTTAAATGTGAAAATTGAGTTGACCATCATGAGTGTCACAAAGAATATCATCAAAAGCCCAAGTAATATTAAAAGAATGTAAATTTCATTGAGACGTTGATATTCAAATTCAAGTCTCAATCTTGTGAAAATCTTGCTTTTAAATATGTCCAAAGGATCAACAGGACCCTGGTTTCTAAACACATTTCTTCTTGCTAAATGTATACACAACTTAGCCATTGTAGAAAGGTAAATAAAAAGAGACATTGCACGTCTATGAATAAATACAGAGTTTTTAACAGGAGGATTAATGAAAAACCATGCAATGTTTACAGCTTGTCCAGGTAAAACTAAACGAGATGTTATAGTGGAAATAACACCTAGAAGCGGTTGAATGTTTGGACACTCAAGGAAAGTATGTAAAAGTGAATCAATTTCATTACAGAGAGAACAGTTGGCATCTGAACGTAAACCAGCACGTATCAAAAAAGAACTAGTCTGATAGGCTCCGTGCATGATGCGCCATTGTAATCCCCTTCTTTCTTTACGATGAGATCAAAATAACATGAAGCAAAGTTTGGTTTGATGGAATGTGGAATGCTCAAAATGTGCCTCAAGATGGTGTCTAATCTGTCTGGTAAACATGCATAATGATGAACCATTATCAAGTACTTGTAAATTGCACCTTTCTCTATTTTACACAGAAAATAATTGTGCTCTGTAGAATGATTGCAGCTGAAAAGAATACACAGTATCTGGCGCATTCTTTGGATTGTTGTTACAAAAATGATTTTCAATGACGGATTTCAAACGAATAGGAATAGCCTTGTAAACACATTGTGAAGACATACAAATAATACGCTGTGAATAATGAATCGCAACTCTAACACACAAATCTGAAGAAGTTAACCAACGATTTTCCACAGTATTGAAAAGATCACCTATAGTGGTAACCTGAGCGTTGACAAAGGCAGGTACAGTAAAAGGATACTTATGAACGGCATGCATAATGAGTGAGTTTTGAAAAAGAGGCTCTTTAAGAATGTCAGGAACACAAAGTTTGGCCCCTGTGCGAATTTTGTCAACAGAATTCCAAAAATGTAATAAATCACGATGAAAAGCAGGAATAGCAGCATTACAAAAATTAATGTCAGTCATGAGAAGTAACTGTTTGTCATAATTGAGACCACCAACTCTCCTAAAATAAAAATCTGTGAAATAATACGACGGATGATGAACATCCTGACACAAATACTTTTTAATGTAACTGAGATGTAAAGAAATACAACGAGTTTTAAGATGAAAAAGGCCTTGGCCACCTTGAATGAGAGGTAAGTACAGTGTTTCTCTGAAGGAATCCAATGACGTCCTTGCCAGAAAATCTCAGAAAAAGGGTTTGAAGGTAAGAAAATGTTTGAACATCGGGAGTTGTACAAGTCAATCTGTGAAGTAATTTTGATGCAATGAGCTGATTAATGACTAAAACACGACCTCTGTAAGACATGCCAGGTGCAAAAGACGACCAAAATTTCACCTTGCACTGCATGAAAACCCAATAATTCAGATAAATTCACATTAATGAGTTGCCTGTATTATAGTATAATTCACGTGAATTCACATGAATCCACATGAATACAGGCTTGCTGAATACAAAAAATGGATTCTTGACTGTATTCATCTGTATATGCACTCTTCAGCTAAAATACAGGCAATGATACATGTTAATACAGTAAGTATTATTGTGTTTTCATGCAGTGTTGTTTTCAGTGATATTCACTAATTCAGACTAATTTTTCTGACAATAATTATTTGAGTTACCAACATACACACCGAGCAGTTTCAACCCTGTTGAGTTCCATTTTGTATTTAATGGCGTGTCAGTACGATTTCGCCTACTACCAGCCCAGAGACCTTCAGATTTCTTGAGGTTAAGTTTTGCATTAGACGCATTTTCATACAAATCAAGAGTGAACTTTAAGTTACTTAAATCTTCATCTCTAGTAATAAAAGCTTCAACATCGTCGGCATACGAAAAGCTTCAACATCGTCGGCATACGCAGAAAGACTGTAGGACTAGGCGCTTCTGGTATTATCAATCCCCTTATGTTACTGCTATTCCTAATCTTATCTAAAAATGGTTCTAAGGCAATCACATAAAGTTGACCAGAAAGTGAGCAACCTTGACGAATCCCACGATTAATTGAAATTGGAGAGGTAATGGAACTATTTATCTTTAAAACTGACTGAATATCTGTGTAGAGTGTTTTAATTTATTAATACAGCGGGGCCAAAACCAAAGAACTCAGAGTTTTAAAAAGGTAATCATGACTGACACGGTCAAAAGCCTTTTCCTGGTCTAGAGTAACAACTCCCAGAGGTGAGTTTGTGTCATTGGCATAGAAAATACTATCTTGCAATAAATTCACGTTATCAAATATGTGACGAATTGGAATAGAGCAGGACTGACCAATATGAAATATTTTGGAAAGGACATTACGTAAACAAATTGAGAGAGCTTTCGTGACAATTTTATAGTAGCTACATAACAAGCTAATGGGTCTCCAGTTCTTGACTAAAGTGTTGTCTCCAGCTTTCGGGTGAAGACTAAGCACTGCTATCCGACAAGAAATGATCATTATGGAAACATTCTATGGAAACTGTATGAAGGTCTTGACAAATAATAGACCAGAATGTTTTGTAAATTCTATAGGCAAACCATCCATACCTTGAGTACGGTCAGCTGAAAGTTGCTTAACGGCAAAAGTAAGTTCATCAAGAGTAATTTCACCATCAAGGTAATCACGATCTTCCTCGTTCAATTGCACCAAATTGTCGAGAATTGCAGACTGAGCGTCAACGTCAACATGTTCAGCAGAATAAAGCTCCTTGTAGGAATTGTAAACATGTCACAAATTTCATCGGGATTTTCTGTTGTTGAGCCATCATCACGTTTCATGTGAATAATGGGCTTTGATCTTCCCCGCTCTCGTTCAAGAGAATAGAAGAAACTGTTCGAAACATAACTGTCCGTAAGTAATTAGTGACGATATCGTACAGCTGCAGCTTTGCTCTTCAGGTCTACAAACTGAGCCAGAGAACTTTTCTTTTGCTGGTATTCATCAAAGAGACTTTGTCTTCATGTAACGTTTTCTCAAGTTCTTGAATTTCCTTTTCTAGGCGTAATTTATCCCATTTCAGGTTGTGCTGGTTCGAAGCACAATACTAATGAGTTAAAAGTTTAATTTTCCACTTTCCTATCTCCCACCATGTCAACAAATCACAATATTGATTCTGTCGCTGTCTGCAGTTAACCAAAATGCGAAATGATATCTTTATAGAGTTCATGCTTTAAAATACTTGTATTAAGACACCATATTAGGTTGCGATGTTTGACTTCTTTCTGTTTAACTCTTAACTTTACCAATTAATGATCAGTAAACGGGAGCGCAGAATATGAATTGAAGCCACAGTAATGCGAGATCTCATCCACTTGTTGATGTAAATCCTGTCAAGACGGGCCTTTTTGTCATTTCTGTGCCAGGTGTAATTACGTCTGTCCCCCTGATAGTGAAGCCAACTGTCAACAAGTCTATACTTCTGAATTAAATTATTAAAATAGCGAACTGCACACATGTCAGACTCCTTACAATTGATTCTGTCCAATTCTTCATTCAGAGTACAATTAAAGTCTCCACCAAGGATAATTACACTGTCAACATCTAAGTTTGATAGTTTATCATTCAGCTTGGTAAAACACCACAACCGTTCATTGGAGGTAGTATGTCCATACACATTAATAATGTTCACTAGGCTGCCATCAACGTTTGCTTGCACGTGCAGTAAATGTCCAGGAATTGAATCTGATGTGCGAATGATATCAATTTTAGAGGAGGGTGAAAACAATATAGCAACATCTGCACTGTTTGTTGAACCATGTGACAAAATACAACGTCCCTTCCAAATCAAAGGCGATAATTTTTCATCACTTGGTATGGTGTTAGTTTCTTGTAAATGGTAACATGAAGCCGGATTGGTATGCTTAAGAAAATCAAAAACTTAAAATTGTTTCATCGAGTCTCGATACCCACGAACATTAAGCGTTACACAGGACAGAGCCATGCCTGTAGATAGGATTGTGAGAAGAAGCTTCCACATAACAAAGTGAATTAAAGTGAAGACTCAATCGCAGTTGACCTACCAGTAGTTCTGACATAGTCTTTGATTTTACGAACCAGCTTGTAGATGCGAGCTCTCGTTGCGGTGTTCACGGGCTGTGAAGAGCAATATGCTATCATATTTTCGCAAGCTCTTTCAAATTTGGATGAAAGTCAAGATAATCCTGAAAAAATTTTTTTGAGTGCTTTGTATTTTCCAAGAAATCTGCAATCGATTGAGTCGATACATCATGGAAAAACGAAGAATCTGAAATGTCCGATAGCACAGATTCATTGTCATCAGTCTCTCTTTGCGATGAATCTTTCAAACTGTCTTCTGTTGACTGGCTTGCAATGCGTTGAGTAGAAAGCGGTGAGAATGATATGCTCTGAGAAACATCTGCAGACATATCCATGTCCATCGATGCATTGGTCTTGTCTGCAATGTCTTGAGAATCCGGAACGAAATCAGAAAGTCCGGAGAGAACAAGTGACGGAGTGCAAGCCGGAGAAGACACCGAGGATTCCGAAGCTTGCGTAAAACAAAGGTCCGGAGAAGGGGGAAAGGCGATGGAGGAGTTCGTACCCTCTCATCATCAGTAACATCGTCTGCATTTGAAATTTCGTTGCCATTCGTTCTGTCAGTGTTCAAGACAGTTTCTGTATCAATTTCTGAAACCGGTTCACGTTGAACAATGTCAGTTTCGTTATTACACACTATACTTTCTTGTTCCTCGTTACCAAGGCCATCACTGTCCTGTTGCGAGCTACTATGTGTATCCATAACGTTTTCATCAGAAAAGTCCGCGACTTTATTACCATCAACATTATCAGCCATCGTTGTGTCTTCATTTCCACGTTGACGTACAACTGTGTTGTGATTGAAAACAGTCGACGAATCACCACTGATTGGTTCCATCGGACGTTGAACAGATTCATCGTTGTTGGTCGGAATTTTGACACCTCTTTCAAACTGATCGTCGTTAATTACGGTCTTGTCTTGCAATGTAGCAGTTGATTTGACAATCACGCTGAACGTATCCCTTTTGCCCACACTTGAAACTATCATTTCTTCAGTTGAAAGATAAATTCTGTATCTTTTACCTTCGTGTTCGACAGTTAAAGGTCCTTCCCATGTACCGTGAAAGTCGGCATCGATCAGCACTAAAGCTTGTCTTCAAAGGATCTTACATGCCTCAATTGTTCACTCTTGCATCCGAGAGGAATTGTTTTGAATTTGCTCACCAGTTTACCAAAAAGTAAGGAGTTCACTTTCAATAACATGATTGGGAATAAACGGTGGAACCCCTGATACGATGACTTTTGTCGCTGGTTTCACAACAGGCTCAACTTGAATCGTGTAGTCGTTCAGTTCAAAACCACTCACACAAACGTTTTCCACCCACATAATTTAGTTGAAATAAACAATGACTGAACCGTAAACTCTTGAAGCAGCAATGATATTCTGTGGACCAGTAATCGATGAAATAGCCTGGAAATACTTTTCAACGGCAACTCCTTCCATGGATTCACACTTTACACCTTGTTTCCTGGCTTGCTGGCAAACGTAGCTAAGCGTCTATTGTCAATGAATGGTGCGGACATCTTGGCCTAGGAAACAGCACACGGAAACCACTGAGGGAATCCGCAAAATCTCTACAATCGAAAGTTGAAACACACAAAAGACTTGACAGCAGCAGTCCACAACCGGAGCAAAAACAAATCAGAAAACGATTTAAGTCCAGAAATCACTGAAGGACTCAATAACTGTGAGAAAAATTCGAGCACACTACCATGCTGTGTACACATGCGTAGTAGTAGTAGTAGTAGTAGTAGTAGTAGTAGTAGTAGTATAGTAGTAGTAGTAGTAGTAGTAGTATACGATTCATCAGCCACTTTATCGGAGGGGGCGATAGTGCAAACAACCGCTACATATCGTACACACACACACACACACACACACACACACACACACACACACATATATATATATATATATATACATATATATATATATAATATATATATATATATATATATATATATATATATATATATATATATATACTGTGCCAAATGCTCTGTATCTATTAAAATCCACTAGAATATAGCTCGCTGGATTCTACCAGTATACAGCGAAATCCATGAGCGAATCAATTGCTATCCACTTTAGAGAATATAGTGGTAGAATACACAATGGATTCCATAAGTATCCAGTTAACACTCCAAGAAGTTGATTTTAGGAATATATCTCGTATTTCTCTATGGATATTGCTTGATTTCCTAACCGTAATGCATTTCGGATCCGCTGGGTTGTAAGAAGTGCAGGTATAGAAAATACAAGTCTCTATATCCATTATGGATACTGTTGAATTCTATTACAATGATTAATGCACTGCATACAAAATATGTACGTGGGTCCCGAACTTGAAAAAATGAGAGTGGGTATTGTCAAAGCCTGAAACTGCGACAATCCGAGCTGGAAAACAAGCATACAGCTTGGAGCTTTTTTCCCATGATTCAAATTACATGGGCAACTTCCTGCACTACTTTTATAGATTTTTGTAAAAAATCGCGCTAGTTATTAATGGCGAAAATAGCTTTTCCAAGGTAAGTGACCACACAGCTAGCACATATGTAAAAATCATCTTTGGTGAACTTCCCCTTTAACGGTACGAGAACCAAAGTGCGGTTCCTTCATCAGTCACTCGAATTGTTTTGTTTTCCAACATGTTAGTTTGATGGCAGCGATTGTTCATCAGAGTGAGATAGTAGTATGGTTATTTTGTGGTCTGAAATTTGATTGGTCAGACTGTTCATGTTCATTTGTATCCTCGTGTTGATTTTTGCTTGAACAAGAGTCTTTTATGTTCTATTCCTTTTATATGCTATATAATAGGTTTTCTGGAAACTTTCGCCAGTGTTTCATCGGCCTCTATTATTTTCCAGTTATTTTTAACATTGTTTTATTGGGCTGCTAAGGATGCCGACTGACTCAAGGTCGTTGTTTGTACCAGTTTTGTTGTGACATCATTTCTCATACCTTTATCGGTCAGGTAAAGCTGATCCTTTGTTAGGTTAAATTATATAAATGTCTGATACGATATTTTTCTATTTTATAATCTCGTTGTTGAGGTTTCGTGTGAAAAAATTGATCATGTTCATAAAGTCCGTGTTGTTGTTGTTGTTGCATGTCGGAGCATATCGGAGGAGTTCCGCCTTAATACACGTATACCATTTAGGACATAAGTTTGTGTCCTAAACCCCAGAGTCGCTAACATTGATTGGTAGGTCTTATGTCCCTATGTCCTATCTGCGTTCATTCATTGGCTGCCTATATGTCCTCAAGTCTCAATAATATTTACTGTTCTTGTCCCTGCCTCACTTTCGATTGTTACTTGTGTTACATGCAGAGAAAACGAAAAAAAGGGTGAACTCAGCAGTTAACGTTTAAACAAAGTTTATTACGAAAATAAATCTAATTGCTAAGTCAGGGATAGAGTACAAGCTTTAAAAGTGTACAGACTACTTATCTCAGCTGGGACGGCAAAGCTCCAGTCTCAGAGTTGTAACAGTCTGTCGGATGAATGAACAGTCCTTTGGCTTGCAGGCTTGAAGTTGCACAAAGTCCACAGAGTAAATCCAGCGTTGGCAGTGAAGGTCTTGAAAAGTCTTGAGAATGACTACTGCTGGGTTTCCAAACACATGTAGTAACACACAAGAGACACAATCCCGAAAGTCTGACTGGAACTGTGCACGTCCCTTTTATCACATGTGCTTACATAAGGGCATATAAGAACAATCTAGAACTTTATTGACATGCTAATTACTGTTCTAAAATTATCTCTCTTACACAGCTAACTGAATTTCAGAACATTCCAAACATGACTAATTGAATTCAAGGTTGTGAGGTCATTAGGGCAGTGACCTTGAGAATGTTCTAGACTAATTGAACTCAGGTCATGATGAGTGTGGGGGAAATGACCTACATAACACACCCCCTCTTCAAAAAAAGAAAATTTTTCAAAGAAAAATCTTTCTTTTACAAATGTAATCTTAAAAGTGTGAACAACAATAAACTCTAAATACGAGAGAGACAGTCTGCAATTAAATTGTCTCTGCCTTTGATATGTCTAATGTCAAGATTAAACTCCTGTAACATTAAACTCCATCTTACCAATTCTGATTTTTGCCTTTAAATTTCTGCAGAAAAACAAGAGGGTTGTGATCAATATAAACCACTATTGGCTGATTTGAAGAAGTAACATAAACTTCAAAATGCTGTAAAGCTAATATCAAAGAAAAACACTCTTTTTCAATTGTATAATAGTTTCTCTGGGATTTGTTAAATTTGCTAATTTGTTAAAAATAGCAAACAGGATGATCTGTCCCATGACTATCCTCTTGCAATTTGATATTGGAAAACTTGAAATGGCACTGAATTTGGCATAAAGTATGCATTGTAAAGTCTAGTTATTTCTATTGAGTTCGATAAAGTCATTGTTCGGCAAATACTTGGCTTCCTCCTGGAGATATTCCGCTTTTTCAGGATTCAGTCTGTCTGGATGTTGTTCCACTGGATTACTGTCGCAGACATCTTCGTTGTGATAGGTGATGTTTGTCCTCGTTGGAATATCTTGGAACAAATGTTCATGGATTGGTTCTTTCAGCTGTTGTTGTTGTTCTGGCTGGAGGTGTGCCAACTTTGTAGACTCCAGCGTCTCCAGGATTTCTGAGTTCTGAAGCTTGACCGAGCCCAGCTTTGAGTTTAGAGTATTTTCACTCAAGTCAGTTTCAGTATCACTATCTTCATAATGGTTTGAACTGACTGCACTGACAGGCTTTGTTTTAGTAGGATTATCCCTATCCAAATATGGCTGAAGCATATTTATGTGACATAGCTGTTTTTGTTTTCGCCTGTCAGGTGTTATTATGATGTAATTTAAATCGCTCAATTTTTTATCAATAAGGTATGGCCCAAAGTAACGAGCATGAAGTAGTTTGCCAGGAATTGGAAGTAGAACAAGAACTTTTTGACCTGGTTCAAACTTCCGTTTTGAGATGTTTTTATCGTATTTGTTTTCATTGACTGCTGAGATGACTCAAGATTTTCTCTGGCTAATTCACATGCTTTAGAGAGTTTTGCACAAAAATCTGACACATATTGTAAAATATTCAGACAATCATCGTCGTCTGATAGGAATTTCTCTTTAATGAGCTTAAGTGGGCCACGGACTGTATGTCCAAATACAAGCTCAAATGGGCTAAAACCAAGATACTCTTGAATTGACTCTCTAACAGCAAGGAGCAGAAAATGAATTCCTTCATCCCACTGCTTCTGTGTGTCAAAACAGTAGGTCCTAATCATGTTTTTCAAAGTTTGATGAAATCGCTCAAGAGCACCCTGACTTTCTGGATGATAGGCGGATGACCTACACTGTTTAATGCCTAGCTGATCCATTACTTGTTGAAAAATTCCAGACATAAAGTTGGAGCCTTGATCGGACTGGACATATTTAGGGAGGCCGAATAAAGTGAAAAATTTCACTAAAGCTCTCACTATAGTCTTTGTCTTTATATTTCTAAGTGGTATGGCTTCGGAGAACCGAGTTGCTGTACCATTATTGTTAGCATGAACTCATTTCCTGATCTTGTTTTGGTAGGGGCCCAATACAGTCTATTAGTATTGTTATGTAGGTAATTTCCCCACACTCATCATGACTTGAGTTCAATAAGTCTAGAACATTCTCAAGGTCACTGCCCTTAATGACCTCACAACCTTGAATTCAATTAGTCATGTTTGGAATGTTCTGGAAATTCAGTTAGCTGTGTAAGAGAGATAATTTTAGAACAGTAATTAGCATGTCAATAAAAGTTCTAGATTGTTCTTATATGCCCTTATGTAAGCACATGTGTATAAAAGGGACGTGCACAGCTTCCAGTCAGACTTTTGGGATCGTGTCTCTTGTGTGTTACTAAACTCCAGCAGTAGTCATTCTCAAGACTTTTCAAGACCTTCACTGCCAACGCTGGATTTATACTGTGGACTTTGTGCAACTTCAAGCCTGCAAGCCAAAGGACTGTTCATTCATCGGACTGACTGTTACAACTCTGAGACTGGAGCTTTGCCGTCCCAGCTGAGATAAGTAGTCTATACACTTTTAAAGCTTGTACTCTATCCCTGACTTAGCAATTAGTTTTATTTTCGTAATAAATTTTGTTTAAATGTTAACTGCTGAGTTCACCTTTTTGTTCGTTTTCTCTGCACGTAACAGTATCCTACTAAATGGTTCTTGAAATGCTGTAAAGGGGCCTTTGGAATGGTCTGATTCGGCTTTCCTACTGTGACGTAGTGTCATGTGATTGTTATTCATATGAGCTGTCATTACTATTCATGAGGGCATGTATATCTCTCTTGGCCCATGTGTACTCAAGTCAGTCTCCAGCTTACCATCACTCTATGTACGTAGCTTAGAGCTTAGTGTAATAAAGTAGCATCTTAGATTATATTGTACTCGCCGTTTCCAGTCGTCTTTACATCCCTTCATCATTGGAATACTAGCCTTGCCGGCCCCGACACGCTACCACATAACCGACAATACCAACGTAACCTCGGTTATATCACATTGGAGCCAGCTGTTGTGATTCTAACTCACATTCTCAAGATGGACTTGGAGAAAACCTAGTTGTAACGAAGCTTAACCCGTGAGTACTTTAAAGACACTATAAGCCGTGTGTAAGACACACTCTGAACTTTGGAAAATAACTGTGTGCTACTAAAAGCTGAGAGACTCGGAACGAACGCTTCTATGGTTGTTGTAACCTGACTTTGCCACAAGCAGCAAGTTAAATATCTGCCGGAACTTTGGAAAGTTATCTGCAGGGGGAGATCGACTGTCGTCATTTTTATGTATGCATTGGTATGTGGACATACCATCATAGCAGAATCTCTGATACCTGAGATATTCCAGTGGAACTGAATTTGCTGATCAACTTAGTACTGGTGCAGACGTCGCCGTGTGGATGTAGCTGATAAACCAGGGACGAGAAGTTGGATTTTGTGAGCACTGTCAACCCTGAAGAGAACTCAACCATAAGCAAGTAGAAGCAAGTTCACAGAAGACGGGGGACAATTAAAGAAGACAAAAGAACTTTTGTGTGAAGTGAATTTAATTGATCCTTGCCGTGGACACTGTCAATGAAGCAACCGGACTTGCTTTTTTATGACTTTGAAACTTCTTGAAAATTTCTGTGTGCAGAGAATTTTCACAATCTTTTTGTTTCAGTGTTTAATTAATCTTTCAGTATACGCGGGAAGACACACCTGTTGACGCAAAAGACTGTAAGTACTAAGATAAACACGTATTGAAACAAAGTCTTAACGATCTAAAGATAGGTTGTTTTTCTGGGGTGAACGCCCCTTAACTAAGTACCTGTGTAAATCTACGACAAGAACTTTGCATTTCTGTGATTGTGCACTTGAGTATCTTTTCATTAGCAGTGAAAACAAAGATAAGACCGTGGGAAATACTATCATTCAGTTGCATTCAATTAAGAAATTTACACTGACTGGGTGGGGTCAACACACTTGTGGTTGATACCATTGCATTCTAGGGGTGACCAGGTAAGTGTATATCTCTTACTACAGCCGTGTGCTAGTGAATGAATGAGTATGTCCGATACGGAGGGTGAAGTATCGGAGGGTGAAGTAAGCTTTCCCAGTATGACAGAAAGCCAAGACCCTAAAGTTAAACAAGAGCCTATTGATGATTATGGCGCAACAAGTGGTTAAGTGGAAAAGAATTAGCTGAACACCTGTTGCATCAAAAAGAATTCTTCAGCTCAAATTGAATCTGTATAAACAAGAGCAGGCAAATCACACGCAGCATTTAGAGAGAGAACGCATGCGTCTAGATGCAGAAAAACAAAGATATGAGCTGGAAAAAGCAAAACGAGAAATTGAACTAAAAGCAGAAAGGAAACAGCGCGAACATGATTTGAAAATGAAAGAATTAGAGATAAAAGCGAAAACAAATTCGCATGATGCGGATCGTGAGTTCAATGATTGGACTGCTAAGCTCCCTCAGTTCAAGGAAGGTGACAATGTGGACACACATTTGCGTACATTCGAGAGGCTAGCTCGAACGTACAGTTGGCCTAAGCGGATTTGGCCAAAGAAATTAGCTCCGACTCTTGTAGGTAAGGCCCAGGAGGCATATTCTAGGTTGAGAGAAGATGATGCCCTAGATTATGATAAGGTCAAAGTTGCTATACTTAGGAAGTATGAGCTCACCAGAGAGTCATACAGAGTTAAATTCAGAGCTTGCAAACATACAGATGAGGAGACATTCTGTATGTGGGGTGATATTGTTGCTGATACTTTTGACCGCTGGATGGAAACAAGTGGGGTTCCGTCATTAAGTGGTGAAGAAAAGTATGAACGGGTACGCGAACTATTTATAATGGAGCAATTAGTTGAAGGCGTGCCCAAGCAAATGCAAACATATTTGAAGGAAAGAGATCCTGAAAACTATGAGGAGTTGGTAAAACTTGGTGAGACTTATAAATCTGCACATTCTGGCACTGCTAGCGATCAGACTGAGCGGAAGCAGGGTTTCAAAAGTTTTAACAATAAAAATAAGCAGCAAAAGGGTGAGGGAAAGAAGTTTGATAACTCATCTCAGAGTGGTGAGAAGTCAAAGCCCTCAGCAGCGTGTTATACTTGTGGAAAAACTGGTCATTTGGCAAGAAATTGTCCCGAACAAAAGTCTGATAAAAATGCAGGTTCAGCAAAGACAAAGGTCGTTGGCCATACCAAAAGTCAGGATGACAAAGGCTATGATATTTGGGCTGAATTTGGTAATAATTATCTACTTGGGAGAAATACTTACGTTGGGAGTTTAGATGGTAAACCAGTGAGTATACAGAGGGACACAGGTTGTTGTCAAACCTTGGTAAAGCCAGAGGTCGTACAACAATCTAACTATTTGCCTGGAGAGACTTGCAATATTAGTTTTGCAGACGAAACAGTGCACGAGGCGCCTGTTGTCAAAGCCCACATCGAAAGTGAAATTTTCACTGGACCTTTACGTATGGGGGTATGGAAAGGTATACCTAAGGACGTTCTGCTAGGTGAGGACGCGCTTGCCTTGCAGGATCGCCGTGCGTTAGTGGTCACAAGACGTCAAAAGAAAGCGCAGGACGAGCGCGAGGCTATAGTTAAGCAAAATGAATTGGCGTCTGGCGTGAGAGCAACACCTGTTGAGAAATTGCCGACTCTCAGTGAAGCGGAAGAAAGTGATGATGACTTCGATGAGGAAGTAGGATCATCCAATGAAAGTAACAGTGCTTCAAAACACATTGACGAGGTCAATGAATCCAAGAGGTAAATGGGTCACGTGACGAACACGATGATTCACTGGGTATCTCTAGATTGTTTGATGAGGACAATTTAAACGATTGGAAAGCGGATGATGTAAACAGTGAGAGTGAGTGTAATGATACCTCCCATGATGCATCAGCCCTTGACGAGCCGTTTGATGAGACTTCATCAGATCTGAGTGACATCAGTGATGACGAGGAAAGTGATGACGTCACTTCGAAAGTGTCCAAGAATATTTCCACTGGATTAAAATGTCAGCAGGAATATGCTGAAATATTAAGATTAGATCGGGATAAGTTAAGAGAACTTCAATCGGCCGATCCTACTCTTGCAAAGGTGCGAGAGCATGCAGATGCAACTCAATCGTCGGAAAATCAAACTGGATTTTTCTGGCACGAGAAATTATTGTATCGTAAGTGGATTTCTTCACATAAGCTGCGTGAAGTTAGACAAATTGTAGTACAGCGGATGTACCAGCGGAATGTCGCAATGCATTGTTAAGAGTGTCACATGACATACCTCTGTCAGGACACCTTGGCATTGAAAAGACTAAACAAAGGCTGCTACAATACTATTATTGGCCCGGTATTTTTAAGGATGTTGCAGAATACTGCAGGACTTGTAGTCCTTGTCAAAAATCTGCAAGACGGAGAGCGTCTGAGAAAGCGCCTCTTATTTCGATGCCTATTATAAATATACCGTTTGAGTTAATTGCAATGGACATTGTGGGTCCCTTGAAAAGAACTTGACGTGGAAATAAGTTTATTTTAGTCATCTTGGATTATGCAATACAGCTAGTTTTCAATCGGATTTGAACCCACAACATACAACATCAGTCTCCTAGCTGAGAGGCCACAGACAGAACCGCTCGGCTAAATCTCCGCTCCCAAAAAAGAGTGGTTCAATAGCTGGCTAAGTTGTTACATGCAACTCGGTATCCAGAGGCTTTGGCTATGCCAGACCAGGAAGCCGAGACTGTTGCAACAGCGTTGATCGAAGTTTTTAGTCGGATGGGACTACCTGGTGAAATTTTGACAGATCAGGGTACAAACTTCATGTCACGCCTTATGACTGATATGTGTGCGAAGTTGAAGATCTCAAAAATTCGAACATCGCCATATCACGCACCGTGCATGGATTAATGGAACGTTTTAAACGGAACGCTCAAGGCCATGTTACAACGTTTCGTAGCAGAAGACCCGAAGGAGTTGGACCGATATTTGCCGTACCTTCGTTTTGCATACAGAGAAGTACCGCAAGCGAGTACCGGTTTCTCATCTTTCGAGCTAATGTATGGTCGAAGTATAAGAGGACCACTTGCTGTGATCAAGGATCAGTGGACTGAGAAAGTTCACAGGAGGAAAACTTGGCGCAATACGTAATAACGATGCAAGAAAGGCTTGCCTACATGAGAAAAATTGTCACAAAGAACATGGAAAAAGCCCACCCTTACCAAATTATTCGGCCTTCCAGTGCACTGCAGGTGCACCTGAAAGGCATCTCAAACACACCTGATAGCCTTTTATACACTCCACATACACTTCAAGGGCACCACATCAAAAACTGCTGTGTTTGTGGTGTCCAGGCAATCCCACCACAGACACACCTGTTGTAGTCAACTCCACTCCAAATACACCTGCCCAGAAAAGATCAAGATAAACCCCACTCCAAATACACCAATACGGGAACTCAGAATTATCACTGGCATAATAATCCACCACAAAACCACCTCCTTTTGACTCCCTTTTGGTTGGCCCACCACCAACCCACCAAATCTGGACTTCAAAAATTTTCTCAACTGGTTGACCTCTAAAGGCGCCCAAACTTGACAATATGTGTGTCACATAAATTCTGCAATAACTAACAGCCAAACATCATCGTGAGTATATTGGTTCAATTTTTTTGAAAAAACGCCATGTATAAACACTGCCCACAGATATGCCAATCCAAATAACCGGATTTCGCCGTTCAGACAATTTTCAAGCCTTATGGAATAACTTTAAATGAACCCTGATGACTCTGAAGGATATGTCCCATCATACCATACATGAAGGGTGTAGCACTTGTGGTTACTGAATAATGGACAAATATGTATATTTCAGGTCAAAGGTCAAAAAGGTCATGTGACATTTTGTCAAAAAATTGTATTGCTAAGTTATCCCTATATACCAAAAATCAGACTTCTATCTCTATTGGCTCGCTCAAAATTAGATATGCGCATAATTAATGAGGTACAATATATGGCTTCATAAGGTGTCCAATCATACCATAAATGAAGGGTGTAGCACGTGTGGTTACTGAGTAATGGACAAATATGTATATTTGAGGTCAAAGGTCACCAAGGTCACGTGACATTTTGTCAAAAAATTGTATTGCTAAGTTATCCCTGTATACCAAAAATTAGACCTCCAGCTCTATTGGCTTGTTCAAAATTAGATATGCGCATAATTAATGAGGTACAATATGTGGCTTCATAAGGTGTCCCATCATACCCTACATGAAGGGTGTAGCACTTGTGGTCACTGAGTAATGGACAAATATGTATATTTGAGGTCAAAGGTCACCAAGGTCACGTGACATTTTGTAAAAAAAATTGTATTGCTAAGTTGTCCCTGTATACCAAAAATTAGACCTCAAGCTCTATTGGCTTGTTCAAAATTAGATATGCGCATAATTAATGAGGTACAATATGTGGCTTCATAAGGTGTCCCATCATACCATACATGAAGGGTGTAGCACTTGTGGTCACTGAGTAATGGACAAATATGTATATTTGAGGTCAAAGGTCACCAAGGTCACGTGACATTTTGTCAAAAAAATTGTATTGCTGAGTTATCCCTATATACCGAAAATCAGACCTCTAGCTCTATTGGCAAGCCCAGAATTAGATATTTGCATAATGCATGAGTTGCAGGAAGATGCCAAGGTCATAGGTCAAGTGACATCCCCAAAATTGTGGTGTGCAATTTGGTCCCCTACTGGTCACTATCCAATAGAAACTGGCATTCGCGTACTCTAACATAGGCCCGAACAAGCCGTGGCCATATGCTGCATAGGTATAGGGGAGGTCAATGGTCAGTGAAAAACATGAAAAATTTAATTCTTCCCAAAATCTGCATGTATGACATGAAATTTGATTGATTAATCTTTATGCAAATAAGGTCCATTTTAGAGTTTAAATTCAAAATTGCTGCCAGGTCATGTGACCTATTGTTATTGTCATGTGATCAAAAAATTATTTGCGCCGAGTTTTTACCTATGTGCCAAATTTGAAGTCTCCAGGTGCAATGGTGTTCGCGTGACAATTGCATTTAGTAGTAGGGGTTGTCTGTTGCAAACTCCACGATATTGTTAGTGAACTTGCAAAATTATTAATTATTATAAAATTATAAATCTGTACCGACTATTTCAGATGCATAGTAAACAGCTGAATTCGCCAAAAATTTGCAAAACAATGACATGTCCTCACTTACTTCACTGACTGAGCTAGAGTACACATAGTATGTATAGTATACAATCTGGTCTCCATGTACAATCAAGCTCTGTGAAAGGTCACAAGCATTCCAGGTCATGTCATGTCATAAAATTGTGGACTCACATTCACATTGACCTTTTCAAATTATTGATATGAAGTACGCTAAAATTTGCGAAAAGTTAAACCCCTTACTATGCATGCCTGTCCGTTTCTTGCAGTAGAGAATATTCAATAACAGCTGGGATAAGGTCATAGGTCGGTATTGTCAGTGCAGTAAGACCTTTGACCCCAACACAGTGTCACATGTCAAAAAGCAACACATTTCATTGGCTCATTTGGTAACGCCATATTGTATTTGAACTGAGCAAAGAAAGCTGTTAGCAGCTGCCGTTTGGACGACTTAGGAAATTTACTGCACTTTTACATTGATTTTGGAGGAAATTCCGGATTATTTCGCTCATGGAACAAACAAAGGAACTGAGAAAGGATGTAGGAATGTGATCGTCCAGTGAATCTGAGTGACTTCGCCTACATTTGCCGCTGTGGAGCTCATGCCTGTATTACTGTAAGTTACTTGCACAGTCACCGGCTGTTGGCTGGACGACGAGGAAATTTACTGCAGTTTTACATCGATTTTGGAGGTCATTGCGCATTATTTCGCTCATGGAACGAACAAGGGAACTGAGAAAGGATATTGGAGTGTGATATCGCCAAGTGAACCTGGGTGACTTCGCTTGCATTTGCCGCTGTGGAGCTCGAGTGAGATAATCAAATATGCTAGCCTGAAAGAATCCGAGTTGTTGTTGTCAGCTGCCAGTGATCACTGATGGTGTCCGGAGTTCAGTGTGGTTTCCACCCGGATTTCGCCGTTCGGACAATTTTCAAGCCTTATGGAATAACTTTAAATGAACCCTGATGACTCTGAAGGACACCACTTCATGACGATTAGAACTTAGAAGTCTCTTTCGCCTGTTTCGTATACGGACACATAGTGAAAATTCCGGAACTGTAGGACATGAAGATTTGAAATGTTCCCGTCTAATTTTCAGCAAAATTGTCTAGGTCCTCATCGAATACGGTATGTTTTTGAACTTCACATTTAATGTTAGGAAGGCCTTGAAACATTTAATATAGATGGGCTTTGATGTTTTCAAACAATTTTACTGTTTGTTATAGCTAAAGCCTTGAGAGTTAGATTGCTCGTGGTCATGAGTGTTCGGCTGTTGCAAGCTAACCCCCCCCCCAAAAAAAAAAAAAAAGTGCAAAAAATTGAAGTATAAAGAAACCAAACCCTAACTGCTTTTTTATAGTGTACTATTGGTCATTTTAGAGCAATAAATAAAAAGTAAAGAAAATATTTATTTAGCTTGTTACCAGACCATGCAATTATGATAGTGAAAATGCTCTTCGTTTGGAGGAGACAATTTATTTAGGACACGTAAGAGAACAGTACTTTTTGGCTGGGGAAAACTTATCATCAATGTTCATATTAAATATGATATGAGAGCCTTAGAATTTCCTAGTCTTCCCCTCTGAAGAGTGTGAATGTACCTAGCACACATACAGGTGGACACACTGTTTGATGTTGATAAAATTGTCTTAGTATTCTGTGAAATGTCCTATAATTCACACACTGTTTGATGGGGATAGAATAATTGTCACAATATTGTGTGAAATGTCCTATAATACACACTGTTTGATATTGATAGAATATGTCTCTGATTCTGTAAAATATCCAGTAAAAATCATTTTTTCCAAATATAATTGCAATTATGTACAATAAGTACCAAAAACTTTGAACAACTTTTAACATTAAACATCTAAATTTTACACTCCATGCATTAAAGGAATGGCCAGATAGTACTGTTTGCCTTGTAATTCCTGGAGAACCATTGTAAAAAGTCAAGTAAAGTCTTAGAATAATACTTCTACTACTAGTGTATAAACCGTGTAATATTCTGAATGTAAGATGGCAGCATCCCTTCATTTTCTCTCAGCATCCTTTTCTTTCAAGTCCTCATATTTCTCTCTTTTTTCTGACTATAATTTGGCTCTATAGCATATCTGTTGTTGATGACGTTTTTCTCTCAATCGATCTAAATTTATGTCCTTTCTGGTTTTCATAATTGATAGGGTTTTCTCTCAATCGGTCTAAATTGATGTCCTTTCTGGTTTTCATAATTGATAGGATTTTATCAAATATGGAACAAAAACAAAATATACACCTAATTCCCTTGCATTGAACAGCATGTGTGTGCAGTATTCAAAAATGTTGCTACAATGGTATCAAGCTGTCGACTAAACAGTGGTTAATCTTTTACAAGTATTTTTATCAGTAGTACATAGGGGAACATTTGTGAAATCATTTCTTTAAAAAATAAATTGCAGTTTCTCTAATGAATAAAGTAATCTTATTTCAGAATATCATTACTTTGCAAAACAACAGTCAGTTATTACCTTATGAGCACACAATGTAAATTTGCACTGATAGAAGAAAGAAAATACCAATTATGGTATTGAGACTGTATTAGTAATATGCAAGATAAGTTCCCTCCGAAGAGCTCTTAGGAGAGGAAATATCACGTTTCAGACAAGAACAAACATTATTTAGTCGTTCTTAGATCCTGACAGGTATCACGTTGTAATGTCATTTTATAAGGCTTGCCATCATAGTACTTTGTTAAATTCTGATCTTTCTATCATACACCGATAACAGCCCACTCTTTGGAGGGGACATAATGTTTCAGACACCAAGATCATGATTCATCCACAAAATTCCATGACAGATACAGTAAAATGAACTAGAATGAAGGCAATAGCCTTCAGATGTAAAGTTTTAGTCATTTTGTATCTATTTCTGTCATAAAATGTAGTAAATGCTCACATACAATCTTCCCAGGACGCTCACACTCTGAAGTTTGAATTTCAAATGCAAACTGTTACAAGTCACGCAGACTTTATTTTTAGTCCAGTGTCAACAAACAATAGATTGCCATAGGAACAGCAACAAAATTTTGTAACATTTTATTGGTACACTGGAATCCAATTTTAAACCATTTCAGTTGTGTTACATGTAAAAACTGCATATTTTTTGGATAAAAATACACCATTACTATTATTTAATGAACCATTTGCAACTTACTGTATATGAAGGAAAAGCCATGTATTGAATATAAAGGGGAAAAATGACCACTGAATATTTTCACTGAAAGTATTTATTTTTTGTTGTCATGTTTTAGGGGGTTTAGCTTGCAACAGCTGTGTTATGAAATCTCTGCAACTGATTGGGATATTTTTAGCTCCATTGTCAGTGACGCGGAGTTTATCAAATAGGCTGATTTTTCCATGATCTGTAAGTCTGTCATCCTTCAATAATTGTCTTCTCTTCTGAAACCGCAAGTCCGATTGCTTTGAAATTGTATATGCAGTTCAATTGGGGTGACCTCACTTAAGTTTGTTCAAATCGTGGTGAAATTTGTATATTTCTATTTTTTGGCATTTTTGGGTGTTTTTGGTAAAAAAATCTTCTCTGAAACCGCTTGTCCAATTGCTTTGAAATTTTATATACAGTTCACTTGGGGTGATCTCACTGAAGTTTGTTCAAATCGTGGTGAAATTTGCATATTTGTATTTTTTAAGGCAATTTTTGTCATTTTTGGTACAAAATTTTTAAAAATCTTCTTCTTGAAAACTACCAGTCAGATAGCTTTGATATTTGGTACTTTATGTCCCTAGTGATGATCTATTTCAGATTTATTCAAATTGTGCAGAAATATGCAAATTTGCATTTTTAAGGCAATTTTAGCCATTTTTGGTCAAAAAAATTTCTCAAAAAGTACTGGTGTGATAGCTTTGAAATTTGGTATACAGGTTTCTATAGATGAACTAAGTAATATGTATTGATTTTCTGATGAAATCTGCAATTTTGTCTTATTTTGACAATTTTTGCCATTTTTGGTTGACAATTAGATTCTTATAGAGTACTTGTCCGATAGCTTTGGTTGACATGTTCCTAGGGATGATCTCTGTGTGAACTTTTATGTTCAAAATATGATGAGTTCTTCAATTTAGTATTTTTGCAGTTATTTTTGACATACTTTGTCTGGCCATCCTTAAAGAGCTATCCAAGATTCCCACTATCACATTTGTCACAAGTAATTAAGGTTCCAAGACAAGAAATTGACCTTTTTAAGCCAACAGTTTTCTAGTGGTTAGTTAAGCTCAGAACCCCCATAAATTATATGTTTTCAGAAAGCCTAGATATAGGGGAACATTTTGGTTTCCATAGTGTCACCATAGCTATCATGTGACAGGTAATTTGCATAACCTTTCAAAAATCGGTTTTCCCTATGTTTTGTTTCAGTGCTCAGAGATATGTGGCTGATATTTGTGTGAGTGCAAGCTGTCCTAAGGATCTTCCAAAGTGTGTCTCATAATTTTTCTAAACCTTTTCAAACAATTTTTATGCCAGAAAAACTTCCAGAGCGGTGAATTTATCCAAGTTGATTTCTTTATAATTGTGCTCAATTAAAAACTAAGCAAGATATAAAAAATCTGAGACACACTTTTGAAGAGCATTGTGACACTAGCCTTCATTCCAGCAAGTTTGAATCAGATATTTTGAAGTATTGAGACAAAACATAGGGAAAACCAATTTTTGAAATGTTATGCAAATTACCTCTCACGTGATAGTTATGTAAACAATGGTGACACTGTGATTACCAAAATCTTCCCTTATATCGAGGCTTTCAGAAAATGTATAATTTACAGGGTTCTGAGCTTATTAACCACCAGAGAATTGTTAGATTAAAGAGGTTGATTTCTTGTCATGGAACCTTAATTGATCTTTACATAACACAGCGGAACTATGTCGGCCGTTAGGTCGCTTGTTTATGTTTTTATGATAGTCTTTTCTTACAACAATTGTTTTGAAACTTTACCATTTCAGGAAGTACATTGTAGCTTTATAACCACCATTTACAGGGTACCTTGATCAACCATTTACAAACATGCAAGGTAGCTTGAATTACTATTTCAGGAAATACAAGGTATCTTTTCACTCATGACTTCATGATGTATGTGGACTATTTTGAAATATATATTACTCAGTCTATTATGTTGCAATACAGTTACTTTTTTATTAATAAACAGTAAGTGTTTTCTATTTCTTTTGTTCCATGTGTATCATTAGAACCCCCTCACCCTTCTCTAGGTCTGAAGGTACTGTTGTCAAGCAAACAGGTCTGTGAACTTTAAAAGGCAAGTGGCAAAGCAAATTGTTGCCTGCAGGTACAAGAATCCAGGGTCACCTGATGACAGTCTAAGTCATAATATAAGTAAAAGGCATCACCAAAATTCCACGCCAAATTTGTTTGGGTTTTTGATCAAAAACCTACTCAAATTTGCTGTGGAAATTTCGTGATAAGACACCTTAAAACCACCCAATGCAAACACACCTCAAATACGCCATGAAAAGGCACCATAACGGCACCTAAAGCGACCAATTCAAGGTAGTAACTGGTGCATCCAAAAGGCACCTGTGCTTCTTCAGTGGGTGCCTTTCAGCTCCACCTAAATGGCACCTATGGCATGTTCAATCTAGTGCCTTTCAGGTGCACCTGAACACACCAAACAACACACCTCTAATACGCCTCAAAAAGCCACCTGAAAGCCACCTAGAGTGGCCAAATCAAGGTAGTTTTAGGTGTGCTGCGAGGGGTGTTTGGGGCGGCACCTTAAGGGCACCTAGTAGTGCTCACTAAGGTGGGTATCAGGTGCACCCAATTTTGGTAAGGGCAAGCATGACAAAAACGGTGGTACAATAGGGGAGCAAGGAAACGTTCTTTTAAGAACGGTGATAAAGTATTGTACTCTTACCTTCCTCCACGCATAAGTTGAGTGCTCAGTGGCAAGGACCATTTACTGTGGTGAGGAAAGTCTCAAACGTTGATTACGAAATTGAGCGAGGTGGCCGTAGAAAACCAAAAGCGGGTTTATCATATCAACATGCTGAGAGCATGGAAAGAAAGAAATAAACCGGTGTATTTTGTTGACACTGTTGATGCTGTGTGCAACAAGGACATAGAAAACTCTATGTACTACACACCGGAGGATCAGAGCACAGAGACTTGGAGAGATGTAGTAATTGCGGATTCGGTAACTGCGGATCAGCGTGCGGAACTGTTACGCTTACTGCAAGAGTACAGTGATGTTTTAACTGACGTGCCCGGTTGTACTGATCAGGTAGAACACGATGTGATAACTACTGACGAAACGCCAATTTGTCAGAAACCATATCGTCTACCGCAGGCAGCTAAACAGACAGTTAAAGAGGAACTGCAGAAAATGCTGAAAGCTGGAATTATCACTGAATCAAAGAGTCCCTATGCCTCGCCTCTCGTTTTAGTAAAAAAAAACAGGGCGGAATTCGATTCTGCGTTGACTATAGAGGTCTAAATAAGGTCACGGTATCTGACGCATATCCGATGCCTAGACCAGATGAATTGATTGAGGAAATCGGCGGATCGAATTATATATCGACGATCGATCTCACAAAGGGATATTGGCAAATTCCCTTGAGCAAACGTGCTCGGGAGAAGTCTGCCTTTATCACTCCTTTTGGACTGTATGAGTTTACTGTTATGCCATTTGGGATGAAAAATGCGCCAGCACTTTTCAGAGGTTAATGGATAAGACATTTAATCAGCCCAGAGAAAAAGCATATATGGATGACTTGGGTCCACATGATCATTCATGGGAAGATCATGTTAAACATCTGCGTAGCATATTTGAGAGGTTACGTAGTTGTAAACTAACTGCTAGACCAACGAAGTGCTATCTTGGTGGCAGTGAGGTTTCTTTCATTGGTTACGGTGCTGGAAGCGGCAAAATAAACCCTATGGCAGATAAGGTTAATGCTGAACAAAACTGAGTCAAAACTGTTGTCAATTATCCAACACCAGTGACAAAGCGGGATGTCAGATCATTTTTAGGATTAGCAGGATACTACAGGAAGTTTATCCCAAATTTCTCTGACATTGCGACCCCATTGACTGAGCTGACATGTAAAAATAGCCCAGCCAATGTTCAATGGACTCGGAGCTGTGTAGATGCTTTCCAGAAGCTGAAAGATGCTTTAGCATCATCACCAGTTCTGGCGGTTCCAGATTATAATAAGCCATTTGTGGTGCAGACAGACGCGTCTGACCATGGTATTGGTGCAGTTTTGTGTCATATGATGACAAGGGAGAGGAACATCCGGTTCAGTATATTAGCCGAAAACTCCTCCCCAGGGAGAGAAATTACCCAACTATAGAAAGAGAGTGTTTAAGCCATTGTTTGGGCTGTGGAAGCCTTGAATCTTACTTGTACGGGAGAGAGTTTACAGTTCAAACAGATCACAATCCTTGGTTTGGTTAGACAAAATGTGTTGTAAAAATCGTAGGTTGTTGCGATGGAGTTTAATACTGCAAGAGCATCAATTTAAGATTGAGTACAAGAAGGGCAGCGAAAATACAAACGCGGACGCATTGTCGCGAATGTGGAGCTCGGATGTACGGTAGTGTGTGAAGGTGCATAAATGATGTAGTGAAAGGGCTGTAGTGACCTGATATACACTGTTTTCAAAAATGCATGTTGAATTTTCAACCCTTATAGTAATGGTGTTTGCCCAGGTTTCTCTACCCGACTTAGAGAGTAGTTTTTTTAGTCATGTACTTTCTTTTAGATTCAGTAGTATTAGCATTGTATTATTTCATTTTAATTTTTGCTGATTTTCTGAATCATTTTGCCGTACTAGTGATGTAGACTCCCTGTCTCCATCAAAATAAGGAGGGAGGAATGTGACATAGTGTCATGTCATTGTTATTCATGAGCTGTCATTACTATTCATGAGGGCATGTATATCTGTCTTGGCCCACGTGTACTCAAGTCAGTCTCCAGCTTAGCATCACTCTATGTACGTAGCCTAGTGCTTAGTGTAATAAAGTAGCATCTAAGATTATTGTACTTGCTGCTTCCAGTCGTCTTTACATCCCTTCATCATTGGAATACCAGCCTTGCCGGCCCCGACACGCTACCACATAACCGACAATACCAACATAACCTCGGTTATATCACACCTACAATTTGACATGCGTGACAAGTTTTACAGAAATGTGCTACTCCTGCCTGAGATTAGGCCAATGAAAGTGACTGAGGATTTTATGATAAGTTTTCCTTACTCCCAAATGACCAGCCCAGGGCGGTTCATGGCCAGGCGCAATATTTCAGCACGGTAGGGCTTTGGAACCACAATTTGATGTTTTATAGCCCACTCGTCATCAACCAAAACATCTGGAGGTCTCCATTTACGCATGAGAATACCAGATTTTGTATAATAGGAAACAGAGCTATTTGAAGTTTCACCTTCATCATCTACCCTGTCAAACAAAGACAAGATATCTGGGTCTTTGTGTTGTTCTGCAATGAGATTTGATCTGGAAAATGTCTGACTTTGGTCAGCAGAAGTTTTACTGGAAGTTTCAAATCCACGAGGGATAACGGAATGCTCCTTGTCAAACACCTGACTGAGAAAGGTGTCATTTAAGTCAACATCTGTGACATTTTTTTGAGAGTATTTTGATTCTCAGAAGTTTTCTTTGACATGGCTCGACTAATTGAACTCAGGTCATGATGAGTGTGGGGGAAATGACCTACATAACACTTGTCTCGCTCTTCCATGTGCTCATCACTTTAATGTACAAATGTATCTGCGTGCTTAGCAAAGCAGTCCAAGACTCCAGGTGTTATTTCGTTCATCACTTTTGAACAATGACTGACAGTAACCTTTGTAACACCACCAATTATGATGGATTCAAACACAACGTATCACCATGACACTCTTAGGTCGAATACGCACCTCTTTACGATTTCTAAATGGTCACATAATCCACCACTACCCCCGTCTTTGTTTGTCTCTTTAGGTACCGCAGCTCCTCTCAAAGCATAGTCAACATAACAAAATAAGAAAATCGTATTACTTACTGCATGACCTTTATAATACCAATTTCTGTGTGCGCGCGGGCACACACACACACAATGTCGGTGTAGTTGCTTACTTCAATAGTAGAAAATACACGGAAAATATGTCATGGTTTATTTAAAAGACCTTCACTTGCATATTTGCATCAGAAGTCAACGCAAGACACGATACAATCTGATATTTCGTTAGGCTAGGAATGTGCATACTTCAACTGTAATAGGCATAAACCAACGTGATTAAAAGACAGAAGCATCAACAATAATATAACAGGGGCAGCAACATTCGCCAGAAAGTAAAAAGAATTCCTCCATTGAAGGTATCGTGTTCTTTTTCAAAGTCTCAAATTTATTCGGGAAACGCGCAGCATCTAGAGGGTTGTTTCTGATTGCCCGGACTTTTGTCAAAGTAACTTCAAACAGGTGCACAACAGTGCATGAATTGCCCTCCACAGCTAATGTCTTGTAATCTTTGTTTCGCATCGAACGGATCACAAGCAGATTTACCTTGATCCTTTTGATGATATATGTACACCAACATTGGATCTGTAGACGATTGCGAAAATAATCATCAACAGATGAATGCCCAAACAAACTAATGAGCCAGTGTAATTAAAGATGCTGACTACGTCATACATGTACATGGATCATCTTGAATCAATGATGCAGTCCTTTATTGTCAATTCGGATTAAAGGGACATGAGCTGTAACTTTTGACTATTTTACAGTATTTTAGTTCTGTGAATATACTATAGTTTCTCATCCTAATACCTGTGCTGTGCTAATTTAAAGTGTCCATTACTCTGCTTGTCAACACACCCAGTACATGTGTAATGACCATTGTTATTGTTGATAAATGATTCTAGTCCGGACTTGAATAAAGCATTCAACAATAATGCCTGCATCGGCAGGGTATGCACTTGGTATTTATTTCATCATAGACCAGGGATTAACGCCAGAAACTGGGTCAAAACGGAGAAAAATACTGAAAAAAGCTACATGGGACAGCTAATGGAGTTTTTTTAATACAAAATCTGATGGCAAGCATTTTGTCGTGCAAATGAACCTGTAGCTGATGAGTGTAATTCCAAAGTTGTATTTTTTTCATTTGGTAAGAAGCAGCATATTTTACTGACAGAAATATTTACAGCTAAAAAGACCAATATTTCCACGTGTCACATGTCCACGTGTCAGGGAAATGCAGACAACTTTGATGCAGAGCTTCCTGACAATGAGATTAAGTGCAGCGCAGGTGCAAAGACAAAATTTGTCTTCACAAACGTTGCACCTACGCTGTAGCTGTCTGGTAATGATTGGCTAGCTCGCAGATGCGTTACAGTAATAAGCACATGGCAGAACGAGACTCACTTTCGAATATTCCTTGTCTCGTTCTGCCATGTGCTAATTACTGTAAGCTGTAATGCATCTGAGAGTATAGCCAATCATTACCAGACAGCTAGAGCATAGTCGCTACGTTTGTGAAGACAAATTTGTCTTCACAAACGTTGCGACTACGCTCTAGCTGTCTGGTAATGATTGCCTAGGCTCGCAGATGCGTTACAGTAATGAGCACATGGCAGAACGTGACAAGGAACAGTCGAAAGTGAGGCAAGGACAAGAACATATGGTGGCCAATTAATGAGTTGCATTCGAAACAGTAAATATTAATGAGACTTGAGGACATATAGGCAGCCAATGAATGAACGCAAATGGGGCATAGGGACATAAAACCTACCAATCAACTTGAGCGACGCTGGGGTTTAGGACACAAATTTATGTCCTAAATGATATACGTCTATTTAAACCTTTTAAAGTGCCGCTTGGTTGACACGAATTTCTCAACAAAACTATTAAAACATGTGGGTTGGTTTTGTTTTAGTTTTAAAATTGAGCCTTTTTTCGATTATATCTCTGATCTTGAAGACCGTTAAGTCAAGGTATGAGATTTTTTCCATAGAATGTTCAAACATGGGTTAGAACGAAGTGTGCAGCGTGTTGCACTCGCAACTCGAGTTCACACTCTGTTCCTATGTAATGCATGAAAATGTCGCCTCTTAAGCATTTCTATATTTGATCTGTTTGATCGGAGTGGAGATGTCAAGTAATTTCCCCCGTTTCAAGGAATGTGATGTCAGCCATTTCTGGTGACTTGGTGAGCTCATGCTGCACGCACAGATTTGCTTATCCACGCCAGCGTTCGATGTCAAACTCCCTCGAGTATGAACAGCTGAGAGCATAGAGCAAGGAGCTCTACGGCATTTATGAGAAAACCGTGGATAAAATAACATGGATAAAATACCCATCTTAGGACGGAATTTGTGAGCGGATTAGGGAAAACATGAAGTGAGTACACTGAAAGCTGTAGTATCGTAACTTGTTCGTGATTTTGTTGCCGTACAAATAAAACATTTCAAAGGTATTTACGTCGTCTGCTCGTATATTTTCGTTCCTGGCTTGCCTAAATAGAACTAAACTTCCTTGAACAACCTAAACGAAAGTTTGACTTTCCCTAGCTCTTACATTGTATCTGAAACCCGCACCGGTGCCACCGGACACGATCCTGACGTGTGAATGTCACTGACAGGTAGAAATCGGAAATAAATATGTGCACTTTGTCTGTCGCGAGTATTTTCAGTGCTGTTGGATCTTTGTGGTTCATTTATGGCTGTAAATGATGAAATGCACAACCTAGATACTTGGCTGAATAACAGTAAATTTGCCGTAAAGCGATTCTATCATGATGCACCGTCAACCAGTATCTTAATCTTCAGCAGCGTACACGACATGAAAAGACTTCACCGTATCATCACTTATGGGACCAGCCGTGAACGATGACAGGTGTCGGCAAAATATACAAATTTTCAATGCGTTCGTTTGTATGTTTTTGGTACAACTGTACTTGTACCTAAGTTCAATGCCCATGAACTGACTGCAAACAACAAAATTTTCACCATAATCATAATGACGTTTCGGATTGTCATTTGTCTTATTCGCTCAGCTGTTTTATATGTATATGAACATACCAACGAAGGTCATACATACTAGCGGAGGTCACGCGTACACGTAACTGTAAGCATGGATGTAAAATATCTTATACATCCATGCTGTAAGTAGTTCTGTTACAGCGAAAATTTAATTCGTTAAAATACGGGTTCATATCAGTACCGTCTAAACAATATATAGGAGAATGGCAATACAGACATAGCATGTTTGACAAAGTTATTATTGTACCATAGCTAGTACTTAATACGTATATAGGGAGACGTAGTAGATTTAAGCCGAACTGGAATCAGAAATCTTGGACATAAGTGTACATTATAAATATATAATCGAACGAGGCTATCACCCACGCCATGCAGCTACCAATAGACTGGTTCGCCACGACGGGCATGGACGTTGTTCTGGCTAGGCTGTTGAGGAACTTGTCAAATGTTACAGGTTGTCAATAACTGCTACCAAAAAAGGTAGTCACACCTGTGGTTTTCACATTTGTTATTTTAGAAGAGGAATTTTTAGGTGCAGTGTTTTCGAGTTGCCATGTTCAGTATCTTGTGTGTACAAAGCTGTGAATGTCATGTCACGGACGGACGACCGCAACAGAAGATTGAGCACTGATACCAGCTGTTGGCTAGCCATAGCTTATTTCTTATTAGCGTGGTGTTGGTGGAGGATATTTTAAATATATATATATATATATATATATATATATATATATATATTATATATATATATATATATATATAATATATATATATATATATATATATATATAATACCAGTTTCTTGACCAAAACTACGAATGCAGGGCTCGAAACTAACTTTTTCCCTGGTAGTCGCATTGGGCTACCATTTTTACCTCGCGTGCGCATGCGCGCAGCGAGGTTATGGTTTAGGCGTTTCTGTGTGTGTGTGTGTGTGTGTCTGTCTGTCTGTCTGTTAGCACGATATCTCAAAAACGGCTTGGCAGATTCCGATCACATTTCGCACACAATTTGTTCTTCAAATTTGCAAGAACTGATTAGTTTTTGGTGGTTGTGCTTTGCGAATTTATCAAGTTATGAGTAAAAGAAAATTTGCTCCTGCGTACAATAGGTCTGCGTTTCCCGGCGGTACGGTGGTAGGCCGACGGCTTGTACCACACTGTCCACAGGACAGCACGTGGTAGAGGCCGTGTGTACAACCTGTACGCAGAGCTTCGAATACACTAGACAGAGTTCGTGTTTCCGTAAATTAGGCATTGAACTTGACAATATAGGCAATAACCACAATCATCGACCATCGCCTGACAAGTGCACCATAGTCAGCTGTACATGAGTTGCGTGGCGTGGTGAGCAGGTTCCCATGGGTATTTATTTTTTGAAACGCGTACTTCAAAGGTCACGAACTCATTTTGCTGCTACACGGCGCGGCACAGATGATTGTATCGTTTTTGGGCGCATTGAGATACTGTGAAGTAGGTCACTCGTTCTACATGGCAATTTTATGTGAAATATGCAGAATTTATACGCAAACGCGACCTCTGCCAGTCAAGAGCCTGCTCAGCCATTTGCACTTGCATCGACAGATATTGTTGGATCATAATTTTTCAAATGGTTTCTTTTCTTTTTTCATTGCGTAATACAGTGGGGATAATGTCAAATTTAGATAGATTGGATTAATTTCGGGAATAAAAACAATGTAATGTCATAAAAGCCAATACCCCAAGAAGTACTTTACAAAATGTGCACGCGAGGCAATTCAGTTCATATCTGGTCTTAAGTCGGTATCCCATTGACAAGGTCTGGTAGCCCATGCATAAATGGAATTTTTTGTAAAGGATATTTTATCTATATCTAGACAAATGAAAGATTTATTTTGCATGATTCTATCGAGGAAGTGAATTTTCTAGTCATTTGACATCAATACCTGAAGATAGTATATACCTTTGGAGAACGGTGTCGCATATGTAGTGGACAAAGATGACGCCTCAAAGTTTGACGACCAATTCACACATACGCAGAGCTTATATGCAGATTTTGATATTCGCCATGACAACGAATTTTCACTAAGCCCGTGGAAACATAACATGGCTAAAAAAGATCTCCTATAAATTTCAGCATACCAAATTGGTACAGTCATGTTCTTAATACTTTCGTGGCAATTTGGCTATATTTCTCAACCATAGTACGTTATCATGAGATGATCTCGTACACTTCGGAAAGCGTAATTTGTGGATGACCCGACAGCTTTTTCTTTGCAGTTTGAATAATTTTGTGTTTAATTGTAGTTGATACATTGTCATTAAATAACTATGGAAATGAATTTTCATTGGCCATCATTTCCCGAGCCTCTCATCCAAGTACATCAGTTCAGATAATGATAGTTTATTGAAGGTTTGTTGCAACAAATTTGACTGCACTGTCGCTTCAATTCGCATAACAAAGTCATCGTCCGGCCTCTTTGTGTACAACTGGGTTGACTGTATGAGCGTCGGTCACCTCACAGCGATCAACATCATGTCGCTCACAAAGTAATTTCATGTCAGTCCCTGTTGGCTACCATTTTATTCGTTTGGTAGCCAAAAGGAAAGTTGGTGGTCTGTAGACGCAGGACTACCGCTAATAGACTCCATCTAAATCTTAAATCTAAAATTAGTCAAACCTTTTTAAAAAGCTTTTGTGCCCAACTTTCGGACAATGAAGTAAGACTTTCGTCACTTTGTCTTGTCAGGGGTTACTTTAGCTGCAATAATTGTTAGCCCAAAGGCCTTTATTTGTCGTGTTGGCTATTCAGCCCTTGCCTACGGGCCAGGCCTGAATAGCAAATACGGCCAACAAAGGCCCATGGCTAAAATTATTGCAACTAGGGTTGCTTTACCATTTCACGCATGAAGTCGGAAGACTGAAAATTCTCCCCATTTGCAAATACGTATGGAACCCACAATAAACTCAAGAGCAAACAGTGATGTAAATAGAGCTATCACTGATTGACAGTCAGTTCGCACGTCAAGTAAGGTATCATTTCATATGGTAATGATTTCGAACCTACAGCGTTCGTGCAGAGGAATCTTGGAATGATCAGTATCACAATAGTAACAAAACGACTTCGTATTTGCATTGGAAATTGAAAATTCTCTACATTAATAATTCTTGATCTCTAGTCCTACGTAGTCATGGTATGAAAAAAACTCAAAACATTTGTATTAGTGTATATTTACCTTCGAAAACACATTCACATCTGCCTTATTGTACAGAAGTATTTCCATTGCCGTCTGATCGCCTTCTTTAGCAAACTGTTGTAGGAGGGTCATGCCATCCTATATCAGTTTATGATAAAATTAAAATATTACAAGGTATGCATAATCTCGAAGCCTATGCTTGTATTTTCAATGCATAAAAGCACAGAAATCGTAAATATAGTGATAAATATCAAGAGAGAAATAAATATGTATAAAATATGAAAACATAATAATAAAACAATTCATACTGAAAATACTGCAACTACGTCAGTAGTGTTGAAATCAAGAATACTGAAAAATAAAGGTTACATGTCCAAAGACGACGGATATGTACTGACACAGTCAATAAGACGTAATTGTGGAAGATACAACCATTGTATTACATTTTACCTGCATCTTGTGATAGTCGTGACAAGCATTGAGTTTGTGTTATCACATCTTACCCTGGTTAATTCATTTATATGCACGCCGGCCTCAAGAGGTCTTCAGTCATTTGTTTATCATGTTTTGTGACTACCCATAACAGTTGGGAAACATTAGATGTGTCATCTGAAAAAACAACATAATCCTAGCTGATTAAGGGTGTATAGTTTAGTCACTTTAAGCGGTTTGTAGGACGCTCCGTTCTTGACATTTACTCGATCAATAATGACTCGACAATTGTTCGCTTTATTCAGTGAAACATCATCAACTTTCGTCTGAATTCCAAGTTTTGATTATGAGTTCTTTATCACTTAATTGTTCATTGAGCATAAAGCCTTACTTTGCATTAGATATTACATAACAACGGATATTGCAGGTATTCTAATAGTTGCAAGTATTTGCACCCTTTGAACTGTAAGCATGATTAAGTAACAGTGATTTGATTGACTTATTATTCACAAAGCGTTCGAAACTAAAGGGGAAAATGTCAATCTTTATTCCACCGTTTTCTGATTTGAAGTTATGGACAATTTACTGATATTTGACTCTTACCACGTCTTCACACACTTTGCTTCTTTCCATAAGCAGTAGTTTCGTACATTGAATGTCTCGATTCTTAAGTGCAGAGAACAAGGGTGTTTCACCCGCCTAAAAAAGTAATAAATGCATAAGCTTCTCCTTTTTTCCTGATCTGAAAATTAATTGCCATCCGGTACAGACAACAAAATAACGTTAGTTACGTTCGAGTATTTCTAAAACTGGTACCAGCAGTATTATTATACATAATCCCGTGGTATTTTTCTCTGTTTCACGACATCGTATACTCATGTTTTTTCGCGGAGCCGTACAACTTCGAGCCGAAGGCCAGAAGTTGTGCGGCTCCGCGAACAGCACGAGTATACGATGACGTCAAATAGAGAAAAATACCATGGAATTATATATTTATCACATGAACAGTCTTCTTATTTTTCTTTTGACGTGAATGGATCAAAATTATCGTAACAAATTGCATGAATTTCATCGCGATTTGTGTTTTACTTACGCGGATTACTTGCATTTTAAGAGTAAAGCGGTCCGTCACCCAGGAGATACTTTCATTCATAAATCCCATCAAGCTGAAATTTGCTACATCAAATGGTATGTCCACCAACCAAACGTACGGATTCTGTCACGTGAACGTGTCAATCATTGTCTCGCGCTGTACCGATTCCAAAGCAAGTCGGCCATCGGCGTACATAACTTTCATCGTGCTAGCGACGGATAGCCATAGTATTCAGAGTTATTCAGAATATTTACAATAGATTTATGAAGTAAATGCAACGACACGATCGAAACAGTAATTCTCATTCTCAGAGATTCCGTGGCTTCTCAAAATATCACAAGTTTACGACCGTGGCGAGCGCGAAAGGTTCCGTTCGATGACACAGAGAGTGTACCTCATTGCATGTACTTTATGCCCACAACGCTGCCGTCACCGGTCTCTGCCATGCCGGTGTCAACTCGTTAATCCCGATCTCGGTCGTCAATGTTTTCGTCTTAAGGACTTTGATGTTTGCAGTGACATATATCTCATCCGTAGATACATCCTAATTTTACTTGACGGAAGCTGTGTTTTGAGTGTTGTCTGAGTCAACTTTCGAAGTACATTGATTCCACAGCGCTGCCATGCATATGCAGCTCAACAGTTGATGTCTCCGCTAGCGCTACAGCCTTACGCCGCGCTGCAGGTTGATTCCGAGCAAGACTTTACGGAATTGTTTCTATGATGAAGGAAATTTATCGTTGTTAGTCGAATGACTTTATGCTTATGCCTGTATGTCGCTTTCCCGAAGATTATACTGTACTCATTTATTTAGTTGAACTTCCGTTGAGGTGAAGATTTCAGGTTTTTCGTCAACCGGATCGCCAGGTACGACGTCCACATTGAGCCTTCCAGGCGACTCGACTGGATCGGCGGTATCCCCATTCGATTCTCAGGAACAGCTATAGTTTTAGCGACTCGAAATTTCGCTGGACATACCTTCTATTATTCCATGTGTGGATTTATCCGGTCACCTTTTTTGAAAAAGTGTCACGAGAGGACGGCATCGATCAAGACAAATCGGTCAATGTTCACGTCGCGACCCGCATGTATGAACGGTACCATGCAAGAAAAAAGTTGCGGTTGATGACGTACAATAGGGGTAATTCGGATTTCTTATCCGTCCCGTTCTACGTCACACATGTGGGAATTCGGGCCAGTTCATGTGATAATGGTTGAAATCACTTCTACATTGGACCACTAAGGACCAAAATCAAGACTTAGATATTTCTTAGAAAGTACGATGTTATCAATCAACAGTACCTAATCCTGGAAAATTTACATGATCATGGCTGAAGCTTTACGTTGAGGAAGATACCTACGTACGTGATATTAGAATTTATGATATTGCTTCAAGGCACTATAACGTGGTTTGAACTTAGGTGTAAAAGAAATGCGTAAGTTGTCTTATGATACAAATGAAGAAGAAATTGCAACATGAACCTACATTATTGGTTATGTTAACATCGGCCGACCTTTTAGTCAATAAATCGATAACCTCCGTGTTGGATTTGTAGACAGCATGATGAAGAGCTGTGTTTCCATCCTATTACATGTGAGAATGTCAAAGAAAAGACTTGCATAATTGAAATTTCTGTGTACAACACATGTGCATTGACAAAACTCTATTTTTAGCATCTTAGAAGATAAGTCTAGATATTAGTAGAAGTGTCGATAAGTGACATGTTAGCTTGATAATATAATGGAGATTATTGTTGCCATAAAATATCCAATCAGAAAACTAAGGGATATTAAATTCCAAATAACATTTAATTTGTCATTACACATTTTGTATAAATCAACCTATCATTAAACTGAAAAGGGTTAGGTGAAATTTCTTTGGTTTCAGGGAAGCTTCCAGAGCGAGAATAAATTAAAACGTTTTTATAGGCGAAAAGCATACTAAAGTATTTTACCAATTCAAAAATATGCTGAAACCGTATAAGTAATATTTTAGATGTTTTAACTGTTTTCGTCTGATACATTACACAATCTTACCTTTTTGCATTTTTCTAATATGAAGAACGTAAACATTACAAAACTATCTTAATCATTCACTACACCGACCCTAGATGCGCAAAGTTGCCTGTTGGACATTAAACCCCGGGTTGAAAAGGCCTGGGATCGCGATTAACTAGGGGGTTAAAAGATCATGAGGTGTTTGTCTTTTGTTCTCCTTGAAATTGGAATCGTTATGTAAATATGTTGCTAGATTTTTGGAATAAGTCCGCACCAGGCTTTAAGCGACTCAGTTAACGCAATGAAACTGTCTTTTAACAAACTAACAGCCTATTTTGGCAACGAATATATGTTACTTTGCAAATTGAAAATATATAAAAAAGGTAAGTTCACTTTATCAAAATTGCAAAAGGCAAAGTCAATTTTGATGTGTAGTTGAAAATATAAAAGTTAAATTGACCTTATCTCTGATATTTTTGGTCGATCCTGCATCTATAAGAATTTCTACCGCTTTGTAAAAATATTCGCTGCAGCTTCATGAATGGCTGCTAGACCATGCTGTGGGAAGTTCAAAATACATTTAGTGGTAAGTTTCAGAAACTTCTGTATAGAAATATGACATGTACCAACATTAAAAAAATGAGGACTGCAAACCAAGCGTAGCGAAAGCTATGTTGAAAATTGTACTCATATCATCATCGGAATTTTTCGAAACGAGTGTTGTTCTATATCAATGTTATTAATTCCATTAAACATGTTTCTAAAATCGGTAGAGAGAAACTGAAAACTCAGGTACCTCATTCAAACCATCAATGCCGTCTCCAAAATGCTTTAAGATATCAACAAACCAAACATTTTCATACTTTGCTGCTGCAACGTACAGAGGTCTGTGCATTCTTGTGAACCTTTCTTCCTCACATATCTAAAGTTAAAGAAAACGTTTAGCGTTTCATCTTAAGAACGCTTTTCTGTATAAAAAATAAATGCTTGAGAAGTTACAAATCAATTGCAATTTTCCAGCGATAACAACTGCACCTTCCCAGTATCTAACGATCTTGCTTCCATTATTGTAATACTTTGTTCCTTTACAGGACATTTAATTTAATGTAATGTAATGTTAAGTAAAGTTGGCGTTCTCGTACAAAGCATTTGTTGTAATACTAAATTGTACTAACCTCATCGTTTGTTACAAAATTTGCACCATGTTGGAGTAGTACTTTCACCGTCTCTGTCTTTCCTTCCTCTACCGCATAGAAAAGAGGTGTTTGATTTTCTGTAGAGGAATGACAAAAGAAAACGAAATATCCTCCTTACTAACCTAAGCTAAGAATTCAAATGCTTTAGTAAAGGGTAAACACCACGCTTGTGTCGCGAATAATAAAACTACTGGAGATAGCGAATTTATTGCAAACTGCTCATTATCGTGATATGATTGCTAAACACTGAAAGTGATAGCATAAAATTATGTATTTTGAAGGGAAAAAATTGTATAGCTTTCCTCATCCAAATTGTAAGAATACATTATTAACAGCACAACAGAGGTATCTATATAGTAGCAAGGCAACTTTACGTCATGTATGGTGTTGATATACATCGTTGAAAATATTTTGGATCTTTTTTAGCGCCATTAAATGAAGTGCTCGGGCTCCAACACTGGACAAAATGCTTTGTATACGGTCAGCATATTTATGTATATTGACGTATACGGAACACACTATTAATTGAACACATAGCGTATATCTTTACATATGGAACATTTCCATACGTTAATATGCGAAGCGTATATCTATGAGGATCAAGAACATACGTAATGCAGATCTTTGCACACCAACACTGTACTTATGCATTTTATCAGTGTACGTACGTGTATACTTAACGCATTTGACACAGAATCAGTATATGTGTATGTATTGTTGTATACCAAGCATTTGCCCAGTGCCAGAAATAGCGTAAGAAAGTTATCTATATGGTAGCAAGGAAACTTTACGTCATCCTTGATGTGATATTTGCTCCAAGATTTGTACATAGTTGAATATATTTGGGATCTTCCTTTAACGCCATCAAATGAAGTGTTCGGGCACCAACAAACCATTCCTATGTAATGAACATAAGACGTATGCCAGTATTATATATTTATATTAAAATTTGTTATAAAACATGTCAATTGGTGCCAATAAGGAGTTAGCTGTGAAAAAACCCAACAAAGCAAATTGCGACAGTACATACGTTTGTTTTGTACAGTGTTGCGTAATACAGAAAGAAAAGAACATACCTCTTGCACAGCAGTAACCTTTTCATCGATTTTTTCCCCGCCTTTACAAGTGTTTCAGCTACATTTGTATGGTAATTGTCCACAGCCCAGTGTAACATTGTACTCTGTGTGGAAATTGCAAGATAATATGTGACCAGGTACAAATATATAAATTTTAACATTGCAAATTAACTGTGATGTTAGGATATTATGGTTAACTTGATTGGTCAAAGTGACAATTGAGTTCGTAAAGATTTCCACCGCCAAACGTGACTTACTATAAAATATCTGAACTTACGTTATTTTCTTCATGTAACTTTTTTGTTCCATGTTGCAGTAATAACTTTACTACAGCTAAATGTTTTCCGTTTGATGCATAAAAGAGAGCAGTATATCCGTTCTAGAGAGATTAAACAGAGAGTATAATCGTAGTAAGGTTTAAGTTCAAACTATTTTGTTGTGTTAAATCGGTATGCCATTTATATAGGTCGCAGTAAACGTTAAGAGAGGTTTATAATATTACCTGAGATAACAATGTCATTATATCAAATGGATCTGATAATTTACAAACAGAATATTCCTTGTGTTACTTATTCTTGACCTTTATTCAAAAAATAACAAACTTGAGTGTAGTATATTTACCTTAGAGTACACATTCACATCTGCCTTATTGTGTAGAAGTATTTCTATCGCCGTCTTATCGCCAGTTTCAGCAAAATGATGAAAAAGGGTCTTGCCATCCTGTTTAATTCAGTTTAGAGATTATGATTTTACAAGTATGCAAGATATTGAAGCCTATATCAAAACATGCAGATCTTTGTAGTGAAGAAATTATAAGTATTGTTTTAGAGGTACATATATATATACATAAACGGCGTCAACCAATAATTATACCTTGCAGTGGTTAGACATACTTTTTAAAAGGTAAACAAACATAACAAGTCAATCACTAATTCCAACTTCTAAAGAAACGTTAATATTTCTATCTATCAGAGGTCTATTGATACATTCAAAATGAAACTAATATAATTTACTTCCTCAGTCATCAAATCAAAAATACAGGAAAAATCAAGTCAAAGATTTTACAACTATGCCCAATGTTCACCTTAGTCTGGTGATGGTCAAGAGGGTGTTTTTAACATCTTACCCTTTTTAAGTCATTTATATTCACGCCAGCCTCAAGAAGGTCTTCAGTCATTTGTTTATCATGATTTGCCACAGCCCACAACAGTTGGGAAACATTAGATGTGTCATCCTGAAAAAACACAATCTTGGCTTATTCGGGATGTATATCTGTTAGTCAATGAAAGCATAATGCAGGACGCCCAATTCTTATCATTCGCTTTCTTAACAAATGACAGGATCATTCGATTGTTTACTATGTGCAGTTGAACATCATCAACTAAACTCTAAATTCTAAGTTCGACTTTGCCTAGGTATTATTTCTCACTTCTACGACCCTGTCTATGAAAGTTAATATGTGCCTTTCGTTAGGTACATTTTGCATAATATCTGACAGCGGATTCATAAAAAATGACAATATTTGCAAGTAAATGCATTCCGGCGCAGTTTCACTAAATGTTTTGACCGTATTACAAATATTAAGATCTTACCACGTCTTTACACACTTTGCCATTTTCCATAAGCAGTAGTCTCATACATTGGATGTCTCGCTTCTTAGTGCAGAAAACAGGGGTGTTTCACCGAGCTAAAAAATACATTAAACATTAGCATCTCCTTTCTCTTAACTGAACACTGATTTCCATCCTCTAAACACAATACAATCACTTTGGGTATTTAGAAATATCTTAAACGTTACCTGTAGTGTTAAGGTTGTAAAAGAAAACTAAATTAGACCATCACAGAACGACATCATGGTAAAGATAATGCTGAAGATGTGTCTATGTTATCGAAAAACAGTGACTAATGCTGGCGAAAATCGTCTGAATTTTACTGAAGTGGCACGTTTAGAGAGGTACCAAACTACAGGCTATCTGAATTAATAATCTTGCTTGAACTCAGGAAACATTTTTCAATAGACATAAAAACTGATTGTTTAAGACATGAATGATGTGTCTAGTGATTAAAATAGACGAAAGAATAGAAACATGATCCTACCTTATTTTCTATGTTAACATCTACACATTTCTTAGTCAAGATATTGATAACTTCTTTGTTGGATTTATAGACAGCATGATGGAGAGCTGTGTTGCCATCCTATCTCACATGAGAATGTCAAAGAAAAACTTCATAATAGAAGTTTTCGTCCACAAAACGCAACAAAAGTGACGTTTTGAATGCTTTAGCTTTTACACCTAAATTGAAGTGCAATGTTTATCGTATTTTACGATTTTTCAGTATTTTTCTTGAATAAGTTGAGACAAAAAGAATATTACATTTCATTTGCAACAGTTTGTTAACTTTATCAAACGTTTGGTAAAAATGTTTAACATAACACTGGTTATTTTATTATATATGTTTAAAAAATGCAATCTTGATTGGTCGTCTAAATTAAAGAGGACAGGTCCTTATGTTTTCAGTAGTGGTGTCAAAACAATTCATGAGACTACAGTGTTACGGTTGAGACCTTTCGGGCGATGATTGTTACCATGAAAAACATCAAATCCGAAAAATAAAAATATTTTTATAAGGAAATAAATGTAAGTAATATTTTTTTTTGTAATTTTGTATTTGATATAAATATATAATTTTTCATTTAACCTAGGGAAAAAGGCTGGGAATTTTTAGCTTACAATGTTTGATATACAACTATATACACACATATTCCGACTCACTATATTTGTCTAATACATTAACTTTACACGTACGTCTATTTATAAAATGCATAGTACAGTGTACATTTGGTGTGCAAAAATCTGCATTGCGTAAATTATTGTCCGCCATAGTTATACGCTACGTATATCAACGTATTGTTATGTTGCATATACAAAGATGTAATGTATACAACTAATTTGTGTTCGATATACGTAAATATACTAAAAGTACATAAAGCGCTTAGACCAGTGATTAACCCCCTTTTTAATTTGACGATTTTGAGAAGTTAAGCATGACAAACGTTTCTTAATCAGTCACTTCAAAGACTCCAAATAGGAAAATGAGAAAATGGGAGTTTTCATGACTCAGAAAGAGCTGCTACATGGTCTTCAAACAAATTGACCGTTAATTGTTGTTTTTGCGAACATTTAGCTACTTAAATTTCAAATATATGCAAAACCTACAAGGTAAACCCTGTTACAAGAATTGTAATGAGCAAAATTGAATTTGATCTTCTGATTTAAAAGATAAAAAGTAGAACTGACCTTATCTCTTAAATTTCTATTAGATCCTGCATCTATGAGAATGTCCACAGCTTGATGGAAATTATTAATTGCAGCTTGATGGATAGCTGCCAGACCATGCTGTTAAAAGTTGAAATTATGTTAATAGTACATTTTAGAAACTTCTCTTTAGAATTATGCCATATACCTATACAAAAAGATAACTGAATTGTACTTGTTTTTTTTCGAATTTTACTGCTAACGTATCAATGCATGAAATCTGACGTTTACGATTTTATAAGCTAACGTAAACGCGCCTTATCCGCTTACTGTCCCGTTGATTAAGCCGGCTTAAATTTTCTAGGGGCGCGACCGGCAGAAACGTACATATCCTGAATCTCACACTGACGGTGTTACAGGCCGTGTACGTCGAATATTCAAACACTGCCAAATGCAAGTTTCAGCAGGATGATTTGTTGCAATCTTCGAGTATAATATTTACATTACGAGCAACGTTGACTTTAACATACACTCTTGTGGTTAAATGGGCTAAAGCTAGAAAGAAAATATGCTATGTGGGTTTCGAGCAGGGTAACTCAACTATTTCGAAGTTGCTAACGAGTGACGTCATTCGGCAGACGGGGCAATGGTCACCACTGCTGGTTGTCATTATCATTACATAAGCAGATCGCTTGGGTAACACACAGGTATGAATCGCTTCGCTTATGTGCCTTACTATAATCACATTATTTTAGCTCAGGTAGTATGCCCGATTATATACAAAGGAACATTAATAACGGAGCGGCCTCGGTCAATTATAGCACAGAATGTTTCCCAGTTAATTGTTGTTTTTGCGAACATTTAGCTACTAAAGGCTGACGGTAGCCAGCTTCACTCTGACACCCTGACCATTTCAACACTTTGATTCCCCTTTGAAGTCACTTCGAACAAGGGAAGTTCTCATTTCACTCCTTTGCTTCATGTTAAAGTACGTTTTAAGGCGAATTCTAATTCTACGTTTCCCTTGAAAACAAATATTACTTTTGTGAAAGGCATGTAAATATAAAACGTACAGTGCATCTACGCCGTCAGAATTGAATCACCGATCCGGAAATGGAAAACATATTTTAACAGAAAATATAACGACAATTTTCCTGCAAGTATTTTTATCCATCAGCATACTCGCGAAACCAACATCAGAAAAGTAACTATAACACTGCTTTGTTGTAATGTCAATCATATTCTGGAAAAGAGTTATCAATTGCGAAATCCGTGCAACAAGATGCTAATGTTAGAAAGAACATGGCAGTTTGTGGACGCTTAAATCGTTGTCTCTCTCTCTCAGTCCATAGCCGTTTCGATGTTTTATTTTGCCAATAGTAATTTACGGGTTCTCGGTCATCATTAAATATTTGGTGTCCCTTTCTTTCAAGTATCGGGTATGTCTCTGTCGTCACTTTTATATTAAATTCTTTCCGTGTTCAATATCGAACACTCAAAACACAAAGAACAACACTGGTAAATTATATGGCGTCGTTAGTTCCAAAAGCCAGTAAAACTGATAACATGTCGCGGCCTGGAGCAAGTTATCACCATTGAAAGTCTGTAAACGTTTTGCTTCCGAATGGATGTAACTAAAATGACGGAGCAATGATACCGATAGGTTCAGCGTAATTTTTATGGTGATAGCAGGCAAGAATGAGTTGCAGAAATGTTTCGATCTTGTAGGCTTGGTTGGTCCTCACTTAAAACTAACAACAAGAAAAGTTGAGTATTCTCTTAGTAAACAAGGAGCATCTGACCTTACTTCTTGATTGTTTTACAAGACGCCGGCACATCTTTCTCTCCCGACTTTGACTGACATGTATACCGGTGCTTTTGATTCATAGACAAACATAAGGAATACCGACCTGTTGCACTAACGTCAATTCTAATGAAATGCCTGGCACGAATCCTTCTGCAATTTTTGGTTTCTCAAAAAATTACCGTATCAAGACCTACTACAAATTGCTTACCGCCAACACAGGAATACGGAAGGTGCAGTTCTTTGTCTTCTGCATACCCTCACACAACACCTTGACACTTCCAATGCGTCTGTTCGAATTTTATTTGTCGACTTCTCAAGTGCGTTTACTATATCACCAAACTTGTTGATCAGAAAATTGAAAAATATGTCAGTCAACAGGCAGTTAGTCGGTTGGGTTGCAATTTTTTGATTAGGAGACCACATGGTGTTGAGGTAAATTCGATACGATCGTATAAACGATTGACAAATGCCGGCGTGCCTCAACGTTCACCGTCATTATTTACCATTTTCATCTGAGTGTACTCCTATGCATGAGGAGAGTAATGATAAGCTTTACAAATTTGCTGATGATAAGGCTTCACCTGTCCTCATTACAGCAGATCAGGACACAAATTATAAGCAAGAAGTGAGCAGATAGGTTACGTGGTTTGATGATACTTTCTTAATGAAAGAAAACAAAAAAGTAAAATTGATTTTGGGAAAAACTAATATCAGTCCACCTCCGTTAAAATTCAAGTGAAGGGAGGTCGAAAGGATAAGCAGTTATAATATTTTGGAAACTTTGATTCTTACAAACACGGTTTCTTGTGATGACCGGCCAAATTAATATGTCAAATCGTAAATGTCAACAAAGATTTTTTCCTGCGTAAATCAGTTGCACACATGAGATAAATCGTATTATCGAAGCGTAAGCAGCTAGGAATATTCCAGGCATACCATTGCCTAGATTTGATGACATGTACACGAAATCAATGAAAAAAAAACTAGGACTATGTCTGACAAAGCTCATCCACTGCATAGAATTTTTATTAAAATGAGGTCTGGTCCACATATCACTCAATTTGGTGCGGCACGAACGGGTTTAAAACTACTTTTGTGCCCTTAGCAGTTAGGATTCCTAAGGTGAAAATCGCATCGTAGAGACGTCTAATGTCACACTTATTTCGAATTTCATGAAGAAAGTACCACCAGAAAATGACCGGCCTAACTGGCTGTTTTGTATTCATAAATTAGTGTGATGGCAGGCTAGCCTATGACGTCGGAGTGTCAAGTACGGTTTCCCTCAGTTACTGAGAGGAGAAGTTCATGAAGGCGCTAATTGGTCCTCGTTAATAGGGATTAGCTGATACACAAAACCTTGTTCTAGATCAATTGCGCTCTTTTTTACACTCGCCTGTTCCTTTCCATGATGGGGACTCTGGAAAACTACCCAGAGATTCGTAAATGTAAGATTTTTTTCTAGTAGTAATTCCTGTTTCAACAAAAAACCCAGTACTTGTTAAAACGTTTTGCCTGTTTTAGATTAGCCAGAATACGAAGCCTTCCTACTGATCCCGGCAGTTTGTATGCGGTGTTCTCTCAAAGGGTTTTGACCGTATCAAGCCAGACACCGTTTCATTTTTGCTGATATCTGATCAATCAACCTGACAACATATCCGATATCCTATCGAAACCCCAGTTACTCAAGTTTTTTACGTCCGTCCTTGCTTCTTTATCCGTACGTCAGTGTCTTTTGTACTAAACAATGTAATATCATATCACGCAGTTACCTCAATGATCGCATTTTAATTGTGCAGTCAGTGTTCGCATTTTCAAAGCCTGCTCTATTTGAGCGATTGACACAGTGACTTGCCCTTTCAAAAATGTGAATTAGAAATCGACTGATGCAAAATAGTCGACGTAGAGCAAAGCCGGCGTGAAAAGAACTGACAACGCTGTCCGGTGCGACAGGCTTATGATTAGCTGACCACAAGTAAAACTGACAGTTACGGCTACTTATTAAAGTTGACCGAAGTTTTGGCTGTTTCACCTTTGCGAATTGAAATATCTTCTGATGTAACAATATTGCCAGCATTGACAAGCGGCGATGTAACTGAGCAGTCACGATCCCTATCCGATGTCCCCCGACGTTTGAATCGTGTCTATCCGAGTATACCTAGTACCTATGGGTAACGGAGCATTGCCGAGCAATGCCGAAGATCACTGAGTAACGTTCCCGGTATGTCAAGGCTGCATAATCACGGAAAAAAAAAGGCTGGCGTTGAAAACATTTTTTCTTGCAGCGTTGTCGGACTAGATCCTGTTCGTCGGCATGCCATAGAGTTTTGAGCAAAGGAATGTTGAGTTTTTTTTTAGTCATGACGTCAACGTTGTTACAAATTTTCAACACGATCTTGTCGTCGCTCAACCTACAATTACCTCGTCACACGTGCCCTCAAAGAAAAAGGAATCGGCCAATCGAAAGAAACAAGTCCAGCAGTCGAAGACTATATCTTGGGTGACTGAATGGCTATGTCGCTTTCGGATAGAGTGACAGTTTTTTATTCTCACCTTTGCAGCAAAGCTGAGCGCGTCACGGCAAATCCTTTGTATGCATATCAAATAAGCTGGTTACCCTGTAATTTCACGGGTTGAAAGATTCTTTGGCCGGACACTTCCTCGTGGCGTTACTTGCATGAAAAGTTATAGATTTTTGCTTTTCACATTGTTCCTGTCGCCACTAGATCAATTTCGATATCTTACTTTGAAACGTTACTTTTTGGTGATACAGACTGTCAGTCTGAAGGACTAAGCCGACTGCAATTGCAGTCATATATATAAATAAAGCTTTCTCGAGATCCTGCTCGATTCCCAACGGTCGAAACTGACGTGTGGTATGCAGTGACCGATTTCTTTAACAGACTGCCTGACTGACAAACATTAAATCCAAACATTAAATCACAGTCTCTCCTCCCACTTTGATTGAATGTTTTAATTTCAGAAGCATGTATCTTTCACCCCATATAGCCGTTTCTTTGACTCTAGGGTACACGAAACAGGCCTACATAAACTTACAGCATTAGTGCAAAATACAGTAGGAATCAGTCCTCGATACACTCTCTAAGATAGTGCAATCATGGAGGTAATGGTACAACCATGTCCTGTAAATCGCAAAAAATCACACGCGCAGATACCGATACCTTATATTAGCATGTTACACAATTAGTTAGTGACTTTTGCTAGCAATACTTTGCTTTTACAAATACAAAGTTTCAACGAAATAAGATGTTATAAACGGATTAAGGGTATTTGATTCAACGCTACCGACGTGGCCCATGCCGATGCATGTTTAGCTTGACCACGGTGGCTCAGGGAATTTAAGCCATATCGTTTACGCCGGCCTATGAAGCGGATAAGCTGACGGTTAAGTAATTTGTCGCAAGGTAAACAACCGACGGTTCTCTTCCGGTCAAGTCGGATCAGCCATGAACCGGTGACAAACGGATGATAAACCGCTGGTAAACCAGAAGTGTAAACGGCTGATTTCATGCAGGGGTCGCGTATATACCATTGTCAAAGTTGTCTTGAAAATTATACCAATATCATCACCATAATTGCAGGGGAAGCCTGTTGCTGTATAAAAATATAACAGTTGCAATTAAGCTTTTTTGTCAAGAGTAAGGATAAACCTGAAACTCAATTACCTCATTCATCCCATCAATGCCGTCTCCAAACGTCTTCAAGAAATCAACAAACTCAATGTCTTCATACTTTGCTGCTGCAACGTACAGAGGTCTGTGCATTCTTGTGAACATTTCTTTCTCACATATCTACAATTAAGGAAACACGTCAGCCTTTCATCTTAAAACGATTTTTGTGTAAAAAGTAAATACTTGAGCTGTTACAAATGCATTGAAATTTCCAAGACATTAATTCGAAACTTGCAAGTATCTGAGTGAATCGACCTTGCTTCTATGTCTACCCCGTAATCTTTATTTGTGTTAGATTTTCCCCTATGTATTTATTTTTAATAAGTAATGATAGCGTTCTCGTACAAAGCATCAGCTGTATACCTGAATTAGAACCAGACAGTCAATGTGAAACGTAAAATACTAAATTGAACTAACCTCGTCGTTCGATACAAAGTTTGCATCATTTTCGAGTAGTACTTTCACAAGCTTTGTATTTTCCTTCTTTACCGCGTAGAAAAGAGGTGTTTGATGATTCTGTAGAGGTAAGATCAAAGAAAACGAAATACCCTCCTTACTTTGCTAAGCTAAGAAAACAAAATGCTCTAGTAAAGGGTAAACACCATGCTTGTGTCTCGAATGATAAAACTCTCGAAGATAGCGAGTTTGATACATTGCACTCATCATCATGATATACCAGACAAACCTTATGGGTGATAGCATAAACCTATATATATATATTTGACGGGCAGAATAATTTTATAGCGGTCCTCATCTAACGTGTAAAAATACATTATTAACAGCAAAACAGAGGTATCTTAAGTAATAAGGAAACTTTACGTCATCCATGATGTTGATATCGGCTCCAAGATGTATACATAGTTGAAGATATTTTGGATCTTCCTTTAAAGCCATTAAATGAAGCGTTCGGGCACCAAGACACCAATCCTGTGTAATGAACATTAGACATATATAAGAATTACATATATTTTGTATATGTTATGAAACATGTAGATTGTAGCTTATATGTAGTTGGTTCTGAAAAAGCCGGCAATGAAAATTGCGACAGTACATACGTTTTTTTGTACAGTTTTGCGTAATGCAGAAAGAAAAGAACATACCTCTTGCACAGTAGTAACCTTTTCATCGATTTTTTCCCCTGCTTTAACAAGTGTTTCAGCTACATTTGTTTGGTAATTATCCACAGCCCAGTGTAACATTGTACTCTGTGTGAAGTTTGCAAGATTATTTGAGAAGATGTACAAATATATAAATTCAGACACTGCATTTTTACTATGATTTTAAGATCTTAATGTTCATTTAATTGGAAGGTGATAAGTATTTCTAGACCTTTATCACAAATTTACGCTTAAAATGAACCAGATATAAACTGAAAATGCTAACGCGTTTCATATATATTGCATTATATGTAAATTTGAACCTTTGCCACATGTTTGCAACTTCATTGAAAGTAATATGATCAGTATGTTGAACACTATTCACTGCCGATTACTTCTAAAAGTTCATTAAGTATAGAAATATGTTATTAGCTAAGATAAAAATATTAAAGATCTTTGACTTCTGTCATTGTATCACCACTTTATACAGCAACTGTAATTACCTTTGGCCAAGTCCTTCAAGCCATATATGCCGAACTGTGAAAGCTCATTAGATATGCAAATTATAAATTTATAGCCGATATGAAAACATGAAATGACTTTCGATATTGTTTTAACCAGGTATAATCATCAATGTACATAGCATGTTTTGCCAACTTTGATCAAGTAAATCCTATGATATATCCGTAATTAGAAAAGATCATTGAATATGCAAATTAGGAATTGGCTGAAGAAAAAATGCTTAATGACTTTCAATAATGTTGTATCATAGTATCTTCATGTATATAGCAAGGTTCATCTACTTTGGTCCGGTCAATTCAGATATATATCCCTTATTAGCTAAGTTCATTAAATATGTAAATTAGGGATTGGCTGAAGTAAAAACAGCTTAATGACTTTCAATAATGTTGTATCATAGTATCTTCAATATATGAAGCAAGTTTTGTCAACTTTGGTCAAGTCTATTCAGATATATATCCCTAATAGGAAAGTTCATTAAATATGCAAATTACGAATTGCTGAAGAGAAATGCTTAATGACTTTCAATAATATTGTATTATAGTGTCATTGATGTACATAGCAAGTTTCATCAATTTTGATCAAGTCAGTTCAGATATATATCCCTAATTATGAAAATTCATTTAATATGGAATTAGGGATCGGCTGAATTAAAAATGTCTTTCGACTCTCAATAATGTTATATCACAGTATCGTTGATGTATACAGCAAGTTTCAACCACTAAAATCAAGTTAATTCAGATATATATCCCTAATTAGAAAAGTTCATGAAATGTGCAAATTCGGAATTGGCTTATTCAGAAGTAAAAATGCTTTCGATAATGTTAAATCATAGTATCTTCAATATATGTAACAAGTATTGTCAACTTTGGTCCGGTCAATTTAGATATATATCCCTAATTAGGAAAGTTCATTAAATATGCAAATTACAAATTGGCTAAAGAGAAATGCTTAATGACTTTGAATAATATTGTATTATAGTGTCATTAATGTACATAGCAAGTTTCATCAATTTTGATCAAGGCAGTTCAGATATATATCCCTAATTAGAAAATTCATTTAATATGGAAATTAGGAATTGGCTGAATTAAAAATGTCTTTTGACTCTGAATAATGTTATATCACAGTATCGTTGATGTATACAGCAAGTTTCAACCATTAAAATCAAGTTAATTCAGATATATATCCCTAATAAGCAAGTTCATGAAATGTGCAAATTCGGAATTGGCTGATTCAGAAGAAAAATGCTTAATGACTTTCAATAATGTTGTATCATGGTATCTTCAATATATGTAGCAAGTTTTGTCAACTTTGGTCCGGTCAATTCAGATATATCCCTTATTAGCAAAGTTCATTAAATGTGCAATAGACATCAAATCAGGTCCAATAATAGTTATCATTCAGGTAAACAGTGAAATTTACCAGGTCCAAGGAACATATAGATGATGACAAAGGCAATGAGGCCATCTTGAACACGAAAGTGTGGTGGTACCAGGTGTCCGGAATAGGTAAGCGTACCCTGCCAGCTAGCCGCACCCGTCAAGATTGACCCAAAGCGACAATTCATTGTTATTGGTGAATTCACCAAATCGGAATTGGCTGAAAAAATGCTAAATGACTTTCAATAATGTTGTATCATAGTATCTTCAATATATCTAGAAAGTTTTATCACTTTTGGTCAAGTCAATTCAGATATATATCCCTAATTAGGAAAGTTCATTAAATATGCAAATTAGCAACTATCTTTTATATCACCCCTTAATGGTTTCCACTGCTGATATATCTTGGTGTGATCAACATTTGTAGCAAATCTCATCAAATTGTGTGCAGTCGTTTTTAATGTATATCCGTTATATCTAAAATCATTAATTATGCAAATGAGCAAAAAGTATGCAAGCCATACCCACCAAAAACTAACCAGTTTTTGCCATTTGCTAACTGAATCTATTTAGCAGATTTGATTCTGATCTGATCAGCCGTTTTTGAGATACCCGACCAACAGACAGACAGACAGACAGACAGACAGACACACGGACACACAGACAGACAGACATGACTGCGACATATGCTCAGTATGTGAAACACGTGAGCAAAAAATACTTAATGACTTTCAATGCTGTATCATAGTATCTCTAATGTACATAGCTAGTTTTGTCAACTTTGGTCTAGTCAATACAGATAAATCTCCCTAATTAGGAAAGTTCATTATATATGCAAATTAGGAATTGGCTGTTGTAAAACAGTTCATGACTTTTAATAATGTTGTTTTATAGTACTTCAATATATGTTGCAATATTCATCAACTTCGGTCGAATCAATTCAGCTCTATATCCCAATTAGTGAAGTTCATTAAAAATGTAAATAAGGATTGGCTGAAGTAAAACTGCTTAATGATTTTCAATAATATTATATCATAGTATCTTCAATGTACATAGCAAGTTTCATCAATTTTGGTAAAGTCCATTGAGATTTAATATCTAATTAGGAAAGTTTATTAAATATGCAAATAAGTATTTGGCTGAAGTAAAAATACTTAATGACTTTCAACAATGTTATATCATAGTATCTTTAATGTACATAGCAAGTTTTATCACTTTTGGTCTAGTCAATTCAAATCAATATCCCTACTTTCCAAAGTTCAATTAATATGCAAATTAGAGTTTGATGAAGTAAAAATGCTTAATGACTTTCAATAATGTTAAATCATAGTATCTTCAATATACATACCAAGTTTTGTCAATTTTGGTCTAGTCAATTCAAATAAATATCCCTAATTTCAAAAGTTCATTAATATGCAAATTAAGAGTTTGATGAAGTAAAAATGCTTAATGACTTTCAATAATATTAAATCATAGTATCTTCAATATACATACCAAGTTTTGTCAATTTTGATCAAGTCAAATCAGATATATCTTCCTAATTAGGAAAGTTCATTAATTATGAAAATTATCCATTATCTTTTATGTCACCCCTTAATATCTTTCACAGCTGATATATCATGGTGAGATCAACATTTGTAGCAATCCTCATCAAATTGTGGTGCAGTCGTTGTCAATATATATCCGTTTTTTCTAAAATCATTAATTATGCATGTGCAAAAAGTAAGCAAGTCACACCACCAAAAACTAATCAGTTCTTGCCATTTGCAAACTAAATCTGTGTACCAGATTTTATTCTGATCTGATGAGCCGTTTTTGAGATATTGAGTACACAGACAGACAGACAGACAGACAGACAGACAGACAGACACACAGACATACAGACATCGCTGCGACATATGCCCACGTGTGTCAACACGTAAGCAAAAAATAATTGACAAAGGATTCCACCACCTAACTTGCCCACCAACTTAACTTGACCATTAAATATCTGAACTTACGTTATTTTCTTCATGTAAGTCTTTTGTTTCATGTTTCATTAGTACTTTACTATATCCAGGTGTTTTTCTTCCGCAGCAAAAAAGAGAGCAGTATATCCGTCCTAGAGAGATTAAACAGAAAGCATAATCGTAGTAAGGTTTAAGTTCAAAGTATGTTGGTGTGTTAAATCGGTATGCCATTTATATAGGTCGCAGTAAACGTTAAGAGAGGTTTATAATATTTACCTGAGATAACAATGTCATTATATCAAATGGATCTGATAATTTACAAACAGAATATTCCTTGTGTTACTTATTCTTGACCTTTATTCAAAAGATAACAAACTTGAGTGTAGTATATTTACCTTAGAGTACACATTCACATCAGCCTCATAGTGTAGAAGTATTTCTATCGCCGCCTCATCGCCATTTTCAGCAAAATGATGAAAAAGGGTCTTGCCATCCTGTATAAATTCAGGTTAAAGATTATAATTTTTACAAGTATGCAGGATATTGAAGCATATATCAAAACACACAGTTTTTTTAGTGAAGAAATCATAAGTATTGTTTTATAGGTACATATATAGACACATAAATGGCGTTAACCATTATTATACCTTGCAGTGGTTCAACATACATTTTCAAGGTATACCAACAACACAAGTCCATTACTAATTTCAACTTCTAAAAAACGTGAATATTCTATCCCTCAGAGGCCTATTGATACATTCCAAATTAAAATAATATAATTTACATCATCAGTCATCAAATCAAAAATACAGGAAAAATCAATTGACGAGTGAAAAGACGATAGATATGCATTGACAGATTAGTAAGACGTGATTGTGAAAGATTTTACAATGATACTCAATGTTCACCATAGTCTGGTGATTGTCAAGAGTGTGTTTTATAACATCTTACCCTTTTCAACTCATTTATATTCACGCCAGCCTCAAGGAGGTCTTCAGTCATTTGTTTATCATGATTTGCTACAACCCACAACAGTTGGGAAACATTAGATGTGTCATCCTGAAAAAACACAGTCTTGGCTTATTTGGGATGTATATCTGTTAGTCAATGAAAGCATAATGCAGGACGCCCAATTCTTATCATTTGCTTCTAACAAATGACAGGATCATTCCATTGTATACTATGTGCAGTTGAACATCATCAGCTAAACTCTAATTTCTAAGTTCGACTTTGCCTAGGTATTATTTCGCACTTCTACGTCCCTGTCTATGAAAGTTAATATGTGCCTTCGTTAAATACATTTTGCATAATATCTGACAGCGGATTCAACAAAAATGATAATATTTGCAAGTAATGCATTCCGGCGCAGTTTCACTAAATGTTTTGACCGTATTACACATATTTAGATCTTACCACGTCTTTACACACTTTGCCATTTTCCATAAGCAGTAGTCTCATACATTGGATGTCTCGCTTCTTAAGTGCAGAAAAAACAGGGGTGTTTCACCGAGCTAAAAATAATACATTAAACATTAGCATCTCCTTTCTCCTCAACTGAACACTGATTGCCATCCTCTAAACACAATACAATAACTTTTGGTATTTAGAAATATTTTAAAAGTAACCTGTAGTGTTATGGTGAAAAAGAAAAGTAAATAAGGCAAATACAGAGCGACATCATGGCAAAGATTATGCTGAAGATGTGTCTATGTTTTCGAAAAAACAGTGACTAATGCTGGCGAAAATCGTCTGAATTTTACTGAAGTGGCACGTGTAGAGAGGAACCAAAATACAGGCTATCTGAATAATAATCTTGCTTGAATTCAGGAAAATATTTTTCAATTGACGTAAAAACTGATTGTTTAAGACATGTATGATGTGTCTAGTGATTAAAAAAGACGAAAGAATAGAAACATGATCCTACCTTATTTTCTATGTTAACATCGACACACTTCTTAGTCAAGATATTGATAACTTCTTTGTTGGATTTATAGACAGCATGATGAAGAGCTGTATTGCATCCTATCTCACATGTGAATGCCAAAGAAAAGACTTGCATAATTTAAATTGTCATAAAAAAAACGCACAAAAATAAACGTAAAATAATATTTGTTTGTCATTTTGTATTTGGTATGAATATATAAATTTCCATTAAACCTAGGGAAAAAAGGTTGTAAATGTTTAGCTTACAATGCTTGATATACAACAATATACACACATATACCGACTCTCTATATCTGTCTAATACATTAAAGTGTATATCTAACCTAGTTTTTGTTTGTCTGATCTTTATCGAATCGAATAAACCAATATTCGTTATTTCGAGAAATCCATTACGTTCTCGTGGTAACTTTGTCTTAATAGTGTCTTTCTCTGTCAAAGTAGTGGAAAATCCACCCTGTCTGGAAATTATTGAGTTCATTTTCATGACGTTTTGGTTACGTGGCGAGATGTCAGATGTGGCTAACATGTGTGAGCAATCCACGGAGAGCAATAGTCAACAGAGTGGGTACCAACTTCGAGAAGATCCCAGATAGTTCGCTATGATGAATAGATGCGCGGTTTTGGAGTGCAAAAACACAAACCTTGATGGTTTTAGTCTATATATTTGCCGTCAATTTGGTGGGACCTAGAAATATTTCCATGAGAGCATGGCAGAGTTGTGTGCCAGCAGCCGATCCCACACCGGCCGAGTGAACAGCTGTGTACTGTACAGCCTACAGTAATATGCCTGTACACGGAGCCGGCTGACCCACCATGATATTCTATGAATGAGACTCAACTTCAACTGCCTTTTGTAAATTATAGCTCCCTGAGCTGTACTACTTGATAAATTGCACTTTATTATGACGCCTAAAATACTACAGCTGTTAATCTGTTCATCAACCGGACTGAGACGTCCGTGGGAGTGGGAGTCTATAGGGACTGTGCCGAAGCATTGCATTAGGAGTGATACGTTTTGAATGGGGTCGAATATCAGGCTCGCCGGCTCAGTTAATTGCGCTGTGTAAACTTTGCAGTTTTCCAGGCTTTCTAAGCAGTCGTCTGCTAGTTGCATCATTAATTAAATAACTCCAGTACGTCAAATATATAGAACCAAGTAAGGACGAGTTCATCATTTGACAAGGTCAGAGTGCATCATGCAATAAGGTCCCGATTTGACAACCGGCAATTTTCAATCAACCTTCCGATGGACTGCATCTTGACAGTTTCAGGGTTGGAACCCTCTTCAGTTCGTATGCTTAGTTAGACAAGAAAAAAATTCCTAAGTTCAAATCATGCTCTAAAATATCCTGTTCCATTAGAAATATCAACGATGGGATTAGCCAATATATCGGCGATAAATCAAAACATGGATTGGCGGCTATATTGGCTCCAAAAATGTCCATATATTGTCGAGTCTGATTAGACCAGCCCCAAGTTTGTGGGTATATAAATATCAAAACAGAATAAACTGAAGGAATTTGAATAAAATCAATCAACTCTCACGTTTGTGATGAGATGACATTGTAGCAACGTACCCTGGTAAGCTCATGTTTCGATGGGGAGGGGGTGGTCAACGCGATGGCCTTGGCCAGCTGTAACTGACGCTGCGCGCCGAGAAAAAAAGGTCAAGCAACCGGGGTCAGCTTTGCATCTCAGGCGTTTATTTGATATATATGTACTCCAGGAAATCACAGGATCGATTCCGCAGGCAGTAAGGCCTGATATAATTAATATTCTGCTCTAATATCTTTTGTAAAGAACAGGGAAGTAGGTCGAAAAATTTTCTGAATTTCCTGTGAAGGTGTGGATTGTTTACGTTGACATACTCGACTATATAGAGGCCGGCTGGTCTGGAGACATTTTACGCTGAGTGAACTGAGGCACAAAATCTACGCTCACAAAATTTCCGCTGGAATCTTTTTCAACTGTAACACTAGACTCCTTAACTGGATACCCTATAAATCAATCATACCAAACAATATTCTATATCAGGAGTGACTGTCACTCTTCATATTATGAATGAACTTGAGATGGATGTCATTCTGCAATGGTGTGTATAGCTACTCCGTTCTACACTCACGAACGCCTCTTATGACGTCACAGAAATGAACGCGTTCCTCATGGACGTTTTTTCAACAAGCCCCAATATTTTTCATTTGTCCCAATTATATGTCAACAGGAAAAAGGAAAAAATACCACCATTTAGCTTGCAAATAGTATATTATTTATTGACAAAAAATTAAAAAGAATGCTTTCTATGTGAGATATACTCTTTAACTTTACACGTACCTATATTTATAAAATGCACAGTACAGTGAATATTTGGTTTGCAAAAATCTGCATTGCATATATTATTGTTCTGCATAGTTATACGCTATGTATATCAACGTGATTGTTATGTTCAATATACAAAGATATGTAATGTATACATCTAATTTGTGTTCGATATGTGTAAATATACTAAAAGTATATCAGGCATTTAGACCAGTTCTTACCCCTTTTTAATTCGATGATTTTGGAGAAGCTAAGCACGACAACCTTTTCTTAATCAGTCACTACAAAGACTCAAAACGGGAAAATGAGAAAATGAGTTTTCATGACTCATACAGAGCTGCTATATGGTCTTCAAACAAATTGACCGTTAATTGTTACTTTTGCGAACATTTACCTACTTAGATTTCAAATATATACACAACTTACAAGGTGAACCCTGTTAACAAGAATTGTAATGAGCAAAATTGAATTTTGATCTCCTGATTTAAAAGATAAAATGTAGAACCGACCTTATCTTTGATATTTTTGTTCGATCCTGCATCTATGAGAATGTCCACAGCTTTAGAAAATCATTCGCTGCAGCTTCATGAATGACAGCCAGACCACGCTGTAAAAGTTAAAACTATGCTGAATGGTACATTTTAGAAACTTCTGCTTAGGAATATGCCATATACTTATACAAAAAGACAACTGAGTTGTGCTTGGTATATTCAGAACTTTACCGCTAACGTATCAATGCATTAAATCTGACGTTTACTATTTTATAAGCTAACGTAAACGCGCCTTATCCCCTTCCTGTCCCGTTGAATTAGCCGGCTTAAATTTCCTAGGGGTGCGACCGACAGAAACGTACTATCATGAATCTCACACTGACGGTTACAGGCCGTGTACGTCGAATCTACAGATACTGCCAAATGCACGTTTCAGCAGGATGATTTGTTGCAATCTTCAACTTTAATACGTACATTATGAGCAACGTTGACTTTTATGGTTGAATGGGCTGAAGCTAGAAAGAAAATAGGCTATATGGGTCTCGAGCAGGGTTACTCAACTACGTCGAAGTTGCTAACGAGTGACGTCATTCGACAGACGGGGCAACGGTCACAAACCATGTGACCATATATCACGCTCGTTACTGATACTTGTCCTCTTTTGTCATCAAAGTAAATAATCGCTCAAAAGGGTGACAGTTTTTTATTCCCCCCTTTGCAGCAAAGCTGAGCGCGTCACGGCAAATCCTTGCATAAATGAATATCAATCAAGCTGTTTACCCTGTAATTTCACGGGTTGAAAGATTCTCTGGCAGGACACTTCTTCGTGCGTTACTGGCATGAAAAGTTATTGATTTTTGCTTTTCACATTGCTACTGTCGCTACTAGATCATTATCGATATCTTACTTTGAAACGTCACTTTTTGGTGATACAGACTGTCAGTCTGAAGGACTAAGCCGACTGCAATTGCGGCCATATATATAAATAAAGCTTTCTCGAGATCCCGCTCGATTCCCAACGGTCGAAACCCGACGTTTGGTATGCAGTGTCGATTTCTTTAACAGACTGCCTGACTGACAAACATTAAATCACAGTCCTCCTCCCACTGTGATTGAATGTTTGTAATTTCAGAAGCATTGTGTGTTTCACCCCATATAGCCGTTTCTTTGACTGTAGGGTACTCGAAACAGGCCTATATAAACTTACAGCATTAGTGCAATATACAGTAGGAATAAGTTCTTGGTACACTCTCTAAGATAGTGCAATCATGGAGGTAAAGTAAACTATGTCCTGTATATCGCAAAAAATCACACGCGCAGATACCGATACCTTAGCATGTTACACAAATAGTTAGTAACGATTGCTAGCAAGTACTTCGCTTTTACAAATACAAAGTTTCAACGAATTAAGATCTTGTAAACGGGTTAAGATTATTTGATTCAACGCTACCGACGTGGCCCATACCGATGCATAAGTTTAGCTTGACCACGGCGGCTCAGGGACATTTAAGCCATGTCGTTTACGCCGGCCAATAAAGCGGAAAAGCTGACGCTTAAGTAACGTCTCGCAAGGTGAACAACCGACGGTTCTCTTCAGGTCAAGTCGGATCAGCCATGAAACGGTGACAAACAAGTGATTAACTGTTGCTAAACCAGAAGTTTAAACGGCTGATTTCATGCAGGGGACGCATACCATGTCAAAGTTGTCTTGAAAATTATACAAAAATCATCTCCATAATTGCTAGAAAAGCCTGTTGCTGTATAAAATATTATAGTTGCAATTAAGCTTTTTTGACAAGAGTTAAGATTAACCTGAAACTCAATTACCTCATTCATACCATCAATCCGTCTCCAAACGTCTTCAAGAAATCAACAAACTCAATGTCTTCATACTTTGCTGCTGCAACGTACAGAGGTCTGTGCATTCTTGTGAACATTTCTTTCTCACATATCTACAATTAAAGGAAACACGGTCAGCCTTTCATCTTAAAAGCGATTTTTGTGTAAAAAGTAAATACTTGAGCTGTTACAAATGCATTGAAATTTCCCAAAGACATTAATTCGAACTTGCAAGTATCTGAGTGAATCGACCTTGCTTCCATGTCTGCCTCGCAATCTTTATTTTTGTTAGATTTCCCCTATGTATTTATTTTTAATAAGTAATGACAGCGTTGTCGTACAAAGCATCAGCTGTATACCTGAATTAGAACTATCAATCAATGTGAAAGGTTAATACTAATTTAACTAACCTCATCATTCGATACAAAGTTTGCACCATTTTCGAGTAGTACTTTCACAAGCTTTGTATTTTTCTTCTTTACTGCGTAGAAAAGAGGGTTTGGTGATTCTGTAGAGGTAAGATCAAACGAAACAAATACCCTCCTTACTTTGCTAAGCTAAGAATACAAAATGCTCTAGTAAAGTGTAAACACTATGCTTGTGTCTGGAATAATAAAAACTCTCGGAGATAGCGAGTTTGATACATTGTACTCATCATCATGATATACCAGATAAATCTTATGGGTTATAGCATATATATATATAATATATATATATATATATATATATATATATATTATATATATATATATATATATTATATATATATATATATTTGACGGGCAGAATAATTTTATAGCGGTTCTCATCCAACGTGTAAAAATACAATATATTACCATGCCCTGCCCGTCGCATTTTGATTTATCGAGCCTAACACGTGAGTGACCAAAAATACGCAGTAATGGTTTGATTTACATGCCGTGAATATGAATAATAAGATTAACAACTCAAAGTATCGTAACTTTATTGCTCAAACGTAAATTATAACCAATCACAAAAAAAATGGAGCACTTGTATGTCAAGTTGAGATACTGTTTTCTGAAAACATTTCTGAATTTGCCAATTTTTTATAGCGCGCTTGACAGTGCGTCGCGTATTGCTCAGTTTCTGGGGTCCAGTTGTCGTTCGCTCCTGAAATTTTCGTGAATTTTAATAATAATAATAATAATAATAAAGTACATTTGTAGTGCGCCTAATCTCTTACAGAGCTCTAGGCGCAATAGTGACAATACAATATAACAGAGGAAATGTTGAACCACCGGGACTGGAGACTACGTAAACGAAAAAGGTTAAACTACTGTTTAAAGAGAAAAGTCTTGAGGGAACGGCGGAAGGAAAGGGTAGAGTTGGAGTGGCGAAGGTCAGAAGGATGTTTTTTCCATAATGCAGGGCCAATTTTGACGGTTTTCTTGGGTTCGCTGATAATATAATGGAAATAACAGACTCCGCTCTGACCAGTAACGTTTATTTGTGGGCGCGGGCTCAAGGAAAGCCAAATTAATGGTCTTGGCAAGCCTCGCACGTTCATTTTTTTCTCTCCTCTTGCCCTTGCCCACAAATAAACATAATGATCAGCGCGTCGCCCGTTATTTCTATATTATTAACCGCAAAACAGACGTATCTATATTGTAGTATGGAAACTTTACGTCATCCATGATGTTGATACTGGCATCAAGATTGATACATAGTTGAAAGATTTTGGATCTTCCTTTAAAGCCATTAAATGAAGCGTTCGGGCACCAAGAAACCAATCCTGTGTAATGAACATCATACATATACAAGTATTATATATTTATATGTGTTATTAAACATGTCGATTATAGCTTATATGAAGTTTGTTCTGAACAAGCCAGCAAAGAAATTTGCGACAGCACATATTTTTTTTGGGTACAGTTTTGCGTAATGCGGAAAAAAGAACGTACCTCATGCACAGCAGTAACCTTTTCATCGATTTTTTCCCCGCCTTTACAAGTGTTTCAGCTACATTTGGATGGTAGTTGTCCACAGCCCAGTGTAACATTGTACTCTGTGTGAAGATTGCAAGATATTTGAGAAGATGTACCAATATATACATTCAGACACTGCAATTTAACTATGATTTTAAGATCTTAATGTTAATTTAATCGGACGGTGAATAAGTAGTTTAAGACTTTATCACAAATTTACGCTTTAAATGAAAAAAAATAATTAACAAACAATTCACCAACTTAACTTGACCACCAACTTACTTGACTATTAAATATCTTAACTTACGTTATTTTCTTTATGTAAGTTTATTGTTTCATGTTTCATTAGTAACTTTACTATATCCAGGTGTTTTTCTTCCGCAGCAAAAAAGAGAGCAGTATATCCGTCCTAGAGAGATTAAACAGAAAGATAATCGTAGTAAGGTTTAAATTCAAAGTATGTTGGTGTGTTAAATCGGTATGCCATTTATATAGGTCATAGTAAACTTTAAAACAGGTTTATTATACCTTATTATACTTTAGATAAAAAAATATCATTATATCAAATGGATCTGATGATTTAAAAACAGAACATTCAATGTGTTACTTATCTTGACCTTTATTCAAAAAATAACAAACTTGAGTGTAGTATATTACCTTAGAGTACACATTCACATTCGCCTTATTGTGTAGAAGTATTTCTATGGCCGCCTCATCGCCATTTTCAGCAAAATGATGAAAAAGGGTCTTGCCATCCTGTATAATTTAGTTTAAGATAATGATTTTACAAGTATGCAAGATATTGAAGCATATATCAAAACATGCAGTTCTTTGAAGTGAAGAAATAATAAGTATTGTTTTAGAGGTAGAGATATATATATATATATATATATATATATATATATATATATATATATATATATATATATATATATATATATATATATATTTATCATATACATAGACCCAGTTATCCCTATAGTATGACGTCACACTATAGGTATATGACTACAATGAATCCATATTCCACATGTGGTGGATACGGGGCCCGGACTACTTTTAAAACGTAAACGAACACGTAAACAGCTGTTCAGTTCAGAACTTATTTTCAAATCCCTGAATGCAAAAGTGGGAGGGTAATGAAACATTAGCAAATATGGAGTATTAAAATATATGTGTAGAACACAAAATACCGTCGATACTAGAATTTTTATGAGTTTGTGTTTCTTCGTCGTTGATTTCGATTGAAACGTTTGATTTGTACACCGCTGACATTTTAACGGTATAATAACGGCCTTTGGTGTTGTCTACCTCGTCAAAATTGCCCTTCTCGATGTCCATCAAACAACATAATAAGCATAGCCGATAACCCAAGACACGTACCAATCATCCCTAAAGCAGTAAGAATGTTTTCTGAAGCAACATGGACGGGTTTCAAGTTCAACATCACGATCAATGCTGCCGCGGCAGTCAACGAGTCGAGCCGATGAAGCAAAGAGCGTACATTATTTCTGACAGCAATGACGATACTCCGGACTTGAGACTCATCAGAAGAAACGCTATTCTATTTTTCAAGAGCGACGAGTTCACAAGGTTATCAGTGCATTTAAAGGTGCAAGCTATTGTTTTGTCCATGCATATTGTGCATCACGTTTCCTGTATTGTACCTTGTTGTTGAACTTCCGTCGTCTCGCGTCTGAGCTAAGAAAGACTCGTTGCTTGTATGTTGTCTTACCGATTGAGTCAGAGCCGAACACTGTTCTTCATTATATTTAAACAAGCTCATTTTATTCGTAAAATATTAAACATACAATTGACAATTTCGTAAAACATAATAATTGTTAATTTTGAAAGTTTCATACAAACTTGCAAAGAAGAATTATTTGAATGATGTTCGAATATTGACAAAAATAACCCGTTCTCGCCAGCCGCGGCTGAGTGTCGCGACGTCCCGCTTGTACGTCCAATAATTTATGAATGAATTTTCACTAAAATTGATGTTATAGTAAGTACCAAATAAATACCTTGGATTAAAAATCCATAGTCTTTCCTATTTCCGCTTGATTCGCACAGAAAAAGCCCTACGAGAGACGCTTATTATCCATACGAGCAGCCCCGACATGTTGAGCTGACCGCAGTCAAGTCAGCTGTGACTCAGCCACGACCGCATAACACAAGCGTATGAATTCTTGTAAAATACTCCCTCTCGTTTTTTCCCAGTAATTATCATTCCTGGAAGGTTATTCACGGGAAACTGGGTCTATATATATGTGTGTGTATGTATATATATACATATATACATATATACATATATATATATATATATATATATATATATATATATATATATATATATATATATATATATACATATGTATATATATATATGTATATACATAAACGGCGTTCACCAAATTATACCTTGCAGTAGTTCGATATAATTTTTTAAAAGGTAAACCAATATAACAAGTCCCCTCACTAATTCAAACTTCGAAAGAAACTTGAATATTTCTATCCATCAGAGGCCTATCGATACATTCCAAATGACAATAATATAATTTACATCATCAGTCATCAAGTCAAAAATACAGGAAAAATCAAATGACAAGCTGAAAGACGATAGATATTCATTGACAGATTAGTAAGACGAGCTTGTGAAAGATTTTACAATTATACTCAATGTTCACCTTAGTCTGGTGATTGTCAAGAGTGTGTTTTATAACAACTTACCCTTTTTAACTCATTTATATTCACGCCAGCCTGAAGAAGGTCTTCAGTCATTTGTTTATCATGATTTGCCACTGCCCACAACAGTTGGGAAACATTGGATGTGTCATCCTGAAAAACACATTGGCTTATTCCAGCAGTATATCTGTTAGTCAATGAAGGTATAATGCAGGACGCCCAATTCTTATCATTCGCTTTCTTAACAAATGACAGGATCATTCCATTGTATACTATGTGCAGTTGAACATCATCAACTAAACTCTAAATTCTAAGTTCGACTTTGCCTAGGTATTATTTCGCACTACTACGTCCCTGTTTATGAAAGTTAATATGTGCCTTTCATTAAGTACATTTTGTAGAATATCTGACAGCGGCTTCAACAAAAAATGCCAATATTTGCAAGTAAATGCATTTCGGCGCACTTTCATTAAATGTCTTGACCGTATTACACATATTTAGATCTTACCACGTCTTTACACACTTTGCCATTTTCCATAAGCAGTAGTCTCACACATTGGATGTCTCGCTTCTTAAGTGCAGAAAACAGGGGTGTTTCACCGAGCTAAAAGAATACAAGTACATTAGCATCCCTTTCTCCTAAACTGAACACTGATTGCCATCCTTTAAACACAACACAATAACTTTTGGTATTTAGAAATATCTTAAAAGTAACCTGTAGTGTTATGGTTGAAAAGAAAACTAAATAAGACCAACACAGAGCGACATCATGGCAAAGATAATGCTGAAGATGTGTCTATGTTATCGAAAACCAGTGACTAGTGCTTGCGAAAATCGTCTGAATTTTACTTTAGTGGCACGTTTAGAGAGGGTACCAAACTACAGGCTATCTGAATTAATAATCTTGCTTGAACTTAGGAAAACAGTTTTTCAATAGACAAAAAAAACCGATTGTTTAAGACATGAATGATGTGTCTAGTGATTAAAAAAGACGAAAGAATAGAAACATGATCCTACCTTATTTTCTATGTTAACATCGACACATTTCTTGGTCAAGATATTGATAACTTCTTTGTTGGATTTATAGACAGCGTGATGGAGAGCTGTGTTGCCATCCTATCTCACATGAGAATGCCAAAGAAAAACTCACATAATTGAAATTTTCGTCAACAAAATGCAATAAAAGTGATGTTTGAGCTCTTTAGTTTTTACAACTAAATTGAAGTACAATATTTATCATATTAACGATTTTTCAGTATTTTTCTTGAATAAGTTTAGACTAAAAGAATATTACATTTCATTGGCAACAGTTTCTTAACTTTATCAAACGTTTGGTAAAAATGTTAAACATAACACTGGTTATTTTATTATATATGTTTATAAAATACAATCTAGATTTGTCGTTTGAATTTAAGAGGATTTCGGGCGATGATTGTAACCATGAAAAACATCCAATCCGAAAAATAAGAACATTTTCTCTTAGGAAATAAATGTACAATAATATTTTTTGTCATTTTGTATTTGGTATAAATATATAACTTTTTATTCAAGCTAAGGAAAAAAGGTCGGGAATTTTTAGCTTACAATGTTTGATAAACAACAATATACAAACATATACCGACTCTCTATATTTGTCTAATACATTACTTTACACGTACGTCTATTTATAAAATGCACAGTACAGTGTACATTTGGTGTGCAAAAGTCTGCATTGCGTAAATTATTGTTCTGCATAGTTATACGCTATATCAACGTATTGTTATGTTCCATATACGAAGATATGTAATGTATACAACTTATTTTTGTTCGATATACGTAAATATACTAAAAGTACATAAAGCGCTTAGACCAGTGTTTACCATCTTTTTAATTTGACGATTTTGGAGAAATTAAGCATGACAAGCTTTTCTTAATCAGTCACTACAAAGACTCCGAATGGAAAAATGAGAAAATGAGAGTTTTCATGACTCAGACATAGCTGCTACATGGTCTTTAAACAAATTGACCGTTAATTGTTGTTTTTGCGAACATTTAGCTACTTAGATTTCAAATATATACACAACTTACAAGGTAAACCCTGTTAACAAGAATTGTAATGACCAAAATTGAATTTTGATCTTCTGATTAAAAGATAAAAAGTAGAACCGACCTTATCTTTGATATTTTTGTTCGATCCTGCATCTATGAGAATGTTCACAGCTTTATGAAAATCATTCGCTGCAGCTTCATGAATGACAGCCAGACCACGCTGTAAAAGTTAAAACTATGCTGAATGGTACATTTTAGAAACTTCTGCTTAGAAATATGCCATATACCTATACAAAAAGATAACTGAATTGTACTTGGTTTATTCAGTATTTTACTGTTAACGTATCAATACATGAAATCGGACGTTTACGATTTTATAAGCTAACGTAAACGCGCCTTATCCCCTTCCTGTCCAATTGATTAAGCCGGCTTAAATTTTCTAGGGGCGCGACCGCAGAAACGTACATATCCTGAATTTCACACTGACGGTGTTACAGGCCGTGTACGTCGAATCTACAAATACTGCCAAATGTACGTTTCAGCATGATGATTTGTTGCAATCTTCAACTATAATACCTACATTATGAGCAAAGTTGACTTTAACATACACTTTTGTGGTTAAATGGGCTGAAGCTAGAAAGAAAATATGCTATATAGGTTTCGAGCAGGGTTACTCAACTACGTCGAAGTTGCTAACGAGTGACGTCATTCGGCAGACGGGGCAATGGTCACCACTGCTAGTTGTCATTATCATTACATAAGCAGATCGCTCGTAACACACAGGTATGAATCGCTTCGGTTATGTGTCTTACTATAATCACATTATTTTAGCTCTGGTAGTATGCCCAATTATGTACAAAGGAAAATTAATAACGGAGCGGTCTCGGTCAATTATAGCACAGAATGTCTCCCAGTAAATACGTAGACTTCTCAGTAACTAAAGGCTGACGGTAGCCATATTCACTCTGACACCCGGACCATTTTGACAGTTTGATTCCCCTTTTCAGTCACTTCCAACAAGGGAAATTCTCATTTCACTCCATTACTTCATGTTAAAGTACGTTTTAAGGCGAATTCTTATTCTACGTTTCCTTTGAAAACAAATATTACTTTTGTGAAAGGCATGTAAATATTAAAACCTGTTGTGCATCTACGCCCATAAAATTACGAGAGAATTGAATCACCGATCGTACGAAACGAGGAAATGGAAAACATATTTTAACAGAAAATATGGCGACCATTTTCCTGTAAGTATTCTCAGTCAGCATACTCGCGAAACCAACATCAGAAGAGTAACTATAACACTGCATGCTTTGTTGTAATGTCAATCATATTCTGGAAAAGCGTTATCAATGCGAAATCCTTGCAACAAGATGCTAATGTCAGAAAGAACATACAGTTTGTGGACGCTTAAATCGTTTGTCTCTCTCTCTCTCTCTCTCTCTCTCTCTCTCTCTCTCTCTCTCTCTCAGCTCATAGCCGTTTCGATTTTTTTTTTTGCCAATATAAATTTTTGGGTTCTCGGTCATCACTACATATTTGGTGTCCCTTTCTTTCAAGTATCGGGTATGTCTCTGTCGTCACTTTTATATTAAATTCTTTCCGTGTTTAATATCAAACACTCAAAAACGAAGAACAACACTGGTAAATTACATGGCGTCGTTAGTTCCAAAAGTCAGTAAAACTGATAACACGTCGCCGCCTAGCGCCTGGAGCAAGTTATCACCATTGAAAGTCTGTAAACGTTTTGCTTCGGAATGGATGTAGCTAAAATGACGGAGCAATGATACCAATTTCAGAGGTTTAGCGTAAATTTTATGATGATAGCAGGCAAGAATTAGTTGCAGAAATATTACGACCTTGTAGGCTTGGTTGGTCCTCACTTAACACTAACAACATAACAAGAAAAGTTGAGTTCTCTCTTAGTAAACAAGAAGCATCTGAATTACTTCTTTTTTGTTTTACAAGACGCCGGCACATCTTTTCGCACGACTTTGACTGACATGTATACCAGCGCTTTTGATTTATAGAGAAACATCAATACTACCGACCTGTTGCACTTACGTAAATTTAAATGAAGTGCCTGGCACGAATCTTTCTGCAACATTTGTTTCTCAAACATTACCGTATCAAGACCTTCTACACTTTGCTTACCGCTAACACAGGAATACGGAAGGCGATGTTCTTTGTCTTCTGCATAAAATCACACAACACCTTGACACTTCCAATGCGTCTGTTCGAACTTTAATTTATTTGTCGACTTTTCCAGTGCGTTTACTATATCACCAAACTTGTTGATCAGAAAATTGAAAAATATGTCAGTCAACATGCAGTTAGTCGGTTGGGTCGCAATTATTTTGATAAGGAGACCACAGTGTGTTGAGATACATTCGATACGATCGTATAAACGATTGGCAAATGCCGGCTTGCCTCAACGTTCACCGTCATTATTCACCATTTTCACATCTGAATGTACTCCTATGCATGAGGACAGTAATGATAAGCTTTACAAATTTGCTGATGATAAGGCTTTACCTGCCCTCATTACAGCAGATCAGGACACAAACTATAAGCAATAAGTGAGCAGATAGGTTACGTGGTGTGATGGTAGTTTCTGAATGAAGGAAAACAAAAGAAGAAGAAAACTGATTTCATGAAAAACTAAAATCAGTCCACCTCAGTTAAAATTCAAGTGTAGGGAGGTCGAAAGGATAAACATTTATAATAGTTTGGAAACTTTGATTCTTCAAACACGGTTTCTTGTGATGACCGGCCAAATTAACATGTCAAATCGTAAATGTCAACAAAGATTTTTTCCTGCGTAAATCAGTTGCATACATCATATACATCGTGTCATCGAAGCAGCTAGGAATATTCCCGGCATACCATTGCCTAGATTTGATGACATGTACTCGAAATCAATGAAAAACAAATCTAGGACTGTGCCTGACAAAGCTCATTCACTGCATAGAAATTTTATTTGAAAAATGAGATCTGGTCCAGATATCGCTCAATTTGGTGCGGCACGAAAAGGTTTAAAACTACTTTTGTACCTTAGCAGTTATGATTTCTAAGGCGAAAATCGCATCGCGGAGACAGCTAATGTCACAATTATTTCGAATTTCATGAAAAAACTACCGCCAGAAAATGACCGGACTAACTGGCTGTTTTGTATTCACATAAATTATTGTGATGGCAGGCTAGCCTATGACGTCGAACTGTCAAGTACGGTTTCCCTCAGCTACCGGGAGGAGAACTTCATGGACGTGCTAACTGATCTTCGTTAAGTGGGATTAGCTTATAAATAAAGGCTGGTTCTAAATCAATTACTCTCTTTTGTTCACTCACCGGTTCCTTTCCATGATGGGGAGACTGGAAAACTACCCAGAGATTCGTAAATGTTGGAATTTTTGCTAGCGGTAATGTGTGTTTTAACAAACGACCCCAGTTCTTCTTTAAATGTTTTGCCTGTTTTAGATTAGCAAGAATACGAAGCCCTCCTACTGATTCCGGCAATTCGTATGCAGTGTTCTCTCAAAAGGGTTTGTAACGTATCGGGCCAGGTACCGTTTATTTTGCTGGTATCTGATCGATCAAACCGATAACATATCCGATATCCGATATCCGTTTTACTTTATCCTCACGTCAGTGTCTTTTGTACTGAACAATGTAATATCGTATCACCCAGTTAACTCCATGATCGTATTTTAATTGTTTAGTCAGTGTTCGCATTTTCAAAGCCTGCTGTATTTGAGCGATTGACACAGTGACAATGCCCTTTCAAAAATGAGAATTAGAAATCGACTGATGCAAAACAGACGACGTAGAGCAAAGCCGGCGTGAAAAAAACTGACAACGCTGTCCTGTGCGACAGGCTTATGATTAGCTGACCACAAGTAAAATTGACAGTTATAGCTACTTATAAAAGTGGACTGCAGTTTGGGCTGTTTCACCTTTTTCGAATTGAAATATCTTCCGATTTAACAATATTGCCAGCATTGACAAGCGACGATGTAACTGAGTAGTCACGATACCTATGCATGGTCCACATTCTATGTTTTCTCTTAAATCGAGTAAACGGCCATTTCAGGGCAGTCACCTCTTCCAAAAAGAGATCTACGGTAAACGCATGTCTTCATGTTTATCAGATTGGTTTCTCACTCATAACGTCAACCAAAACTTTGATAATAGTCACAAATCTGAAACGGGGAATTTGTAAAAATCCCTTTTTTACAAAAGATGGAACCCAAATTTTACAAAGCGTTGTGAATTACGGAATAAAATTGAAAATTTTACATTAGGCAGATTGAAAAGAATCTGTTGATTCGGTAGGTATGTCACTTTTATCCTGATTGCTGTGCAATCAATGTGTTTGAATATGGACATAAAATTTAGGGGAGAAATTTTGCGTCCGTTTCGAGCCTTGTGATTTGGTACACTACTGCTGATCAGTCGACCAAACTCATCCATATTGCATGTATTTGTTGTGTACTCTGCATTTTTCCAGCATTTTAAATTAGATCTGTGGTATAATCGTCGGAAAGTTGTGTATTTGTGCATGTTGGCACTTGTGTGCATGGCCCACGGTCCCTCTATCGTGAAAGGGCGAATCAGAAATAGATAAGGTTTTAATAAAAAGATCAGTCAACCTTCCGCGATCCACCTGATGAAGCTGCAGGTGTGAACAACGAACTATTTGGCCATATATTGTTTCACTGGACTATGATACTTGTCTACTTTTGTCATGAAAGTAAATAGCCACTCACATGAGTGGCAGCTTGTAGAATGGAATCTCAAATGACGGAACTGCAAGTAAAACCAAACATTTTGCAGTATATTCAATCTACAGGCTTCCTTCGATAATAGAAGACTCATTTTGATGTAACATCCACTAATGGCGTATGTATCCACCGTAGCCAACATGTCCAGGCCTTCGACATGAAAAGTAAAGCTAACTTGACATCGTAATTGCGATAGACGTTCGTTTTCTCGCTCAGCACGGACAATTTTATAAGTCATGGTTCAAAGAACGATGAATTTCACTGGTGACTGCTACGAATTTCACAGCCATATTATTTCTATTTTGATCTTTGAAAGATCTTTTGAATTTGCGTCCTGTAAAGGAGTCCGGTAAAGGCGTACTGAGACGGAGCAAAATCCGTTAAATATTTATGTAGATGCATGACGTTTTTCTTGCATAGTTGCTTTCCCTTTTCCAGATTAAAGTTAGACCGTTACTTCAATTAGCTTTTTTTCCTTCCTCCCAGGATTGTATTTTTACTTTGATATTGAACCAGGAAAATAATTTAATGTTAGCTTGGCTCGGAAACCATCTCTGTTTTAGCTTTGTGTGTAGCCATTGCGGTTCTCTATTTCGTTTGACGCTGATTGATTTGGGGGCTAGCCTTGTTTATCTTGGGCCTAGTAGACTCTAAAAATTACATGCCGGCGGTACAAATATGCTATTTAGTGAGCTCGGACCAGTCACGGTAACCGTGGACAAGTGGATTGGCTCACCCCTAAATTGTGTATGCAATAGAATTTTTTTTGAATTTTACTCGGTTTTCCATGATTATATGCATCGTGCGGTCACATGCGCGCTGATCGACGACGTTTCTTTTTTGGCGAATCGAAGGAAACAAGTCCAGCAGCCGAAGCGACTGGATGTCTATGTCGTTTTGGGATATAGTTGTCACGATGGCACCAACCTTGTCGAAATACTATTACATGTACTCACTATGTGACTTCAAAAAGACGTAAAAAATACAGAAACGGTAGCTCCGATGGCAAATCTGTTTGCACTGTCCGATGTTTTCTTGGAAGAAACCGAATTAAACATAACAATCTGACCAAACGGTTCTTTTCAGGGTCACCACCTCCTTCAAACACGAGAACCGTAAACTGAGGTGTTCAATTGATTTTTACACTAATGATGTTAATCCCAATGAACAATCAGTAATCTGAAAATCGGGAGAATTTCTAAATATCCCAATGTCTGCATTTTTTTACAAAACACTGAATGAAAGTTTAACAATCGTCGTGAAGTATGGGATAAATTAGAAACTTATACATCAGACGAAATTAAAAGAATGTGCCTGCGATACGAAACAATCGGATGGCTTCGGTTTAGAGGTCTCTTGCGCTCATCCTTCATGTTGTTTGTTGTGTAAACAATGTGTTTTATATGGAGAGTATATGTTCGGAGAATTGTTTTGCATCAGTTTTGTCCATATGATTTTGTGCTGCAGATCAGTCTGTATACCTTAATCATGCATGTTGCAGGTCCATATGTTGTGCACCTGGCATTTTATCCAGCATTTTAAATTGGATCTGTGGTGTGATCATCGGACGGTTTTGTGTTTTGTGCGCCTCAGGACTTGTTAGCAAAGGCTTGCCAGACACACATACGTTTACTCGCCTTCCACCGATCAAGCTGATGAGGCTTAGGTGTGGAAAACGAACCATGTAGCCATACATAACGCTTGTCATTGATACTTGTCTTCTTTGTCATCAAAGTAAATAATCGCTCAAAAGAGTGACAGTTTTTTATTCTCACTTTGCATCAAAGCTGGGCGCGTCATGACAAATTCCTGCATAAATGCATATCAAACTAGAAAGCATTTGCAAGCAAAAGCGAAGTTCCGAGACCAGAGCAGCGCAAGAAACAAGAGAATGTGTGACAAAGATAGGTGCAGAATGAAAGAGTGCTTTGGATTTTAATATTCAGGGCTGATAGCAGTAAACACCATAATACAACTAAAAGCAAGGCAGTCCGGGGAATTACAGTACACAGATTACAAATGCCTACATGTACGGTAAAAACGCAACAGATACATACGGGGGCGACAACGCACGGAAATGTTTATCAGACGACATTCTCGCGAGCCAGAGCAATAATTTTCACTCCGCTGACCTACCAAAAATCAATCGCTTGACGGGTAGCGCTGAGTTGTTGCCGTAAAGAGGCGTGTCATTTACGACGATGATCAGACGAAAGGAAACATCGGACCTAGGCCGTTGAAATTGAGCCACATGCATTTTCATTTGATTAAAAGCACAGACTAAAACAATTTTCATTGCTATGTCGCTGTTTCACAAGATACTGACCATTTGATCTTGGAAAGTTGAGTTGCTTTTACGTGCAGCCAATGCATCCCGGTGCATGACAGACAGTACGTTCACTATGAATGCCTAGCTCTGCATGGCAGGGCTGTGTGTTACCGGCGTTAAACGGCCTCCCACCACAGCCCCGCAGACTGATATAGGAAAAACCGCTGGTGGCTCCTCAGAAATACGGCGGGCAGTTTCTCCGCCAAAACAGCCGATTTTGAGTCCAAATTTTGCATTGATCATCGTTTTCGAGCACACCCACCTCGCCTAGGTACACGATGTGCCCAGCCGCGCTTGTAAACTTAGGGAAAGGCTACTTTTCTCTCTGTGTGCGAGCGAGGCGATCGATACGCCGCCATGTTGTCTATGAGCATTCGGGCGAAACAGTATAGCGCCACGTACGGCGAGTATTTAGAGAAAAATAAAATCAAAAAGCAACAAAAAACAAAGCGAAAGAAAGCTAGAATTATTAATAACTGAACGCAATATGATAGTTGAGCAATGCCAAATAAAAAATAAATAAATAAACAAACAAGAAATGCCCGTACAAACCCGTCAGAGCTGAGCGATGACGTCATAGGCATGTCACAATGCATTCTGGGTAATTATGGTACAATTTGTGTATAGCATGTTCTATGGTAGTAATACCGGAAATAGAGAAAGAAAGAAAGAAAGAAAGAAAGAAAGAAAGAAAAAAGAAAGAAAAAGAAAGAAAGAAAGAAAGAAGGAAAGTGAGCAAAAACTAACAGTTCCAGAGCTGGTCTCTAGAACTAATAAACTGTTTACCCTGTAATTTCACAGGTTGAAAGAATCTCTTCCTCGTGGCGTTACTTGCATGAAAGGTTTTTGATTTTTGCTTTTCACATTGTTCCTGTCGCCACTAGATCATATATCGATATCTTACTTTGAAACGTTACTTTTTGGTGATACAGACTGTCAATCTGAAGGACTAAGCCGACTGCAATTGCAGTCATATATTATATAAAAAAGCTTTCTCGAGATTGAGTGCTCTGTATATGATCCCTTTCGATTCCCAACAGTCGAAACCGACGTTTAGTATGCAGTGTCTCAATTATTCAACAGACTGCCTGACTGACAAACATTAAATCCAAACATTAAATCACAGTCCCTCCTCCCACTTTGATGAATGTTTTAATTTCAGAAGCATGTGTGTTTCACCCAATATAGCCGTTTCTTTGACTGTAGGGTACACGAAACAGGCCTACATAAACTTATAGCATTAGTGCAAAATACAGTAGGAATCAGTCCTCGATACACTCTCTAAGATAGTGCAATCATGGAGGTAATGGTACAACTATGTCCTGTAAATCGCAAAAAATCACACGCGCAGATACCGATACCTTATATTAGCATGTTACACAATCAGTTAGTGACGTTTACTAGCAATACTTTGCTTTTACAAATACAAAGTTTCAACGAATTAAGACGTTGTAAATGGGTTAAGGGTATTTGATTCAACGCTACCGACGTGGCCCATACCGATGCATAAGTTTAGCTTGATTACAGCAGGTCAGGGACATTAAAGCCATGTCGTTTACGCCGGCCATATGAAGCGGATAAGCTTACGGTTAAGTAACGTCTCGCGAGGTGAAGAACCGACGGTTCTCTTCAGGTCAAGTTGGATCAGCCATGAAACGGTGACAAACGGATGATAAACGGTTGCTAAACCAGAAGTGTAAACGGCTGATTCATGCAGGGGACGCGTACAATTGTCAAAGTCGTCTTGAAAATTATACCAAAATCATCACCATAATTGCTGGGAAGCCTGTTGCTGTATAAAAATATAATAGTTGCAATTAAGCTTTTTGACAAGAGTTAAGATAAACCTGAAACTCAATTACCTCATTCATACCATCAATTCCGTCTCCAAACGTCTTCAAGAAATCAACGAACTCAATGTTTTCATACTTTGCTGCTGCAACGTACAGAGGTCTGTGCATTCTTGTGAACATTTCTTTCTCACATATCTACAATTAAGAAAAACACGGTCAGCCTTTTATCTTAAAAGCGATTTTTGTATAAAAAGTAAATGCTTAAGGTGTTACAAATGCATTGCAATTTTCCAGAGACATCATGCCAAGATTCCCCGCACAAACACTGTGGGTTCGAAATAAATTCCATATGAAAAGATACCTTACTTGAGGTGTGAACTGACTGTCAATCGGTGATTGCTCTACAACTATCACGGGCGGTGACGTCTTCACAAACATTGTGATGTTTTGTTCTACTTGATCGGTAGTTTATTTATTCTCTTGGGAGCCATAAGCCATCAATTCGGTAACGCGGGAATTTTCCGCGTTCAGGGGATCAGCCTAGATACATGGTTTGTGCCGGTCAATCCCCTCATGATTAATTCGGACTTGCAAGTATCTGAGTGAATCGACCTTGCTTCCGTGTCTGCCCTGCAATCTTTATTTTTGTTAGATATTCCCCTATATATTTATTTTTAATAAGTAATAATAACGTTCTCGTACAAAGCATCAGCTGTATACCTGAATTAGAACCAGACAATCAATGTGACACGTAAATACTAAATTTAACTAACCTCGTCATTTGATACAAAGTTTGCACCTTTATCGAGTAGTACTTTCACAAGCTTTGTATTTTTCTTCTTTACCGCGTAGAAAAGAGGTGTTTGATGATTCTGTAGACGTAAGATCAAAGGAAACGAAATACCCTCCTTACTTTGCTAAGCTAAGAATGCAAAATGCTCTAGTAAAGGGTAAACACCATGCTTGTGTCTCGAATGATAAAACTCTCGAAGATAGCGAGTTTAATACATTGTTCTCATCATCATGATATACCAGATAAACCTTATGGGTGATAGCATAAACCTATATATTATATATATATATTGACGGGCAGAATAATTTTATAGCAGTCCTCATCGCACGTGTGAAAATACATTATTGAGCGTAAAACAAAGGTATCTATATGGTAGTAAGGAAACTTTACGTCATCCATGATGTTGATATCGGCTCCAAGATGTATACATAGTTGAAGATATTTTGGATCTTCCTTTAAAGCCATTAAATGAAGCGTTCGGGCACCAAAAAAACCAATCCTGTGTAATGAACATCGTACATATATGAGTATTATATATTTATGTGTGTTATTAAACATGTCGATTATAGCTTATATGAAGTTAGTTCTGAACAAGCCAGCAAGGAAAATTGTGACAGCACATAAGTTTTTTTGTACAGTGTTGCATAATGCAGAAAGAAAAGAACATACCTCTTGCACAGTAGTAACCATTTCATTGATTTTTTCCCCCGCCTTAACAAGTGTTTCAGCTACACTTTTATGGTAATTGTCCACAGCCCAGTGTAACATTGTACTCTGTGTGAAGATTGCAAGATGATGTGAGAAGATGTACAAATATATACATTCAGACACTGTAATTTAACTATGATTTTAAGATCTTAATGTTAATTTAATCGGACGGTGAATAAGTAGTTTAAGACTTTATCACAAATTTACGCTTTAAATGAAAAAAAATAATTAACAAAGAATTCCACCAACTTAACTTGACCACCAACTTTACTTGACTATTAAATATCTTAACTTACGTTATTTTCTTTATGTAAGTTTATTGTTTCATGTTTCATTAGTAACTTTACTATATCCAAGTGTTTTTCTTCCGCAGCGAAAAAAAGAGCAGTATATCCGTCCTAGAGAAATTAAACAGACAGAATAATCGTAGTAAGGTTTAAGTTCAAAGTATGTTGATGTGTTAAATCGGTATGCTATTTATATATGTCGTGGTAAACTTTAAAAGAGGTTTATAATATTTACCTGAGATAAAAGAATGCTATAGTATCGAATGGATCTGATAATTTAAAAACAGAATATTCCATGCGTTACTCATTCTATATCTTTATTCAAAAGACAACACGATTGCGTGTATGTAATTTACCAGAGAGTACACATTCACATCAGCCTTATTGTGTAGAAGTATTTCTATCGCTGCCTCATCGCCAGCTTCAGCAAAATAATGAAAAAGGGTCTTGCCATCCTGTATAAATTCAGGTTAAAGATTATGATTTTACAAGTATGCAGGATATGAAGCCTATATGAAATCATGCAGTTCTTTGAAGTGAAGAAATAATAAGTATTGATTTATAGGTACATATATAGACGCATTAACGGCGATAACCAATAATTGTACCTTACAATGGTTCGACATACAATTTCAAAGGTATACCGAAAAAAACAAGTCCATCACTAATTCCAACTTCGAAAGAAACGTGAATATTTCTATCCATCAGAGGCCTATTGATACATTCCAAATGAAAATAATATAATTTACATCATCAGTCATGGAAAGACGATAGATATTCATTGACAGATTAGTAAAACGTGATTGTGAAAGATTTTACAATTATACTCAATGTTCACCTGAGTGATGGTCAAGCGGGTGTTTTATAACATCTTACCCTTTTTAACTCATTTATATTCACGCCAGCCTGGAGAAGGTCTTCAGTCATTTGTTTATTATGATTTGCCACAGCCCACAACAGTTGGGAAACATTAGATGTGTCATCCTGAAAAACACAATCTTGGCTTATTCGGGATGTATATCTGTTAGTCAATGAAAGCATTATGCAGGACGCCCAATTCTTATCATTCGCTTTCTTAACAAGTGACAGGATCATTCCATTGTATACTATGTGCAGTTGAACATCATCAACTAGAGTCTAAATTCTAAGTTCGACTTTGCCTAGGTATTATTTCATAAACGTCCCTGTTTAAGAAAGTTAATATTTGCCTTTCATTAAGTACATTTTGCATAATATCTGACAGCGGATTCAACAAAAATGCCAATAGTTGCAAGTAAATGCATTTCGGCGCACTTTCACTAAATGTTTTGACCGTATTACAAATATAAGATCTTACCACGTCTTTACACACTTTGCCATTTTCCATAAGCAGTAGTCTCATACATTGGACGTCTCGCTTCTTAAGTGCAGAAAACAGGGGTGTTTCACCGAGCTAAAAGAATACAAGTACATTAGCATCTCCTTTCTTCTAAACTGAACACTGATTGCCATCCTCTAAACACAATACAATAACTTTGGGTATTTGGAAATATTTAAAAGTTACCAACAGTGTTATGGTTTAAAAAGAAAACTAAATAAGACCAACACAGAGCGACACCATGCTGGCGAAAATCGTCTGAATTTTACTTAAGTGGCACGTTTAGAGAGGTACCAAAATACAGGCTATCTGAATTAATAATCTTGCTTGAACTCAGGAAAACATTTTTTCAATATACATAAAAACTGATTGTTTAAGACATGTATGATATGTGTCTAGTGATTAAAAAAGAGGAAAGAATACAAACATTATCGTACCTTATTTTCTATGTTAACATCGACACATTTCTTAGTCAAGATATTGATAACTTCTTTGTTAGATTTATAGACAGCATGATGAAGAGCTGTATTGCCATCCTATCTCACATGAGAATGTCAAAGAAAAGACTTGCATAATTGAAATTTCCATTAAAAAACACACAAAAATAAACGTAAAATAATATTTGTTTGTCATTTGTATTTGGTGTAAATATATAACTTTTTATTTAACCTAGAGGAAAAAGGTTTGGAATTTTAGCTTACAATGCATAATATACAACAATATACAAACATACCAACTCTCTATAATTGTCTAATACATTAAAGTGTATATCTCACCTATATTTGTTTGCCTGATCTTTATCGAATCGAATAAAACAATATTCGTTATTTCGAAAAAGCCATTACGTTCACGTGGAAACTTTGTCTAAAATAGAGTATTTCACTGTCGAAGTGGTGGAAAATCCACCCTGTCCGGAAACGTTCAAGTTCATTTTCCTGATGTATTAGATACGTGGCGTGACGTCAGATGTGGCTAACATGTGATAGCAATCCCTGAGAGCAATAGTCAACACAGTGGGTACCAACTTCGAGAAGATCTCAGATAGTTCGCTATGATGAATAGATGATCGGTTTTGGACTGCAACACAAACCTTGATGGTCTATATATGTGTCGTCAATTTGGTGTGGACCTAGAAATATTTCCATTAGAGCATGGCAGAGTTGTGTGCAAGCAGCCGACCCACGCCGGCCGAGTTAACAGCTGTGTACAGCCTACAGAAATATGCCTGGACACAGAGCCGGCTGACCAACCAGGATATTCTATGAATGAGACTCAACTTCAATTGCCTTTCATAAATAGTAGCTCCCTAAACTGTACTAGTAGATAAACTCCTCTATGTTATGACGCCTGAAATACTACAGCTGTTAATCTGTTCATCAACCGGACTGAGACGGCCGCGGGACGTAGGAGTCTATAGGGACTGTGCCAAAGCATTGCATTAGGAGTGATACGTATTGAATGGCGTCGAAAATAAGGCTCGCCGACTCAATTAATTGCACTGTTAAACTTTGCAATTTTGTCCAGGCTTTATAAATAGTCGTCTGTTAGTTGCATCATTAATTAAATAACTCTAGTACATTAAATATATAGAACCAAGTAAGGACGAGTTCATCATTTGACAAGGCCCAGAGTGCATCATGCAGCAAGGTCCGGATTTGACAACCGGCAATTTCAATCAACCTTCCAATGAACTGCATCTTGTCAGTTTCAGGGTTAGGACCCTCTTCAGTTCGTATGCTTAGTTATACAAGAAAAAAAACGTCCTAAGTTCAAATCATGCTCTAAAATGTCCTCTCCATTAGATATATCAACGATGTGATTAGCCAAATAGAATTATTATTATTTATTGACAAAAAATAAAAAAAATATTTTCTAGGTGAGATGTACTCTTTAACTTTACACGTACCTATATTTATAAAATGCACAGTACAGTGTACATTTGGTCTGCAAAAATCTGTATTGCGTATCTTATTGTTCTGCATAGTTATACGCTATATCAACGTATGTTTATGTTTCTATATTCTTAATCAGTCATTACAAAGACTCAGAACGGGAAAATGAGAAAATGAGTTACCATGACTCAGACAGAGCTGCTGTAGGGTCTTCAAACAAATTTACCGTTAATTGTTGTTTTTGCGAACATTTAGCTACTTAAATTTCAAATATATACAAAACCTACTAGGTAAACCCTGTTAACAAGAATTGCAATGAGCAAAATTGAATTTTGATCTTCTGATTTAAAAGATAAAAAGTAGAACCGACCTTATCTTTGATATTTTTGTTCGATCCTGCATTTATGAGAATGTCCACAGCTTTATGAAAATCATTCGCTGCAGCTTCATGAATGACAGCCAGACCACGCTGTAAAAGTTAAAACTATGCTGAATGGTACATTTTAGAAACTTCTGCTTAGGAATATGCCATATACTTATACAAAAAGACAACTGAGTTGTGCTTGGTATATTCAGAATTTTACTGCTAACGTATCAACGCATGAAATCGGACGTTTACTATTTTATAAGCTAACGTAAACGCGCCTTATCCCCTCCTGTCCAGTTGATTAAGCCGGCTTAAATTTTCGAGGGGCCTGACCGTCAGAAACTTACACATCCTGAATGTCACACTGACGGTGTTACAGGCGTCGAATCTACAAATACTGCCAAATGCACGTTTCAGCAGGATGATTTGTTGCAATCTTCAACTATAATACTTTCATTATGAGCAACGTTGACTTTAACATAAAATTTTGTGGTTAAATGGGCTGAAGCTAGAAAGAAAAATAGGCTATATGGGTTTCGAGCAGGGTTACTCAACTACGTCGAAGTTGCTAACGAGTGACGTCATTCGGCAGATGGGACAACGGTCAAAACTGCTAGCAGTCATTATCGTTACATAAGCATCGCGCTCAGGTAACACACAGGTATGAATCGCTTCGGTTATATGCCTACTATGATCACATTCTTTTAGCTCTGGTAGTATGCCCAATATATATACAATGGAACATTAATAACGGAGCAACAAGGGAAATTCTCATTTCACTCCTTTGCTTCATATTAAAGTACGTTTAAAGGCGAAGTCTAATTCTAGGTACGTTCAAATACATGTTAACTTTCACTTCGATATTCGGCAGCAGCCAAATTAAGGCACGGCAGCGACACTTTCGTTGATGTCTACCAGTACGCATTATCACCTAGTGCGTTCTTTACCTCATAACTGCTTAACTTTGCATCATTTCAACCCACTCTGACATGATTTGTAATTAGCCATGGACTGTGATTGACTGCTTACGCAAACAGCTTGGCGGTCGGAATGATCAGGCTGTAAATAGCAATAATTTATTTATTTATTTATTTATTTATTTATTTATTTATTTATTTATTTATTTATTTATTTATTTATTTATTTATTTATTTATTTATTTATTTATTTAGGTAGACCAACGGGCATAAAGCCCATTTACAGGCACCTAGAAAATAAAACTTAACATATAAAAAAGAAACTATGCGCAAAAAATAAAAAGTGACATATCAATCAAAACTATCTAACTAACTAACATGAAGTTAAATTAATTCTGGCAGTGTTTGTGTTTATGTGTCTGTGTGTGTATGCGTGCGTGCATTATTTAGCCATAGAGGTTAAAAAGCGGTAACGCTGACCAAAGATATGTTTTAGGGCTGTAGTAGAATCAGGTAACTGAAAGAAAATTCAAATTTCCTAGATATCAATTTTCAATCTGCTGTTGAACTGTGTTTTTATTCTGTGTCTATGCAAAAACTGTTGACAAAACTCTTGGGTCTTTGGTCAACCTCAGACTTTATTTTGATAGTATTAAACTGTGCCTCTAGGCACGCAGTCTGTGCTGTGTTTATAGTCTCTCCATCACAAATACGTGCCGAGTGGACACATAGGCAGCAGAGGGGGCTACTGTGTATGATGGGAAAACAGCCAAGAAGAAAAAAATTATCCATGTCTGCGGGAACACGTCCCTACATCCACTGTGGTGGGAACAATCACCTTGCCAACTGCATATTATAATCAGTGCATTGTCTTTGTGCAACAGCCACCTGTTAGATAAATACCCGCTAATTGACTACCATGTTGACACTAGTAAGAGTTTCAAAAGCCTGCAACTAATGATCACAGGCCCGGGACGGCCAGCCGACCAGATCAACACAAACCAAACCTACGGTAAAAATAGTAAAATAAACAAAATTCTGGCACCAATTATGATCTATTATCATTAGGCCGTGCTCTGTAAAGATGCCCAAATTAACGCAATTTAGCTATAGACAGAAGAGGGATCCCACTCTACTGTTTATGATAATAAATCTCCGTTTGGATGTTGTTAGCACATCTATCATGTGAGAAGTGATTAAGAAAGATTTAAGCGGCCGTTGAAGTCATAGCCATTCGTAGCCAGTTTCTTTTGTCGGACCAGGTGGATGTCCACTTTCCTATCTCAAGGCTGAAATCTGTGCATATGCGTCGCTGGACAAACCCATTCACTTAATTTCCAATTGGGTGTTAGAAACCCAATGTATTCAATGTGTACGGGGCCTAATATTACTGTTCAACGCTATATGATGCTATCATAAAAATTATTACGATTTGAAATCGTCGCAGTAATAGGAGAATAACGCCGCCGATTACGAAATTTTAAAAGAGACATCTTTAATATGTGCATTGATGTAAAAAGAGACTGTTTCAAAGGATGGGCACCTATTTGAGGATTATTTTGAGGTCCCGACGTCAAAAAATTCGTCATCAAGTATTTCTATGCCGAACATCACAAATTCAAACAAATTGAAAATTGGGATCATGTAAAAAATCAACGAGGTCGCAGTGAGAGGTCGCGATCGGCTAATCGGTTGGCGAAGAGTGCCCCCTTGAAAACAAATATTACTTTTGTTAAGGGCAAATAAATTTAAAAAACTGTAGTGCATCTACGTCTGTAACCTCCACAAATGTAATGATCTCCACAAATGTAATATCAACGACAATTGTAACAAAAACAACCACAAATGTTATAAAATAGTCAACCATTAATGTAACAACCTGCAACCACAAATGTAATAAACAAATTAACCATAAATGTAATAGAACTCAACAATAAATGTTATAAACTTGAACTGCATATGTGATTATTTGTTTATCAATGCCCTTAGTAAATAATAACTTTAATAAGACTAGTTAATGTTATGAGGTTATTACGAAAATACCGCCAAGGATGCACGAGAACAATTGCGCAGCGTATCGGCCAACGCGAAGCGGAGGGCGATGCGCGGCGCCAATGTTCGAGTGCATCCTTTGCGGTATTTTCGTAATAACCTTATCTTATATTCGTGACTGGGGCATCAAATTGTCAGAGTAATGACCGTTTTGTGTAATGTCAACATTTTTTCTTCTGATTATAGCGCAAGTGCGGAATGCTTCTATAGGGCGCGCTTCTGCAAGTTTTGGATAGTGTGTGTGTGCACTGCACCCGTACGCACAGAGCGCGCGCGAGACATGTTTTAGCACTCGAACAATAAATCCCTTAAAGCAATTCAAAAGTGAATGTTCTGAAACAGCCGCAGGGGATGGAGCGCCGGAAACCGTACGTGTTACGGCACAGGCGTTCCGTACGGCTTTTTAGCGTACGCAAAATTCTATTCTTCTCGATGGTAGATGTATAATAATAATCTTTACGGCCTGATACGGCTTTTGCGGCCCGAGTTAGTACGGCGGAAGGGCCCGAGCGTGCGAGGGCCCGTTCGAGATAGTTCAGAAATGCACGCGATTGCCCATATTTGGGCACCGGGCCGGGGCGTGATACGTAAAAAATACACGGATCTGAGGGCGCTTTCTCCCATAGCTTTACACAGGCACGTGAATGTAGGTATATGATAATATTGCATAATTTCCTGAAACTAGGTTTCCTTTCAAAACACAGAATAGAATACTTTGAGAACACTATCAGAAAACGGCGAGGTACTGATCAAACCGTTAGATGGAAATGGAAATGGAACAGCAGTTCTAGACACTGATAATTACAAATAAGAAAGCGTCAAAATAACTCGTCAACCAGTGATACCACACAAAGTTTATGACAGATGACTCAGAACAAATAACAGATAAATATGAAACCTTAAAAACAGAAACTTACGACACAAGACATGTTGACGAGAATATATATATTTCAATATAGTAAAAAACATAATCATATACCTACATTCACGTGCCTGTGTAAAGCTATGGGAGAAAGCGCCCTCAGATCCGTGCATTTTTTTAACGTATCACGCCCCGGCCCGGTGCCCAAATATGGGCAATCGCGTGCATTTCTGAACTATCTCGATTCTGGTTACTACGCGCGTTGCTATCCGCAAACGTTCCATTCGTACACAAAGCCAGCGCGAGATTTGGAAAACGTCTGCTCGCTCAGATCGTAGTTGCGCGTGGCGACAGTGGAGCCGCGCCGGTAACATCGGCTTTTATTTCTAAATTCTAGTGAAATCCTGTGTATATTAAGTGCGTGCCTGTTCAGTATAAATTACAAGAAACTGACATCACACTTTTGTCCTTCTTACACCTCGATTTCAGCCTGGATATCTGTTGGTCACGTAACAGTACGCATATTGCTTTGCGCGTTCTAGAATTCTGCAGGTAAACAAATGACGTCATTATGTATGTCAATCCGCGACGGGAAGCGGCCATCGTATTTATGAAAAACTGATACAAATGGCGATGAAATTTGATATCGCACGCATTTTTATCTCCTAAACAATGTTGAATATTATGTAAACTACATATTCATCATTCCATAAGGTATATGATAAAACCTTTACGGCCCTGATACGGCTTTTGCGGCCCTTGGTCGTACGGCATACGGGCCCTCGCACGCTCGGGCCCTTCCGCCGTACGACCTCAGGCCGCAAAAGCCGTATCAGGGCCGTAAAGATAATTACTATTATTATACATCTACCATCGAGAACAATAGAATTTAGCGTGCGCTAAAAAAGCCATACGGAACGCGCGCCCGTTCTGTAACACGTACGGTTTCAAGGCGCCCCATTCCCTGCGGCTGTATCTGCGCGTTCACTGTAGAACGGTTTCAAGGGACCCCTTGGACGAGTGCCAGAACAAGTCTCACGCGCGCTCTGTACGTACGTATGTGTGTAGTGCACACACTCCAAAACTTGCAGAAGCGCGTCCGAGGTAGCGTTCCACACTGGCGCGATAAAATCGGAAGAAAAATTGTGACATATGTATAATAATAAGGTTATTACGAAAATACCGCAAAGGATGCACTTTGACATTGGCGTCTCTCATCGCCCTCCCTTCGCGTCAGGCGATACGCTGTGCCAATGTCCTCGTGCATCCTTTGCGGTATTTTTGTAGTAACCTCATAATACGAACACTACCTTGAACACAGTAGAACAAAATTAGGCATCCCTAGTGAAGGAAAAAACTTCAAGAGGGACAACATATGGATACAGACAATCCATCGATTATTCCACCACAATTTATCCACTGAAGACGAATTTGATGCAATTGATTAAGAAAGTACGGCAATTTCGAAAAGACGGCGGTTAAAGGATCGAAGTGTTATACAGTCTTCCCCACTCTGGAGTAGAGACTGCACTGACGTTCAGATTACAGCTGTGTCTCGCCATGGGCAATCAGTTCTGTACACAAAACAGGGAAACGTAAAATAAAACTTTCAAATATGCAAAACACACTAAACGTAAACAAGACAAGAAATTGACCATTTTAAACTAACAATTCTCTAGTGTTTAATAAGCTCAGAACCCCGTAAATTATACATTTTCAGAAAGCCTAGATATAGGGGAACATTTTTGTTACCGTAGTGTCACCATTATTTACATACCTATCACGTGACAGGTAATTTGCATAACCTTTCAAAAATCGGTTTTCCCTATGTTTTGTTTCAATGCTTTGAGATATGTGGCTGAAATTTGTGTGAGTGCAAGCTGTCCTAAGGGTCTTCAAAAGTGTGTCTCAGAATTTTTTTAAACCTTCTTAAACAGTTTTTATGCCAGAAAAACTTCTAGAGCAGTGAATTCAACCGTAGTTGATTCTTTAAAATTGTGCTCCAAAAAAAACTAAGCAAGATATAAAAAATCTGAGACACACTTTGGAAGAGCGTTGTGACAGCATGCATTCAAACAAGTTTGAGTAAGATATTTTGAAGTATTGAGACAAAACATAGGGAAAACTGATTTTTGAAAGGTTATGCAAATTAACTTGTCACGTGATAGTTATGTAAACAATGGTGACACTGTGGTTACAAAATGTTCCCGCATATCTAGGCTTTCAGAAAATGAATACTTTACGGGGGTTCTGAGCTTATTAAATGTTAGAGAATTGTTATATTAAAAAGGTCAAATTTCTTGTCTTGGAACCTTAAGAAATGAATAATGTGTGGAGTTGCTTTCGTTATTACATAGATAAATATTTAAGAGCTAATTCCTCAATTGCAACGACAATATAGATTTATTAAATTTATCGTTGACAAGTATTACATTTACGGGTGTTTTTTATTACATTTATGGTTACAATTTATTACAATTGTGGTTGGTGTTTTTATTACATTTATGGTTGAGTTAGTGAGGCAAGGGTTCCAGAAAGTAGATTCGTGAAATAATTTAAGAAGTTCTACGGTAGATACGGAGATGTTGTATCAAAATATGACCTGTCTGTTACTCAAATGATGAGTGACAGCATACCAAATTTTGACTCACAAAAGTAATTTGGTGAATTCACCAAATAACAATGGATTTGTCGCTTTTGGTCAATCTTGACGGGTGCGGCTAGCTGGCAGGGTACGTTTACCCATTCCGGACACCTGGTACCACCACTATTTTGTGGTTCAAGATGACCCCATTGCCTTTGTCATTTTCAATATGTTCCTTGGACCTGGTAAATTTCATAGTTTACCTTGAATGATAACGATTATTGGACCTGATTTGATGTCTATTGCCACGCCCAGGTGGATATGTCTGCTGGTGGATTTTAGTCCCCGAGCATATCAGTAGCCTGGTTATCAATAATCTATTCATGAAATTAAGTACTATAAGGAAGACCGGTTTTGGTCGAGACCGGAAAAACAAAACTACCTCTGATGGATTGTATAGGGCAAATAATTCATCAGCTGGACTGAGCCCTAGGCTAAATCTACATGACATTCTTAAGGAAAATATGGAATGCGATTGTTCTGTGTCACAGTGTCTGACTAGAAATTGCAAGACATGTGATATTCTGATCACTGCCACTGTGACACGGAGTAATCTGTCCAAAAAGTCGTACCACACAAAGGCATTTGAGTCCCTTTCATGCCAATCTAAGAACATCATTTATGGCATAGAGTGCACTTTGTGTGGTCTTATATATGTCTGAGAGACCGGGGAAAACTTCCTAAGAGGATGTGTGGGCATACGTCAGGAATTAACAACAATCTGCCAACCTGCCTTTACACTCACTTCAATGGTTCTCTTCACTCAGTATTGAACATGAAAGTAAGAATATTAGAAAAAATTTACCACCCTTCTAATAGTTCAATACTGAGTAGGAGTTATCGCAAACAACGTGAACACCACTGATCACTGAACTTGGCACAGCTATGCCTTATGGCTGTAATGATAACATACTAGGTGTGGGTAACCTATCTAGCCCCAGGGGAAAGACTTTCAATGTCATGGGTTTGTTTAATTCTCACCAGAGAAGACGACGATGTCATGGCCATCGACACAGCAATAACACAGTAATCCCCAGTTCAGTGATCTACTACCCATGTTAAATCAACCTTGGGTGTTCACAAGTAAGAACTGCATTGTTTGCATGCTCCATGCAGAAATTAAGATCACTTTTCCTGACTGTTGAAGCTATGAATGTATACGACCCTCTGCTGCCCGAATACCGGTTAATCGCCATTATTATGGATATAGGCAAATATCGCCTATTCAAACCTGTTCGGACAGAAAGCATCAACAGTCAGCAGAGATTGTTTTTCCCTTGAGGTTTGTTAACAAAGGGATTGACATGATTAACATCAGCAATATCTTACACAACAAGGACGTTATGGACAAAGTACCACCTTATTTTACATTTCAAGACCCTCCTATAGTGTCCTATACCTATTCTAAGACCATAGGTAGGAAATTGTTTAATTACAATAGGGTCTCGAAAGAAATTGATATTAAGAACAATGTTCATGATGGTACTTGTGATTGTGTGTCATCTCCCATTTGTTACAAACCTCACGGTCATATAATAACAGGTGACATGAAGATAGTTACACATCCTAAGCTTCGGCAGCTGTTCCAGTTTGGCCCAAAATATCGCGAGCCACCCAAAGTAAACTGAAATTTTAACTTTAAGTTAATCATGGATGCTGCTGAGGCTTATGCTAAGAAGTGGGCTGCCCTTGAAGACGAAGACGTTGGATGTCTTTCGGACTGGCTTCGCACAGTCCGTGACAAGGTAAAATCTCGCATTTCACGTCTTCGTTCTTTCTCATACTGTCATCAACACTACATCTGTCTGTGATGACCCTTCTGAACGGGAATGTCTAGATGCTTTACACGATAAATATGTTGTTGTGCCTGCATACAAAGCATCAAACAACATCATCTTTGTCTGCAAGCAATATTACATTCAATGTTTAAAGAACGAACTTCAGATTAACTCAGATGATGAGAGTAGCACAACATACTCTCTTTCAACCTTATCTGAAGAGGAAATATTGCAGAACCATTCAACAGTTTTGAGTGAATTTGGCATCAAGTTAGCGCAAGATGACAAGGTATTACCTAATCTATATTGGATTGCTAAGATCCATAAGAATCCCTATGAACAACGTTTCATAACTGGTTCCAGTAAGTGTACAACAAAACGCTTGTCACAACTTTTAATAATCATTTTATCAACCATCAAATCTGGTTTGATACGGTATTGTGACAAAGTTTATGAAACTAGTGGAGTCAATCAAATGTGGATATTAAAGAACTCCAAAGAATTGTTACATATTTTACAAAATAACAAAAACATGTACAATTCAATCCACACATTTGATTTTTCAACGTTGTACACAACCATCCCACATAACAAACTTAAAGACAGGCTATCATCTCTCGTGAAGAAAGCCTTCTTTTACAAGAATGGTAGTCGTAGGTATGAATACATTGCCATCAAGCGCAACTTGGGCTATTTCACCAACAACAGCGACGCCAAACTCAAATACAGTGATGTTGAGGTGATTCAAATGCTATATTTCCTAATTGACAACATATTTATCAAGTTTGCTGGCATGACATTCAGGCAAACCATAGGCATTCCCATGGGCACAAACTGCGCCCCACTTCTTGCAGACTTATTTTTGTATTCGTATGAAGCAGAGTTCATACAATCACTTCAGAAATCTGGATGTAAAAGGATTGCCAAGCGATTTAACAACACCCACAGATATATCGATGATCTCATCAGTTTAAACAATCCTGGTATATCCAATTATCTACACCACATCTACCCAGATGATTTAGAAATAAAAGAAACAACTGAAAGTGTGGACTCGGCTTCATACCTAGACGTATTGTTTGAAATTAGACAAAATACACCATATACTAAGCTGTATGACAAAAGAGACGATTTCAATTTTGAAATCATAAACTTTCCCTTTTGTCGAGCAATATACCATCATCTCCAGCTTATGGTGTGTATATTTCACAACTCCTCAGATACAGTAGAGCATGCAATTCATATGAAGACTTTCGAGTTAGACACAGCCTATTAGCTCAAAAGTTAGTGAGGCAAGGATTCTCAGAAAGTAGTTATGGTAGATACGGAGATGTTGTATCAAAATATGACCTGTCTGTTACTCAAATGATGAGTGACAGCATACCAAATTTTGACTCACAAAAGTAATTTGGTGAATTCACCAAATAACAATGGATTTGTCGCTTTTGGTCAATCTTGACGGGTGCGGCTAGCTGGCAGGGTACGCTTACCCATTCCGGACACCTGGTACCACCACTATTTTGTGGTTCAAGATGACCCCATTGCCTTTGTTATTTTCAATATGTTCCTTGGATCTGGTAACTTTCTTAGTTACCTTAAATGATAACGATTATTGGACCTGATTGTTGTCTATTGTTACATTTACGGGCGATATTACATTTATGGGTGCATTTTATTACAATTATCGTTGATATTACATTTGTGGAGATTATTACATTTGTGGAGATTACATACGTCCATGAAATTACGAAAGAATTGAATCACCGATCATAAGAAACGCGGAAATTGAAAACATATTTTAACAGAAAATATGGCGACCATTTTCCTGTAAGTATTCGCAGTCAGCCATACTCGCGAAACCAACATCAGACGAGTAAGTATAACACTGCTTTGTTGTAATGTCAATCAAATTCTGGAAAAAGCGTTAACAATTGCGAAATCCGTGCAACAAGATGTTTATATCACCACTCAATATTTGGTGTCCTTTTCTTTCAAATATCGGGACTTTCAAGTGTCGTCACTTTTTCATTTTAGTCTTTCCGTGTTCAATATCAAACACTCAAAACACGAAGAACAACACTGGTAAATTACATGGCGTCATTAGTTTCAAAAGCCAGTAAAACTGATAACATGTCGCGGCCTGGAGCAAGTTATCACCATTGAAAGTCTGTAAACGTTTTGCTTCCGAATGGATGTATCTAAAATGACGGAGCAATGATGCCGATTTCCGAGGTTCAGCGTTATTTTTATAGTAAAAGCAGGCGAGAGTGACTTGCAGAAATGTTACAACCTTGTAGGCTTGGTTGGTCCGCACTTAAAACTTACTAACAAGAAAAGTTGAGTATTTTCTTAGTAAACAAGAAGCACCTGACATCACTTCTTGGTTGTTTTACAAGACGCCGGCACATCTTTCTGTCACGACTTTGACTGACATGTGTACCTGTGCTTTTGATTCATAGAGAAACATAAGGACTACCGACCTGTTGCACTTACATCAATTCAAATGAAGTGCCTAGCATGAATCTTTCTGCAACATTTGGTTTCTCAAACATTACCGTATGAAGACCTACTGCACTTTGCTTACCGCTAACACAGGAATACGGAAGGCGATGTTCCTTGTCTTCTGCATAAACTCACACAACACCTTGACACTTCAAATGCGTCTGATCAAACTTTTAATTTATTTGTCGACTTCTCAAGTTCGTTATATATCATCAAACTTGTTGATCCGAAAATTGAAAAATGTGTCAGTCAACAGGCAGTTAGTCGGTTGGGTCGCGATTGTTTTGATTAGGAGACCACAGTTGTTTAGATAAATTCGATACGATCGTATAAAACGATTGACAAATGCTAGCTCGCCTCAACGTTCACCGTCATTATTTACCATTTTCACATCTGAGTGTACTCCTATGCATGAAGACAGTAACGATAAGCTTTACAAATTTGCTGATGCTAAAGCTTTAGCTGCCCTCATTACAGCAGATCAGGACACAAACTATAAACAAGAAGTGAGCAGATAGGTTACCTGGTGTGATGGTAGTTTCTGAATGAAAGACAAAATATGAAAATTGATTCCAAGAAAATCTAAAATCAGTCCTCTTCCGTTAAAATTCAATTGTAGGGAGATCGAAAGGATAAACATTTATAATATTTTGGAAACTATGATTCTTACAAACACGGTTTCTTGTGATGACCGGCCAAATTAACATGACAAATCGTAAATGCCAACAAAGATTTTTTCCTACGTAAATCAGTTGCACACATCATATAAATCGTGTCATCGAAGCAGTTAGGAATATTCCCGTCATACCATGATGACATGTACACGGAATCAATGAAAAACAAATCTAGGACTATGCCTGACAAAGCTTATCCACTGCATAGAAATTTATTAAAATGAGGTCTGGTCCACATATCACTCAATTTGGTGCTGCCACGAACAGGTTTAAAACTACTTTTGTACCCTAAGCAGTATGGATTCCTAAGGTGAAAATGGCACCGCGGAGACGGCTAATGTCACAATTATTTCGAAATTCATGACAAAAGTACCGCCAGAAAATGACCGGACTAACTGGCTATTTTGTATTCACATATTAGTGTGATGGCAGGCTAGCCTATGACGTCGGACTGTCAAGTACGGTTTCCCTCAGCTACCGGGAGGAGAGCTTCATGGATGTGCTAAGTGGTCTTCGTTAAGTGGGATAGCTGATAAATAAAGGCTGGTTCTAAATCGATTACTCTCTTTTGTCAACTCGCCAGTTCCTTTCCATGATGGGGAGATGGAAAATACCCAGCGATTCTTAAATGTAGCAATTTTTTCACGCCCGTCCTGACTACTTTATCCTCTCATCAGTGCCTTTGTACTGAACAATGTAATATCATATGACGCAGTTACCTCCATGGTGCGTATTTAATTGTGCAGTCAGTGTTCGCATTTTCAAAGCTTGCTCTATTTGAGCGAATGACACAGTGTCAATGTCATTTCAAAAATGTGAATTAGAAATCGACTGATGCAAAATAGATGACGTAGAGCAAAGCCGGCGTGAAAAGAACTGACAACGCTCTCCGGTGCGGCAGGCTTATGATTAGCTGACCACAAGTATAATTGACAGTTATGGCTACTTATTAAATTTGACCTCAGTTTGGGCTGTTTCACATTTTGTGAATTGAAATATCTTCCGATGTAACAATACTGCCATAATTGAGAAGCGACGATGTAACTGAGATGTCACTATCCCCATCCGATTTCACCCGACGTTTGAATCGTGTCTATCCGAGTATGAATAATACCCTGTACCTATGGGTAACCGACCATATTGCCGAACAATGCCAAGATCAACCGAGTAACGTTCCCGGTATAGCAATGCAGGGCAATCATGGAAAAAGGCTGGCGTTGAAATTTTTTTTTTCGTGCAGCGTTGTCGGACTAGGTCCTGTCCGTAGGCAAGCCATAGAATTTTGAGCAAAGGAATGTTGCGTTTTTTTCATAGGGTCATGAGGTCACCATTGTTGGAAATTTTCAACACGATCTTGTCGTCGCTCAACCTACAATCATCTCGTCACACGTGCTTTCGAAGAAAAAGTAATCGGCCAATCGAAAGAAACAAGTCCAGTCGAAGACTATATATTGGACGACTGAATGGCTATGTCGCTTTCGGATATAGTTGTCGTAATGGCACAACTTCGCCAAAATACAACTACATCCTATAGGACTTCTAAAACACGAAAAATAAAGAATCTGCAGTTCCGATAGCAAGTATGTCTGCATGGTCCACATTCTGTTTTCTCTAAAACCGTTTAAACGACCATTTCAGGGCAGTCACCTCCTCCAAAAGTAGAAATACCGTAATCGCATGTCTTCATGCTTATCTTATTGATTTCCACTCATAGCATCAACCCAAACTTTGATGAATAGTCACAAATCTGAAATGGGGAATTTGTAAAAATCCTTTTTTAAAAAAGACTATAACACAAATTTTACAAAGTGTTGTGAATTACGGAATAAATTTGAAAATGTAACATTTAACAGCTTGAAAAGAATGAGTTGCTTCTGTTAAATGTGTCTTTTTATCCTGTTTGCTGTGCAATCAATGTGGCACAAGACCACTAATTAATTTCCCATAGGCCACCACGGATTGTTGAGCTCGATTTTCCTATTTTAAAACATTCAGCGGTACGAATCCTCATATTACCACCAAATGCTTCAGCCATTATTCACAACAGTCTGCATTTTGATTCAGGCAGAAAAATATCTTTACAAAAATTCTTGACGTTACAGTTCAAACTAAACAAGCATCCATGCAGATATCAAAACGTCAAGGTCTGCATTATTTTTCTTCTGAACTATCTTGAATTAGTGGGCTGGTGCCATGTGTGTGAATATTGACATAACATTTTAGGAGAGAAATATTGCGTCCGTTTTCGGCCTTGTGATTTGGTACTGCTGATCAGTCGACCAAACTCATCCATATTGCAGATGCATTCGTTGTGTACTCTGCATTTTCCAGCATTTGAAATTAAATTTGTGGTATTATCGTCGGAAAGTTGTGTATTTTGTGCGTTCGGCACTGTTCCTCTATCGTGAAAGGGCGAATCAAAAATAGATAAAGTTTTAATAAAAAGATCAGTCAACCTTCCACGATCCACCTGATGAAGCTGCAGGTGTGAACAACGAACTGTTTGGCCATATATTGTTTCACTGGACACTGATACTTGTCTACTTTTGTCATGAAAGTAAATAGCCACTCACATGAGTGACAGCTTGTAGAATGGAATTTCAAATGACGGAACCGCAAGTAAAACCAAACATTTTGCAGTATATTTAATCTACAGGCTCCGATAATAGTAAGCTCATTTTGATGTAATATCCACCTATGGCGTATGCATCCACCATAGCTGACATGTCACGGCCTTCGACATGAAAGTAAAGCTAACTTGACGTCGCGATTGCGATAGACGTTCGTTTTCTCGCTCAGCATGGACAATTTCATAAGTGATGGTTCAAATAACGATTAATTTTACTGGTGACTGCTACGAATTTTACAGCCAAATTGTGTCAATTTTGATCTTTGAGAGGTCTTTTGCATTAACGTGCTGCAAAGGAGTCCGGTAAAGGCGTACTGAGACGGCACAATACTAGAGCCAAATCTGTTCAATATTTATGTAGGTGCATACCGTTTTTCTTGCATAGTTGTTTTCCTTTTCCCAGATTCAATTCAGACAGTAATTTCGCTTAACTGTTTATTCTTCCTCCCAGGATTGCATTCGTACTTTGATATTGAACCTGGCTAAATAATTTTATGTCAGCTGGGCTCGGAAACCGTCCCTGTTTTAGCTTTGCTTTTAGTCATTGCGGTTCTCTATTTCGTTCGATGCTGATTGATTTGGGCACTAGCCTTATTTATCTTGTGGCTAGTAGACACTAAAAATTACATGCCCGGCGGTGAAAAATGCTATTTAGTGAGCTCGGACAAGTCACGGTAGCCATGGACAAGTGGATTCGCTCACCCCTGAATTGTGTATGCAATAGAAATTTTATTGAATTTTACACCGTTTCTCACATTTACTTGCATCATGCGGTCACATGCACTGGTCGACGACGTTTTCTTTTGGTGAATCGAAGGAAACAAGTCCAGCAGCCGAAGCGACTGGATGGCTATGTCTTTTCGGGGTATAGTTGTCATAATGGCACCAACCTTGCCAAAATACTATTACAAGTACTCACAATGTGACTTCATAAAAACGGAAAAAGAAAGAAAGGCAGTTCCGATGGCAAATTTGTTTGCACTGTCCGATGTTTCTTGGAAGAAACCGAAAAAAACATCAAAATCTTACCAAACGGCTCTTTTCAGGGTCACCATCTCCTCCAAAAAGGGAACCGTAAACTCAGGTATTCAATTTATTTCACACTAATGATGTAAATGCCAATGAACAATCTGTAATCTAAAAACCGGCAGGATTTCTAAATATCCCAATATCCGCATTTTTTTACAAAACACTGAACAAAAGTTTTACAATCGTTGTGAAATATGGGATAAATTCGAAAATATTACATCTGGCGATATTAAAAGAATGTGCCTGCGATACGAAACAATCGGATGGCTTCGGTTTAGAGGTCTGTTGCGCTCATCTTTTATGTTGTCTGTTGTGTAAACAATGTGTTGTTATATGGTGACTATTAGTTCGGAGAATAGTTTGCATCAGTTTTGTCCTGTGATTTTGTGCTGCAGATCAGTCTGTATACCTAACTCATGCACATTGCAGGCCCATACGTTGTGTACGTGGCATTTTTTCCAGCATTTTAAATTGGATCTGTGGTGTGATCATCGGAAAGTTTTGTGTTTTGTACGCCTCAGCATTTGTTAGCTATAGTTGATCAGACACACATAAGTTTTCGCGCCTTCCACCGAGCAAGCTGATGAGGCTGTAGGTGTGAACAATGTGGCCATATATCACGCTTGTCACTGATACGTGTCTTCTTTCGTCATCAAATTAAGTAATTACTCAAAAGAGTGACAGTTTTTTTCTTCTCACCTTTACATCAAAGCTGAGCGCATCACGGCAAATCCTTGCGAAAATGCATATCAAGTAAGCTGGCTACCCTAATATTTCACGGGTTGAAAGGGTCTTTGGGCGGGCACTTCCTCGTGGCGTTACTTGCATGAAAGGTTATTGATTTTTGCTTTTCACATTGTTCCTGTCGCCACTAGATCATTATCGATATCTTACTTTGAAACGTTACTTTTTGGTGATACAGACTGTCAGTCTGAAGGACTAAGCCGACTGCAATTGCGGTCATATATATAAATAAAGCTTTCTCGATATCCCGCTCGATTCCAAACGGTCGAAACCGACGTTTGGTATGCAGTGTCTGATTTCTTTAACAGACTGTCTGACTGACAAGCATTAAATCACAGTCCATCCTCCCACTGTGATTGAATGTTGTAATTTCTGAAGCACATGTGTTTTACCCTATATAGCCGTTTATTTGACTGTAGGGTACTCGAAACTTAGACCTACATAAACTTACTGCTTTAGTGCATTATACAGTAGCAATCATTCTCGCTACACTCTCCAAGATAGTGCAATCGCGGAGGTAATGGTGCAACTATGTCCGGTGAATCGCAAAACTCACACGCGCAGATAATGATACATAAGCATGTTACACGATTAGTAAGTGACGTTTGCTAGCAAGTACTTCGCGTTTACAAATACAAAGTGTCAACAGAATTAAGATGTTGTAAACGGGTAAAGAGAATTTGATTCAACGCTACCGACGTGGCCAATACCGATGCATAAGTTTAGATTGACCACCGGCGGTTCAGGGATATTTACGCCATGTCGCGGGAAGCGGATAAGCTGACGGTTAAGTAACGTCTCGGAAGGTGAAAAACCGACGGTTCTCTTCAGGTCAAGTCGGATCAGTCATGATCCGGTGACAAACTAGTGATTAACTGTTGGAAAACCAGAAGTTTAAACGGCTGATTTCATGCAGGGGACGCGTACCATAGTCAAATTTGTCTTGAAAATTGTACCAAATCATCACCATAATTGTTAGGAAAGCATATTGCTGTATAAATATATAATAGTTGCAATTAAGCTTTTTTGTCAAGAGTTAAGTATAAACCTGAAACTAAATTACCTGATTTAAACCATCGATGCCGTTATCAAACTGCTTTAAGAAATGAACAAACTCAATGTTTTCATACTTTGCTGCTGCAACGTATAAAGGTCTTTGCATTTTTGTGAATTTTTCTTCGTCACATGTCTGAAATGAAGGAAACAGGTCAGCCTTTCATCTTCAAAGTGATTTTGGTTTCAAAAGTAAATGTTTAAGGTGTTAAAAAATATTGCAATTTCCCAAAGACATTAATTCGAACTTGTTAGTGTCTGAGTGAATCGACCGTGCTTCCATGTCTGCACCGCAATCTTTATTTTTGTTAGATTTTCCCTTATGTATTTATGATTTATAAGTAATGATAGCGTTCTCGTACAAAGCATCAGCTGTATACCTGAATTAGAGCTAGACAATCAATGTGAAACGCAAATACTAAATTTAACTAACCTCGTCATTCGATACAAAGTTTGCATTATTTTCGAGTAGTACTTTCGCAAGCTTTGTATTTTCTTCTTTACCGCGTAGAAAAGAGGTGTTTGATGATTCTGTAGAGGTTCCATCAAGTAAACGTAGAGGTAAGATCAAAGGAAGCAAAATACCCTCCTTACATTGCTAAGCTAAGAAGACAATGTGCTATAGTAATGGGTAAACACCATGCTTGTGTCCCGAATGATAAAACTCTCGGAGAAAGCGAGTTTTATACATTGTACGCATCATCATGATATACCAGATAAACCTTATGGGTGATAGCATAAACATATATATATATATATATATATATATATATATATATATATATATATATATATATATATATATATATATATATATATATA